>NW_026294480.1:70954051-71554051 GCF_007827085.1 Peromyscus californicus insignis | reverse complement strand
TGTTAGAATGCTTAGATTAAAAGTTGTCTGGGAGATCAGAAAACTACACCTTTGAGGGCCTTCGATGGCATTTTCCTTAGGAGGATTAGTTTAGGAGGAAAAGGCCCTCCCTGAGTGTGGGTTGCCTCATCTCATGGGTTGGCGGCCTGGATAGAATAAAAGGAGAAAAAGGAGAAAGACAGCCAGTGGGTGCACCTCAGCCCTGCTTCCCCAGCCCTGCTCCCCCAGCCCTGCTTCCCCAGCCCTGCTCCCCCAGCCCTGCTTCCCCAGCCCTGCTCCCCCAGCTCTGCTTCCCCAGCCCTGCTCCCCCAGCCCTGCTTCCCCAGCCCTGCTCCCCCAGCTCTGCTTCCCCAGCCCTGCTTCCCCAGCCCTGCTTCCCCAGCCCTGCTTCCTGGTTGCTGGGAAGCGAGCTCATCTGATCTGTGTCCCGCCTGTCAGGAGGGAACAAGGCCTCTGAATACGTAAACCCAAATAAAGCTTTTCACTTCTAAGTTGTTTTGCCCATTTTGCCTCAGCAATGGAGGTCTGACTAACACTACCACACTCTGTTTAATTTTCCCACTGCAGTATGCACGGTTAGGAGATACCCACAGTGTGGGGCAGTGACGGTGAAGCTGAGACCTCAGAAACCATGTGTTCTCAAAATTAATGACCCATGTTCTACAGTTTATGTGTTTAACAAATCACATATGATAACCAACACTTCATTATAAAACAAGTTCTATGTTATGTGGTTTTGTCAACTGTAAGTAAACATAAGTGTTTTCCTAAAGTAATGAAGGTGAGGCAGATCCTGCCACAGTATTTAGTTTTTTTAGGTACATTTAATGCATGGTTGTGACCCCACCATGAGTCAGTATATGAATTATTTATATTACTCAGTCTGCTTAGTGATACTATTTTCCCCTTATTTTTCACACAGAGACAAAGGAATGCAGAAAGTTGGCCCTTTTCCAAATGATAACTAGTGATTGAGAATTATTGTCAGTATGATCAAGGAAGCATCTAATTATTAAGTTATTCTTCCTTGACTTGCTGTTTTATTGTGTAATTATTAAAATATTATAAATGTAGCTTTTGAGTAAGCAGTTTCAGTAAAAATAAAAGTTAAAGTTTGAATACAAAATGTGTTCTGTTAGTCCTAATAAATCTGAGACAAAGCACGGAAAGGCTTAGGGAACACCTGCATAGGGAGCATTTACAACTGAAGAATTATGACCCAGAAGCTTTCAGGGACCACTGGCTGCTGGAAATCCAAGATTTACTTCCCAGCCCCAGCCCTTGCCCTTGATGGCCTGATAGTCTAGAGATGCCTAGGACTCCCACAGGACACAGTCTTTAAACCTAAAACAAGAATTCTAGAGAACATTCATATTTGGAAAATTTGAAAAATTTATAATAAAGAAAGAAGAAAAGAAAGAGAAAAAGGAAAGAAAGAAATTAGTGTTCACAAAACCTTTTCAGGTACTGATGCAAGGCATGGTTAACTTTTTTTTCCTGTTTACTTTTCTGAAGTTTTATAATTAATGTATAAAGTTCCAGGTGAGTGAGCTTGATTCTGCTCACTTCCAGATGGAGAAAGCCTTAGGATCTGGGCCCAGGTCACACAACATGATAGGGCCAGGTTCTGTGCTTCCTAGCTCTTAGGTGATGACTTTGCCTCTCTGATCACAGGTTCTCCAAATCCATGAGCACAGTTCACTTCTTAGGAGGTTCCATACTTACTTGCTTATCTTTGAACTATATGGTAATAAATTTGTCATGTTGTATAGCAATCTTTCCTCAAGGACTATTTTTGCCCCAAATTAGAAGAACTATAAACAAAACAAAACAAAACAAAAACTGAGAAGTGACTTAGAAGGTCAGATTCCAACTAAGGTCTGTAAAATAATCTCACTGACCTAGGATCATAAAGCCAGAGAGAATCTAGTTCAATGATTAAAATGTTCTTGGTGTGCTGTGGGATGTTTTTCTGTATGCTGTGAATATATGCTGTTCCCACTGGTTAGTAAATAAAGCTGCTTTGGCCTATGGCAAGAAAGCTTACAGCCAGGTGGGAAATCCAAGTGGAGAGACAGAGAGAAGAAGGGTGGAGTCTGGGAAGACGCCTAGCCACTGCCCAAGGAGAGGCAAGCTGATAGCAGACCGGTAATGCCACAGCCAAGTGGCAAAACATAGATTAATAAAAATGGGTTAATTTAAGATGAAAAGGCTAGCTAGCAAGAAGCCTGCCATAGGCCATACAGTTTGTAAATAATATTAAGCCTCTGAGTGATTATTTTATAAGTGGCTGCAGGACCAGAGAAAACTTCTGGCTACAGGGTTTCAGAATTCTGGATAAAGTGTCTGAAAAGTGACAAGTCTACAGATGAAGATGGAAAGTATAGAAGAAAGAAGAGGGTCTAGTGAGTTCCACAGTGTACTTGGTGGCAGTGGCAAGGAAGGGGCAGACACTTAGAACATTCAGTGACAGACAGTGGGACAAGTGGGTGGGTAACAGGAAATTTATTCACTAACTTGATTTGTTGCTTAAGGTTACTTTTATTAAGACTAGCTAAGTTACAGAATTCAGGAAATTTATAAATGATAAAGTAATTTTGCAGGAGCATTTCACTATGAGTGAAAATTGTAATGAGAGGTTGTAATGCAAACAATAAACTTTATGATTTAGCAGTGTTATTGTTATTATAACATACATCAAGGCATGGGATGCCCAAGGAGGCCAGGAGAGGACATTGGATACCCTGAAGCTGGAGTTAAGCCTGATATGGATGCTGGGAACCAAACTTAGGTTCTCTAAAAAGAGCAGCGAGTGCTTTTAACTGCTGAGCCATTTCTCCACATATTATTTTTAGTAATCTTAGCAGTTCATTTTGTTTCTAGGAGACGCAGTACTATGTAGTGTCTCCCTGTGAATACGTTATTAAAGCAACCAGCATGGAAACAAAATGCAAACATCCTGGACACAAGAGAGGGAACTGTGGGCAAATATGATCAAACTACATATTAACACCATTTAAATGTCACCATAGAACCCATTATAGTTTATTGTTAGTGTCTACTAGTAAAAATGTATATTTTTTAAAAACAAAAAAATCTTTAACAAAGTAGTGAACCGATCATGAGGTTCACATCTTTCTAAGTATCACATTTCAAATCAACTGTCTTCTACCCCCTTTGCCATGATTGACTGTACGGATGCTTCTTGACCTGGGATGAAGTTATACTCCTACAAACCCAACCTAAACTGGAAGTCCAGATGTGTCCATTACAGATTAACATAATAGCTCAGCAGCATGGTGCCCTGTGGAACGTCCATCATTTGCCCTGGAGACAGCTTAGATGATGAGGCTGCAGCTTCCAGACAATGCGCAGTACTGAGCTGGATGGCCAATAGCTAGGCAGGCGGGACTTCTGGGCAGGGAGAGGGGAAGTAGGGGAAGAATTTCTGTGTGAGAAAGATGCAGGGGAGATGCTGAACAAGTCGGACACATAGACTGGGATAGAGGTAAAAGCCACGTGATAGAATGTAGATTAATAAAAATATGGATTAATGTTAGTTTAAAAAGCTAGTTAAAAACAAGCCTAAGCTAAAGGCCATTCTTTCGTAATTAATAATAAGTTTCCATGTTGTTATTTAGGAGCTGGCTGGTGGGACAGAGAAAAACTCATTATAGGACAAAATCTCTCTGCTGGCTTTCGTGTTGACATCACATGTATATGATGCATTGGCCTTGTCATCTTTTTGATGGGATTATTGTGTTGGTCATCTGCTGAATATGTGATACAACAGTACCTCAGAACAGACTGGATAATTAGCAATTAGAGAAACACTGTTAACTGATCTTAGTGGCGTGCTGTGAAGCACTGAAGCTCTGATGATTTGTTTGTGTGAAATCACCTTATACTAAAATGCCTGTGCAACCCTAGCATCACCTTAGGGACAGGAAGAGGCTGTTGTGTTATTACACACCTATCAAGGTGCTGGAAAGGTTAATGTATTTTTTTTAGTTTGTTTTCACAGACATTTTGTAAAGCAGATAGGGCTATCCTCATTTCCGAGAAACCAAATAACCTGCCCACATTCATAAAGCTAAAATTAACAGAGAAGGATTTACAATTAACTCAACATTGTCTAACCTGTTACTTCATGCATTTCTCAAAGTAAAGAGAAATGTTTAAAATCCATGCAAAGGAAAACAGGGATGCAGAACTGGTTTAGTGTGAAGCACTGAAGACAAATCTTCCTTGACCCAAACATCTAATGCAGTTTCAAAAGGAATCAGTTTAATCTTAATTCATGCCTTTTCATCTTTTTCTTTTTTCAGTAGAACTGTTTCCAGGCTGAGAAAGCAGACCTGTTTACAGGTACATTAACATTTGGAAGCATGCACCCCACGCTGCTCTTCACAGTGATACTCTTATCTTTTCTATTGGTTTAAAATATTTATTCATTCATTTTATTCTTGCTTGATTTTGTATAATTTTAGTTTTATTGGTCTTTATAATTTGAAAATATAATCCTTTACAATTTTTAGTGTTTTTAATTGAAATAGAATATTATCACTTTCCCTCTCCCCTTCTTCCATCAAGCCGGCCCCTCCCATGCCCCCTCAGAAGTTTATAACTTCTTTTTCTTTGATTATTATTGTTACATACATATATATATGTGTGTGTGTGTGTGTGTGTGTGTGTGTGTGTGTGTGTGTGTGTGTGTGTGTGTGTTGCTTAGTCTGTTTCTGTTGTTTGTGTTTATATGGTTTCAGGGCTGACTGCTCTGCATTGAACATAAGGGGGCTCATCCCTGGGAGAGGGTAATTCTCCATCTCCCAGTAGCCATTAGCTGCTTATAGTTATTTATCTAGGGGTAATATACTGGAAAAATTCTCCCCTTCCATGTTAACGTGTCCATCAATACTGCTATTGTTCTGGTCTTGTTCATGAAGCCATTTCTAGGACAGACTGTTGTGGGATATTTGTACACTGTGTGAAGGTGTATTGCTATGATTGGTGTAATAAAAAACTGAACGTCCAATAACCAGGCAGGAAGTATAGGCGGGATTTCCGGGGAGAGAAAGGAAGAGGTGGAGGAATCTAGGCACCTGGGAGACTCCAGGAGACACGGAAAGTGCAAGATGGAAGAGAGGTAATGCCGCGTGATAGAATGTAGGTTAATATAAATGGGTTAATTTAAGTTATAAGAGCTAATTATGAACAAGCCTAAGCTATAGGCCAAGCTTTCATAATAAGAAGTCTCCATGTCATTACTTGTGTGCTGGCGGTTCAAAGACAGTCAGACAAGAAAGCTTGCTACTACAGACTGTCCCACAGCAGACTTCCAGGTAGTCTGGCCCTTATAGTCTTTCTGCTCCCTTTTGCACGATGTTCCCTGAACAGATACAGGACCTATGGTGCATATGTGTCTACTGGGGCTGGGTTTTCCACCATTGATCTCTGCATGGTGTCCAGTTGTGGTTTTCTGTAAAGGTCTCCATTTGCTGTGATGAGAGACTTCTTTGATGAGGTGTGAGAGCTACATTTATTCAGGAAAGGTGGCTCATACCCATAGAGCCATTTATTGATTCTTATTGTATGCATATATATGATGTGTGTTTGAGAATATGGGGATGCATGTGCCATGGCATGTTTATGGAGGTCAGAGTAGAATTTTTGGGAATAGATTTTCCCTTCCATTGTGCGCTCCAGGGACTCAGTTCAAGTCCTTCGGCTTGTGTGGCAAGTGCTCTTACTCTTATTCAAACACCTTGATGACCCCTTCTAATATTTTTTTCTAGTTTTTTGAAATAGCAATGTAGTCATTTTATAGTCAAATATGTTTCTAAATGTTAATCTGTGATTGATTATAGAGTCTAAGGTCTTATCCAGTAGTGTATTTAATTTTGATGTTACACCAGGTATTAAGTGTACCTCATCTGCTGACTATACAATGTTGCATGCACACAAACATCCTTGGATTACAGTTCAGTCAGTGCACTTGTCTTAAAAGAAGTCACTAAATGCCTGATAAATTGCAGTGTAGCTCCATTTATTAATATGCATTTAGTTTCAGTTAAAAATTTATGAGATATTTGTTGATCTAAATCCATTTAGATTTTTGCTGGCTCTGACAGAGTAGATAATATCAGATTAACATCACTGAATAGAACTGTGCAAGCTGGAGGGGTGGTTTTAAACACATATATACTATAACAAAATGGTGGGTGGAAGGCATCATAGAGCAATCAAAATGGCCGGTACATGAGGGCCAAAATCCTAGAGAGAAAGAAGCCCATTAAACGGGACAGGCTTGTTTACTGCTGTTTGCTCTTGTTTTTGTTGTTCCTCCAGGGAATGTTCCAGTTCTGAGTTAGAGGCCTGGTTGATGAACAGAAAGTGGCACTCTGCACTCTGCAATAACTACAAGACTTTCTCCCTCCAAACAGGATGCAAGAAACTAAGAGTGCACACAAGGAAAGAAAGTTCCAGATAAAGCAGAACTACAACAGCATGTGGCATCGCTAAAGTTGTGTGCCGGAAAGGGAGGGCTAGGAAACTGGGCAGAAAGCAGCTGCCTGTAAGTTAAAGAATTCACGAATCTCCTAAGGCTGAGAAGAGATGACATCCAGGGACTGCCAGGGAGCAAGTTTCCAGAAGACATGACTAGACTTTCACCTGAGTTTGTCCCCAGGAGAAGGGACAAACTAGGTTACCATCACAAAGCCTAAAGACAGTTTCTACTGATCAGGCGGTAGGTCCAAGTCTTCTAAAGGAAAACTAAGTTCGACTGTGATAAAGAAATTAAAACATTTCTTTCCAGAGGTTGCACATCAATTGCCAGCTGTGGGAATTGACACTGCAGAAGCTTTTGCTTGACTCAGGGTTTACTTTTCCCTCGGCATTTAACGCTGCAGGTGGAGGCTGGGGTAGCTCCGTCCTCTTCCCCGGCAGTCACTGCTCAAGATCATTTCAGCTCTAGAAATCACGTGCTTGGGTCCCAAGGCACCACAGACAGTAACACACAAGAGCTGTGTGTTATAAGCCGAGACTGATGGGCCTATAGGATCTGTGTGAAGGGAATACAATGAACTCATTCAGATGGAGAACCGGTGCTCCAGTGGGAGACTTGGAAGACCACGACTGTGAGCTCATCTCCTTGGCCTCATCTTTGTCTATGCAGCTCATGAGACAAACCTTTCTGTTCACGGATTTCTTCACAGAGTTTTACATTAATAAAACATTACACAGTTTACAACTTTTATATATATATATGTATACATACACACACATAGATATTTTACACATTACTTTTACAAAGACACAACTTATTACAAAGACACAGCTTAGGACCAGAATCATCACCTGTTTAGAAAAAAGACAACTATGGCTCAGAGATGTCAAGCTGACGAGTAGATTTAAGGTTACAGGGCTGGGTATGGCTGGGTACACAGATCAACAGTAGAGAATTTGCCAAGGACACCTGAAGCCATTCGGGCTGGGTACACAGATCAACAGTAGAGAATTTGCCAAGGACACCTGAAGCCATTCGGGCTGGGTACACAGATCAACAGTAGAGAATTTGCCAAGGACACCTGAAGTCATTTGTTCAACTCTGAACACCCAGTGATGAGGTAGAACTGACTTTGTTTGACAATTGTATGCTCATTCTAGGGGACCTGACAGCCCAACATTAAAGAAGGTTACCACAAAACATGTGCAGAAAAAATGGTATAAAAAACAATCCTTCCCCACACTAGAATTTTAAAGAATAGAAAAGATAATAAAATTTTAGACCCTGGGAAAACACATATCAACAATACGAGAAAGAATCTTTCTACTACATAAAAACTGGTCTCATACATTACTGCTTGCTCTGCTTTCCAAAAACTGTTTTAAAGATGACATTTATTTGCATCTTGGTTATTGCAAATCTGGTAAGCTTGCAATTTTGTGTGTTACAGTATGCTAAATGCTTTCCCAGATAAACACTCAAGGAGCATGCTACATGGTTAATGTGAATTGAAAAAAGGGGGGTATAAGAGGGCCCAAAAAATAAAAAAAGGAAAAACAAAAAACCAACAATACCATGAGGAAACAAGCTAACGGATAGGATGGATGCGCTGGGGCAGGGGAAACTGAGGCACTTGTTTAGGAAAGCCAGAGTCAGCTTCAGGAAGTCCCTGCTGTGTGGCCACCTGACACAGATCCCACTACTTGATTGGATGCTGCTTATTGGCAGATCAGCTTCAGAAGTGCATACCTGGAAAACCGAGCTCCTGCCAAAGCAGAAATCTTGCAGCTTTCTGAGAGTGTCATTCATTGTCAGAAGGAGTGAGAAGTTCACATAAACAGACATTCCATCAGACCATATGGTACCAAAACCTGGAGAGCTTGGGGAGAAGTGGCTGAGAGATGTTAAAATACACCTGCTCCTCTCAGCTTCTGTGTATTTATTTGAGAAGTCATGGAGATGTTCAGGGTGCTTTGAAGAGTGCAGAAGGCGTTCCTTAAACTCTCAGTCTTCTCTACAAAACAAATGTAGTCCGTGCCCATCCCCAGCCTCATCCCCCTCCCCCACCCCAGTGAACTTGACACAGCTCTGGGATAAATCAATGAAGCGATGAAGAGTCCCAGCCTCCCCTGGCTTCTACATGTTTATTCCAGGGTTTTCTGGGAAGAGGGAAGACTGCTTTTTCACTCTTCATGAATAGTTCATATGCTAGTCTCTAATGGAAACAAAGTGACATTTCTTATTACTGTTGGCTTTTTGGCTATTGGAAGGCAATAGTGAAGAGAGTGTCTTGAAACAATTAGTTCTCTGTAACTGATTATTTTAACAATGCGCATTTCCCAAGAACTGTTTATCCTCCAAAGAAAGCTGCTAAAACTAAATGTGCACTGTATTTAAGCAGACACCTGCAGTGAGCTACACAGGATGCTAAGTGGGGATTCCAAAGCAAGGATTGGGGAGGGAGACTCAATTTTGTATCTCATTAGTTTATTTTTTTTCCACCATCTAGTAAAATTTTGACAGTGCAAGAAACAGAAGAAAACCTGAACTAAATGATGTACATCAGACTGACTGGTTCTGATTAAACACAGAACCATATTGAAGATCCCTGCCGTGATTTGCAATATTAAACGATAACTATGGTCTGGGTGTTGTCCAATCCAAGCGGTACTGTGTCTTGTGCAGGAGAAGCACCATGAGTTCCCAGACTAGTTAAGTGTTAGCCTTTCTGTGGCTGAAATCTGGGGATGTTTATGAGATCTGTAGAAGCATGGAACAGATTCAGTGGTTTTGGGTAGTAATATTTCAGTATTTTAATGATTGATGGGGTCCTACTTATGCCTCCCAGCCAAATATCAGCCTGGTAATTATTCTCCTTCATTGTTAAACAAATTTGGATATACTTTGGCTTAAATAATTCAAGAAACCAGATCTATAAATAGTAGCGTGAATCCACTAAGAAATGACAAACTCATGCTGGAGAGATGACTCATAGGTTAAGAACACATACTGCTCTTGCAGAGGATCTGGGTTCAGTTCCCAGCATCCACCTCAGGTGGCTCACAGCTGCCTGTAACTGCAGTTCCAGGGGATCCGACACGCTGGTCTGCTCAGGCACCTGTACTTATATGCTCAGACCTCCCCTGACATCACATAATTAAAAAAAAAAACTTTTTAAAAAGAAATGTCAAAGTCAATTCATTTTGCTTTTAAAATGGGAGTTACTGCAATGATGTAATGGGGGATTAAAGAAATGTTGTCTATTAGGAATTTGGCAGCAACACAGAGACACTGAAGTTCCTAGAGTAGTTTGACAACAGCTGTCCCTGGCTTCCTCAAAACTGGAATTAATGAACAAGGAGCTTTAGAAAGCATGTACAGTGGACATCTGTTATTTTGGCCTGATCTCTTCTATTGGCAAGAAGATCCTTTCTCCTGGTGCTCAATCCACCACCATGTTTTAGGATCATTTGACTCTCTCCACCATCGGAATCGGTACACGGAACCAGCTGGACCCTGGCTGGAGCCTGGGCTACCATGTGACTGATTCCTATGTGGATGTGGGTGAGGTTGGGGCAGCATGGTCCTTCCCGACATTGCTAAGGAAGAAGTTCTGTTTTTTACTAGAGCTGGAAAGCTGTTGGGAGGTGAGTCGGACGGTAGACACCATGATCAGTGATCTGAGAAAGCCCAGCCAGGAACATGAAAGAAAGGGTCCTGGGATTTGAGCATGGCAGACAAGTAAGGAAATACTGCTTCCTGTTTAGCAGCCTTGGAGCCCTACCCTGACATGAAATGAAGCAAAATAGATATTAGGGTCTATCCATAGTACATCAAAAGTATCATGGGAAGGTAGCCAGATCAGATATGATCATGCTTACATCTTTTCTATTAGCTACTGAAATAAGGAAAAAAATTCTTAGGATCCAAACTTAAAAGGCATTTCCTATATTTATTCTGTGTATTTTGCTTATAATACCCAGTGGATTAAAAAAAAACCAAGACACAAAAAAGCCCAAGGAATATAACTAATAAATATAGACCAATAAGAATTTGAACAAGACTTTAGTTCTTAGGGAAATTTCTGTTTTTTTTTTTTTTATTTTGTTTGGTTTTTGGTTTTTTTTCTTACAGTTCATGGGTGATTGAGTATTAGACATAATAATAAACATAGTTAGAATGATACTTTTATTCTAACCTTGCTTTTGTATTTATTTATTACACTTTAAAATATATAAATTTACATGAATATGTTCCCAAATGCTCAACTCTATTAGTAGTGTGATAGTCCAACTTGGGTCTTTCAGTAATTAATGCATTTCTGACAGTATTTCAAGTGGTAAAGATTCCTTATTTAAAATATATCAAACAAGGCCAGGCGGTGGTGGCACACGCCATTAATCCCAACACTCAGGAGGCAGAGCCAGGCGGATCTCTGTGAGTTCGAGGCCAGCCTGGTCTACAGAGAAAGATCCAGGACAGGAACCAAAACTACATGGAGAAACCCTGTTTCAAAAAGCCAAAACAACAACAACAACAAAAAAACAAACAAAAAAACAAAAACTATATAATAAAGAAATACATTTTTAAATCATTGGTCTCATAGGACCCATGGCATCATAATGATCTGGATTTAAAAAGATAAGGCAAGAACCCCTGAGCAAAATATATAATGCAAGCACAAATACACAATATAATTTTGTGGTCACAAAAACCCAACAAAAAAATTAACCACAAATCATGGAACATACCTGGCAGATTCTACCATTCTACAGGTGTACTATGTGGAAGGGCTTAGTTTGAAGACCCAAGGCAGTTCATAAATTAACTCAAGCAACTCCAGAGAAATGACCATTTCCAAATGCTCCTTAAGTGGCACCATGACTTTGAAGACTGCTTTACTGAGTCCCTGGTGTCAGGAACATGCTAGGCGCTGGATACCAGTCATGTCACACAGAGTCCTTGTTTCGGTAATGCCACAGAGAGGAAATTAAGCTCATTAAATGCGAGTTTGAAATATTTTGTGGTGATATTTTATTTGTGCTCTAATAAATAAAGCTTACTTGGAGATCAGAGGAAAAAGCCAGTCACTATATTAAACATAGAGGTCAGGCAATAGTAGCACATGCCTTTAATCCTATCATTGGGGAGGCAGAGATTCATCTGGATCTCTGTGAGTTCAAGGCCATACTGGTAGTAAGGCCTTTAAATTCCAACAGTAGTCAACCATAGAGGTCTGGAGGTCTGTATAGACAGACAGGAAGTAATAGAGCTAGGCAGAAAGAGGAAAGTGATGTAGCTGGGCTGAGAGGAAGTAAGAGGGCAGGGACAGAAAGGCATATAGGCATTGGTATACAGGAAGTAGGTCTCTTTGGAGGCTGAGGAGCTGGTAAGGTGAGGTTGGCTGTGGCTTGTCCTATTCCTCTGGTCTCTCAGTTTTTACCCCAATATCTGGCTCCGTGTTTTTTTATTAATAAGACCATTTAGCAATTCGTCTTATATATTTTTAGTTTTCACTTATTCTTTGCTTATAATAAGGACTTCAAAGAAGAGATAGTAATTTTTCTATCTTCCAATGAAATCCAACATTATACTTAGCACATTATATTGTTTCAGAGCTTAGCCCCTAATATGTAGTTCAGTAGATTGTAGAGGCTCCTACTATAGCCTTACAGTTTGTGTTGATTTGATGCAGTGATCCTCAACCTTCCTAATACTGAGACCCTTTAATACCCCTCCTCATGATGTGGTGACCCCCAACCATAAAATCATTTTTGGTGATACTTCATAGCTGTAATTTTGCTACTGTCACAAATTATCATGTAAATATTTTTGGAGATAGAGGTTTGCCAAAGGGGTGGTGACCCCAAGGTTGAGAAGGGTTGATTTAAGGACTTCCCATGGACTCCATTACAAAGGTAAAGCCCACTGAAGCACGTCGACTTCAGTTCTTGACCGTTTTCCGACACAGCTTGAGTTACTTTGCCCGATTTTTCTGTCAGGTCACCTCAAGCTTTCAACTCACTCCTCTCCACACACGACCCTGCTGCTCGGCTTGAGAGACTGTGAGACACGAATCCCATCTTTCCACTGCAGCATCTCTCCTATCTACCACTGACAGGAGGAGATATTCATCTCCAGCTGGCAGGCACATCTCCTCACCTCCTCAGAGAAGCCCTGTGCTTCTGCTCTTCCTGCCTCAGACTGACCTTACATGGCACCTGTGTTACACAGTCTCTCCCTTGTTGGTTCTTTTTCACAAGGCTCCAAAGCCTCCTCTGTGAACCATCCTTTCTTCCAAAACTATAATCCTGCCCCATTTTTTCCTGCCTCCTCCGTTCGAACTGTAGCCCCTAAACCGATGATTCGACATCACTCAAAAACTTGTCAGAACTGTAAAGTTTCAGAGTTCACCCAGATACTGTAAGGCGGCTCTGGAAGTGAGGCCTAATGATTTGATGATTGGTAGCCCCCTTCCTGTAACAGTGGGACCGTGAATGCATAGAAAGGTTTTGGAGCCACCCCATGAAGTCACATTGCTCCTATGTTCCCTTCCCATTGGTTTCTTCACAGCTGTGGAATAGGGACAGCATCTTGTTGAAGTTCTCTTTTCTACAGCGACTCCAAACTCTTAGCCTGGTTCTCCTCTGTGCTCTCCGATCACACTTTAACAATCCCTGTCACTTGGCATCTCCGCATACCCAGTCACAAAAATGTTGCTGAAGTTAACAGTGTCTCCAAAACCTCACCGGCTTCACTGCATATTCTCCAGAACCATGGTCTTTATGTGATCTAAGATGTCCGCGTCCACCCAGCACTCAAGTCGGGAATTTCTCAATGATGTTCTTCTCCTACACTCTACATTCGCGTATTCAATCATTAAACAAACCTCAACAGTTCTAAAACCTGTCACTGGCCCTCACCTTAGGACACTGTCAGAATACTCATCTTTCAGATGACAGCAGCCTGCCTGCTCACAGTGTCTCTTTTGAGTATTCCCTCCTAAACATTTCTAGATATTCTCTGAAAGGCTAAGCATGAGTATATGAGCATGCCATGCCTTTCAAAGGGAGAAGAAGATTAAAATCAAAACACCCAAGCCTGAAGGCTTCCCCCTGCATGAGGCTGCTGCCAACCATCCCGAGAGCGCACGGGGAGCTGGTATTTCAGTCAACCTGCCCTTTCTGTCTCTTCTCACCTTTCCCCCCACTGTCAACCATTTTCTTAATCTAGACACTGTTCATTATTTTCTTCTTTTACAACCTCGGCCAACACTGTTTTCTCAGCCTGAAATAGCTTGTTGATAGCTACACATTCTTCATTTGTCTAAAAAGCATGCGGGGTGTTATGGATTCCGGTAGAAGCAATAAAGCACACTACAGACAACATGAGCTCATATACTCTATCTATACAAACATGGCTTCTTATCGGAACTTGAAAACCACCACCATGCAAGCATGGCTCTGTAACAAGTCAGAAATTCAGATTTTTAATGTTTCTCAATTTTAAAGGTCTGCAGCAAATATTTGAAAATCGAATCACTCCTGTGTACCACCGAGCAGCCACCAAAAAAATGCTTGTGCCGGTGTTGTTTAACACTTTTCTCTGAGATCACAACATTCCATCCTGCAGGGGAGTGCCTTAAACAGGTAGCTACATCCCTAAAAATCAGACTGAGGAGGGCCCAGGTACTAACTAGATCCACGAGGCCCTTCCTTCCCCAACAGAGTATATGGAGCCCAGTTACAAAAAAGACGCCAGAATATAAGCTCAGCTTCAAAAGAGACCAGACCAGCTGTGTAGAAGAAGCAGAAACCAGCCGAGCTGCCTAGAAGAGGGTTAGACATTGGAGGCACCTGGAAAGGGCATTCTCCAACCTGCTGAGCTGCCTGCAGGCTGTACCCTGTGCTCCAGGTTCCCAGCTGTGGTGAGCTGTCACGCATGCTGGGGTGGCCTCGGTAATGCAGCTGTCTTTGAGTCATTTCTGCTCCTGTAAATGACCCCTCACCCATATTCCTTAAGTAACCCCAAGAGAGCTCATTGGTCAACCAAGTTAGACTATGGTGGTATCTGCGCTTTGATCTGTTGTGGGCTGCCTATCTGGGGTGAGTAGATGAGTGTGTTTTGTCTCCCCAGGAAAAGTTTTGTCACATAGCAGTAGGCTGTCAATGTGGACTTTGATCTCATTTCTAGGTGTCCAAAGCTGGCCAAGGCAGGGCCTCTGACCTACTGGCTTACCTGTGCACGTCACATGGATTGCATGCTGGCACAGGCAGAGGGAAATGACCCTAACTCAGCTCTCACGACACTCCACTTATATGTCACCTGCCACAGCATAACTTGTAGCTAATTGCTTACTCATTTCAATCACCAGTCCCACAGGGGCATGGCCATCTTCTCTAAATATTGGCAGCACCAGTGAACTGCCTGGCAGTTTAAGTAAGTGTTCCACGGGCCTGCACAGAGATGCCCGTGTTCCACCTGATTCCAAACTCTAAGGTCACTTGATATTTTTCCCTTCCTAACCAGAAAATGTACTTTGATTAAATGTCATCATGTAAGCTCTATTCTGATAAAAGAACTTGTCTCCCCCTCCTCTTCCCTTCTTCTGCTTTAAGACTAGGTTTGGACAAGGGTCTTGTGTGTGCTGGGTAAATGCTCTACCACTGGATCATATTTCAGCTATGTGCTATGACTCTAACTGTATGTATATATGTAGCATATATACATGTTTTACAAGTTATTACAAAATATTGATTACAGAAAAGTATTCTTGGCAATTTCATTACATTATTTTAGTCTAAGGGATTTTTTTCACTTTGGAAAATAAGAAAAATATACTCATTTGTTCCATTTGATAATTTCAGGATGCAACATTTTCCCATTTAACCAAAGCACTAAGAAGCACTGATAGCTTTTAGTCATACTACCCAAGCATATTTGTAAAATTAATTTAAACTTGCCATTACTGGACTCAAGAAAGGGTCAAATCATTTTTTTAGTCACTGAAATATTCTTATATCTAAACATTAGGATTTAAGAGGAAATTGTTTAAACATCCATTTCACTGCTTCGTTGACCTAATGTCTAGACACAGCTACGGCCCATATATGTGCATCGGTCCTACATGGTTGCTATCTGATTATAACTATCCATAAAGAACATATTTTTGCAGTTGCTTAATGTTGCTGAAAAGAAACAAGTAAATATTTTCCTTTCCATGTGTGGATGATGGGTAAGTTGGAACTCCAGACATATTTCAGATGTTAGCTATTTGGCCCCCACCACATTCTTCTAAAACTTTGTATGTCATTGTGCACCCAAACTCATCTGTATGTAGACTCTTACTTTTTGAACATTGACACTTGGGTTTGGCATTCGTTAAATGCATGTGGCCTTGTAAGGCTTGGCTTACCTGCAGGCTATTGAAAATGACGAAGAGAACCAGCATCCAGAAGTGTCGGTAGGCCATATGCAGTCCTCCCCAAAGCCATGTCACAGAAATCAGAGCAAAGAGGTATAAAATCAGAGGAATTTCTGGAAAACATTAAGAAAACAAGAAAAAAAAAAAACTGAGGTTCGGAATACTGCATGATCACACCCGAACACAGAATTATTTTGGCCTCCTTTTTGTGGTGGGTGGTGTCTATCCTAACACCCATCCAGAGAGCAACCTAGGAAATCCTTCTGCTGCGTGGAGAAGAGAAGGTACAGCCATATAGTTCCTGGTTTTCAAATAGGTCTGCTTGTCACTTGGGGAAGGGGAAGGAAGAGATTTGTCCCTGCCTAGGCTACCACCTGCTGGACTGTGTGGGAAGCAGCATAGACAAGTACCATGCTCCCCAAATTTCCTTAAGAGTGAGGGGTGGCCTGAGCTCCCCAATGAGCATGCTCCAACGCGGCACTTAAATTATAAGCTTTAAAGTTTTTTGTGTGATCCCTGAGATAACAAAACGTATTGTGAAGGTTCAGAGTGGAGATGAAGGGACTAACTCACAGTTACCAGCAGGGAGCATTGGAGCTGCCCATCAGGCTCTCCTGAAGTTGTTTAACGGTTTCCATATAAAGTGCCCCGCACAAAGGTCTCCAAGCCACAGGGGCGCTAACATATTCTTTTTGTTACTAGTTTTGTGTGTATGTGAGGGTTTTGCCTGCATGGATGTCTATGCCTCACTTGCAGGGAGAGCCAAAAGAGGGTGTTGGATCCTGTGGAACTGGGGTTACAGACAGTGGGGAGCTACCATGTGGGTGGTAGGAATTGAACCTGGGTCCTCTGGAAGAGCAGGAGTGCTCTAAACAATTGAGGCGCCTCTTCAGCTCCTCTGACGGTGGTTTTCAAGATGGATTGATTCTGGGTCACAGGACTCGACTGTCATCTCCACTGTCTCCTTTGATTTTGGGGTGGGGAGACTGTTTGAATTCTCAAATGTCTTCACAGAAGAGCTCTTAATCGTGATATAACAGTCTATGTGCAATTTAGAAATTGAATGAGATCTTAAAGCAGCCATAAATAAATCTATGTTGAAGCTATTGAAAGGCATTAGGACAGACTCTCAGGACAGGCCAGATGACCCACCAGAAGCACAGAGAGTCCTCACCCTGTGTGGGTTTGAATAGTTACATACGATTTTAGCAATTTAAAATTTCCCTTTTGTTCTGAAACAACCTCAAGCTAACAGAAGAATTGTAAGGACAGTGTGGTGACAAGGCCTTGTGGGCTTAAAAAGTCTGGAAGTTGCCAACCTCTCCAAATACTATGATTTGCATTTTCTATGCCAACATTTTCCTCTATAGACACAGTTTCCAAAACCATGAAGGCAGCACTGGAACATTACCAGCACCTTAAAGTTCCATTCGGTTATTATTTTTAATTTTTGTTATTATTTGTGTATGAACATATGTGCTTTGTGTATTTTTATATGTATATATGTATACATGTATGTATGTGTGTGTGTATTTTGTGTGTGTGCCTGAGTAAGGGCACATGCTTGTCACAGCATATGTGTAAGCCAGAGGACAACTTTCAGGAGTCGATTCTCTCCTTTCACAGTGGGTTCTGGGGATCGAACTCAGGTCATCAGGCTTGCGTGGCAAGCACTTCTCCACACTGAGCTCCCTCACAGACACCATTTAGCTATTCCAACAGTTCCCTCCGTGTGGAACAGCCAGCACCGTACAGCTGACATCTCCGTAATCCCCCTAACCAAAACCGTTGAGAAAATCTTGGAATTTGACATTTGTGTTGATTCCAGGTAGTTTTTCTTATAGAGTACGGTAATGGCGAGCTTTATATTTCAACTTGACTCGATTTAGAATCACGTGGGGAGAGATTCTCAGTGAGAGATTAGTCATATTGGGTTGGTCTGTGTATGTTTCCATGGAGATGTGTCTGGATTACTAGTGTCAGAGGATGTGGGGAAGACCCAGCCCACTCCTGGTGGCGCCATTCCCAAGGCAAGGGGCCTGGACTGTATCCGACAGTGGTCTCAACCCTCCTAATGCTGCAACCCTTTAATACAGTTCCTTGTGCTGTAGTGACCCCAACCATAACATTATTTTCGTTGCTACCTCCTAACTGTAATTTTGCCACTGTTATGAATCGTAATGTAAATCTCTGTGTTTTCCAAGGGTCTTAGGTGACCCCTGCGAAAATGTTGCAACCCACAGGTTGAGAACCACTGGTATACAAGTAGAGAAATGAAGCTGAACACAGGAAAGCAAGTAAGCAGGTGAGCATGGGGATGTGGTGTGAGCAGCTGTCTTAAGTGCCTGCCACCTTTATTTCCTTACTAGGATAAACTGTGGGCTAAAATAAACCCTTTCTCCCCAGCTGCTTTTAGTTGGGACATTTTATCCCAACAACAGGAATGAAACCAGAACAAGGACCATAGTTTTTGGTTTTATTTTTTTTCCATGTTTAGATTTGAACTGTAAATGTAGGCATCGCAAGTGATAACACAGGAACTCAGCTTGTCCCGTTAATGAAGATGCTCATTCTGGTCACTCAAGTCTGGGAGGGTTGCAGAGAGTCTCTGCTAAAATTAGCCTCCTCTAAGAGGAGAGCCTTTGTAATTAAAAAGTATCTTGTGTGGCATTACTTGGAAACTATGTAAATGATCTTTTCACTACCAAATATTTAGTTTATTCACTTTTATAATATGGACGCAGGGATTCCTATTGTATTTAGGGGTCTATCATTCATTAATATTTATTTTGCTGCCTAAATCGCCCCTAGTTGGAGCTCTCTCCAGGTGGCTTCTGTGTTGTTCCCTGTGTCCTCACCATTCTATTGGCACTTGCTAAGTTATGGGTCCAAGATACTTTAGACATTCTCTACACTAGTTTTGGTTTCTTTTAGGATACAATAGTATTTGGATACCATGATCTGTATGATCTACAGCTAGACATGCTCACTTGCCTTTGGTACTCCTAAGGTGTCTCAGTAGTCAATAGCTATCACACACACACACACACACACACACACACACACACACACTCAATCGTACATGCATTCACTTCCTCTCACACCTAAAGCAGTTTCCTGTTGTACAAGGTATTTATTGATTATAAAGTTTTTCCCGTGGTAGAGGCTAACTTTAGTGGGTAATTTCAGATTAATTTCATGATTCAATGATATTGTTTCTTCTGGTTCTCAGAGGACACATTCTCAGATGCATGTCTGAAAATGTGCATAGTATGTTACGTTTTTCATGTTACATGCTTATGATAATGTTGATGACCCCTGCCTTATCACTTAAAGAAAACACTCCATGGCTTCCCTTTGGTACATTAACATTGCCAGCATCACTGTTCTCGCACTTTTGGGCCACCATTAAGTGTTACTTGAACCCAAGAAGTGTAGTAGTTGAGCAGTCGACCCAAAAGTCGACTGGTAGCTCTTCAGCAGCGAATGGACAGATAGTGCATACAGTGTGGATGCGCTGGACAAAGGGCGACTGTGTCTCAGCCTGTGCAGAACATTACAGCATGACTTAAAACCAGTGAATTGTTCATTCCCAGACTTAGTTTTGGTACAATGGAAAGTGAGAGACTGGGAGGGCTGACAACTTTAAGTGTTCATATCTCTCTAAGTAATGGCATCTCTCAGTTCACATCAATACTTTCACTTGCCAACATCACAAACATTAGTTCCGGTTTTCTCCCTTTCCACATTTTGTGACTGTTCTCTGTCAACGGACAGTCCATTCCCCAACTGTTTTCAGTAATCTTAAATGTTCTATGCACTTCCCTGTATGGATTCCAGCTCCTGATGCTGTCGTCTTTACCCATGTATATAGAGCTTCCAAACTCACTCTGGAGTCTATGCTGCACCCTACTGCTCACTCGAATGACCCTAGCAGTGACTGGGTTCTGGTAGCCAATGTTTGGGTACCCTTTCGTGCATGCATACCTTGCTCTGAACCAACTAGAGGATTTGGGGTGGAACTGTTGAGGAAGAGAAAGGAAAAGAAAAAAGATGTGAGCAGAAAGAGAGACCCACAGCCAAGTACTAGGTGGAGAGAGCCAGGTTGAAGGTCTCCATCTGGTCCCTACCCTCACAGCTCAGAGGAACTTGTACAGAAGAGAGGGAGGAGGAATTGTGGGAGCCAGAGGTGTTGAGACACTAGGAGAGCATGAAACTGAAATGGCAATTGCAGAGCCTGCATGGCCTGACCTAGGTGCTCTGCATATATGTTATGGTTGCTGGCTTGGTGGGTTTTATTTGTGGGGGGAGGGGGACCCCTAGAGTGTGAGTAGGGGTGTCTCTGACTCTTTTGCCTGCTCTTGGGACCTTTTCCCTCCTACTGGGCCAAGCTTTGATGTGAGGGTTTGTGCCCGGTCTTATTGTGTCTTGTGCCATGTTGAGCTGATGTCCCTGGGAGGCCTGGTCTTTTCTGAGGGGAAACAGGGAGTATGGATCTGGGGGAGAGGGAAAGTGGGGGGACTGGGAGGAGTGGAGGGAGGGGAGGCTGTGGTCAGGATGTATTGTATGAGAAAAGAATAAATAAAATTTTTTAAAATGTTATATGTTCAAATACTAAGCAGTTTAGGAAGAATTCACTAGAGAAATAAAATTTCTGCAATTATGTTTAACAAGTTAAATTAACTGATTACTAAAAAATCACCAACTTCTTTGTGAATAACATTTCATATCATTAAATCAATACTATTTAATTTTTTTAAAAAGCAAACAAGAAAAAGAGAAGTTGCAAGAGGTAGAAAAATCAGATTTATTTATAAAGAGAGAGGCCTTAGCAGAGGGCTTTGCTGATATTTTGCTTAGATATATATACTCATATAAACCATCTGAATTATTATAACTTCTAGGGAAAATAAGATAATATAAAATACATTTATATAGATGAATAATTCTTTTTCCAATAATGTCTTGCAGCTAAACAAGAGAGAATATGTTCTGATTTAAATTTTAACCAAAGTTCTTTTATTTTCTCAATGAAATCCTTCTCAGTTAAAGAGTCAGAAGGCCCCGATGAGCCTAGGCAGCTGCTTAATTGTCAAAGATTTATCATCAACTCTACAAGCGACATCTTAGTTTCTACTGTATAAACAAAAGTTTCTATCTGTGGCTCTGTGTGGAGCATGAAAGGCTATGCACAGTTTTAAATGCACAACTAGGATCCACAGTTCCAGAATTTGGTCGACATGTTCTTCCAAGTCCCTAGAGCTAAGCAAGCACTATGCGCTGACAGAACTCTGTGCAAGCCAACAGAGCATGCCGGGGCTGCTGCCTGGAGATACCCACAGCCCATTTCCTTCTGTAAGCAGTGTGGTAGCTTGGCACTCCAGAGCAGAAACCCTGCAAGGAGGAAAGCCCGTCATAAATAACTCTGCACTTAGCAGCAGACTCACTCTGGCTTTCCAGCAGAGCAGCAGTAATTAAACAAGGGCTTCAGATGGAAGAAACATCCAGAGGCACATCTGGATTTTGTGGGCTTTAAGCCTATAAAACTGGAGGAGGGGGCACTTCTTTAAAAAACAAAAATTGCAAGTCTATAATTGGGCTACGCATCTCAGACGGCACCCATCCAAGAGAGAGGCTCTGAAACTTAAGCTTCCACAGCTTTATTGTCAGTCTACCTCTGAAGAGGCACCTTTTAAATTCTCTGGAGCCTCAGGGAAAGGAGAATGGGGGATGGGAATGGAAGCTGAGAAGCATGTTGTTAAATGGCTACCATGCTACCATTAATTTAATTTGGCAAGCTGGACATTACTGTTCTCTTTAATGGAAATAACTTTTGTTTCATAATTACCAAGCTGGGTTTTTCCATATAATAAATTACTGGTAACTTATCTCTTGCCTGTATGTCAATGTTTATCAAAGAAGACACTTATCATTGGTAATGTTAGAGACAACTGATATTTAGAGATAGCTTTGTTAACATAACACAAGAATAATTTCAATGTTTGCCATAAAAAGAGACCTTAAAAACACAGTATTCTATCCGAGGAATGAGGAGCTCTATTTAAACAACAATGCACACACAGTGTATGAAGAATGCCCATACCCTAACAGCAGCAGCAAAGCCTCCAAACACTCCAACTCCAAAATGGGCAAAGGGCTGAGAAAGATTGTTTCTCTAAATAACTATATAAATGGCCAATAAACATGTGAAAAGATACTCAACATAACTAGCCACAGGAAAAAATAACCAAAACTACAACAAACTATAATTCATACTCACTGTGATAGCCGTTACCGAGAAATGGGAAAACAGTAAGTGGGAAGATGGGAAGAAATGAGAACACCACTGATGGGAATGTCATGTGTGGCTGCTGTGGAAAATGTTTTGTGGTTCCTTAAAAGCTAAACAGAAAGTTACCATAGGCTCCAACAATCCCAGGCCTAGTTTTATCCCAAAGAAGTGAAAGTAAGGGAGGAAATGCTTGTATACCATTGTTCATAGCAGCATCAGCAACAATAACCAAATTGAAGCAGCCAAATGTCCACCAGCCATAAACAAAACCTTAGGTGTATTATAATATCACCTGTGCAATGGTAGAGAGTCATGAAAGGGATTAGAATTCTCATCACAGAGGCTCTGGGGAGCTGCCTTGCTCCTTGCTCCACATGATGACCATTACCATTGGGATGATATCAGCTATGAACCAAACACCAGACTGTCGGCGGCAGCAGCTGAGACTTTGCTGTTTGTAAGGTATGGTATTTTTGCTAAGACAAAGATACTCAGGATTAGAAAGGAATGGGGTTGTGCTATAAACTTATAATACTAATGAACTCTTGGCAAAATGTTTTGAGTGAGATAATATAGACACAAAAGGATTAATAATTTCACTGGCATCAAGGTAGTAAACGCATTGATAGACAGGAAGTACACAGGGCTACCAGGAGCCAAGAGGAATAAGGGAAGAGTTACTATTCAGCAGACACGGAGTTTCTGTTTGGGATTATAAAAAGCTTCAGGATATTTTGATAATGCTAATGGTTACATAGCATGGTGGGAGCTGGTGATAATTAACTGTATAGTTAATGATGCTTAATGATAATTAAGTGGATGCTGAAAACATTTAAGTGCTAAATTTTAAAAAAACTTCATAGCTGGAAGTTTTCCAGTGTCCTGCCAGGCCCTGCAGTCCAGACAAATCTCTTTTACCCACAGTCCTGCAGCTGCTTATAAAATAATCACTCAGAGGCTTGTATTAATTATAACCACTTGGCCATTAGCTCAGGCTTATTACTGACTTACACTTAAATCAACCCATAATTCTTAACTATGTTTAGCCACGTGGTTTGGTACCTTTTCTCAGTTCTGCCTTGTCATTTTGCTTCCTCTGTGTCTGACTGGTGACTCCTCACTCAGCCTTCCTCTTCCCAGAATTCTCCTTGTCTGCTTACTCTGCCTATACTTCTTGCCTGACTACTGGCCAATCAGCATTTTATTTATCAACCAATCAGAGCAACACACATTCACAGCGTACAGAACAACATTTCACAGCAAAACTTTTATTGATTCTTTGTGGATTCTACATCATGCATCCCAATCCCACTCATCTCCCCTTCCCCCCACTTCCTCTGCCTTTTGTCCTTGTAACATCCCATCTTAAACAAAATTTAAAAGTAAAGCCAAAAACAAAACAATTCCCCCCAAAACCAAATGAACAAAATAAAAAAAAATATCTCAGAGGCCCAGTGAGTCACACAGTATACCCTTTAATCCATACATCTTTATTAAGTACTAAATTTATTATTTACATATATATTTATTATATATAATTATTACAAAAAGGGGAAAAGATTGTTAAATCAGTTATGTGTGAAAATAAAGTTTCATCCTTGTGGAATGAAGAAGCAAAGGGAAGTGACGGGGGAAGGTTTAAATGAGGAGGGGGTCAGAGGGTAGGACAGAAGATGGAAGAGAGATAACTAACTCTGTGGGTGTTTGATAAAGCACACAGACAGGTGGACACACACACGCACACACACAGAGGAGAGACAGAAAGAGAGACTGTAAAGCAAGTGCTGGTGAGGACTACTGTGCAGTCGTGTCTTCTGAACATGACAAGGCCGTTGCAGTCATGAATTTGTCACAGCTGTGACTGCCTGCACAAAGCCAGTCAGCACTCCAGCTGACTGGGAAGGGACACAGAAGGCCCCACCCCTAGCAGAGGAACTACTGGCAACTGACAGGAACTAAGGGAGGTAGTCAGTTCTCTTCACCTGTGTGGCCCACAGTAGGCTGCTTGTGTTCCAGTGAATCATCCTACACCCATGGACGTATGGGCAACACCAACTGAACTCAGTGAGTTACAGAAAAAGAAAAGAGGAAGACATAAAGTTGGGTGGAGGATTTGAGGTTGTGCTGGTCCAGGAGAAGTTGGTTGTGGGGAGAGGTGGTAGATAAGACCCAAATACATGCATTCATGTATGAAATTTCTGAAGAATAGAAGCCATTTAGACAGACAAAATCAAATTATTAAAGTACTGAAATACTCAAGTTAACAAGATATTACTAATGTGAAAAACAAAGCATTTCAAAGCTTTCTAGAAGAAGTTACCTGTAGAAAGGGGAACACACAGAAAGTTCTATGTTGGAACTGCTGTCACTAGGAAGCTGACTCCTCAAGTCAGTGCTGATGGATGACATCCCATCTCCTGACATTCTGTGTTGAATTGTGGTGATGGGGGTGTGCGATCTCAGTGAATTTAACTGTGGTTTGTAGAGAACACCCACTGCTTTCTTAACCGTTTCCTTGATATTCCACCCCTCAAGCTATGCTGCACTGACGGCAGTCAGAGCTTTGTTACAGAAATAACAACTCATTCCTGTGAGGCTGGAGTGTGTAATGTGTTTGCAATCTAAAGCGCTTTTTACAGTTTTTACCCCACTGACCTCCAGACTTTGGGATGTGCTACTAAAACAGACTCATCAACATAAAACCAGGAGCACGACAGTGAGATGATGGGGATTTAAGATAGTTATGGTTTTTTGTTTTTGTTTTTTTCCACCAGAGCACTCATTTAAAGTAGAAAAATAGGTACACTGAAAAAAAGAGGCATCAAAGGATCTTTTTCTAAAGCATGGTTCTTATTCTGAAATTATTAGATATTTGGATACAAGGATGCTTCTGTGATCTGATTCAGTTTTTGGTGAGATTATATTGTACCCTGAGCCTTCTTACTCTATTAGCACTGTTTCCACAACATATAAGCACTCACTAGTGCTCTCAAATATTCCTAGATGCATATAGGCTTACAAAAAAGTGCAAGGCATTTGTGTCCCAGAACTGGCCAATCAGTATTAGGCCACTATGTGGAATAGGTTAAAAATAACACTTATGGGTGAGCTTTGGAAATTGTTTACAGAAACAACCTCCACCATATTTGGTCAGCCCATACTCTTACTCTTTAACCACAAGTCCTAAACATGGTTCTAACTTTAGAATTTCCTTTTCATTTCAGGACTTCTGCAGCAAAATCCTAAACATTTTGGAGAAGCTCCATCACATTCAAACTGCAACTAAAAATGTTCTGTCCAACCTATTTAAAAATAGACCCCTTGTGGCAAGATAATACCCATGTGTGCCAGAGTGGCATGAATGTTATAGAGGTAACCAACTATTAAAGGCCTGCTCCACAGAAGGAAAGCCATTCCTGGCACTGTAAATCTTGCCAACAACTCATGGTTTGGGAGCTCAGAGGCCAAGGGATAAACCTAATTAATATTATTCTGTTAAATGGACAGAGTATCAAACTGATCTCTAAATTCCTGTCTCTGTACACATAGATTAGTGCAGTGAGACCTCAGCAGTGAAGTTTCTTTGTGCAGTGGATGGTGGTTCATGGAGAAACTCAAACTGGTCAAAGTACAAAGCACAAGTATCCGTGGAATACTCAGGCACAAATGGGACATACATATCATCTAACCCCAAGGCTCAGGGTCCATAGTGGAAGGAGGAAGCAGAAATATTGCAAGAGCCTGAGGTTAGGGTGGAATGGAGCAACAGTATCCTCAGGACCACCACACTCATGAACTCACAGCCGCTGTGGTTGCCTGCACAAGATGTGTACAATAATAAGCTAATCAATATTTCAGCATGTGTGTGTGTGTGTGTGTGTGTGTGTGTGTGTGTGTGTGTGTGTGTGTGTATGTATGTTGGGGGGACTCTTGAGAACCTACTGCTAAATGAAGAACTGTAGAGAATTGATGGCTTTTGGGAAGGAAGAGTCAGTCTTCTTTAAGGGTGCAGTCACTGGTAGGTTGAACACAGTCCAGTGGTCGGGATATGCCAGTAGCATAAATTATACTTGATGAGTTATTTAAAAAAATAAATTAAAAAGAAACAAAGTTGGGGCAGGGTAGGGAAGTAAGAGCAGCTCTGGGAGGGATGAAGAGGGGTGGGTGAATATGATCAATAGCCCATTGTATGAAATCCTTAAGGAAATAATTAAAATACTATTATTTCTTTTAAAATACCTAAAAATAATCTTTCAGTAGCTTCTCTTCTCTATCCTCTTCCTCTTTTTGATTTTATGTTTAAAATTTCATAGCATTATTATGTAAGTTATGTGATCATTGACTTTATATGTTAACTTGACTTGGAAAAGAGAAACTCAATAACTGCTTAAACTTTCTGGGTGTGTCTTTGAGGATGTTTCAGAGAAAAGTGAGCATTTGAATTGTGAATAAAGCAGATAGACTTCCTCAATGTGAGAGGACATCACCCAACCCACTGAGGGTCTACACAAAGAAAAAAGGTAGAGAGGGACCATTGTGTGAATCTGTGAAGGTGAAGCCTGGAGATCCCAAGATGTTGGAGATGCCAGGGCAGTGAGAACCAGTCCAAGAGAAAGTATGTTGCAGTCAACAGAGCTGAAAGGAGTTGGAGATCTGAAGAGCATTTTGACATCAGACATGGAGATGCAGAGTTTAGAGTTTGCCCAGATGGTATTTGGCCTTGCTTTGGTCCAGTATTTCTTCACTATGATCCCTTTCCTCCATTTTGGAACAGTAATGTACATCCTATGCCATTATATATTGGAAATATATGACCTGTTTTTTTTGTCTGTTTCTTTGTTTTTGACCTTTCTGGAGGAAGTTACTGTGAGGGTGGGCTTTGAGGTTTCATATATGCTCAAGCTATGCCCAGGTCTCACACCCCTTCCTGTTGCCTTTGGATCAAGATGTAGTCAGCACCATGTCTGCCTGCATGCCACCATGTACCACTATGATGATAATGGACTAAACCTCTGAAACTATAAGCCCCCCAATTAAATATTTTCCTTTATAAGAGTTGCCAAGGTTATGATGTCTCTTCTCAGCAATAGAAATTCTAAATAAGACACATACCTACCTATCTTCTATGTATCTTTGAATATATAATGCCTGTTGGTTCTTTTTCTATGGATAACCTAAATACATTTGTACCTTGTGAAATCCTCTGCTGCACAAAGCCCATGAAAACACTCTCAAGTGCTTAGTTCTACACCTTGCTTACAAAGGGAGGGGCTCAAACTTAGTTAACTTAGTAAGCAAAAGCCAAATTCTAGTTCAAGTCTTTGTAAGAGTAGCTAGAATACAGCTAAAAGTAGAACTGACAGCTAAATTTGCCTGCCTAGTATTTATTTCTCTCACTTTTTACTGAAATGCAAAGGAACACGGGGGGGGGCGGGGAGGCTTTAGGGTGCAGAGAAAACATGGCAGAAAAATTTATGGTTGTGGTTTATAGGGCAAAGCCACCTGTTAATGATATTCCCCCAATGACAGACCCCTGTGATTACTGTTTATTTAAATTATACTTATTTATTCATTTTGGGGGGAGGTAGGTGCATGCTCTCAGCTCATATGGAGATCAGAGGACAGCCTGGAGACTGAACTCAGTCTTCAGGCTTAGCATCAAGTACCTTTACCTTTTAGGCCGTCTTACCAGCCCAATTACTTACATTTTGATGGAAGAGGGGGGAGAGACAGAGAGAAAGGGGGCTACAGGCATTGATCACTTCCCCAAATCAGTCCATTTTATTTAAGATTTCCATAATCATATGCCAATTCCAAGACCACCGAAGGAATTAGATCTGCCCTAGTTTCCTGACCTTGGAACTTTACTTACCACAAATCACAGAAAGCAATATGGTTGTGAACTGCACATTTTTTTTTTTTTGAGACAGAGTTTCTCTGTGTAGTCCTGGCTTTCCTGGAACTCACTCTCTAGACTAGGCTGGCCTTGAACTCACAGAGATCTGCCTGCCTCTGCCTCCCAAGTACCACCCCTCAGAACTGTACCTTCTTGAGAGAAAAGCATCATAAATCCTAACTTGTTTTCTTCTGTTCTTCCACTCTACACTATGTCATGCCACCACTCCTTTCTATCTCATCCCATTCCCCTTAAAATATGATAATGGGACTTACCAGTGGCTTATGGCACACAGTCCATAAAGTTTTCAATGGGAATTGACGGAGATCATCGTATATCTTAAACAAAGGAAGCCTGAGTGATCATATCCGTAATGTAGGCCTACACCTAGCATCTACAGACATAGATAGTTGATACTTACGGATGTGTGAAGGATGGTGTGGAAGGAGCTGTGCAGGTGATATGCTGGACCCCAGGACAGAAGTCAATACCAGCTTATTTCCTACTGTATTTGGCAGGGTTGAAGGAATGTGAGTCTGTTCCCCAGGGTCTCAAACTCTGCTGAGAACCTCACCATCTGGGCTTTGCTAACTGCAGACTTGGGCTTGCTTGGATGCTGAAGGAAAGCCCAGTGTCACTCCTGCTTTGAGTGTGATTTATATGGACTGAAAAGATGGTGAAAGCCTAGAATTATGGTCTTGCCTTGCAGAAGCTATATATAATTTTCAATTTGCAGGCTATAATTTTGAATCTAAGGAGAATAACCAAGTTATATGAGACATACCCACACTGACCTTGCAAAAACTGTTATTAGAGTAATTCTATTTGAAACATGTACTCTAGTGTTGCCAGAAAACATAGTGCTGTGTGGCGATGGAGTTGTTGAGTATGTCTGTGATTGTCAAGGAAAGGTGCAACATTGTGCTTCTTCCTCTGAGACAAAACTGCCTTGGAAGTATGGGAAGGGAAATTATCATTTGGGTTCACAGCTGAAACAGTAATGTTCTATGAATGTTTTGTCAAATAAAAGTGACGAAAGTTTTTAGACATCAGAGTTCTAAAACAAACAGGAAACCAGCTGAGTAAACATTAAAGATCAACTTAACCTATTTCTGTAACATCACCATTTAAAGAGTTAAAGAGTTTGAAACAGTTGAAGACTGGTTTAGCCTTGTTCTATAATGTGACCATTTACTCGGTGTTAAAGAGCTTGAAATGCGGGCTGGAGAGATAGTTCAGCGGTTAAGAGCGCTGGCTGTTCTTCCAGAGGTCCTGAGTTCAATTCCCAGCAACCACATGGTGGCTCCCAACCATCTGTAATGAAGATCTGGCACCCTCTTCTGGCATGCAGGCAGAACACTGTATACATAATAAATAAATCTTTAAAAAAAAAAAAAAAAAGAGCTTGAAATGCTCCTCTATGGTAAGTTTCTTGCACCCTGATAAGCCTCTCCACCAACATCCAAATCAGATTGAATTAGAAAAGCCCTGTTTTAATGGGTAAAGCATTCCCGGGAGGTTCTCCAACCCCCCAGAGAGGAGATGGGGACAACAGACGGGAAAACCATGTGTCTGTTTTCAGGGGATGCAGCTTAAATGTCCTGTAGGAGTGGTC
This sequence comes from Peromyscus californicus insignis, assembly GCF_007827085.1. Taxonomy (NCBI): domain Eukaryota; kingdom Metazoa; phylum Chordata; class Mammalia; order Rodentia; family Cricetidae; genus Peromyscus; species Peromyscus californicus. Next base: position 71,524,316 of record NW_026294480.1, on the reverse strand, counting down.
TTGAGCCTCTCTGGGGGAGGAGCTGTGTTTGGCGGGCTTTGAAGAGGCGGGTTTGGGGGGAAGAATTGGGGGGAGGGGAGTTGAGGTGGATCTTCAACCAGAACATTCCAGAGTCTTTGAGTATAGGCATGCCAGGGTGCCAGGGGTTGAGGTGGAGCTCCCACCCAAACACTCTATGAAGATGCACTGGCACTGGGCAGCAACTCCTCACTCAGTTGTCAGAACACCAGAAATGTACAACATGTCTTTATTTTGAATCTTACTAGATGGCCTCATAATATCTAGAAATTAAGTTACTAACTAAGCACTTACTAGTAATGAGTTAAATATTGTACATAGTTTGATTGTACATCACAGAACAGCCATTAGGATAACGGGCTCAAATTCAGTGCCAAAGTCTTGAGTCAAGTAATAAAATATCTCATAAAAATGAACACTAATGATAATTCTATGTGTGGGTTGTCGTATATACCAGTTCCCAGGACTGTTTTCTGACATAGCCTCAGTCTGGATAAAGGCCAGTTTACCTCAAAACTTACTTTCTCCTTTAAATTTGTAACTTAGCCACCCTACTAGAAACCACAATTTTAAATTGTATTATTTAAATGTCTACTGCTTTATCACAGGGATCTGCCTGCCTCTACCTGAGTGTTGGGATCAAAGGAGAGAATTACCAGACCCCCACCTTGTCTCTTTTCAGTGTGATTGATTGCAGTTCTTCTCCCATTTGCTATTAGATTACAGGGAAGTTGCTTCTCCTTAGAAATAATGCTGTATTTCTCAAAAGGTTTGGGTGTATTACTTTCTTGGGTGTTGAATAACTATGTCTGTAAATGCAGAAAATGAACATCACACCACATACAGAGCTGTCCTCAGGAATGTACAGCTGACCACAGAGCAAGCTGTGTTACATAAAGGCCTGCCATTGTCCAATGGCACAGTACACAGGAATGGGGCAGGGATCTTTATGTACGAGGAGTGAACTAATATCTGATTGCTCATTCTTACTAGCAGTCTCAGAGAATAAAAAGGGGAAACACTAGTGTTGAGAAAAAAAGTCCCAAATTGAACCCCCTGTGTATGGTTTAATGGGAAAGAAGCCAGTGGAGTAAAACATAATCATAAATCACTGGGCATGTCTTTAATCCCAGCACTGGGGATGCAGAGGCAGGAAGATCTCTTGAGTTCTTAGCCAACATGGTCTACATAGCGTGTTCCAGGACAGCCATCCTACAGAGTGAGACCTTATTTCAAAAACACAAAGCAAAAACTTGAAGTGGAAGAGATGACTCAGTGGTTAAGAGCACTGGCAGCTCAGAGGATCCAGGCTTGAGTCCCAGCTAACAACCATCTGTAATTCTAGTCCAGGTGGATCCAGTGCCCTCTTCTGGCTTTCAAGGGCACCAGGCACGCACATGGTACACAGACATACATGCAGGCAAAATACTTACACATAAAAATATTAAAACCAAACAACTTACACAAACATAAACAAAAAGACCAGCAATAAGAAACCCTAACAAACACTTGTTTTGACAATGTTTGTGTATTAGGAAGTAGATGATTTGAACACAATGACCAGCGTCCCATAATAGGTCATTAAACGTTTCTTTCTCTGTATGCCAATGCCACAGGTACCCTTCATTTTCTTTTTCAGATTCTAATTCTAGCATTTCTTTCCCCCATTCTCTTGAATTTTTCATGTGAAATTTAAAGCATGGCTAGACTGGCCCACAGGTATGGAAGGCAGATGCTATTGTTTGGTGTGTGTGTGTGTGTGTGTGTGTGTGTGTATGCACACGCAGGTACTTGGATCTTGTAGAGTCAGAAAAGCGTTTGTGAGGAAGGAAGTTTATCTTCAGCCTTGGCCTTGAAGGCAGGCAAATGTAAATATTGAGGTTAAAGGAACAAGAACAGCATAAAGAAAGGGGAAAAGGCAAATTTATAAATCCCAGTGGATTGTTCCTTTTGGCTACAGTTCAAAGTTCCCAGAAGTGAGCAATAAGAAAAATCTCACAGTAGTGGGCCAGCAATGTGGAATGATTTTTCATCAACTATAGAGCCATTTAACACTTCCGATAACAAGAGGTATCCCATGAAAGAGAGCTTAATCTCACAGAAAAGCAGGCAGGCTGAGGGGAGGAAGCAGGGACAGGGCCAGTATATTAGGAACCATGGTGGCAGTCTAAGTGGGTGACTGCAAAGGCCTGAGGCAAGAGCACCTCCTCCAGTGTAAGAAGTGTGTGTGTCAGGGGGACGACAATGACAGAACTGCAGTGTTACCCCAAATCAGGAAGAGAAGGTGGACAGTGGGAACTCATCACCAAAGATTCCTATTCAGACTCATGAGACCAGAATTCCTGAAGTCCAAGAGGTTCTGACGCTTCAGATCTGATAACCAGTGATCTGAGTGGCTCTAACTATAGTGTGACAGAAATGATGCAGGTGTCTTAGATAGGAAAACTAAAAGACAGAAAAGAATGAGAAATGTCAACCACATTGAGCTCAGAGGAACTGAGCAAGGCAGATGAAGACGGGTGAGACTTTTTCATACTTCTTGAAGATAAGCTATCAGAGGGAAACTGAGGTAGATATATCCTGAAAGCGTATTAAAATGTGTGTGTGTGTGTGTGTGTGTGTGTGTGTGTGTGTGTGTAAGTGGAAACACAGCAGGGATAGAGTTGGCAGGTTTTAAAATTACTAGCTACCATGATATGGAAAGCAGAGGTAATCCCTGGACAACATACACATTTTAGAGTTTCTTCACAAGGAAGAACCATTAGCAGGGAGTGAGTAGGAAAATGAAAATGTCACCACCACTAGGGAGATGGGTCTTCTGAAGAGGGAGGGCCATCGGTACTGACTTTAGCAGGAGAGATTAAGGAGAAGCGGATGAGAGAGGAGCTGCTGGGTTTGGTGTGCAAGGGCATGGGTGAGGAATGAGTCACATTGATGGCGGAGCAGTGACTAGAAGGTGATGGGTACAAACTGCTGGAGGAACTTGGTGAAGGGAGGGAGAGAGGCAGGGCGGGAACTTGATACGGCAGCAACAGTATGAGGAAGCTCTTCTAGGTAGTGTAGAGTGACTCATGTCTTTAGATTGGGGGTAAGGCCCAGAGGACTGGGATTTAAGCTGTGAGACAGCTGTGGAAAATTCAACAAAAACTAGTCCCACGAGGAGGAAAATAGATGGCAGACACAGATGGGCAGACTGGCTTTCCTGAGAAGCAGCGGCTTAGGTCAGAAGGGAGGGGCCGTGGGGAACAGGAGACAACCCAGAATGATGGCGGATGAAGAGAGGGCAACGGATGATGGCAGCGCCATGTTGCTGTTCATTTCTTGTACAGACAGAAGGCATTAAATGCAACCCGTAAGGGCAGCTGGCTCTTGTTCAAAGATTACTTGGGAACCAATTAAAGACAGTCCAAAGGTTTCGGGAAAGTTGATACGGCCCAGTTAAAGTTGCTTAGAATAAATTAGTATTCATTACCGAGTACCACTAATTGGCTGACAATTACTTTCTGTAATACTTTATTTTTTATTATTCTCATTTAATTACTTTATTCTTTACTGGTACTCTGTATTTCTTTCTGTTATTAAATAACTATGTCTGTAAATTTAGAAAATGAATATCACACCCACATATAGAGCTGCTTTCAAGAATATAAAACTGACCACAGAGCGGTCTGGCACATGTGCTGTATGAAGGCTTGCCACTGTCCATTCATCACTGGCCATGGTGGTACACGCCTTCAATCACAGTAATCACAGCACTGGGGAGGCAGAGGCAGGTGGATCTCTATGAGGTCCTGGCCAAAATAAAGAGAAATGAAGAGTATTGTGCCTAGACTAGACTGGCAGTTGGCAAGTTGGTGAAGAAATCGAAGGATCAAATGCAGATACCCTTGAAATCTCCAATTACAATGGACTCTCAGAGGACAGTGAAAGGTCCAGAGAAAAGAGAGTCACGGAGCTGGCCAAGGGCAAACAGGAATAAGCAGCAGGAATGATGGAGAGGCTGCGATGAGTGAGGTGTGGAAGAAAAATGGTGATAAGGATGGAGGGTGATTGTGAAAGCAGGCACCTGCCACAGTGTGGAGGGGGAGGGATGGTAGCAAACGGAGGGATCGGAGAACAGGGGACATCTGGAGGCAGAGCTGCGGTGTCTTAGAACATTAGAAGAAAAGCCATTTTCTGAATCCTGTGACGTGGAAACGTGGTCTTGTGCAGTCATCTGGAGGAAGGGGCCACTGCATCTCCTATTTCCTTTAAAATAAGGCTCCTGAAAGAGTGTGCTGCCTTGAGTGAAGTTCACACTTCACCATTAGTATAGTGACTTTTCTTTAAAAACAATGTGTTGCAAAAATGCCATTTCCCTATTTGATTTTCTGAGTATTATAATGTATAAAAAGTGAGCATGATAGATATATAGAGTACAGACATTGTGCCCCCAATATGATTCAGTTCTTCATTTCCCAGATAATTTATCCCCAGCTTCTACTTTATTTTTTTAGTAATAACTACCCCTTTGGTGTTCTTTATTCTTAGATCTGTTCTTTAATATTTTATTAGTCCATCAATTTAAAGTCTTTCCACACAAACCATCATTTCAAAGCCTATGTCTACAAAGAGCAATGTAAACATTGACTCATGAGTAGAAAGGATTTGAAATAATAATAATGGCAATAAAAAGCACTGGAAAAAGTTACAATGGAATCTTCAGCTAAGAAGCTGGCAGAGTCATGCATTAACAGACCACAGTAGAAAAGCCACCTGAAGTGTTCACTACCATGTCAGAATACAAACTCTCCAAGATAAAACAGGCTCAAAAGCCTGATGTTTCTACTGTCTAGTTGAGCTTTATGTATGTTCATTGGCAATAGCGTAAATTCTAATTCTGGAGAGACATATTTTAAAAATGAAGAACTGTCTTTTCCTTAGCCAGGAATTAAATGGAAGAGTGCCGTCATCCATTAAAAACTGCTTCCAGATAAAAGCAATAAACAGGAATAACTGTTTTATAGAGTTTTCAAAGGATTAGAAAGCAATGACTCACTGGTAACTTTTAAAAGATAAGTAAAGAAGGGTAAATGAAGAAGAGTAAATCCTTCCAAAAGGTGGAGAATGCCACCAGGAAAATTGAAATTTAAATTTTTTATTAAATTGGAGATGAGCAAGAAGGAAACACACTGAAAGTCAGTAAGTGCATTGTGAACAATGGGGAATACTTCACTGGTTCTCTGGTCAAACATGATGTAGCATGACAAGGATGCAGTCATGTCAATAAGAGCTGGCATACACACTAAATCATTTTCAGCCATGAAACGATTTGATAGTCACAGACACTGGCTTCAGTTCTGTACCACATAGACTATATCTTCCATTAACTGTCCACCAAAGCCTCATACAGGTGGGCATCAAGTTATAAGCCAGTTCCCGGGCCAGTGAGACGGCTCAGCAGGTACAGGTTCTTGTGCACACGCTTGACAATCTGTTTGATACCCAGATCTCATAAGATGACAGGAGTGAACGAATTCCCAAGAGTTTTCTCTGATCTCCATGCACATGCCATGGCCTAGGTACATGTATGAGTACAATACCCTGCCCCACTTAAAAAAGTTAGATACAGTCCCACTCTCTATCCTCTCCTGAAACCACCATAAGCAAACTCAGAAAGCAAGAGTGTGCTTAGCTGTTAAATCCAGACTTACTAGAAATTATACTGCGTCTAGGCAGCATCAAGGCTATAAGAATGGCTTGAGTGTGTGAAGTTCACTGAGAAAGTAGTAAGGTTTTCCTTTAAAGTCCCAGGATTGCCACCATTACATTATTTCAAATGGCAAGGTCAATTTGCATATTAGAATGCTTCGGCATAGAAAAGAGATAAATAAGAATCAAGGAACACCAGTCTCAAGACAGTGGCAAGAGTCTTAACTGTGAAATGATGGGTGGCATGATCCAGGTATCAGGGATGGAATGTGTCTTCTAGCCCTCAAATTCACATGGAGCAAGCCTAACTCCAAGCATTATAGGAACCTAGAGCTGCATCTCCAGGAGGTGACTAGATGGATCATGTGGTCAGTGGAGCTCACAATGGGGCTAATGACTTAGAAGGAGAGACATAGGAGGAATCTCTTTTGCTCTTCTGTGAGACCACAGCAGGAAGATGGTCCTTGGGATCCAAATCAGCTGGCACCTTCATTGTGGACTTCAGGCCCCAGCAACTGTGAGAAATAAATGCAAGTTCTCTAGATCTACAGCCCATGGTATGCTGCATGGCAGCCATAATCACCAGGCATAATCACAAAGAAAGAAAGGGAAGGGAATATCTGAGAGACTTTTAGAAAGTGTGTTAAAGAAAGGATCTCATGGCATTATGCCAATTACATACTGAATGGTATTAAACTAATAAAAAACAGAACAAATTTCAAGCCCTTAATACAGTCTAGAGAGCTTATTAAACACTTATAGATTTTATAGGCATTTTATCAATCAAACAATCCCATAAAATAGAGCAGTAGCATAGCAGCTGTATCAACTAGGAGAATACTGAGAAAAACTGGGTATTTCAGTGAGAGGGAGAGGTTTTTGTTAGAAATAAAAAATGAAGTAGCAGATGCAAGAATAATTTTCCAGCCAAGATCCCTTCAAGCTCTTTTGTGGGAACAGAATCTAATGGTTATTTATATGGATGGACAGCTTCTAAAATTAAGTCTTCAGATTGGGATTATCAGTGAAATTTTCGACAATAAAATGTTAAGGGATTAGTCAGTATAGGTGTTGGTAGCCAGTGGCTCTATAGAGCTCATACATCACCTGTAGTTCTCATCCCAACTCCATGCGTTAGCACTGTTGTCTCGATAGAAGTGTCCCCAGGCTTCCATTGCCTGGATTTTTTTGTCTGACTATAGAAACAACATTTTTTCTTTCATGGGATTCATGTAAACGCTGAGATGAAAGCTTTCTCTGTACTTAACTTCTTAGCACAGTGCCTGGCAGATGAATCTTAATCATAGTGGAGATGATGCTAATGATGACCATGAAGAGGACAAGGAAATCAGAAACTCATACCTGTCACTTAGAGGCAGGCACAGTCCATTAACTATTCTTGCAGGCTTTATGAAGACTGCATAACTAGAATAGATGTTGGTTTGGTTATCTGATAGTGAGCTCCCTTCCTCAGTCATCAGTGAGTAAGTGAGAGTGGGTAAGAGATAAAGAGATAAAGACACCCTGAGGCAAAGATATTCTGGAACAAGCTGAGTGGGTAGAGAGTGGGGAGTGGATCTGGGAAGAGTTCGGGGAGACTAAACACTTGCTAGGAATCTCTCAAAACACTAATAACACAATTGTTTAGTTGGTTAATAAAAGGATATTCAGGAACTGTGAGTTCTAGAAAGACCCAGCCCCCACCCAGCCCCTCTTCTTCTTTGGTTACATGTATAAATCGGGGGTTTGGGCGGAATGTTAACCATCCAACTCTTTCTTTTGTAAGAATAGGGAATTCTTGAGACTATCATTCTAAGAGGTTGGGCTTGCTTGTTTATGATGCTAGGGACTAAACCCAGGGACTGTGATAGGGAGTCCGCTGCAGCCCAGGTATCCCCCAACCCTGTTCTGGCAGTCTTTAGCTATTAATATCAAATTCCAAGTGCAAACACAAAGAAGGAAGCATTAACTGCGCATCCTATTTGGGGTTCAAAGTCTTCTGATTCGAATCTCTGAAGACTGAGGTCACGGAGGAGGAGCATCCATTTCCTGGAACATTCGGGATTTCCCCCACCACCACTATCAAGATGTGGGAAGGCTGAGCTGCGCTTGCAAAGACTCAAGTGAACAGCCGTTCATTGTATCGTGAAGAGCTCTGGGGTTTTCCGCAGGCCTCCAGGCATTGTGTTTTCATTTTTGTCTCAGCAGTAAAATGGGGAGGAGACTGCAAACAGGCACTTGCTGCCAAGGCCGTGGAAAACCTGTTGAGGTGGTCACTCTGGATCCCAGGCAAGCATACAGGTTCTGTTCTAGGTAAGATGACTCTCTTTGCTCTAGTGCGAGCCACACTGCTTGAGTTAAAAAAAAAAAAATCAGATGATAATTTTGAAATTTTACTTATACATCAAGAAGGTTTCTGCAAGCAAAAGTTAAAGTGGCAGCAATACACAATTTTGAAATGAGAAGCATGAGGCTTCTTGATGTTCCAACTATTTGTAACAAAGCTGCACAAAACTCAGTCATTTAAAATCAAGTTATTTCCACACTCCTGCAGCGGCCCTTGGCAGGTTTTCTGTTCCATGTGGCTGGATCCTACAAGATGGCCTTTTCACTCATATATCCAGAACCAGGGCTCAGATGCCCCCAAACCTCTGCATGATGGCTACATATGTCTCTCCACGGGCCCGCTCCCCGTTGGTTAGTGTGGTCCTTCTACTAGTGTTGGGTCATCTAGGATAAGTGAGCATATGGTGGCTGGTTTCCAAGGTAAAGACAGCTAAAATGTTAGTCCTCTGACAAGCTGGACCCACTGTGTGACAGCCTCGCTTCCATAAGATTGGTATAAGGAAGACCAAAGGCAACCCAGATTTATGGAGGGGAAGAAGAGTCTACCCCTTGCTATGAAAAGGGGCGCCCATGTCCAAAAGGAGAGAAACAAGCAGTCAGCCATCTTGAAGATGACAACATGGGAGAATGTTTCGTTTATCAGGAGCTATTTCTTTACTCTCTTTATTCTTTTGGATTTCAGTGAGTTTCCTAAAACTCAATTTGAGTTTTTTTCAATATTAGTAATAAAAATGTCATTTAATTTAAAGATATAATAAAATGTTTTACATTCATCACAAATTTTCAGTGATTTCCATCACAGTAATGGAACTTTATCTTAACTATTATTGTTTATATGAAGGATAAAGAGAATGAGCCTTATGAAGGTTGGTAGCATTCTGTCATAATGATGCTCCCACTCAACAATTAAACTGGCCACTACTATACTAGGGACAAACAGTTCAGAGTCTCATTGTGCATGACCAGTGGGCTCAAGCCACCTTTCCCATCTAAGTACTAACCGTAAGCATGCTTAGCCTCTGGGAGCAGACCATATCAAATATGTTCAGGCTAGTGTGACCTTAGACTTGTATAAATACTAAAACCTATGTGGGAACTTTTATAACAAAAGGACTTGTAATCACCTACTTCCTCTTTTCATTCCAATTAATATTCTCTCTCTGCTCCATGAATCTTTCATCACATAAGAACTGACTGATGAATCAGAAAGGAGTCAGCAACTTTTAAAATAAGTTTGAAAGGAAAGACCAGTTTATCATTGCCCGAGATCAAAACCAAACCTGAAAATTATAGGCTTTGTTTGCAATGCCGTTTGAGACACTGAGATTCACTCTGGCATACACTTATGACTCATTCTTGCAGCACACCTACTCCACGGAAGAGGGGAGGAAGCTGGGGTCTCCCGGACAGCCACTGACCTTCAAGAGTCAGGCTCACACAGGCCAACCGCAGGGCCCCGAGGCCACGCCGTTAGGCTGTTCCAGGGCAGCTCATGAGGAAAGATAGAGAAGATGGCTATCTGCAGGTCCCAGTGTGGTTCACTTCCTGAGAGTTCTCCCTGTAACCTTTCCTTTAGATTTCACTGAGTTTACTCAAATGCAGCTTGAAATTAAGGGATGCCAGACGCAAAAACAGTCACCCAAAGTGTAAGACGTGAGGAACTGATATGAAATGATATTATATTCAGTAGGGACAAATACATGTTTTGGGGAAGTTGTTCCTTTTCTCAGGCATAAATATCCCGTGAACGGAGTGATTTAGAGAGCAGCTCTACAGACTGTGGAAGACTGTAGGCCAAATGAAATGATGTAACCCCTCAGTTACTCAAATATGTCTGAATCTGGGATTCACTATACAATGCGGGGAAATGCAATTAAACTCTTACTGTCTGAGTTGCATGTTTAGAATTGTAGTGGGCTGTGCTGGGCCTCCTGGAGAGTGATCCCACTACACTCCATCTCTGGCATGCAGTAGACAGGAGGGTGTAAAAAGCACCAGCTGCTCAGAGAAAGAGAAGAGGGTGCCAGGTTTTGTGCTCTTTGAAACTTAGGTTTTCAGCAAGAAGCACATTTGCTCACACCACAGCTTCGTAAGTCTTGAGTGGGACTGGTCTACTTACAGGAAGAGTCCAGAATATCAGAAGCCAAGAAAAGATGCTCACTATCCAGGTTTTTAAAGTACAGATGCACACATGTTCAAAATGTTCTTAGTATCTCCATAACACAATGCTTCTCGGGAAGCCTCTCAGCTCTTATAAAAAGATCATTTCATATGTATTTATACAGTTCCATAAAATTCTGAAGCTTTATCTCTTCAGATTGTACTGTTTGTGGTTCTGATATACCTATCTTCTGTTTGTGGATCTATCATTATGTCTTTTCAGCTTGTTTTTGTGTTTTCTCTTTTTTTGTATGTTTCCTTTATGATTCTGGAGCTTTCCTTTAGGATCTGTTCATGAGCTGTCTCCTCTCTGCTGTGTTCAGAGTTTATCTCAATATTCACATCGTTACCATTTGGGCAGTATACAACTCCTTATTTCTGAAATCATGTCACATTTGCATTCACTGTTGATTGATTGACTGACTGTGTTTAAGTACTCCCATGACTATGTCATCTTTCACATCAGAAGATCCAGGTACTGAATAAGTTATTATCTGCCAGGTGCCTAGTCTTAGGACTCAACTCTGTCTGATGAAAACATAGACAAAAAGTAAACAAAACCCATATCTGAAAAAAGGCCAAATAGGCTGCTGTGATTCCAGCACTTAGCAGGTGGAAACAGAGGATCATTTGAGTTTGAGACCAGCCTGAGCAACACATTGAGACCCTCATCTCAAACAAATAAAGAGAAACCGGGGCCTTACCCTTTTGGAGGAATGGACGGGGGTAGAGAAGGGAGGGGGGAGTGGGAGGAGGGGTAGAAGGGGGGACTGTGGTTACTATATAAAATGAATAAAAAATTAAAACAACAACAACAACAAACCAAACAAACAGGCCACCACAGCCATTGTGGAAAACATTTTTTGCAGATCAGATAGTTAACTTATGGCCAAGCAAGTTTTCTTCTACACATATGCCCAAGAGGAATAAAGATACTTATCAATGCCAAACCTACACACATACATTCATACAATTACAGTTTTTACTAACCCCAAAGAGAAACCAGCCCAAATGTCCCTCAACTAATGGAAATACTTATTAGAGAGTCCTTACAGTGGACTGTTGTTTGGCAGTTAAAAGATACTAGGTACAATAAAAAGGTCTGTGTGGGCCGGGCGGTGGTGGCGCACGCCTTTAATCCCAGCACTCGGGAGGCAGAGCCAGGCGGATCGCTGTGAGTTCGAGGCCAGCCTGGGCTACCAAGTGAGTTCCAGGAAAGGCGCAAAGCTACACAGAGAAACCCTGTCTCAAAAAAAACAAAAAAAACAAAACAAAACAAAACAAAAAAAAAGGTCTGTGTGATGATATGAACTTGGAGCACATCTATCTAAGAAGCTAGACACGCAGAACCACATGTTCTAGGATCCCACTATATAAAGCATCCTGAGTAGACATGGAGACCGAGATGGGGAGAAGATGGGTTATTGGGAATCTGCAGCTCAAGAAGGTGGAGCATGGGGAGGGGTTACTGATGAGTGTGAGGCTTCTTATCGGTCATGAAGATGTTCTAAAGTTAGACTATGGTGTAGTTCCATAACTGTATGAACAAGTTAACCCTCATCAGACTGGACAATTTGAACAGAGGAACTTTCCAGTGTATAAACTACATCTCAGCAAAGCTTTCTAGAGTGAACAGATAAAATGCGGAAGTGGTTTGCCCAGTGGCTTGCAGGGTCCTTTTCACTGCTTCCTACTTCTCAGGGACATTAACTCATTCATTTTAAATCTCTTACAGACCTCCACGTCGGACCAGATTCATGCTTTAAAGTCACCTTTTGTTACATTTAAAGGTCTATGCTGATTAGTTTTCCTTATTTTTTGAATAGAAAACATTTGTTTCTCTATCCACTCTATTTTTTCTCAACCTTTACCATTGAAATGGTTCTGTGGTTGCCTCCCCCAAACACTCCTGAAGCTTTCAGAGCCCTCAGGGAGTATTTTGATGTCTTGGTCCTTCATTTTCCATGGTGACATTATGGCTCTAACTCTGAAGAGCTTGGTACTCGTGTTTAATGGGATGTGATTGTCTTCTTGGGTTGACACACTGCTCTAAGTCAAATCTGAAACTCCTAAGCAGCTCTCCCGGGCTTCTGTCATGAGGGATCCATTGTCCATATTTTCCCACAGTGGATTAGAATCTTACAGGCTCCATTTCACCACCAGAGCAGGTGAGAGTTTGCATCCACATCTATTTGATCTCAGGAAATATTAGGGTTCGGGGCTCAGATCACCATTTTATGCTTCTGCTCTGTTCTGACCTACAAAGATATATTCATCTTATTTTTAATATTCTTTTGTTAATATGCTATTCTTAGCTACTATCTATAGTGAGTAGGGTAGAGAGATAAAACACTAATTTACAGTGCCACTTTAATTGGATATTTTAAAGGTCAGCACAATCCAATTTTAACAAGAAGATTCAAGTAAAGTATTAAATGTTCCTGATTAGAGTAGGAAAGACTTGTTTCTTTGGATTTGCAGTATATGGGGCACATTAAGTGGAGTAACAGTGGGTTTCAAATGCGCTATTAAAGAGTAAATTCAAACATAGTTCTGAGACCCACAGAAGGAAAGGACGGGAAAAAAGAGTGCAAATTACACAATATTTTTAATGGAATGGACAAACAGATCAACAAGACAGATCATTTTAATTCCACTTTTGATGACGTAGCAGTACCTGTTCTTGTGACATATTCCATAGGGTACCCATGACTACCATTATAGGATTTATAGTACCTTAATTCATTTATTCAATTATTTTAGAATATCAACCATGTTCTTGCTATCCAATGAGTACTCTGAAAGATGCCAGGGATACATAAATGAGTCTTGAATATTCCTTGTTCTCAAGGAATGATTTATATAGTTAACCACACAAAGTTCAACAAGCCACAGACCCATTCTATGACAAGGGTTGTAGTAACTACACAAATGAGGACATTTGTAGTTACTACACAAATCAAGGCACAGGGAAGGAGTGATTCCCATTTGCAGTGATGCTGCAAAGAGGTGATCCCAGAGTTTCACAGATAAAGTGTGATGCTGAAGGACTTCAGGATTTCTATAAGAGTGAGACTGAGAGAAATCAACTTGTGTTTACACCATTTTAAACTGGATTTAGGGTTATTTTAGGAGTTAGTGAAGATTCTGGGAGTGTGATAAACCACATTTACCTCTTTATCTCATTCAGAAGTCCCCATCTCATTTAACAGAGCTCCTTACAGGGCATAGAGAGCTGTATCTGACAATTTTAGGAAAAGGTAAGTAGATTGACATGGTCAGGATGTAGGACAAATAGTACTAATTCTGGGTGAGCAGTGGGTTTTGGGGACTCTTGTAGACAACAGAAACTGGACTATTGGGTCCTGAGAAAACTCAGCCTCAAAGCTGGAGAGTGAAGATATTTGCTTCAGTTTTGAAGTACAGGCATCTGAGTTATTGAAATGGAGAAAAAAAAAGAGACTAGATAAAGAGAAACTGATCAGAAAGACGTAACAAGCCCAGACATGAGGCACTAACTACTCAGACTAGATTATCAGTAAAAGAGGGGAATCAGGAGCTGAAGAGGGGAATCAGGAGCCCAAGAGGGGAATCAGGAGCCTGGAGGTGGTGGCGCACTCCTGTAATCTCAGCACTTGGGAGGCAGAGGCATGCTGTGGGATGTTCTGTATGTCAAGTGTGTTGCTGATTGGTCAATAAATAAATCACTGATTGGCCAGTGGCTAGGCAGGAAGTATAGGCGGGACAAGGAGGAGAATAAAGCTGGGAAGTGGAAGGCTGAGTCAGAGAGACACTGCCAGCCACCACGATGACAAACAGCGTGTGAAGATGCCGGTAAGCCACAAGCCATGTGGTAAGGTATAGATTAATGGAAATGGATTAATTTAAGCTGTAAGAACAGTTAGCAAGAAGCCTGCCACGGCCATACAGTTTGTAACCAATATAAGTCTCTGTGTTTACTTGGTCAGGTCTGAGTGGCTGTGGGACTGGCAGGTGAGAGAGATTTGTCCTGACTGTGGGCCAGGCAGGAAAACTCTAGCTACAGAGGCAGGTGGATCTCTGAGTTTGAGTTTGATCTCTCTGGTCTACAGAGCAAGTTCCAGGATATCCAGAGCTATTACACAGAGAAACCCTGTCTCAAAACAAACACACACACACACACACACACACACACACACACACACACACACACACACACAAACACACAAAAAGAAGGGAACCAGAAACGCCATGAATATTTTGCTTCAGAAAGGATAGATGAAGCCATCCTTCTGTTAGTATCTCCTTGTAGAGTGGGTTCTGTAGCTGAGATACATCTGTGATGGTACACCTACCATCATGTTCAGTGTGTGAGGGATCTATGTTCTGATAACCAGAGCATTGTCTTGGTGATGGAACAAATCTGAGACGTGTAGGGAGACAAGTCTTTAAAGGATTAACTGGCTCTGTTAGGTCTTCATATTATTACCATGGCTAAAATGGATAGACTAATACACTGGCACTTTTTTTCCCTTTGAGACAGGATCCCTGCATAGGCTTGGATAGCTTGGAACTCACTATGTAGAGCAGATGGGCCTTGAACTCAAAGCGATCTGAGTGCTGGGATTAAGGGCATGTGCCACTACACATAACAACACTGGCACTTTTACATTGTGACTAAACAAAAGACAGTTGATTAAAAAACAAACCAAAACAACAAAACAACAAAAAAAACCCTCTTTTCCTTTAAAACATAATGGCCATTTTATTACAACGAATCACAAGTTGAATGAAAACATTCCAGGAACTAAGAAAAAGTAGGACTTCTATAATAAATATTACTTTTGTATTGATAAATTTAAGGCTGCTCATGATTACAGACACTTTTCTCCACACATTGTCATGGCAGATGAGAGATGGGAGGAGAGGGGATAAGATGCCAGACCCTGCAGTTCTTCTGAATAAACCTCACGAGAGTGCCCTTCTTAGCAGTTCATAAACAATGCTTTTGCACCCTGATCCAGTTTATAGGGGCTAGAAAGCTTTCTCCTATCACACTCACATCTTTTGAGTGAAAATATCTACTGAACCCTTGATGATGTATTAGACACGATTTCAGGGACTTCATGTATGGTATCCTGCTTAAATTCTGACAAGCATTTAAATTGTGATTAATTACCCCAAGATGGCCACCCATTTGAGGTTAGATTTGCAGAAGCTTAGAAGACAATCACTGTTCCAAGAGGTGCCCCTTTCCAGTTCATAAGTCTTCCCCCAGTCTCTTGGGTACCCACACAGTGTTTAAGCAACCATTTCTGTCTGTAGGTGTGCTGTTATTGTTCCTAGTCAAGGAAATTCCTAGGAAACTCTATTTTAAGGACAATGAAAAGAGAATCCGATCATAAAAACCTGAGCATGATTCAAAGGGAAAAACTGAGCCGCAGTGAAAGCCAGCTCAAGCTGGAAAGATTTGTCCTCTTAAGCAAGCAGACATGTGTAGCCACTTATGAGGCTGTCCGATTACACACGTTTTAAAGCATCTGTCGGCTTGAATCAGAAAGCTGCATGCAAAACCCAATGCTCCTGAGCACCACAAAGGTTTGCTTGATTCTGAAGTCTCAGAATGGGCAGGAAGTGAAGTGACTTCACAGGTTGAATGCAGGTGGTTATTGCCTAAGTTGGGGAAAGCCTGGGAAGCGATTCCCGAAGCCAGTGACTCACTGGCCTGGACCGTGACACCTTAAGGGAAACTGGAAACAGCAATAAAACCCACAGGCCCTGAGAAGGAGAGCTGCCAGGAAGGACCAAGCAGTAGACACCAGAGAGCTTAGTTTAACCCAAGGGTTCAGTGCTGAAAGCTGAACCTAATCTCATCCTTCCCTTTCCTTTAAAAACAAAACCAAGCAAAAAACCCAGGACACAAAAACCTCCATGGAATTTTCCCCCCTTGAGGAGTTCCCATTTCTAAAATGCAAAAATAGTTCTTTCCTAACCTGCTGCGTTTGTGCGTCCTCTGAAGACATCGTCATAACCTTTCCACTGTGGCTTCAGCTGATAGGCGTGAATGAACACCACAAACACCACCACGAGGCACATCAGAGGAACAAGAGCAGCCGTGAACAGAGCAGCATAGATGTTTGGAATGAAGCATCTGGAAGGAAGGAGGCAAACATTAACTCAGACAAGCACAAGACCAAGGCGCATGTTCGTAGCTCATCCTCTCACTGCCTCGCACTAGCTCTTTGAATGTAGACGTTGGCAAAAGTAAATTATATCTGAACAGATTAGAGCTGTCATAGAGAAGGCACAGGTCTACCTACGCCTCACCGAGGAGGTTCTGTGGTGAGTTTCCAAACAAGTCTGCCAAATGAATCTGACATTTGCGTCCGATATACTTCAGAGATTCAACGTGCACATATGTCATGTTAAAGTGTGTGGGGGATGGCATAGAGTCAGTGTATCTGGACTTCAGAATTCGGGTGGTATTGAAGTCTAACACTACATTTTAAATAGATTTTTAGGAATAGTTTGCCTTTCTATGCCTTCATTTATCTTTAAAATCAAAATTACAATAAAAAATCCATAATAGAAGTCAGTTACGAAAATTAGCTGAATTAGTTTGCTACACACCTAGAAAAATTTTCTTAAGCCACGTTTCTAGACTTAAGAAACAACATTTATCTTGCTTTCACTAGCTCCATCTTGCTAAATAGCCCCTGAGGCACATGCTGGGATATGAGGGCTGGAGGTGGAGAGATGGTTCAGGTACCTGGAAAAGTGCTTTCTGTGAAAGGATGGAGACCTATCTGTGATCCTCAGAACACACATAAAGGCTAGGTATGGGGGTACCTGCTTATAATCCCAGCCCTGGAGAGAAGGACACAGGCAGCTCCTTAGGCCTGGTTGGTCGGCCAGCCTAGCTTCATTGGCAAGCTGCAAGCCAACAGGAGACCATGTCTCAAAAGAGAAGATGGACTTGAGGAACAACACTCAGGATGGCCACTGGTTTCCACATGTTCACACTCACACTCACACACTGCCTACCACAAATCTGAGGCTGCTCTGCCCTGCCACAGACACTATGTTGGTTTTTGACAGTTTTGTCCTTTCTTAGTGCTTCTGTTGTGACGCACTTTCCTGTGAAATGAAAACCTTTCATCTTGGAGGAAAATTTCTTCAGATATTATGAGTATGTCTCTTTTATTTTTACCAACCTCCTTTGTTTTTTAATGCATAATATTTGAAAGCCTATGTTATATTGTAACCATAGTAAACTTTGAAGAAAAGTCAAGGAAAAATATGTTTAGAAGGAAATCTCAAACTACAAAATCGGGATAGTTGGCTAAACACTCATTCTTGCAACTGGAGGAAAAAAATGTCTTTATTAGAAGTTGAAATGAAGAGGCTGGGGAGATGGTTGAGCAGTTGGAAGAATGTACTTTGCTAACAGATGACCCAAGTTTGGTTCCCAGCATCCTCGCTGGGCTGCTTACTACCAAAACCACCTGTAACACTAGCTCCAGAGGGTACATTGTCCTCTTCTGATGTCTTTAGACACCTACACTCTTTTTTCTTCTTTTTTGCTCAACTTGACACAAGCTAGAGTTATCTGAGAAGAAAAACTTCAAATGAGAAAAGGCCTCCATTAGACTGTTTGTAGGCAAATAGGTAGGGCATTTTCTTGATTAATGACTAATGTGCGTTGTACCACCCCTCAGCAGGTGGTCTTGGATCGTGGACCAAAGCTGTTGAGCAAGCCCTGGGAGCAAGTCAGTGAGCTCATTCTTCCATGGTCTCTGCTCCAATTCCTGCATCTAGGTTCCTGCCTTGAGCTTCTCTCCTGACTTCCATTCATAAAGGATGTAACCTATAAGGGGAAATTAACCCTTTCCTCCCCAAATTGCTTTGACTCACAGTATTTTGTCACAGCAATAGAAAGCAAATTGAAATACCCACCACTTGATACGGGCACACATACACATACGTAATTAAAAGTAAAAATAAATGTTTAAAATAAGTAATAACAGAGTTTACGCTAAGCTCCATTGTTAAGAGTCTTACTCAAGTGAGGCAAGCACCTGTTTTTTTTGAAGGGAGGTGGGTCATGTCGCACTGGACAAACGTGTGCACAGGGCATGGTCTTGAAACAGTGCAGACCGCATTAGAGTGGACAGCAGGAAGAGCTGCCAATCAGATGTCAGAGGACCGAAGAACTCCTCCACAAAAATCTAGGCCCACACTGACTGCGTGGGTGACAAGTGTGGGCACTGTCAGGAACCTACCATCATGGCAGGTCATGTGTGATGCGATTCTGAGAAACAGAAAGGGAAAGCTTTAGGATTGTGCCCTGTTTTGACCCTTTAGCTGAATGAACCATCACAGCAAAGTCACATGAGGAAGAAGACCAGCAAAGGAGATGTCTCAGAGCAGTGACACTTAGTGAAGTCTTTTCTCCTCCTGAGAAGTGCTATAGACATGCCCAGTTACCTCTGACCTTCTGGAGGTCCACTTTTCCTGTGGACCAATGAAACAAGATGTTCATTGTTATCTAGAGGTCTGTTTTTAAGGACCAAAAAATTCTTATGAAATTCTGCAGATAGAGAGCTAAGCATATCTGTTGGCTGCTACAGGGGAGTGTGGGTGTTGCCATGGCATTCTGTATGAAACACGCCTAACTCAAACCACCATAGATTCAATACTTATTCCTAAATTCAACTGTGAAAACATTTTTCAAGTAAAAAGTAAGGCAGTGAAACCCATGTATATGGTGTCCTTCATCAGTATCTGAATTCTACATCTGTGATCTGTCCTTCAACTGAAAGTGTTGGAAGCCCACATTTAAAAAAAAATCAAAAGAAGACAAAACCACAATTTCTACTCCAGAAATGTGTTCAACATCAAACCTTTAGCATTTTCTTGTTTTACTTCATCATTGGTCTTTGACCTAGATGAAATAGATCTGAGTGCATAAAGCAAGGTACAGAGGATTTTGGGTCTGTGTCACCCAAATTAAATTCCAGAAGAAGTAAATTCATCATTCTGACACTCTTTTGCAAATGCAGAGTGTTTGGAAACATATCTTAAAACGTGTCTTGTTTATTACATCCTCTTAGTGGCTCATGTTCATTTGAGTAAGGTCCTTAACAATGTTAGCTTAGTTTAAACTGTTATTAATTTTAAAGATCTATTTTTATTTTTAATTATGTATGTGTATGGATTAGGGGATACAGCAGTACTTCTGACACACAAACCTTTGCAGATGAAGCAGGATATGAGACAGTAGCATGTGACAGATAGGACCTGGCACTCATGTCACTCAGCCTGTGGGAAGAGGTTGGGCAGGCCAGGTCATTGTACATCCCAGATTATAACACAGTCTTAATTTCTTGTTTTAAAGTCTCATTTAACTTGTTAAAAATAAGCATTATTCTAATTTTCTGTGCAATATTCTATGAATGGGGTTTTTGCTGGGCTATAAGAAAATTTATAACATATATTTTTAAAGGGCCAAAGATAAATGAACTTTATCCCACCCTTTCAAAAACCAGTCTCGCCAATCAGAATTGCTTCCACTCTAACAGAATAAGCACCAGATCTGGTAGCTTTGAGTGTTTGGTCACATGAAAGTGATGTGGGACAATAGGACCTGTGTGAGTGTCGCAGCAGAACATTGTCTGAACTAAGCTGGGATCAGCTTCTTCTGGAGAGAGCGGGATGTGAGGTTTAGGAGACTGAGAGCCGTGTGCACACCAGGGCAACTGATTAACACGCTGGAAACTACTGTGTTAACAGATCTGGCAGAACCCAGGGAATTAGGTGCGTGTCCTTCCTTAAAAAGGGCTAGCAAAGCATGCTTTTAGAATTCCCAGCTCACCAGCTTCAAAGGATTCTGGTGGCCCTTCCTCTGAGAGCACTGGACATTTCTAGGTTTTAGGTTTTTACAGTCACTTTACTGTTTTGCTATTTCAGCAGCTCTTTTTGCTTTATGAAATGTTTTCACCCGTGCCACCTAACTCAATTCTTACAAAAATATATGTGTGTGGCATGGGGTCTTTCACTTCTATTCCCTATGAAATCAACTGAAGCAGAGGGGTTCAGAAGCACCTAGAAGAGACATACTGCTCAGCATCACTGACCCACTGGAAGAACACAGGGAACTCACTGTACTTAAGATTGTGGTTTGAGTTCACTTAAATTATATTTTAAGAACAAGCTGACCCTGGCCGGCTGGGGATCTTGAAGACATCCAGCTGGCTGACATCTGGGTCACAGCTGGGCTACATAGGTAATGAAACAGGATGTAGGAGGTGTAAGAGCAATAAGTGTTTGTCTCCAAAGTCTTCTTAAGTGCTCCACTGCATGTCAGTGATGCTTGCAGGCTCATGTGTGGCTTTCCTTGGGTAGCTCGTCTTCAGAGATGGTGTCCACAGCAAGAGGCCAACTTGTTGTCTCCACCAACTTTTCCTCCTGAACATGTAAACTCATATGAAGCCACACTCTATTTGGAAAGTAATGGAGATGACCTGTCCATTTATTCTATAAATTCACAGAAGGTACAATCAATCCAGAAGAAGGATAGTCAATATTTCAATAAGGATAAATCATTATCTTTATTGAAAACTTTTCTACTTTGTATAGAAAATATCACTGGCTTTATCAGTCGAAGAATAAAGACGTTATCTACCATGTAGTGGCATATCATTTGTAAATAAAATTAAAGTCAATACTTATGTTCTCAACGTTTCTCTGCTTTCATGGCCAACTTATTTTCTTCCCAAAGATGATGCTCTTATTTTTGCATACATTTATTTACCTGTGGATTTATGCATGTAGGAATGCATATCTTAATGTGGATGTACCCATTTCCCAGACCATCAGAAATGACTGGAGAAAATGAGAAATGATAGAAACACTCTAACATATTACCTATTATTTCATCCTGTACCCAACCCTTGACAAAGAAATAAATTGATGAAAGCTCAGAGTTAGGGAAACAGTAGTTTATGTTTCAGTAGCTGTAAAGTATGGAGATATATTGCTCTGGCTTTCTGTTGTAAAGCATACAGCAATTTTCACAATCAACTTAATTCTAAAATGGATTTTACTTAATGTTTAAGCTTTATTTATTTTGGGTGGTTTGTTTGTTTGGTTTGGTTTGGTTTTTTGAGACAGGGTTTCTCTGTGCACCTTTGGAGCCTTTCCTGGAACTCACTCTATAAACCATGCTGGCCTGCCTCTGCCTCCTGAGTGCTGGAACTAAAGGCGTGCACCACCACGGCTGGTTTTGTTTTCTGTTTTTGTGTTTTGTTTTGTTTTGTTTGAGATAGGATCTCTCTATGAAGCTTCGACTGGCCTGGAACTCAGTATGCAGACCAGCCTGGCCTCGAACTCACTGAGATCTATCTGCCTCTGCTTCCTGAGTGGTGCCTCACCTTTGGGTTTTCTTTGAGACAGAGTCTCACTCTGTGGACCACACTGGTTTGTAACTCACTGTGTCCCAAGCTGTTTTCGAGCGTGTGATCCTCCTGCGCAGGACTCCCGGTGCTGCAATGGCATGTGTACATTCCCACAGCTTGCAGAAAGTTTGACTTTTAAAGTAAAACCATCTTAGGATTCAAGTTCCCATGAGCCTTACACAGTGAAGTTGATCATTGGGATAAGGGATGGGCTTCAGAGGGTAGAGGGAATGAAGTAGAACGGAGCTTCCTAACCTGAAGTAGTTGATCATTGGGATAAGGGATGGGCTTCAGAGGGTAGAGGGAATGAAGTAGAACGGAGCTTCCTAACCTGAAGTAGTTGATCATTGGGATAACGGATGGGCTTCAGAGGGTAGAGGGAATGAAGTAGAACGGAGCTTCCTAACCTGAAGTAGTTGCACACCTGAGACTGGTTTAAATGTTAGTCAGCCACTACCACTGATAGTCGTCACTGCTACAGACAGGCAGGACACTGCATCCACGAATCAGACACAAAACAGCATCATGATCATCTCATGGGCTGTACTGCATATATGAGGGAAATGCCACCGACCTTCTCCAAGGTCAACTTGTCTGTAGCATTAACAGGCTCACTATTTATTACCTGTGAAATTTCAAAACTAGTTACAAGCCACAATAAAGACAGTGATAAATATACTCACTATTCCCATTTAAGGACATGAGCCATTTATTTTTTTTACATTTTGCAGAGAGCTTTGTACAGTTAGTTGCTTGTGTCTTAGCATGCTTTGAAAGCCGATCACTTAAAACATGTGGAGAGAAGTCTTTATTTCTTATCTGCTCAGCCCAATAAAAGTCCAACTCAGCTACCACCCAGGCCCAGAACCAAGGCTATGAGTTGGTCTACCCCAACATCCAATGAATCTGTGAACTGTTGGAGCATGTGAAGGGGATGAACCTACGAATCTAAAACATCAGAATCTCCATGACACAGGACAGCAGGATATCCAAAAGGAGCCCCAGTGAGACCCATTATTAATGGTGTAGCAGAAAACAGAGGCCTAGAGCCAGACCAATGACTCATGGTAATGAACTGGCAAGTAAAGATGAATGGACTAAAGGGTAAACTGTGTGACTCAGTGAGCCACACTACAGCTTCCATGACAAGATTCTTCTTCCTTTTGTTTGGTTTTTCTTTTAAATTTGGTTTTGTTTCAGGGGCTGGGGTGTTGGTTACAAGGGCAGAGGGTGGGCTTGAGGAGATGAGGAGATAAGTGGGATCGGAACGTATGATGTGAAATCCACAAAGAATCAAAGTAAAAAAAAAAAGTCCAACCAATATGTCAGTGTCAACCACATGCTAGTTATATTGCTGGCAATGGAGGAGCCTATAAAGCTGGCTAAGTTATGGTCCATCAAGGGACCATAAGCACAACAGATGCTCAGTGCTTCTGAACCTAGTCTCCTCCACCAGCAGTATCAGCACCAACTGGAAACTCGTGAAACATGCCAGCACTTGGCCCCCACAGAGCTTTGAGTTAGCTCCAGTTTTCCCCAGGGTCCTCAGGTACGTCTTCTCTCTCTTTCCATACACATAGAGATCGATGTGGATGTAGATGTAAAATAAAAGCTTGAGGAGTATTTTGCTAGTACGCTCTTGGGACATGAAGTAGTCAATTCCAGTCAATAAATTAATCATTCCCTCCTTTTGACATAGCAGTCAAGGGACTGTGTAAGCACGGGGGTCCCAGAGCTCACGGTACTTCCAACAGCCCCAAGAACCAAGAAGGAAAGCAGCAGGAAGAGAAGCAGAGACCAAAGAGGCTGAAAACTGCAGGCTGAGCATTCTGACTGAAGGAAGAGGAAAGCTCACGTTAAACTGGCGAGCATATGAAAGACGCAGAGTGGTAGGCTTTGAGGGGAAGTGGTGCTGGGGCCTGGTGCACACACAAGAAGGCAGCACTCATCTTTCCCACAGCTTCACAGCTTCTGAAGGGTGTTTCTCCGTGTGTGAGTACAATAGACACACTCACCCTTCCCTACACAGCTCATCGTTTCTGGCAAGAGTGAGCTCTCTGCTTCATGCCTCTCTCTTTACACGCCCATGCACTGATGGCCAGCTCTGAAACAAATACCTGACCCAAAGACGGCCATTCGTCTACCTTGCCTTGGAGACATCATTGGACTCTACTATAAAAACAGGCTGAGCCAATCAAACTTTGGCTCTTGGAAAAACTGCACATGATTGGTAAACACTAAAGCTAGCGTAAAATAATGAACATGGTTGTATTGGATTAAATATACAACTGATATACAGAAAAATCTTGGGAAAAGAAAATCGGGGGGGATAATGCAAGTGGAGGGAGTGCAGATGCTTGTAATAACCCAGAAGTGAGGAATGCATTTGAGAGACAGAAGGCAGCCCTGATTCCAGGGGTCAACTCCAGGATGTTAGATTTTTTTCCTTTTTTAGAACATCATATGAATGCCTAGATTACAATTCTCTAACTCCTCCCCTCTTTCCACAATTTAACTCACTTTGGTGGGATTTTATATGTAATACAATGACAATCCTTAAAACCTATCCAGTGAGTAAGCAACAAAGAGAGAAAGAGGGAGCATGTCGGAGCCTGCCGACAGTCAGCCGGGTAGCTGGGCAGAGGCGTGAGGATCGAAGAGACAATGAAAAGGACAGGAAAGAGTCTGCCAGTCGATGCCAGACAGTTCTTCACTCGATGACATGTAGCTTGTAGCATGTTTCTGACCATGGTTCAGGGGCATGCTCACTAACCTTCATCAGTTCCAACAAATGCTTAATACTAATAATTGCAGTATAAATTCTAAGAAAATATAATACTCAGTCTCATGGTTCCATTTAGATTTAGTAAGTTTAGTCCATGTTTTCACATTGCTTAATACGGTTCCTACACTCTAAGAACTAAAAGTGGTCAATCAGGACAGAAACACAGTTGGTTTCAACAAGGTAATTTGGATCTCCAGGATGGCACTTGTTTTTCCAGGTTTTAGGGTCACCCGATGAGGAGTCAGATAATTTTAGAGCAAAAGACGAACTGTCAGGAGTCACAGACGCACAGTGTGGCAGATGCAGCTCCACAGGATTCAGGAACTTGAGGCCATGGGGCCCACACATCACGAGGCAGCTCGGCGGGAGAATACATAATTTTGTTGTTGGTTTTTGAGAGAGGGTCTCACTCTGTAGCTCAGACCTCCCTTGAACTTACAGCAAACCCCTGCTCCAACCTCTATACAAGGATTTAGACAGCAGCCTCCATACCAAGCTCATACAATGTTTCTTTAAAAGATATTGCTCTTCCTAGAAGGAGAGGGGATGCATGTGCCTTTATTTCCAGCAGTTGGAAGTCTTAGGAAGAAGGCCTGTGAGTGTGAGGTTTGCTCAGACTCTAGTGAAACTCTCACTCAAAACAACACTAAATATAAGTAAGCAAATGAAATACAACAACAATATGGAAGATACAGAGGCACACTAGCACCCTGCCTGCTTTTGTTCTGTGGCTACTGTTGCTAACCACATTAACGGCCATCCCAGAAAGAAGCCGTTAGTCCTAAGGACAAGACCCAAACTCATTTTTACATGTGTAACATGTACTCATGTTTGCAGTATTTGGAAAATCAAAGAAAGAAAGATATGGATGTATGTAACAGAATTGCCCACATCAGTCTCAGTACAAAGTAAAACGTAAGTGCAGATAGTTCCACAGATGGGTGACAGACTTGAAGCATTAACAGGTTAAAAGTAGTTGATAAAAAGCACTCTGAAAACCATGATGCTCTAAAAGGCTTCCCAAGGCACTCAGATTTGAGCAAACTGACCCTAAATGGGATGACATTGAGCAAATCCATTGGACAGAGCTTGCCAACATTGCCCCAGGTAGGTTCCAGTGAATCAGGCCCCTTGAGAATTTCATCAGGAAAAGGGTCAAGCTGACTTCTTATTTATTTATTTTTTTTGCGTGTACTAATGCTCTATGTTCTCTCATAAAACAAAACAATTTGGCACTGGAAAATGTCATTGTCCTAGAGCATTCAATGGTGCCCTTCTGTTACCTCTTCTTACCAAACTCCTAAATAACCATAGTACTTTCTTAAACCTGATGATGGTAAAACGGTAGGTCTTCATAACTTTGTGAAAATGATTTACAGATAAGGCTGTGGAAATAGGACATTAATGTTGAAAATATCTAACTATCTCTATTATTTACCTTCCATCCATCCATCCATCCATCCATCCATCCATCCATCCATCCATCCATCACATGCTCCTCTCCACCTCATCTAATTTCTCAGGAAGTCTTTGTGGATCACAAGCCTCTACACATGACGTTCATCCAGCTTTGCGTGAGGTAAGTACACTGGGCATGGGCATGGTCTAGTAGTTTCCAATCTCAGGCTAATGTTACAAATGCAATGACTTTTGGAGTTCAACATTTTTAAATCCTTTTACTACTGGTCTGGTTTTTGTTCTCTGACTTTAAACCTGGGATTTCAACGAACTCATTAAGGACGGCTTAGAAGAAACAGATCCATGCAACACATTAGCAAAAATGTTATTTCCTTTTTCTAATCAAAAGTTTGTAGGTTTTGGAGTCATCTTTATCAAATACACTGTAAGATCCACTTGTAAATACTTTATTTAGAGCCCCTGTAAAACTGAGAAAGAAGTGTATGTGGGTCTGAACTTCCAAGAGAGTCACTGTGTGTCACTCACTGATGTGTATGTTTGAGGAGCAAACA
This sequence comes from Peromyscus californicus insignis, assembly GCF_007827085.1. Lineage (NCBI taxonomy): Eukaryota > Metazoa > Chordata > Mammalia > Rodentia > Cricetidae > Peromyscus > Peromyscus californicus. The sequence goes on along the minus strand of NW_026294480.1, from coordinate 71,497,911 downwards.
ACCCAGAGTGAACGTGTTGACTTCTCAGAGGGGAGGAGTCCTTTTGTAGAAGGATAATTTTACATTAGTAATTAATTCTACATGTATTAATTGATTGGTACGTTTTATTGACTAGGAAGCATATTACTATATTTGTGAGATTAGCCCTCTGAATTCCTCTGGCTTATTTACACTGCACTCCACAAAGGATTGAGCACATATTTACCCATTTTAAGGGTGAAATGAGACAGTTAAGTCTCAACTGTATTAGTCAGCTCCATTCTAATTTACTTCAAACTTGACATTATGGGTTTTAAAAGCTCTCTGGCTTTTGTAACACAATAATGATATGTACTGTGCAAGGAACAAGTGAGTGATTTCCATGCCCATTACCCAAACCTTGCTTCTGTACAGTTTGAATGTCTCCCAAAGGTTAGCTGTGATTGAGCCTTGGTTTTCACAGGCTTGTAAGAGGTATGGGGAGTCCCACATGTCACTGGGGATATGAGCTAGTTACTATGTGACCTTTTGAGTTCTGGGTTGAGAATAAGAGGAGCAAGTCCCTCTCACCCAGTTCTCTCTGTTTCCTGCCTGCATCCCCACTGATGCTCTCTGCCATGGTCCTTAACACAGAGTCCTTACTATGCTGTGAGGACACTGAACCTGCAGAAGTAATTGTCAAGTAAATTCTTCTTAAGTAGCCTGCTCCAGTATTTCTTAAGCACAACAAAAAGCTACTTACTGTATCCATTTATCGTTTCTTCATGGGAGGCACTAAAAATCCTCTTCTGACTCTTTAGAAATATCTAACACACTGGTGTTTTATATTTGCTATACAGTACCATAGAACACCATTATCTTCCCCTTCTATGAGCTTATAAGTCTACATCTACTGACAAGCCACACCTACCTTTCCCCCGTACTCTTCCCTCCCAGTCTCTGGTACCTGGGATTCTACTCTTTAGACTTCCCACATGAGGATGTTGTATGCTATTTGTTGCTTAAGTTTTTTTTAATACAATGTTCATATCCATCCACACTGTTGCAAATGACAGGATTTTATCCCTTTAAGTAAATGCAATAGTACTCTGTTTTCTTTATCTACTCATGTACTGTTGAACATTTAGGTTGATTCTAAAATTTAGCTACTGTGAATAGTGCTACAAAAAATGTGAGGGTGAAGCTGTTTCTTCGTTATACTAATTCATTTTCTTGGAATATATAGTGAGTAGTGAGATGGCCACATCATATGGCATTCTAGTTTTAGGTTTTGAGAAACGTCCATATTGTTTTCTATAATTGCTATACTATTGACTTCACTGCCAGTAGTATGTGCTGATATTTTGTTTGTGCTCTAACAAATAAAGCTTGCCTAAAGATCAGAGTATGGAGCTAAGCCACTAGTTAGCCATAGAAGACAGGCAGTGGTGACACACACCTTTAATCCCAGCACTCAGGAGGCAGAGGCAGATGGATCTCTGTGAGTTCAAGCCTATTCTGGGCTACACAAGATTGATCCAGTCTTAAATAGACAGGCAGCGGTGGCACACACCTTTGATCCTAGCCCTTGGGATCTCATGCCTTTAATCCCAGCACTAGAGAGGTGGAAACAGGAGGTGATATGGCTGGGCAGAGAAAGGAATATAAGGCGGGAGGAGACAGGAGCTCAGCCATCCTCCAGTCTGAGGATTCCTAGAGGGAAGAAGTCTTCCTAGTGGCTAGCTGCTCTGCTTCTCTGATCTTTCAGCTTTCACGCTGATATCTGACTCTGGGTTTTCATTATTAAGATCAAATAGCATTCATGCTTCAGTAGTGTATAGGATTTTCTTCTTGTCCATGTGTTACCAGTATTTATTGTTTCTTGTACTTTTTTTAACAGTTGTTAAATGGTGCCAGCTGATACGTCATCATGGTTCTGATTTTTTCATGATGATTACTGATATTGGGTAGCTTCTCAAACACACACTGACCCTTTGCACAATGTTTTTATGTCTTCTTTTAGACATGCCTATTCAAGTTTTTACAAATATAATTTTAAAACTGGATGATGATTTTTGGCTATTGGCTAAGTCATCACATATGTTGGCTATTAATCCCTGCAAGATGAATAGCTGAATTGTTTTCTTCCATGTAGTGGGGTGTCTCTTCACTGTGCTCTCCTTTCCTGTGTGGGGGCTCTTCGGCTTTTCCCTGAGCACTTTCAGAGTTTTGGGTTTTCACTGAAGACTTACTGCAGTTTGAGTTGATTTTCCTCACTCATGAGAGATCAGGGATTGGGTTCATTCTTCGATGTGTGGATAAACAGCTTTCCCAGAACCATCAACTAGACCTTTTGATCTTGGATCAAAAACCACATTCTAACAGGAAGAGAATACTATGAATTGCGATGATACCCTTCCAGCATTTGAGGAGTATCTAATGGATGACAAATAGGTTAAAATGTGTATCAGAGCACTTAGGGGATATCTGAGTAGATGTCATGTATTAATTTCAGAATGCAAAAGTGAAACTGAAAGTAAAGACGATGGAGGCTGAGGTTTGATCCACTTTCTGGGAAAAGCCTAGTGTGGAGGAGAAGCAACACAGTGTGTGCTCCCTGGGGCCAGGATACCAAAGAGACTGAATCACGCAGATACTGAAGTAACACTTAAAAATCCCAAGGTGCACGGCTTTAATTAGATACTATATAACAAGACAGACACCGAGCAATTTCCTTTCTCTCTATCTATAGAAAGGAAATGATCTTGCTGCTGAGGGTACAGCCTGGAATGGGCAGAAATATTTACTTACTCATTGTTGGTGTAAGTCTAAAGTGTCCCCCACCTGCTGATGTGTTTGAACACTTGATCATCAGCTGGTAGTGCTGTCTGGGGACTTGGATGATGAAAACAGGTCACCAGGGCCAGTGTTAATGGTTACAGGTGCTCCTGGGTCTGGCCAGTGTTCTTGGCTGGGTTGTGGGTAGGTGAGGATGGTCCACCATGGTCTTCTGCTCCATTCTTTCTGGCACCATGCACCAAGCCATTCTGCATGGCCTTATTAGCAGTTGTGGGCTGGGACTCTCAGGGACCAGCCACGGCCCCAAACAAAACTTTTCTTCAGAAAAATGATTCTGTAGGTGTCTGGTTACAGCACCACAAAGGAAACTAATCCACTGACAGAGTGAGATTTTTCTGCTTACAGGAAGATAATTTCAATACAAAGGCTTTGGAGTCAGACGCTTTGGAATAATCTTGGACCTCCTATCAACTCTGTGATTTGGGCTGGCACTTTTTCATGTCTCAGTTTCCCAAAATATAAAATGAAGAGAATAGCATCATCTACCTGATAGACATGTAGTCGGAACCAAATGAGTGATTCAGAGACCGACTGAATCAACACCAGAGGCCCTCTGTAAAATATAAATATGGTCTGCATTACCACCTCTGACCAAGAGGAAATGTCCTTATTTATTGACTAGAATTAAGCATTATTGAAAAGATATTCATCATCATCTAAGGGAATGTGAATCTCTCTCACATTTGCTTGTGTGTTAAGGAAAGTGGAAATCTACGAATTTGCCAGAAAAACAGTCTTTGAGCTGATCAAGGTAGACTTCCTGAAAGCAGAGTCCGACACCCTTCACAGCTTCATGCTTCCAGTCTTGAATTCCTCAGATCCAGCCATCATCAGATGCTCCACAGGAGTGACTCATCTGCCTGTGTCCAGAGCACCTCTGCAGCAGGGGAAGGGGGAAGATCTTCCTTTGCTGCTTTCCATATGACTCATGGGTTTCTAGAAAAGCCACTTTGAAACCTGCTTCTAACGTGAAAAGTGAGGGCAGTTATGGAACGCTGAAAGAAGCAAGGCCAACACACCCTGATCACACCAACACACCCTGATCACACCAACCCACCCTGATCACACCAGCACACTCTGGCCACACCAACACTGACTGCGCTGTCTGGCCCAGGAATGTCAGCAGCGGAGGGCTCAGCTCTCAGTCCACTGGCTTTTCTAGTGAGTTGAGCTGATGGCTGCCATGCCCCCATCCCCTTCCCATCCTGCAACCCTTGAGTCCAAAGCCTCCAAAGAGGACAAAAAGGTGTTTGAGAGAGGGGCTGGTTTCCCGAAGAGTGCCCTTTGAGGGGTTACTGTTGGATGTTTCTCAGAACTGACTGCTAGCAAGCCAGCACCAGATGCTCCTGTGGCCCTGAGCTCCGCACTCAGAACAATATGGTGTGTCCTTCTTTCAGGAAAGAAAATAATCACATCTTAGAACTGGCTTCACTTTTGCTCATGAGTAACAAATATACCCACTGATAAGTGCAGTCTTCACCCCTCATCAAGGAAAATTCCCTACGCAATGGAGACCACTGCAGAAAACAACAACCAATCAAAACACAGAGTTGTGGAGCCCAGTTCCAATGGCTATATATACAAAACACTCCCACACCTAAGGCTCAGCAAACATTTTTGAAGAGGAGCCAGAAAGATTGTAAGAGCCAGAGGACCAGGGACTCGGATATGAGTTTGCATCTCCTTCTAACATTAGAAGCTATAGCTGCAAAACGTGTGCCAACATTTCCACCCAAGCATGAGCTGAATAAGGATGACACCGAGGAGCAAGCCAAACTGGAGGGGAAAGGCTCCGGAAGCCTCAACCCTACACAAAGAGCCTCACGCAACTTCGTGGAGCTGGGAATGGGAGGGGTGTCCATCCCGGGGCGGGGCACACCAACTGGCTGTCCAGTGCCAGATGGTCAGCCCTGAAAACATGCACACAAGCAACACTACACTGACGGCATAGGGTATATTAGGAATATATAGGTCTCTACAAATACCTGCATGGGTCAATAACAGCCTGTGAAAAAGAGTCCATGAATTTGAAGGAGAGCCTGGAGGTTTATGGGAAAGATTTAGAGGAGGGGAAGGTAAGGAAGAAATGTAATTAAGTAACAATTTCACAAACAAACAAACAAACAAACAAACAAAAGACATAAGGTTCACCGAAGCCTGCCTGGTCCCTGCCTTCTAAACTCCCAGGCCAGAGCTGTCATGGGGTTCTGGGGAACAAGTCAGACTCCATGGAGAAAGCAGGAAAAGGGGCCACAGTCTACTGACAATCTAAAACCCTTTTAAAGAAAGTGCTCCACATGCTTTATTTTACTTGGAATGTGAATTCTCAAGGGCTATCAGATGTAATAAATCATACACTAAAACACTCAACATGGAATGCCTCCGAGGTTAATCCTCAGTGTTAATGACCTCACGCAGACCATGCTTGCTTCTCCCATGAAACAGTTTTTACTGACACATTACATATTTGCAAAATAGAAAACTCACATGAAGCCATGCATTTCATTTGGTTAGAGATCTAATGAAGGGGCACAGAAGGAACACTGATTCCAAACAGACACTCTGCCACCCATCTACCCCGTCTCACTTATGCTTCCCCCCACATTGGCCTTGCTCAAACAATATTTTATCATACGGAATTCGTTTTTGTCAACAGGATATTCCTGTTATTTCCAAGTCCTGCAGTTTTAACCACATGATTTGAGGGCAGTGAAATGAAATTGGAACATCAGAGTAGCATGATTTCTAAGCGACCTCATGAACATATGATCAAAGTTCACATGGTGAAATTCTACTTTAAAACTAAAGCCTGCTTCTTCGTGGACTTCCTTACTTTCTTCTCCTTACAAAATGCATCATGATGCAATATTAATTCAGTGGTATTTGCTGAAGTTCTCACTTGAGGCCAACTCCTTAATCTTACACATATGCCATTTGGGAGGATGCCATGCACTTTTAATTATAAAATCTTCGCCAATGTCAGGGTGGCCTTTCCTGACTCACTGCCTGGATATGTGTGGCTAAGGGCCTGGAAAACTGATGTCCTCTGGGTCTATCCATTATTGATTGAAGATTCTAATGCCTGCTCCCCTTTACACAAGGTAACCTAACTGCTTTTGCATATGGTTAGGAATACATCCCAACCCACACTGTCCTAGGCATCCTGAATTAAAGACAGAAGAACACAATGATTTCACAAAATGATAGTTAGAAAGAAAGTAGCCTTACGAATGTAACCTGTGATGCAGACAGGCCTGCCTTTAGACCCTGTCTACTGTTGAGTAGCCATGTAATCTACCTTTCTGAGCCTCTAAACTTTGTCTGGGTCATGTGAACTTGTTTTTCCCTAAGTTTGTTGGGAGGAACATAAAGCAATCAGAGACGGTAGAAAGATTGTGAGAGCCAGAAGCAGTGGATGATTACAAGGTAGCAGTGTCTTCTGGACACAGTAGAGCAGCTGGACACAGGATTTCACATAGGGTGACACGGCATCATTAGATCTGTGCAAGCCCAAAGCAGACCAAACCCTAGCATGGAGAGCAAAAATGGGTATGAAGTTACGCCCCTATTCACGGAGCTATTGACCAGTGTTGGCTGCTGGGAGAGGAAGGGTCAGTGTTCTCTTAGAATGTAGCCTCTGGGAAGTCAACCATGCTCCTGTGGAACGCCACACTTCAAGAATATTTGGAACGCACAAATTGGCCTTGATAGGGCAAAAAAGAAAGAAAGAAAAAGACACAAAGTTGGATGGGAAGGGAAGCTATGGATCTGAAAGTAGCTGAGGGAAGGAAAGGGATATGATCAAAACAAGTTATATGTAATTCTCAAAGAACTGAAGCGTCACCTAAAGCTTCAGCACACTGTGATATGTTAAATGAAGAATCACTGCATAAACATGAAATAAACATACACAAAGCAAAGTGTTGATCACAGTACCTAACACATGGAAAAGACAAGATAGACATTAACCTTCACGTGAGATTTGCTGAAACACTGTCACATCTGCTCACATCCAGAAATCATAACACAACTGCATTCACATTCCTTTGCATAGGGCATTCAAATATTTATTTAATATTGTGTTTTTAACCAGCAGGTTTGCCAGACGCTCCCAGTCATCACTACCTCTGATCTGGCACCCGGCACCCAGCACCATTTCTTAGGATAGGCCACATGTGTCTTGGAGAGTTAGCAATGTCTTAAATGTGAGCTCTATGTGTCATCTGAAAATAAAAATTTTAAATGTGTATTTAAATCTCTGCTTGATTCTACCACTGTCCTTCAAAACTGCCGATATTAATTCCTAAGGTGAAATGTTGATCAACTTTTATTATTTCTTTTGTTTTGGGGATTATAATGTAATTATACCATTTTTCCTTCCCTTTCCTCCTTCTAAACCCTCTGTCTTAGCTAGGGTTTCTATTGTTATGAAGAGACACCTTGACTATGTTAACTCTTATAATGGAAAATATTTAATTTGAGTTGGCTTATAGTTTCAGAGGTTTAGTCCATTGTCCTCATGGCAGGAAATATGGTGGCATACAGGCAGTCATGGTGCTGGAGGAGCCAAGAGTTCTACATCTTGATCCACAGGCAACAGGAAGTGAACAGTGACACTGGGTTTAGTTTGAAAATAGGAGACCTCAAAGCCCGCCTCCGCAATGACACACCTCCTCCAGCAAGGCCACACCTCCTCCAGCAAGGCCACACCTCCTCCAACAAGGCCACACCTCCTCCAACAAGGCCACACCTCCTAATAGCGCCACTCTTTACGGGCCAAGCCTTCAAACACATGAGTCTACGGGGGCTATACCTTGAAACCACCACATTGTCCAATATACCACTCTTAACTTTCTTCCAAATTCATGGCCTCTTTTTAGTTTTCATTGAACAATGTTTGGTATTTGGCTATTGCTTATTTAATTGGTCTGGTATGTTCATTGCAGTTTTTACAAGTTCTCTTTTTTTTGAGGCAGTGTTTTTCTGTGTAGCCTTGGATGTCCTGGAACTGGCTCTGTAGACGAGGCTGGCCTTGAACTCATAGATCTGCCTGCTTCTGCCTCTTGAGTGCTGGGATTAAAGGCGTGCTCCACCACCGCCCAGGTCAGGTGTGTTTGTTTGGGCTGCTCAGTTACAGTGTAGGGAAGCACATGAAATTTCAACCCTTTCAACAAGGCAAAGGTAACTGAAGGTAGGCCTTTATGAGTCAGTGGGGCACAACACTCGTGAACAAAGTATTACTACAGAGGCAACCCCAGGGAGTTGCTTTTCTCTTTTTACCATACTATAATGATAAAACAGCTGTCTAGAGCAGTGGTTCTCAACCCCTTTGGGGGACCAACAACCCTTTCACAGGGGTCACATAAGACCATTGGAAAACACAGGTGTTTAACATAACCATTCAGAACAGCAGCAAAATTACAGTTATGAAGTAGCAACGAAAATCACTGTATGCTGGAGGTCACTACAACATGAGGAACTAAATTAAGGTGTCACAGCATCAGGAAGACTGAGAACCACTGCTGTAGAGACTACACAGGGGGCCCTTACTAGACATCTAGCCTTTGGATGCTTTGGTTTTGAAATTCCTAGCCTCTAAAAGTATGAGAAATGTTTCTTGCTTAAGCAATCCACTCTATACTTTGCCTTAGCAGCTCAATCAGACAAAGATTGTTTCCTTTCATGTTGTTTCAGTATCTGAGCAACAGCAACAGCACCTTTGTGGTATTTTCCTTCCCCACTTTCCTCTTCAGCAAAGAGGTCCTGATTCTTCCTTAGGTTCCTTTATTCCTTAGATAAACTTGTAACTTCTCAGGATGTTTATAAAGATATAAGTCCAATATATACAGTGAATTTAAAATGAGGAAAATGAAGCAAAGAAAAAGGAACTAAGATGGAACCAGAAGTGGGGTACAAAAACACCAAATGCATCTCACATTCATCTCCATCTGCTCATCTCAGCAGTCCCTCCCTCAACACAACATGCAATGCCTTTCTCTTCTCTTTTTAAAAACGGTTATTATTAAGCTAAATAATTTTTCCATTTTCTTTTTATTTATTCTTCTCTTGTACATTACATCCTGATCACAGTTTCTCCTGCCTCCACTCCTCCCAGCCCCCTTAATCCCCTCTCCCTCAGATCCACTCCTCCATTTCCCAGTGTGAGAGAACTGTGATTCCTGTGAGACATAATGGGCAAGGTTCTTAATCTCCTACTTGTATAACAAGGAGTTCTGACATGTGGTTATTATTTAGCTGTTTATTCACTCAGTAAACAACATTTATAAGCATGCTAACTGCTATTTTCTGTATGTATAGAGTTGGGTAAGACATGCTTCATGGCCTAGGAAAGATCAGCATTTGTATGCAGTGTGTTAAGTATGGTAATAAAACTACCTGAAGTACCATAGGAATGACCAAAGGAATGAGGGGCCTACTGTGTATAGAGAAAGTAGATGGTAAAATCAAAATTTGTCAAGTAAAGATGAAATAGGATTGAGAACACCTGCTCCTTTAACAGCCTCTATGAAAATGGGTTGAACAGACTTGGGAGCACTGTGTTCTGTTTCCCAGACAATGACAAAGGAAGCATAATGGTCAAAAAAATATTCAACTTTATTTCCTGTTGGTTCAGGAATCATCTGTGGTGCACACTTTAAAAGGGAAGCAGGGCTTAAGATTTTTCAGGAAGATAATATAATTATGATTAATCTTTGTTCCTCTGGGACCATAAAACTTTCAAGGCCAAAGATTTGTGTATGTGTATACTGAGGTTGGAGGCAGGGGCCAAAACTAATCAACACACAGAATTAAAATGTATGCAAGATTGGTCAAAAGATCCAAGGACTGTATAGCTTACTAATTTTAGAAAGAGAGCCTAGAGAGAAAGGCACATTACTCTGTATCATCCCCAGTGCAGTGTGGATAAGAAAGATAACCCTGGAGGAAAGCCCGACAGCTACTTCACGAGGATTTCAAAAGAGCCCAGACAATTTTGTGATCACAGTTCTATCAGGAAGGAAGCAGTTACTGAGCCAACATTTTCTTCCAGGACCCTTCAACCCAATGATGAAAACACAAGATACAAAACATAGATCAAAACTGAGTGGAAGAGCTCAGGATGCACAGAAGGAAACCAGCTCACTGCCCCTCACCCCTGCTTCCCTTTATTAACCTCTAACGAATCAAACTTACCAACCTAAGAAAGCACTAACACTTCACAAAAGGATCACACTGAGTAACACCAATGACACAAGAGTTTGGGTAGGTGGGGTGCATTAAAGACTTCAAGTATTTGTCTATTCTTTTAAAATAGAGATTACTTTTCAACTACAACTAGAGTTTGACATAAATTCTTTAAGAAGACACAGTTAAAGACCTAGATCTTAATGCTAGACTTTCTTGACAACACAGAGAATGTACCCACTGCCATGCAATTATGTTGTAAAGGAAAATGATACTTATTTTTCAATGGTATCTGTCTTAGTTAGAGCTGCTATTGCTGTGAAGAGACACCATGATCACAGCAACTCTCATAAAGGAAAACATTTAATTGGGGTGGCTTCCAGTTCAGAGGTTCAGTCCATTATCATCATAGTGGGACATGGTGGCATGCAGGCAGATAGTTCTATACCTTATGCAGGCAACAGGAAGTGATCTGTGTACTGGGCATGGCTTTTAGCATACAGGAGACCTCAAAGCCCACCTCCAATGTGATACACTTCCTCCAAGACCATACCTACTCCAATAAGGCCACACCATACCTCCTCATAGTGCAACTCCTGTTGGGGGCCATTTTCTTTCAAACCACCACATTATCAACAAAAGATAACACAAAACACCACAACTCATTCAGTAAATGCCACTGTGACACAGTTTGGGGGATTATACTGTCCACTGTGTTCTCTTTTTAGGAGAAATTGTAAAAAAAAAAAAAAACATATAGTAGCTATATAGGCTATGACATATGCACAATTCAATGTTTTATTCTTTAAAGTAACCTTTCCAATGCCAACCAACTGACATTAACATTTGCACTTGCTTAAAGCTCCAAAAGAAAAGAGAAAGGAAAACCTGGCAAATTGTTCTGTACTTTGGGAATAATTATTATCAAATGAATAGTATCAAGACAAATGAAGTTACTAGCAGTCTGCAGCCTACTGTTAGTTAAGATGGTTAGGTTATTTAGTCCTAGCTATTCAGCTAGCTGAATCAGGAAGACTGATTGAACCAGATACTTAAGGCTAACCTGCACAAAAGAGCAAGACCGTGTCTCCACAAAAACAAACCAAAACATAAAAGAAAATAAAAACAATCGTGTGTGTGTGTGTGTGTGTGTGTGTGTGTGTGTATGTGTGCACATGCACTCATGTGTGATTATATTTGTGTTTTAGAACAGCTTTCCATCTTTGTATGAATACTTTCATGAACCACTGATAAGATCACTTGCTAATTTATAAGATTCATTGCATAAAATTCATTTGCTGTAAGAAAAAAATAAGGATGTTGGACACAGTTTTCAAAAATCATATATATTAACACATGCAAGTAGCCAGCATGTTCTTATGCATGGCTTGAAGTTCAAACACTCAGTTTTTAAGTTGGTGCTAAATGGGGTTGTTCAGGATGTTGCATTCTATAAGTTATGTGAATTATTGTGATAGGTACTTTTGCTTAAAATCTTTAATTTAATTCATTCTTTTTTTTTTATTTTGCAATACAATTCAGTTCTACATATCAGCCACATATCACACCATCCCTTGTTCTCTCCCCTCCCGCCCCCCTCACATTCCTCCCAGCCCACCCCCCATTCCCACCTCCTCCAGGGCAAAGCCTCCCCAGAGGACTGAGATCAACCTGGTAGACTCAGTCCAGGCAGGTCCAGTCCCCTCCTCCCAGGCCGAGCCAAGCGACCCTGATAGGCCCCAGATTTCAAATAGCCAACTCATGCAATGAGCACAGGACCCGGTCCCACTGCCTGGATGCCTCCCAAACAGATCAAGCCAATCAACTGTCTCACCCATTCAGAGGGCCTGATCCAGTTGGTGACCCCTCAGCCATTGGTTCATAGTTCATGTGTTTCCATTCATTTGGCTATTTGTCCAACCTTGGTCTCAACAATTCTCACTCATATAAACCCTCCTCTTTCTTGCTAATTGGACTCCCAGAGCTCCACCCGGGGCCTAGCCATGGATTTCTGCATCCAGATCCCTCAGTAGTTGGATGGGGTTTCTAGCACGACAATTAGGGTGTTTGGCCATCCCATCACCAGAGTAGGTCAGTTTGGGCTGTCTCTCGACCATTGCCAGCAGTCTCAGAAAAGGCATTTGACAAAATCCAACACCCCTTCATGATAAAGGTCTTGGAGCGATCAGGAATACAGGGAACATACCTAAACATAATAAAGGCAATTTACAGCAAGCCAACAGCCAACATCAAATTAAATGGAGAGAAACTCAAAGCAATTCCACTAAAATCAGGAACGAGGCAAGGCTGTCCACTCTCCACATACTTATTCAATATAGTACTTGAAGTTCTAGCCAGAGCAATAAGACAACATAAGGAGATTAAGGGGATACAAATAGGAAAAGAAGAAGTCAAGCTTTCCCTATTTGCAGATGACATGATAGTATACTTGAGTGACCCCAAAGATTCCACCAAGGAACTGATACAGCTTATAAACACCTTCAGCAACATAGCAGAATATAAGATCAACTCAAAAAAATCAGTAGCCCTCCTATATACAATTGACAAACAGGCTGAGAAGGAAATCAGAGATACATCACCCTTTACAATAGCCACAAATGACATAAAATACCTTGGGGTAACACTAACGAAGCAAGTGAATGACCTATATGACAAGAACTTTAAGTCCCTGAAAAAAGAAATTGAAGAAGATGTCAGAAAATGGAAAGATTTCCCATGCTCATGGTTAGGCAGGATTAACATAGAAAAATGGCAATCTTACCAAAAGTAATCCATTCTTATGATAAATCCACAAAGCAAAATTATTATCTATATTCTTTAAAGATCATTTATTGAATAACGGTGACTATGGGGTCCAGGGTCCAGGAAGAATCTACAACCAGCTGATAATTAATCTTTGATGATAGGAAATGAATCTATGTACACAAAACTTCTAGTCCATACACTTTGTTATTCTGAATCAGTTCTCTCTCTACACAGCTTCTATTCTGCTCTCGTGCCTATCTCCTTTCTTGCCTGATTCTCTCTACCTTTATCTGCTGTTTCCTTTAAGTTCTATGTTAATTCTCTCATCTTAGTTCTGCTCCATTCTTTCCCATCTCGGCTCCTCTCTCATCTCCTTCATTCCCATCTTGTTCTTCCCCATCTGGCTCTTCCTCATCTTCCATCTTGTTCCTCTAGTCTCTCTTCTAGCCCTCTAATCTAGTTTTTTCTCCATCTAGTTTGTTCCTCTCCAGTTCTTACCCATCTAGTTCTTCTGTTCTCTTTTCTCTGTCTCATCCTCAAGTTGTCCAGTCAAAATCCTCCTTCTCCCTCTCAGTTCTCCGACTCTCTCAGTTCTTCCCAAGTCTCCCAGGAATCCAGTTATAAACCCAGGCCATAGTAATCTTCTGGCAAAGCAAGGTCACCAGGTTTGAATTCTTATGGACTCATAAAGGTAGGCAAGAATTTTCCTCAGGCAGGAAATCAGGCTTTCTTTTACAACCCAAAATGGGAGTGGTAAAGGAGGAGGTCAACTGAGTGCTAATGACTGGCTAGTATATCAAAAAGGGGATCTATGTGCTCAGTCTACATTCCTAGAAGTGGTTAGGTAAGAGGTTAGGCATCTATTAGTAAGGTCATATAAGAAAGGAGGGTCTCACTCTAAATTGCACAAGAAATAAAGCTATTTGCCTGACCTGGAAACAGGTGTTGCTTCATTTGGCCTTGATGCTTGATAGGCATTTTAGATAAATACACTGTTAGGAGTTCTCTGGGTGCACACAAGAAAATCATTTAGGAATATATATATATATATATGCTAAAATATCACCAAGACTTCTTAAGCCATGGCTTGACTTTCCAAGTAGTTGCTTTTTTGATAGTAGCTGAATTCCATTGCATTTTTCTGTGGCTTGCAGCAATTGAACACCAAGTGAAAGCCAGAGACTGATGGAAGCTGTGTGCTGGAACAGTGAAACCTTACCCAATCACAGTGCGTGTCCCCAGAACCCACATTATATGAGACCACTTTTCTCAAGTCTCTTTAATTTATCCTCGTACTGATGCATGGTATTAGAACGAGTGTGGCAAATGAACCCTCCTCTGGGACTACAGCTAGACACCGGCACACATACTTGAATGATAGTACGACAATGTTTACAAATAAATATACACTGTATTGATGATTGATAATGCTATGACAGAAACAAAATCAAATAAGGTCACTATGAAGTGCTGGGAATAGCTCATTTTATGAGAGAGGTCAGAAAGAAACAAGTCTCCTATTTAGAAACCAAATTGAGACTTGAGATCCCTGACCAGATGATGAGCCAGACTACAAATGTCTTTGCAGAAATAGCCAGGCTTGTTTAATAGACCAGTGTTATTTTTATTTCTTCCAATGTGCTATTATCACCAACAAATTAATAGTAGCCCCGAGATGGCAAGATAGACAGGACTCAAGGGAATAGCTTTAAAAAATTCAGAAAAAAAGCATCGTACTACTTTATTCCTCAAACCTAAAGACCCTATTGTCCTCACGTGTTCCCTTACTGATACAAGTGGTCGTGTTCTTCGTTTACTGCCTGTGAGGTCTAAGGGTCACCCAGAGTCACCCTGCATTGGAGCATGAGATGCTGGAGGACCAGGTGGGATTGACAGCTGATGACAGTAGATTTTTATTATGGCTTTTAAAATATTACTACATACTGTATTGTTGTTCTGATGTTCAATTTGTCCCTTCCTCTTAAAACATTTTCCCTTCAGCAGAGCAGTGGTGGCACACACCTTTATTCTCAGCACTTGGGAGGCAGAGGCAGGCCTGATCTACAAAGTGAGTTCCAGGACAGCCAGGACTGTTACACAGAGAAACCCTGTCTCAAAACAAAACAAAACAAAACAAAAATTCGCTTCAAAAATAATTAAGAAGCACCAGAGATTTGAATTTTATATCTGCCTGAGGTTGACATTTTTCCAATTTGAGTTCATTTTCTTTCATTATAACTGTCTTCAAATCTCAGGATTTGCCTAGGCAGAAGCTATTTATAACTACTCTAAATGATAATACTTCTGATGATTCTGAGTGAATATTAGCTGTTCATACATGACCATCCAGTGTCACATGAGTGCATTTAATTCACTAGCTAATTTACTTATCTCAAATGGGTTACCTCATTCTAAGCAGGCCACCATGTGGCAAGTTTCAAAATATGACTTTTTTTTTTAATGCTAGACTAATTTGCTGGGGTCCTAAATGAGAAAAATCCACTCAGCATGGATGTTTACAACTTCTCCATTAGAAATGATAAGCAAACATATGAATTCTGAGTCATCCTCAGGAAGCACTGTGAAATATACGAGCTGGACACAAACCGAAAGACCTTCCCAATCCACATTGTAAACAGCAGAAGAATCCAGCATCTACCCCCATGTCCATTATGCATCACTGCCATCTCAAAAAGACATTTTAGGATTTTTGATGTCCCCCAAACACCTACAGGCCCTATATTTAGTATTCCATTTCAATAATTTAATAAGCCCTCAGAAACAATTTTACAGAAACTTTTAAAGGTCAGCTTATGGCTTCCTCCAAACGAACACACCTCCTACATTCTCTTACTGAAAAATGCTCACACAGTGTTGGTAAGGGAGGTGACACCATTATCAAGAGCAATCAAATGGGTGAAAAGTTGAGGATAATTTAGTTATTGCTTACTACTAAGGTTCATAGGGATAAGCTAGTGTTGTGTCATGTACACACTTTGTTAAGGGAGAAAAACTTATTAATTTCCCAAGATTTTTTTTAAAGTATTTAAAGCATATGTCTCCCCAAAATCCATTTTCCTGGGGCTCCTGGTATAGTTCAGTAGATAGCCTTTGCCTGCATGCACAGGACCTTGGACTTTATTCTCAGCATACTGACGAATATCAGTTGATTCAGCTCAGTAATTTCTCTTGGTCTAGTGTTAGTTTTTGTTTTTGTTTCTATGACAGAAAGGCAACAGGTCCCACAAAGGTGTATTGCAATGTGAAAGCCACATAAAGAAGCCTGGATATTTTAATTTCCTTATAAACCAGTCAATATCATTCATCTCCGAGTGGTTTAACTGAATTGCCCTCAGATAAAATAATCCTGTGTTGGAGTGAGAAAAATAGAAGAAACTAAAAGAGTTGTAGCTTTTAGTGATTTTTATTTATTTATACTGGTCTACACAGAATTTTGTTGTTGTTTGTTGTTGATGAGCATGATGCATCAACACCAAGGATACTGATACAGAGACACTGTGGTACATGCAGAAAGCTTGAAACTACATGTCCTTCAAGAGACTGGATGTAAAACCTTCATGTGTCAAGGGCCTTAGACAGGACAGTCAGAGAGAGGGAGAACCAAAGACTAGAGTGGGGAGAGTTTAATAAATTCGATCTCATTTTCCTACAGGGAGAGGGAAGAGGAGAGGGAGAGGGGAGGGGACAGTAGGGAGGGAGAGGGGGGAGAGAGGGAGAAGAGAGAGAAGAAGAGGGAAGGGGAGAGTACTGACAGGGAGAAGAGAGGGGTGGAGAGGGGGAGGGAAGGGGAAGGGACAGGAGGGGAGGAAAGGAGGGGAGGAGGGAGAAGAGAAGGGTGCTGTGTTGTACTACCTGCAGATACTCAGTGAGGCCCTGAAGTCAGGGGCAAGATGGGTTCCAGTGCCTCCTACTAAGTGGGAAATCTCCCGGCACTTTGGCAGGCTGGTGTTGCAGAAAGCTGGAGAAGGTAGTTAGGTTGAGTAAACCTACACTTTAAAAGTTTACTAGAGCAAAGTCTCACAAACATGTTTGTGGTACATTGTGCAAGAGAAAGCTGGCATGAAATTATTCTAGTTGTTCCCAAAAGAACCATCTAGAAGGACCGGAAGGTTGTAACAGAGAGAGCCTGTAGCTATTACTAAGTTGCTAGAGACTACAAGTATGAAGGAAATCTCTAGAAGACTGTACCAATGAAATAAATAGCCAGCATTTTCCTGCCTGCTTTTTCTATTCTTCCTCCTCGCGTTCCAACCCTGGAAAGCCAGAAATAAAAATTAGTTAACAGAGCTAAAGAGAAGGTAGAGAAAATGAAGTAATGCACAAGCTCATACTCACTGCTAAGTACTAGCCATGGGAAGAGCAGTCATTGCAATGGATTAGAAGCAGCTCTGATAATTCTGCACAAGACTTGCAAGTAACTGAGATGGGCTAAGGTAGCAACTACTAAGAAGAGGCTTTTCGGGCAGAGACTTCTATTGAGTCTATTATGAAGAAAGAGAGTCTAGGAGAGGAAACTGAGTATGATCACACTGTACACAATTTTCAAAGAATTAATAAAAATATTGTATCTTGAATAAAGCAGGAGTAACTGTAGTATTGCTTTATGATTAGACTTCATCAATCAAGCATACTATTGAGATGTAAAAATAAAGACCCGGATCATTACTCCTGTTACTCAGCTTCGACTGCCCTGGTTACCAGCTGAGTGTATGTCTGAGACACTGTCCTTTAGCGTCCTGTAAGGATGTCAGCAGGGGACTAACTGTCTTAAAGGGTGCTCATAGTTTCTCTAGGTTTACAGAGCACTTTCACACATCTTCTCTCCCTTTGTAGATGGCCGGAGTGAATGTTACCCTATTTTTTAAGGAAAAAGGTACTATTTGCTGTGGAAGTTGTCTATATATTTTTAAAATATGGAAACCCAAGTACCAGTCCTTACTGCTGACCTCTCAGACGATTTTACTGTTCCTTGATCAAGAAATGTTGACCAAAGAAGTCTAACATAGGCCTTTTTTTTCCCACTGAATTTTACTAAAGTAATTTGGCCTCAGGTGCATCTGTGTCGTGGTTACTTGCTTATGGGTTCCATGAGCTCTTGGCTGCTTCCTTAAGAGACCCCATAGAGTATGAGAAAGAGAGAGAGAGAGAGAGAGAGAGAGAGAGAGAGAGAGAGAGAGAGAGAGAGATTTCTTTAATTTTTGACCAAAAGATTGCTTACTAAATGAGTATATAAATATTGCATTTTTCTTTAAAAATGTATATTTTAAAAAATTTATTCTTCTCTCAGATATTACTTCCTGACAGAAGTTTCCCCTTCCTTCTATCCTCTCCCTACCTCCCCTCTCCCCCAGATCCACTCTGCATCCTTTTCCCTTCAGAAAAGGGCAGGCCTCCCAGGGATATCAACCAAACATGGCCTATCTTGTTGCAAAATACTGTATTCTTTTAAGATAAGTATCTGACAACCGAATAATATGCATGTCCACTATCATGGAAAGCTTGAAAACACAGCTGTAAGAATCCAATTAGAGGAAGGCCTTATATTTGTAAGATGGCAAGCAGCAGGCACGATACACCCTGGCCATTGGACAACCCTTCGTTCCAAGGTCCTGCTCTGGCTTTCGGTGGAGCTCCTTTGCCCGCATTAGGCTTGGCTTGGGCTGTGCTCCGTGGATGGGCTGGTCCATTCTCTCCTAGCTTCTAGCGCACGGCGTTCGTTCCTTGAGTGCCTGCCCACAGCTTCCCAGGCTTGTCTCCTTGGGTTCTTCCCTGACTTCAACCCCTCACACTCTGACCTCTCCTGCATCGGGATTTCTGTAGAGACTGAGGAACTCACTGTGTGCTTTGACCTTTCACCATATTGGTAGGGTTCTTTTTTTTTTCTCAAAAAGCTTTTCAAAAACAAGATTCCAGCGTTAGTGTTTTTCTCTTCTGCTCCATGCAAAGCATATTGCTCCATGCAAAGCATATTGGCACACGATGACGACTCAAGACATATTTGTTCTTTTATCTTGAAAGCACTGACAATCTGTATTTTAATGAAATTTCAAAAGGCAAAGTCAATTTAGTTTTTATTTGAAAAAAAAATCCAGAAATAACAATATCAAAACCTTTGCAATTCTGGTGTGGATTAAGAGCGCCTTCATTTTTCTGATATCCGTATTTTTCCATAACTTGTGTAGATTGAAGAGCCTTTGTCTCCGTCTACCCTGAGGTATGTTCCAGAGAAAAGCAGTAGCTCTGAGAACTCATTGTGGAAAGGTGCGAAATCGAAAGAGAGACATTCTTTTCTCAGCTGCAATACGGGGGCCCCTGCTAAGTGACTAGAGCCTTAAAATGTCATTCTCTGCCAGTAATAGAGGCCATTGCCTTGTTTTTGTTGGAAGAAATTTCTTAAAACTTTTGAAATTATACCATTTTAGCTTACTGTTTTAAGTACATGTTTAGCTTTATTTTTATTGGAAGCAAAATTGTCATTGAGAAACTGACAGGCGGGGTTTGTTATGAATCACTCTTTAGTGTTGATTATGAGCTTTAGTGTCTCTTGATTCATTACAAACAGACCCTCAAACTAGCATCTAATTTGTTGTGGGGAAATTGTGATTATTTTGTGCTCTGCAGAGTTTTCACAGAAACATTCAGGGATTCAGGGAGCTGTAGAAATACATTGCTACACACACACACACACACACACACACACACACACACACACCCCTCTGTAACAATTTCTTCACCCATCACATTTGTTTAGTGCCTTCTATCTAGATCACAGGCACTTCTCTGAGTCTAGAGACACAACCCTACAGAAAAGACCCCCTGACAGTACGTCCTGAGAAGAGAGAAAACAGGGCATGAAGGTAAAATGTTAGGTTGAGCAGCACCTAAAAACTACATCTTAAAAAACAGCAAAGAAGAATCAAGGGTGAAAGTGAAGACCAGGGAAAGACCCTAGGAAGAGCAACATTTGCAGAGAACTTCTTATAAGAATGTTTGAAAGGTGCTGAGTGTGGGAAGTGGCCCTCTTCATAAACTAAGGAGCTGCTGTCTACAACTGATAGCCACTTGCAAAGGAAAACTTAGTTTTCTCCAGTGGAGTCTCAGAGGGTGTGTGAGCTACACTTAAGGGTAGGCCCTGTGCCCAGGGGTAGGTGCTGACACAAAGTGGACTCAATGGTATTTTGTAGATGTTTGGTCTCATATTGCTTTGTTCAGGCATTTTTTTTTTGTCTCATTGGTCTTTTGCTTGCATATTTGGTTTCTGTTTTGTGGGAATTTTCTTTGTTTCTTTTGTTTGTTTTTTAAAGAGAGAGAAAGGCCTTAAATTTGAGTGAGTAGGGAGGCAGAGAGGGCCTGGCAGGAGTTGGAGGAGTGGAAGAGCATGATCAGAACATACTGTATGAAAAAATATTTTCAATACTAAAAAAAAAAAAAAAAAAAAAAAAAAAAAAGAATGACCGAAAGAACATTCCAGAGAGAAGGTAAAGCAAGTACAGAGGCTTTGAGACAGGAAACACTATAGGAAATCCAAGCGTGCTAAGCACTCCAGAGTTACCTGAATGTTTAATCCAGAATAATCTGGAGAGGGAATTATGAACATTAGCATCTCTGCTTCCCTGGCGGAGGAAGCCAGGGCACAGAGGTGAAAGAGTGAGCTGCTGGAGGCCTGAGCTGTGGGTCTCACTTGAGTCCCCCCTCACTGCTGCGGGCACTGCATCTTTGAGCAGGAAAGGATGCCATTTTCTCAATACTAAGCCTGCTGATCCTTGAGTTTGGGAGGGCTTTGCATCTTGTGGTCTCTTCTTCAGTTTCTTTTTCCAGTGTCTTAAAAGTTTTCCTTGTACGAGTCTTTCACTCCCTTGGCTGGATTTATTTCAAAGTATATTTTAGAATCCTGAATTCCGGATTTCTTTCTCAGTGTGTTAGTTGTTTGTATATATGAAGGCTACTGATTCTGTGCATTACTTTCAGACCCTGCTGATGTGTTGCTGAATGTGTTTATCAGATAGAGGGGTTTTCTGGTGAATTCTTCAGGGTCTTTTTTTTTCTGTACAGAATCATACCATCTACAAATGAAGATGTTTTGACTTCTTCCTTTCCAGTCCTGTCTGCCTTATGTCCGTCACTTATCTTTTGCTGTAGCTAATACTTCAAGCATTATGTTGAGCAGTGATGGCAAGAACGGACACAACAGGGCAGCTGCACACAGTAACCGGACATGATTGCAAAAGCATGTACGAAGTCAGTGTGAGCCTAAACCAGACCAAACCTCAGCATGAATGGGACTTGGGCACATCATCTCACCCCCAGCCGTAGAGCTATTGGTAATTATTAGCTGCTTGAAAAGGGAGTGATAGTTTTCTCTAAGAATACCTAGACTTACAATCATCTCAAACCCAGAAACCTAGATGCCAGCATTAAAACACCACCAGTAACAGTCAGGGCAGTATGCCTCCACTGACGTCGAGCAATGCAATGTGGCTGAAGCACAAGACGAGGATTTCAAAACAGCCTTTATGAACGTGTCTGAATGTCAGAGGAAATGAATCAATCCCTTAAAGAAAGCCATGAAAACACAAGCCAACAGTGGAATGACTTGAAGAAGACAGCTGAAAACTTGCAAGTGGAAATAGAATCAATAAAGAAAACCCAAACTGAGGGAAAACTGGAGATGAAAAATGTAGGAAACACAGGGGCAAGCTTCGCCAAAAGAATAGAGAGATGGAAGAGACAACCTCAGACCCTGAAGACACCACGGAAGAAATGGAGACCTCATAGGAATGGCATATGCCTTCCCCAGATGGGGACCAGGAAATTGCAGATTCACACTTGACTGGGAAGAAAGCAACTATACAAAGCTCAGACTGTTACTGAGCAAACACTGAGAAAAATACTTGGGATTTCCATTCACTCAAACTATAGTTTGTTTGTTCTCTTTAGAAAGGAAAAAAAAATCTAGAAATCAAATTTTAAGGCCCTCAATAAAGAATTGGAGCACAACAGTGAGTCCTTTCAGCACCCCGCATCACATGACAACCATCATGGAGGCTGCATTCTGGGGTGCCTCCCATTTATGGGTCCACAAGGGCAAGTTTGTTAAAGCCCTGACATACATCATTTTATGACTGCATAAAGGAAACAAGACCAAGATTGTTTGCTAATGTGTAGGGTATTATTTTTTAAAGGCTGCTATATTTTAAAATGCTGAAATTTTATTCAGATTAAATTACTCTGATTTAATATTTAAAGATAGCTTTCTGAAAATGGATTTGCTAAAGCCCCAAATGTATAACTGCTTAAGCAATGTAAGATTTGTTTGGATATGCAAGGTCATAGGCATGCCTCCTCCTATTTATGTGGACAGCTCTGGCCCAGCAGTAAGTTTCAAAAATGACTTTGGATGTTGTTGGAAAGGTGTTGAATTTTATGTCTCAAGTATAGTGTGATGGCTATTCAAATTCATTAAAAACAGTGAGAGTTATCAACTTTTAAATTTACTATTTAAAATAAAATATTTTATGGAACAAAGCTGAGTATTAACTACTCAACCAATTTTGAACAGACAATGCAGGGTTTGGTGAGAGATTTGAACTGAGTAAATGCATCTTCCTTAGCTTAGTGGTGCCTGAAACATTGTGCTTAGAGCACAAGCAGATCAGGGAAACCCAAGAGTATCAAACTAAAAAAAAATGTGTGCAGTCTTTACATAATGCCTAAATTTCTTCATCCTTAAAATTACTTCCCAATGGAGAGCTAATTGTGGTCATACTTTCCTAATTTACACGAAGATATAGGGAAAAGAAATACACTAAGCAATTAAGCATGTGTTTAATGTCACGTATTTAATTTGTTTTCAAAGCATCATGAAAAAGAAAATGGCTAATCAATCTCCCACTCGTCAGGTTTCTCTTTGTAGCCCTGGGTAGACAACAACTTGCAATCTGCCCGTGTCAGAATTCTGGGATTACAGGTGTGTGTCACTACACCCATTCAATGACATCTCTTAATGGCATACACCAAGTAAAGTTAATAATTTTAATATGGCCTCTGAAATCTTTCCTTAGATTCAGACTGAAGTAGGTTTTAGGTTGTCCAGTTTCTACAATAAAGTACACAGTTTGCATTAGGTAAGTCAGTGAACGATGGTAGCTGAGCTTCAACCTAAGCATCCCATGAGTTATATGACGATTGGTGGAGTTGGGTAGAAGAGGAACCTTACGTTTCTTTTCTTAACCCAAATTCAATGTTTGGGTGATGGGTTTCATTGGGGCGTTTAAAACATCTCTGACATTTGACCTTGTTTTTATTCAGCCCCTCCTCCTGCAGCCTTCCCCATCGGATTCAGTACTGATTCTGTTCCTAAAGGTCTCTGGGCTTTGTACTCAGTATAACATGGCATTTATAAACTCCATATTTCATGATTCCTAACAAAATAGACTCTTAGTTGACAGTAATGATTGAAGGAATCAGATGATTAAAAAATTATCAGAGAATTGGACATTACAGCCATACTTCACCCTGGCATTGTCTTTTACTTGAATGATTAGCACATCTAGATTCTGTTTACTGAGAACATGACAGCCCGGAAGTTGGCAGCCAAGGAGTCTGCCATGACGACAGTGCGGGATAAGGAAAACATTTGGTAGATCCCCAAACAGATTCCATTTCCAGATAACGACTGATCGCACGCATACACAAGTGGGCACCAGCACACACTCCCAGCAAGTGCTTCAGAACACATTATGCATTGTCTTCTCAGACAATTTGAATTTGTACAGCCTGCAGCTTTTCTCCAGGAAGGCTGGGAGTCTTCTAACTGATCACTCTATTCCGAGCAGTACAGTGCATCATCCCCCAATGACGATAGCAAGAGGATAGATTCTATTTTAGGAGATCCCACAGCAAGTTTGAAATTCATTCCATTATTTCATTATTAGCACTTTCACCTAAGAAAGAACCCATCCCTAATACAGATATTTCACATGCCAACTTGAATTTATATTCTTTTTTCTTGAGTACAGATGCAGAGAGAGAAACTGTTTTGTCTGAATTAGAACAATGCATATTCAACGTTGACTTTATCT
Organism: Peromyscus californicus insignis; assembly: GCF_007827085.1. NCBI lineage: Eukaryota > Metazoa > Chordata > Mammalia > Rodentia > Cricetidae > Peromyscus > Peromyscus californicus. The sequence goes on along the minus strand of NW_026294480.1, from coordinate 71,474,041 downwards.
TCTACTCCAATAATAACTTCATCTTCTCTAACAAGCTGTACAGAGCCGCACATACCTGCTTCCTAGTTTTACATTTTCATTTTCCACCCATTACTTTTCTTTGTAGAATTGTTTTGAATCCTTTCCTGTTGCTTTCAGTCTTTCTCATCAGCTGAGCAATTTCAGCTCAGATACAAGGTTTTCATTGAAGGGCAGTAAACTACTGAAATCGAACCATTGTTCTAGACTGTGTATGGAGCCCATTCTTTTTATTCATCTGGAAACTTTCTTGTTTATAAAACACTGCCACCAAATGAACAAGTATCAGATGATGTTCCTTCTATCTGCTGTGTGTATTATTAGTGCATGGCTGCCTTCCCTTTACTATATATTTATATGTCTTGTTGAGTCTTCCAGGCTTGCAGTTCAATATTTGCCCTCCAGTTGGAATCATTCTAGGTTGTTGTGGTGCCTTCTGAATCGATTCATTGTTTGTTGGTTCTGAGATCACCTCCTTTTCATACTAGGGAGAACCAGTTTATCCAGAGTAGAGGTAGCCCACAGGTGAGTTCATGGACAGCCAGCCTTTCAGGCTGTGGGCGCCGTGGCTGGCTGAGTTGAGTCCAGAACTCAAGCAGTGTGCCCTGTTGTTTTAGCAGAGCAGCACTACTTGGGGCTGGCAGAGCTGAGGGTCCAGGCTAGCCTGAAACTGCCGGTGGTTTCCTTTCCTGGTTCCAGCAGGAAGTCTATCTAATAACGAAAGTAACAAGGACTCCAGAAAGCAGGGGCAGGGTGAGGCTATCTCCCGAGGAAATCTTTTGTATCCTGGGTCTCCTAAAACTTACCCTACTCTGAGGGATTTATTGCATAGTATGTATTTCTTATGCTAGTTTGAGTTACATTTTTGTCGACTTCATTTTTAATTCTCAGAAAAGATGATTCTCATGGCTTCTTTCTTAATCCCCTGGAATAACATATGTATTGGGGACATCAGGCTCAATAAATATTTAACATGCTTGAGTATTAACTATCCAGTCAGAATGCCTATGGGTAATAAGGAAATACAAGTACAAAAAAGGACAGACGCCTCACTAGAATGAACAAAAGGGCATTCATCAATAATGACACTATGTCCAAATTTAAATTGCACAGTGATTGAAAATAATCATACAGGTCAGAACGTTTCCGATAAGTCTCAACTCCCTTGCACTGTCATGAAGATTAAATCCTGTGGCTCCTGCTGCTCTGACCTTCCAGTAGTTTGTAGCCTTGTAGTCTGTCCAATAACACAGTGATCCCTCATTCAATAGGGCCTTTCTTCCACAGGACACTGAATTTCTTATCCAAATTAACTCCTACTATGCTGTGAGGCCTTGTTTCAGAATGCCATTTCCTCCTGGACACGTTGTTTGATTTCCCGAGAAAGACCGGGAGCAGAAGGGCTCAAGCCAATGGGGGATGAGGGGCCAAGGGAACGCTAACAAAATGAAATGTGTATGAAGAAGCTTCGTGGGAACCTAGGGTCTTGTAATCCATGTTCAAAACACGAAATAAGGGATACAGAACACTTGTAATATAAACGAAAAGGACAGAATGCTGTGGATTGGAGAACTGAGCAGGGGTGGGGACCAGGGGAGTGGAGGAAAGAAGAGCTGTGTGGGAGGGATCTAGCCAACCTAAACTAGGGGTGTACAAGGAAACCTTCTGAAGCTCCATTAGTTTATAAGCTAATTAAAAACTTAACAAAAACTGCAAGGGGAATCTGAATAGAGGCACCCCACCCGAACAACACTCCTCCCAGAGGACTTAGGTTATTATATAAGAGTTTCAGTGCTGTGCACAGGATACCTCCCTATGAGACGTTGGTCAGGGAGGCCCCAAAGGCAACACAACACCACCCGATATCACTGTCCCTCTCCGCTGCCCTCCATAACTAGACGATAGGACCTGTTGCGAAAGACACCGTTCACTTGCATACAGGACAGAGAAGTGAGCTCGCTCTCTGATTTCATTGTGCCAGGTGCTGCTATTGCAGGCTGATAAAGGAGAAAAGACATCAATGGCCTTACCCAGTGCTATAACCCTGACCTAAAAGGCAAGATGGACCAACTGGGACAACAGGAAAAATGCTTATGGTGGTAATAACTCGCTCTCTTGGTTGGATCTGAGACCTATCCATAAGAGGAAATTCATGTCTGTTACTGTAACCATGGTCAAAACTCATGCCTAGGGAAACCATAGGTCCTAGCAGATGCTACTAATGTTTTGCTAAATGAATGTGTCAAACTGCCTTCCAAATATTTTCATGTTTCTACCCATAGACCTATGCTGCTCCCAACCCTATTGTGAGAAGCTTCATCTGCAGTGGTTACTAGGACACTGAGAACCAGTCACGATGCCAGCAGTCAGCCCCCGTGAGTGTTCCTTGATAGGCCTTTCAGAGGTAAACAGTGGACATTAAAGGAAGGAAAGGTGAAACTAAAGAAAAGTTATTATTATTATTACTATTATTATTATTGTTGTTATTATTATTTTCAAATGAATGTTGGCTGACCACCCCCACATACTCCTTTCCTCCACTCCTGCTTAATTCTCTAATTCCCAATATTCTATCCTGTTCTTTCATGTTACAAATAATCTGTATCCCTTATTTTGACTTTTGAACTTGGATTACAAGGTCCTAGGTTTCCAAGAAGCTTCTTCATGCAGTAAGAGCTGCTGAGGACATGGGGGTGGGCAGAGAAGAGGCCAGGGGAGGGACTTGGGAACAATTAAGAAAGGACAGACTGAAGAATGAAAGGTCAGGGTAGAAGAGAACTATTGACCAAGACTGTCAGCATGATGCAGCTGCTATCTCAAGCCCCATCTCTTGACCTTTAAAAGTTTCAAGGTCAAACAAAACACAAAGCACATTGTTTCGTCAGCTCCCCACTCTGACCTGTGCCAGGAGAACTTTGAAGAACACAAAAAATCAAAAAGAGTGTGTGCTTTGTTTCTGTGTCTGTAAGGCACAGAGGGAAGCATCTTCCAGAAGCTGGAGGGTAAACGGAGTAGGAGAGAAGATGAGGATGAACAGGAGGGCACAAGCTGCCTCACAGACACTGTGCAGACCCGCTTCCTGTCCTTTCCGTGACTGGGAATCACACCAAGCTTGCAGAACGCTAAGGCATGAAGGACACGATAACAAAAGCTTAAGAAGGCAATTGTCCTGGAGACACATTAACGGATGTTAACCTACCAGGACACACCACCCACGTGAGCCTCCTCTTTTCCAGTGTGGGAAAACCTTGCCTTGTCATGCCCTTAAAGATATTTCCCATGAGTCAGTATTATGCAGATTATAACCGGAATATGGCTGTAAGACAGACCTTGTTGAACTGAAATTTGATGTTTCTTCCTAGACTGATCTTGCCTGGTTTTCACAAGCTTCAACAAGTTTTAGGTAACCTCTTGGTTTACCTTAGATTTGGTATTCAGCTACACCTTGGAAGATTTAGAGAATATAAAACAACTATAATTTGATATTAGCACCCAACCAAACATGAAATATAAAGTAAAAAAAAATGAGTATCTAACAAACCTGTGGTCAGTTGGGAATGTTGCTGTGACAAACTATTCTTTTGTATAAAACTATGGAAATATTTGGTGGCGAGAAATAAAAATAAAGTAAATCTTAAATGAACCATGTATAAGGTGGTATCACAAATATGAAACAATATAAGTAATTTTGAATGGTAATAAATGTAAAAGTGTGAAGAATAAGGTGACATTTACCAATATGAAAATCATTTTCCACTTTTCAGAAACTGATTGATCAAGTTAATGAAACAAAAATTTAGTAAGGAAATAAAAGACACGACCAAATACATTTAACTATAACTAACAGAGCAAAAAATAAGAACTTATTGATTATTTAACTAACGGTAGTAGAACAAGACAATAATAAAGATAGAAACCAACGTTGATAAAATGAAAGGAGCAGACCCAGATGACCCCCAGTCCAACTCTGCACTGCCATGGCTACCACCTCACTCCAAGTGACATCATCTCCTACCACTGTGTTTCTGTTGCCTGATTTTCCCACATCAATGCCATTTCCATTTGGAGCACTAAGTTAAGTGACACCAGTCCTCAGTATAGGCTCAGGATTGTCTGGGGCAATAGTTTTGTGCCCTTCTCCTCCTCTTCCACTCACCGTGCACAGGCTGCACTTACCTCTTGCCGTCCTCAGACACACTCAGCATGCTTTTGCTTAGGACTTTTGCACTCTGACAGGACGATTACTTCCAAGATACCTAACATGGCTAGTGTTCTCACTTCCTTTAAATCTGTTCAAATCTCATTTCTCAACGACAACTCTTGTGAGTCCTGAAGCAGGCCCTCACCTTGATCCATTTAATATCGTACTTTTGCCACATGTAATTAATTCACTTTCATATTTGTGTTTTCTTCCTCAACGCCTTGTAAACACTGTAAGACCAGGGATCTTGGGTCTGTTTTTTTTTCTTTCGTCCTCCCTCTCTCCTTCCAACCACATAGACTACAATCTGTCATTTGCCTACTAAAGTTGTTGATTATGTGAAAGAAATGTTATTGTTTATAGAGCTGCTTCTTTGCTAGCAAAACATTAATTATCCTTGGTATTATTGACTGTTAAAAAAAACAAATTGCAAAAAGTAACATTAAGAACAGAAAGGGAGTATTACCTTAACCATAAAAATAATATGAATTATGTTATGCCAATTTGAATACTTAGTGAAATAAAATATTTCTACAAAAGACTTCAAGTGACTCAATAAGAAAAAAGAAAACAAAACTAGATTTTTTTTTTAGAAAATGACATAGAAAAAAAAACTATGTCATTAAAGAAATTATAGCAAAAATCTGCTCCATATCCAGAGTCAGTAAGATCTGGCAGGCAAACACTGTGAAAACATTATGTAACTAATAAAAATTGTTTAAGATGATTTTACAAGTTTGCAGCATCTCACTTCTTGGTGCTACCACAACGGTATATCAAAATACCAAAAATGCATGGGATAGAACCATTCATAAACAAATCATTCTTATGGTTAATATCCCAATATTAGTAATCAGAATCCAAGCATACACTCCAGTAAGCAGTATTTACTGAAAGATTTCAAAGATCATTTATTCTTAGGGTAGCTATCAATATAATATGAGCACTAACATATTAAAGTTAGTCATAATATGACAATTCCAAGAGCAGGCTGGTGCAGGGAGAATCCAGTCAAATAAAAGGAAGATTCTGTCCGTGCGTGGATGGGAACCTTAGCCCCCAACACATCAATGTGGAGATACTACTTGGCAAGTGCTGGTGAAGAAATCTCTTTTGGAAAACAGATTCCTATTTGACAACTGTTCACAAACTATAATTCAAATGACAACTTGTCTGAGAATGAAAAGTAAAGCTTTAAACATTTTTGGAAGGGACTATAAATGTTTGCAACATTGGAATGGATGATTTCTTAATCAAGCTTTAAGACTAACATTGGTTACTATGATGGCATTAAACTTAACACATCTAATACTTTAAAAGAATTTAAAGGACAAGAGAGACTAGAAACAGACATTTGAAACATAGAACTGACAAGTGGTCATACTCGTTAAAGAAAGATAAACGTATAAATCAGTAAATGACATTTGAAACATATAACTGACAAGTGATCACACTCATTAAAGAAAGATAAACGTATAAATCAGTAAAAGAAAAAAAATCTATCAGAGAAAGAGCAGCTGTGGGGAGCAACAGGAGCCACATGTTAGTGAAGCTGTGGGGACAGGCTTCTATAAGTCACTGCAACCATTGTCCAGAGGAACTTGACAGTCTCCACTGCTTACAGTGTCTCTGTGTGAGATACAGCAATTTCCTTGTTACTTACACGATCTGGAAAACTGCACATAGCATTTTGCAATGTGGTTATTCAATCATTGTCTTTAACTACAAAATTTTCAGAAAAAAACCTCTATGTATCTGCTTTTAGCTAATAAATGAGAGTAGTGTCTGCTTTGCATTCAGATTTGGGCTCAGATAGCAGTTGGTATGAATTAATGGTAAATGTATTGCTTGGAATTTCTAAAATATTTTTTTGACTACTCAATAAAAGGATAAGTAAACACACATAAATTTATACTCAATATAGCTTATGAGGAAGATTAAAATGGGTAAGAAAGATAAACAACAATCTATGTAACATGCAGCACTATCATGGAGGCTTGAAAAGTCTAATTTAGTTTTCACTATTGGCCTTTGGCTCCGGTTATATTCAGCAAGGGCAGACTTCAACGTTAGCGATACTTAATCTGGAATTGGTAAGACATCACCAAGTAGGTTAGGCTTGGTCTGCATGGTAGGCAGGTACGGTCATGTAAAATGAATGTCCTTACTAGGAAGTTTAGAGGCAGGTATGGGTTAGGTCAAACAGATGGGTATGGAAGAATACCAAACCAGACTTGAGGGGCTCAAAGGTAGTTTGAAGTCTCTGGGAAATGCAGCCAGAGTCACCCACAAAACAGCAAGCTTTGTGTCTGAGTTTCTACAGATGGCTGGACAGGAAGAAGAGAAGAGTGGAACTGGTTCAGGGGTTGGAGTGGGGTCCATTCTTAAACTAGAGGGCCTCAAGGAGAGTGAAAAGCAGCATTCTTTAGCTCTATTCGCTACACTGAAATCTATCTTTTCTCCTTCTTTAAATAAGAAACTAAAGCAGAGTAAAGTTGAAATCCAGCCATCCATTGGGTTAAAGAATTCCAGCTACACCAAACCAAATCTGAAACAGAGTAGTCAGTGGATGGCTTGTGTCCCCTAGCCTACAAAGTCTGCCATTTAACAAATCCTGATCTAGAAAATATTCTATTAGCAACAAAGGAAAGTCTGCAGGCTTGGAAAAGTTTAGAAGCCAGCAGGCTCTACAAAAGGTCACTGGAAGATTCAGTATCTACACCAGCAGCGCTACTGTCAACAGATTAAACTTACTATTGTACAATACAGGAAAAGCAATGTTCCTTGTTTATCTTTTGTGGCTGTTCACTTTTAGCGCTGCTGTGGGAAAAGAAACTCAAACAATGCTAAGCTTCTCCTTAGTGAAATCCCAACCAAATGTTCTGGACCAATGTATACAGCACAGCAACCACAAGGACAGCAACATCAAGCTGCTCCCTCCGCCTCCCCAGTAAACCTTCTTAGTCAAGTCCTTCTCAGTTCCTGTTCAGCCCCATGCACAGCCATCTCTCTAGCATCTACCTCATTCCCACTTAATGCATGAGCAGACTAGACATAGAATCCTGTAGCTGAAAGTTTTACTCTGTCCTGCCTAGTCCTGCAGCGACTCAGACCCAAATAAACACACAGGAGCTCATATTGCTTATAAACTGTATGGCCATTAGCTCAGGCCTACCACTGACTAGCTCTTACACTTAAACTCAGCCCATTTCTATTAATCTATATGTCGCCACATGTTCCGTGGCTTTACCTACATGCCATTACATGCTGCTCCCTGGATGGACTGGTGTCTCCTGCCTCAGCCTTCCTCTTGCCAGAATTCTCCTTGTCTGCTTATCCTGCCTATACTTCCTGCCTGGCTACTGGCCAATCAGCATTTTATCAAACCAGTGTACAAAAGCATTATCCCACAGCAGAAACCTTCCTCTTGCTGTCCTGATAGATGTCCATGCTCTGCAAGGGACTTGCCATCCTCCCCAAGCAGAAGATAAACCTACTGTGTCTCAATAGTTTAGGATTACAAATGAACAGACTTCGCAATGCAGGCTCTTCAGGGATTTGATCTATAAGTTTTTAACGAGGGTTTTATGATGAGGTTCAGGAATCTGAGGACTCAATTGTATTTATGTGTGCCTAATGCTCAAGAGAGAGTTCTGAGTTTTTATTGGGTTGTCAAAGAGGTTAGCAACCATTATTTAGAACATTGATTGCTTTATGGGTTGGAAATTCAGACCTTAGAGACTATTCTTTTCCTTGAGTTAGAAGCAGGTAGAAAAAGCACCGATTTCTTGTCTAGTGGATTTCTCATCCTTTCTTTACCATAGTGTAAAAGAGGAGATGAGACTGTCTTTATGAGAACATCAGTTCTTATTTATATCTTAATAATTTTAACTGAGACTTACAAGGCTCCATTTCTGTTACGTGCCAGACCTTTTGGTACCCTTCAATATCCACTCAGCATGCAGGGTCGTCAGCTCTGAGCTCAGGAATAAGTATGTTCAATGTGCCAGTCAAACTCCTTAAACCTCTCCCTGTCAAGCACCTTCTTCTCCGTGATTGAAATCCAGGGAGGGGCCAGTCTGAAGTCATACTAAGTGAATGCAAGGCAATAGACACTTACGTCCTGCTTCAGTGTCTGAACCAAGCATTTGACCTGGACATTTTTCCTTTTTAGATCTTCTGTTTCAATATAGGGAAAGAGAATTGAACCAAAATAGAAAATTATTATTATATAATAAAATGGTAAAGTTAAAAAATAACGGCTCATGGGCTCAGTGGTTCAAACTGCTTACTTCCTCTGCTGAATATGAGTTGAGTCGCCAGCACCCAGGTCAGGTGACTCAGAATTGCCTGTCATTCTAGCTTCCATGGATTTGAAGCCTCTGGCCTCTAAGGCGCCTGCACTCACATCCACATCCACATAATTTTAAAAAATGGCTTAACTAATATTTACAAAACCCCAAAGCAGTCAAATGACTTTTGCCTTGTTTTTAAAAAGGCATTATTTTGTGCTCTGTCAAAAATAGTGTGTATTTCATCTGCTGGTTTATCACTCTAATTTAAAGTATTTGCAAGTGTTTAATGTTGCTTGTAAGGCATACACATTTCAAGTGGGACTTTCTGACAGAACCATAGGGTGATTTACAGCATTGACCCTAGAGCTGGATTAAAGCCCAGGCAGCAACTTTCCAGCTGTGCGACTTCGTATGCATCTTACGTAAGTGCTCTGTGGGTCAGATGTCTCCCTTCTGAAACCTCCCACACGTAATAGCTGACCACAACACAAGGGCGTCTTCTTAAGGCTGACACTTAATAGTGTGCCCTGGAGTAAGTACTGTTGGCTAGCATTTCCCTGGTTATCATCTTACATTATACCTAACTGATACCATTTTCACCTGTATCTTGTTGAAAACGTGAGTGCCTGTGTACGCTGAAGTGAGTCTACCACACTCCTCTGCACACGATGCCTTATTCTAGCAGCACATTCTTAGATTCAGGACTTTGTTTTACCGTAGAGAAGCAACTTTGACGAAACACCCTGTGAAGATGTGAGCATTTTGTCATCTCAATTCACCACTAATCACTGCTGATGCCTCTTGTCCCAGGCTGTCCCTGAACTGAGAGCGGAAGTGTGGGGAAAGAGGACATTGCTGGCTTGGTCTGCCTGTGGCAGATTTTCCAACAATCAGCTAAGACAACCCATCCTCATAACTTGCTCTTCCTTGTTCTCTTGTGCAGAAGATCAAAGATACTATATTTTCAGAGTGGTTATATTTGTTGTTTCAATTATATGCTCACAAAGGCAAGGCTTTTTTTTATGTCAAATTGTGTGTTCTTTTTGGCTACTTAGGCATCCATTTTGATAATTTGTGTGAACATGCTTAACTGTCTGGCTAAGTTAAATCATGACTTCAAAATCTTCCTTCTGCCTTAGGTCACATTATTGTTTCTTCAGAATGCCTGCTCCTGAATACCCCTAAATGAGTGATTTTTATGTAAATTATTTCCTGCAGTGGGAGAAATCTGGGAGCTGTAATTCAGAACAGTACAGTACAGTAGGGGAATGTAAAGAAAAGAAGAGCTGTGTAGAGTAAGAGGGACGTGCTGACTCATGGATGGGAGATCTCTTCGTTTATTTTCATTTAAATTTTGTTCATAATGATATTGTGATCATTTTGCCCTCCGCCAGCTCCTTGTAGATGCTCTGCACCTCTCTACCCATCCAGTTTTATGTGCTCTCTCGTTCTCCTTTCTTGTTCTAAGGTTTGGGTCAGAGATACTTGCTGTAGGAAACCAACCTCTCTGCCCTACAAAAAGAGCTCAAAAGCTCCAGCTTCTGCAAACCTGGTAGCTGCTGATGGAAAACCCTAGTCTGTAACTCTGGCTCCGTTCCAAGGGAAGTCAGTGGGGAGCCCCAAGGACTGCAGGCAATCTGATGCTTTTCATTTGGTAAAACTTTGCTGCCAAAGCTATTGCATCAAGTTACTGAAATCTTAGTGGATGGAAATTGCCTGAAATGTCATTTATCCTGGTGAGAAATGCAAAGGCCATGCCTCTTACTGAAAGGAAAGATTTAACCTTCTTAGCCTATTATGCAGTAAGTAAAATTCTAAAGCCCATGGAAAGCTCTCTTGGTATAGTTTGGGACCAGTTAATTATATATAAATGTGTATCTTTACCAAACGGAAAGTTTTAGTGGAAAAGTACCTCTCATAATTAAACACATTCAGGGACATTAGAGTTTTACTTTCTGTGTTTTAATCATTGTATGTAGCACATTGTTTAAATGTGTGTTCATTCCAGCACTGATTTTAGCTAAGGCTCAGGAAGGAAACAAAGCGTTGCTGGCTTATAGAAGATGTGTCGAGCAGTTTAATGTGCTCAGACCTTCCATGTCAGGAGGGTAAGGACAGTGGTGGATATAAAAATTCCCGTAGTGCGAATTCTAACTGCTCTTAATAATAAAAAGCTGGAGTCAGATATAAGGGTGAATGCTGAAAGATCAGAGAAGCAGAGGTGCCAGCCCTTGGGGGTTGTTAATCAAGTCACTTCCATTTCTAGAAGAAGGTATTATTTATTAATATTCACTCTGTTGTCTTGTAGGCTGAGAATGGCCAGATCTTCAGTTTCAGTGTTCTTCTCCTCCAGTGTAGGACCACTGACCCCTTGACAAGGCTGGAAGCACACTGGAGGCAAGGACTAAAATCATCAAGGAACTCAATCAGTGCAGGCTAAGAGCCACTCCGGGTCTGTGTGTTTGGAGACTAGGAACCCAGTGCTCGCGTGTGTTGACATACATTGGGAAGGGATGGGGGCATTCTCATACCTGAGCCTTAAGGGGTATGCTCACGAATTGCTTTAGGGATCACTGCTGTGGGATGGTCTGTATGTCAAGTCTGCTGATCTGATTGGTCATACAGACCAATAATAATAAATAGAACACTGATTGGCCAGTGGCCAGGCAGGAAGTATAGGCGGGACTAACAGAGAGAAGAATTAAGGGAACAGGAAGGGAAGGGGAGACACTGCCAGCCGCCGCCATGACAAGAAGCATGTGAAGACGCCGGTAAGCCATGAGCCACGTGGCAAGGTATAGATTTATGGAAATGGATTAATTTAAGCTATAAGAACAGTTAGCAAGAAGCCTGCCACGGCCATATAGTTTGTAACCAATATAAGTCTCTGTGTTTACTTGGTCGGGTCTGAGCGGCTGTGGGAAAGGTAGGTGATAGAGATTTGTCCTGACTGTGGACAAGTCAGGAAAACTCTAGCTACAGATCACCTATGCATCAGCATTAGTTTTAAAACTTTCCATGTGATCTGATGTGTTGCTAAAGTTGAGAAGGACTGGCTGTATAAATGAAAATCAAAAAAGGGTAAACTTTATTTCACAAAGTCTAATCATGGGAAAGCACTATATATTATTAGGTTTAGGCCATTAAATATTTTTCAAACATCTTTGAAATCCTATTCATTTTGTTACAATGCATTTTCCAAAACTAAGGAATAGAACCAGCTCTAACAGCCTTCTCACGCTTGGAGAAAGCACTTTTAGAATTCTGCACCCCTGCTTACCAACACACCCCTGCAGAATGAAGTGGCCCAAGATCCTTTGGTATTATGAGACAAAAGTTGTGCAAAGAAAGATATGTGACCTATATTTCCACACTGGATACTAGAGAACATATCCAAAAATGTCTTTCACTCAGTATTCTGGCAACTAGACTCCAAGCCGTTCAGGCAAATGAACCCTGATTCAAAACCCTAACAAAAGGCAGGAAGAGAATCCCTAGATGTTTAGTTGGAAAGTGTAGCAACTTTGTCTTGGCTGTCACATCTTTGTTTCCCTTCCCTTGCCACGGGGCACCCTCTTATGTCTTTCCTCTGTCACTTGCTGTATCACAGGGTCTCATCTCTAGTTCACTGTGGACACCTGTGATCACGCTTCATGCTCAGAGTATACACAGATCCTATTAAACTTAGTCACATATAGTTCAGTGTTTTAAATTATTAGAGTGTTTTAATATTTAAAACATAAAATAAAATCCATCATTTGCAAAATTTCACATATACCTTGTTTATAAGGAAGGTTTCTACATAAACATCAATTCTCCTTTAAGTCATTTATCCTTAAGCTACCCTGTAGAGTTTTCAATCAGATACAAACCAGTTATTCCTATTTTAAGTGACATAAAAGAAAGCAAGACTGGAAATAATAGACAACATAAAAAATATAAAAATATCAATAGGCCCCCAAATTTGTTTTCAAAGGTCCCGAGATTTCACAGTGGAATTTAATTATTGTTTAGCTCTTTTGTCTTCTTTAAATGTGGTATCTTAAATAGTATTATGAGAAGCTTCAGGCTAAAACTATTAACTGTGAGCCTGTTGGAGCAAACACTTCTCTCACATTAAGGGAAACTAAATTACTATACCCATCTGGAAAAAGATGTTTCCCCAGGAGTAAGCAGGCTTACCTGCGGCCCAATTTTAGTTGCCCCCAAGAGGGGGCTGTGTGTGCCAAATGTGCAGGGTAGAGACAAAATGTGTAGGGATTGTGAGTCCGGAGCAGGTGTTTGTCTGCTCAAGTAAACACAGGCCAAGCAAACACTCGGATGTTTGCGTTGAGCCTTGATTACAGGGATCACACATATAAGAATATAAATATTTTCAACACTAAGAAAATAGTTGAGGCATCCCCAAATCTTAAAGTACATGGGAGGACCTGATTTTATGTCCCCAAATCAAATCTGAAGCAGACTTGAACTCCAGAATGTCATTGATTCAGATGCAGGTCTGACCATGCCTGTTATCTACATGCTACTCCTAAAATAAACCACCTGTTCGCCTGGGTATATTCTGAAAAGCCAGGGCAAGGTCCATCATGGTCTGCAGTACACAGGATACAATGGTCTGTGGGGTTTTCACATCACTTCTACTTGCTGGCTTTCTTCAGAATAACTGGAGGATTCATCCTATGGCAAGCCTCCTTGGTAACAAGGAAGGTGATGAACTAGACGAGGAGCATTCCATGACGTGTAATAAGTGGTCTCCATTTTGTGTGGTTTTAATTAGGCCTCTCATGCATTTATGGGCAAAGAAATTATTAGTCTCAGCTTTGATTTCTCCACCAAACATAAATAAAGCTGAGCTCATTAAATCATTTGATCTGTTTCCAGGCACTCAAGTTGGATTTTCTGTGTTTAACTTTGTAAATACAGCATCATAACATCAAGGAAAGAGAGTAGGCTTCAGTTAGACTTCAAGTCATATCTTATTATTGGTAAGTAAAACTCATCACTTTGTGGCTTTATGGCATAGAGCTTCAAAATACTGGCTGTGAGGATGGTTACTGACATTGTTAAAATCGGGCCAAAGTGAGATTGGATAAAACTCTTTCCCTTGTGTCTGTGTCCCAACAGTATGTTTAGAGACTTAAATAACTACTTGAAGTGACCCAAACCATTGATTTGGATTTTTTTTCTGCCACGGGAAGAAAACTGCACTAAATTTGCATCAAAACTTGAAAGTTTATAAAACGTTCTCAAAACAAACAGAAAAGGCAAATTTCATTCTAGGGATAATTATTGAAGTTTTACCTACTTCTAACCACGTGACATCTACAGAAATATTTCTTTGATATGACTTATAATCAAGTTGAGAATGAACTAGCTTACACTAAAAGTCGGTGCATCTTAAATAATATCTCAAAGATTCAGGTGTCGAGGCAGTGGTGTTCAATATCCTCTCAAATCCTCCTGCTGCTCCATCTTTCTTCTGAGGGTCTGCCTAGCGTCTCAACCCCTGTCAGGCTTCGAGACCTGCAGATTCAGGTGCCTGCACATGCTCTGGCTTTAAGGCCTTCATGATGGATGTGTACAATAGCAGCCTGTCTTTACATGTACTTAGCTCTGTTCCACAGTCTGCAAATGTCCAGAAGAATTCCAGGAAATGGAGTGAGGGGAAAATAGGCTCGATCCAAAGCACAGGCCTGACAGTGCCATTTCTAACCCGTCACTGTCAATCCCTATCTCTACTTTTTACTGGCAGATATCGAAAAGTAAAAGTTCCCTCACTGAGGGATTAAAGTGGCACAATGTGCAAGAACGTACTTTCTAAAATAGGAAGTGAAATGCGGTGTGAGTTTGCACTTCTCTAGTGACCTGCTGAGCACATGATGAAAGCCAGTGAGTGTATCGGTATTGAGAAAGTCACGTAGTTTCGGGGACTGAGAAGTGCAAGTAGACACTGTTGGCTCAGAGTCAGCTTGTGAAGGCTCATGCCAACAGCAGGATGAAAGCAATGGCAACTGAGGCTTGCCTGGAAAAGAGACAGTGGAGTGGGGTCATTACGACCACGGGGGAGACACTGTGTGATATCACCTTGCGGTGGTTACAAGGCACATAAATTTATATTACAATAATATTTACTTTACAGTGTTTTAAAGACATGGTAGATACTTTCATTACCAAGGTACTGATGACCAGATACTTGGTGAGGATTTATAAGATTTTGGCTGCTCAAATTATAATTATACGTGGAGAAAGAACCGGAGGTCTGGGGGGTTAGAAAAGGGACAGGTCAAAGGGAATATCCAGACAAATGAATGAGGAGATGTTCTGTGACATAAGGGTAGATCTAATAATCACAACAAAAGTGAACAGCAAGCAACTGAGAGACTAAATAAAAAATTCATTTTTAAGGAACATGTGTCTAGACACACGTTTTTTCTTGTTTGTTTGTTTTGTTTTTTTCCATAAACCATTTTGTTTGATTGGCATCCTTTACTGGGTAATCCTAGTTACAATCAATCATAAAGTTACCAGACTCCTACAAAAATAGGGGATCTTTGGCATAACATCCAATCTCCTTACACAGAAATGAAATAACTTGAGTGCTACCACTGGATACTCTTTAACTCCTGAAGATTCACATGCTGGAAGCTAGTACAAAGTGCAGTGGAGCCCCTAAGAGGTGATAACTAGGAGAGCATAATTAGGGACCCTCACCTCATGAGAGGTTAATGCTCTGAAAGTGGATGGGGGGCTAGTTCTTAAAAGAATGGGCTGTTCCAGCGACCTCGTGCTTAGGCTCCTTCTGCACATGTCTGCACGAGGTTCCATCTCTGCTTCTTTATGTTGTAACATAGCCAGAGGCACTTGTCAGGGTAATGGTGCTATGTCGCAAGAACTGTGGGCCAACTAAACCTTTTAACATCATAAATTACCCAGATTCAGGGATTTTGTTACAGCTATGTAAACTAAGACACTGGGGAAATTAATGGCATAAATATTCAAGCCACTAAACCTGTTACTATGTAGCCAATGACACAAAAGAACTCTCATGGCCAGATAGTGACTCAAAGCACAACTTCCACTGAGACTTTTGTTGGGAACTCTGGGAATGAGAAAACCTATCGTGTAAGATCGGAAGCTGCAACCATCCCCATCCCGATGTCGCCTGCTCTCATGCTGCCATCCTGAGGAAAGCAACGTACAGAAATGAAGTGGAGGAATTCATGACTTTGGCCACACTGAGATAAGTCACAACACAGTGACACCTTGAACTTCCAAGTTTAACAATGACTGAAACCAGCCATTCACAACAAAACTACTGATGATTAAAGCTTAAGCAAAGCCAGCTCAGGTTGGATTTCCGGCATTCATGTTCACATGAACGCTACGCAATTGAATTTCACTTCACTAATATGAAGACACCCGGAACTGCCATAAATGTGCTATGAAAGACTGCTCTGTAAGGGAATTCCTGTGATTCTTTCATAAGGTGGTTAAGATTAACTTCTTAGTGCATTTGTACGAGTAAATGGTTGCATTTTCCCCTTTAGTTGATTTAGCAACAAATGTAGTAGGAAAGACTTATAAATTTATCCTCTTCAGAAGGGTAAAAGCTTCCTTTCACACTTAAGAACCCAAATAAAACATGCTGAGGTTGAGACATCGAGTACCGCAAGCTTCCACTTTTCTTTGCACACCTCTCCTGGGCTGCCCCAAACACCATCCTCCAACTGTGCCACCATCTCCATTTCCATCTTGGGTTCTCTGGTGGCACAGCCCACAGAAGGAGCTCTCTCTGTACTTCTGAACAAGTACTGTTTACGGTTGTATTACCACTAACAATTTAGTTTGACTGACCGACGGAAAGAGAACTTTAGGTTTTCAGGTACAGTTTTCAAACCCCAAATTGCATTAGAATTCTCTGATGATTTCCTCAGACTTGAGAAATCAGACCCTCTGGAGTGGGATCCAAAAATCAGAATTTACAATTGAAGTCAGTCCCAGGAAAACCACACATTGCCAAACATCTCAAGGGTCATTTCACATCCAAAGTACCTATTTACCTGTGTTGTTTAAATCCAATGAAGAACAATTGACACTTCTAGGGTATTTCTACAACTTGATGCTTTTGTTATATATATTTTTTTAAATCAAGAACCCTACAAGTAAAAGGATTATCCAATAATTACTGCAGCTGCTTGCTTTGTCTGCCATCACCTGTGCCCATGCCCCAGAAGGACCAACTGTTGTGACTCGGCTGAAGCGGAGCACAACGTGAGCAGACTAGAGCAGCTTCTACACAGAGACACACAGTCACAGACACCTTTCAGTTTGGAAATCACTCATGCTATCGTGCGCGTATTTACTTTCCCTCTAATTTTGACATAGGACCACAGAGAAGTAGCTATTTTCCTTTCCACGGAACATATTTTTGGCTTCCATAGAACACACTTTGCAATCCATATGGTTTGATAGTTAGGTCAACGCGCACAGAGAGAAAACTCTTCATGACAAGAGTTCATCACAGACGACAGTTCAGCAACAGTCTTTGTGACAAACAAGGCTCCTCACAAGTCACACACACGTCCACTGTGCAAGGCACATTTGTGGCATTTGAATTTGTGTATCACTTCCCAGGGAATGACAGGTGGTACTGCACCCAATCAAACTTTCCAAAAGAGCCTTCATGGTGATATCCTTACATTATGCCCCGAATATGCCAAGGACTTGCAATCACACTACAGTCTAAAGTGACACCAACCCCTCTGTCCTGTCTGCTCTCTCATTAGCATCTATCTACCCCAGCCTAACAGGAAATGCATTCAGAAAGGAAGGCCAAAAGAGAGATTCAGGGGACAAGAAAAGGAATTTTTCTTTATGTTTCAGGGGTAAGAAGGAATTTTTCTCTGTGTTCAAGTGAGTGCCTGTGTGCAGAGCTGAGTGGGAATGAGTGCTTCAGTGGGGACTAGACTGCAGATGAAAAGGAACCCTTTGGAAGAGTCTAATCAACTTCACAATACCTGGGACTCAATATAAATAGATATAATAACATTTTCAATAATTCAACAGTTTGTTGTTGTTGATGTTGTGGAGGCAAGGCACAGCTGTCATCAACCAATTTGTCTTCTAAAGACTTTTACACACACACACACACACACACACACACACACACAGACAGACTGACAGAGACAGAGCAAGTTTACACATCTATGAATATAATTTATCCCAGACACCATATCATGCTGGAATCAATCACTTCTTGTTTTCTATTATTTCCTGGTAATGATGGCAAGTTTTATATAAACAACACAAGCTAGAGTTATCTGAAAAGGGGAAGGAACTTCAATCGAGAAAATGTTTCTATGAGATCTAGCTGTAAGGCATTTTCTTAATCAGTGATTGATGGGGGAAAGCTCAGGCCCTGGTCTGTGGTTCTGTGCTCTATAACAAAGCAGGCTGAGCAAGCCATGATGAGCAAGTCAGGAAGCAGCACCCCTCTATGGCCTCTGCATCAGCCCCTGTGTCCAGGACCCTGCCCTGCTTGAGTTCCTGTCCTGACTTCCTTCAGTGACAGACTACATTGTGGAAGTGTAAGACAATAAACCCTTCCCTTCCCCACTTGTTTTTGGTCATGGTGTTTCATCATAGCAATAGTAGCCCTAACTAAGACAGTCATCATGCTCCTTGACACATGAAGAATAAGAAGTCATAAGGTACATATGAGAGAAAAGGTACATAAACGATAACACGGAATGACAGCTGCCATAAGATTGTTTAACTAGAAAGCAAGGCACAGGAGAGAGCCGACTGTAACAAAAATGAAGGAGGGGGTCTAGAACTCACAGAATTCAATCTCAAAGCATGTGCAAGATTTTTAAAGAAATTTGAGAAAAGATTAATTGTAATTTGTTAAAACAAATAATATAAACAAGTACAGAAAGAAAAGTGAAAGGTGTTCAAAGAATACTAATACACATTTCAACTCGGCTAGAACAGATGGGATGTCTTCCGGTTACAGGATGAGTTGAGAGGTTTTCTAGGTGCTGTGAACGGAATGCTATTTCACTGGGTAATCAGTAGGAACCTGGTCACCACAAGAATGGCCAAGAGAAGCCTAGGGTCCTGGTTCTGATAAAGAAAAATTGAAGGCTGTCAGTATTTCACTACTCCAAATACACAAGTGTATGATAAGAGAAAGAAGAGAAGAAACAGATAGACCCCGTGCGAGGAACACCGTGAAAGAGAAGGCATGAAAAACGTTTGTTAGCCGCGCTGCGTGGGGGACAGGGATCGGGGTCAGGTGAGTCCAGACACCTGGGGGAATTCTTGGCTTTTGGAGGCAATTGTGGCTCATTTCCCAGAGAAGAAAGCATTTTAGTCTAAATGAATAAATCAGTTAATTGCTAGCACAGCCAACAGAATGCAATTCCAAAGTAATAAAACAGGTTTATCAAGTGTGAAACCGTTTCTGTGAGTACAGCTACTCCCCTCCCACTTCCCGCTTTACCAAGTCATAACAGAAAATCCCTTTGTGAACAGGAAGCTAAGTCGTTACAGAGATAAACTGGTAATGAGGCTGCTGGGAGAACAGACAAAGCTCAGATTCCTCGTGTTCAAGCTTTGCAGATGAGAAGTGTTGGACAAGCAACCACCATGCTAATATGCTAACTGAGAAAACGGTTCATGAAAGCATATATCCTGAATGTTACAGTAGTTCAAAAAGATAAGAAAAACCAGTGAGTGAAATTTCCTATAACATAAATGCAGTGAAGTTTCGGTATATTAGGAAGACCATGGCTAAAGGAAAAAGTTACTTATGCAATAAAAGATGAGCACAAAACTGTGAAGAAAAGTTGAAACTACGAAAAAAAACAAAAACAAGAACTATAAAAGACTTTTTTTCCGTATCAAACTATGACAATATGTAGTTGAATTGCTTTTCCTTATTGTTGTGACAAGGTACCTATAGAACAACTTGCAGGAGGAAGGACTTCCGGTGGCGTACGGATTTAGAACATTCAGTCTCTCAGGGCAGGAGCACAGGGCAGAGCCCTCTCAAGTCAAAACCCACCAGACCCCAGCGACAGGGATGGTGGCGGCGGCACTCCCCTGGCTCTCTCCTCCTGCTTGTGCTGTCTGTCTGGTCCCTGGACCCACAGGTAATATAAGGAATGGGTTCCTAATAAGACCAATATTTAAAATCCAATTCTCTTCCCTAGGATACAGAATATAAGGTAACATAATTTAGTGAAAAGCCTCAATAAGTTCAAAATAGAGATTTACATGCTCTGTTGTACATGTACACATTTGTGCACACACGCAGAATAAATGAATAAATAAATAAATGTAGCAGACATTTAAAAAGCAATGTTTGCCAAGTTTTTCCATTTACAAATTCTAAGAGACCATGGTTTGGGTCAAAACATGTGTAGCTCCCGTTTGTATGAAACACAACCAGAGAGCTTGGAGGGACAAAGTGAAGGGCTCCTGACAGCCCATCCCAACTCATTCCCCAGGGAGAGAGATGCTGCTGTTTTTCTCTGGGAATATTTACGCTTGGAACACAAATTTAATCGTTACAATGTGCCTTTCTTCCTAGGAAAGGCTCCACTAACTGAATGGAGAGCGGAAATGCACTAGGAACATCCGGCTTAAGCAGTATCTGACACTTCTGTTTTACAAAAGTTACAAACAGCTCAGGGCATTCTTAGAGACATTATTTTACTTAAGAACTAGTAAATAAACTTTAAAAGACAAGAACGCTTTCAGGATTTACAGTTAATAGAGTCCAGTAGAATGAAAAGTAAATCCTGGTATAAGCCTTGATTGCTTTACAGAGTTGTGGACTTCTAGAGAAGACTTCCAATGTAAGCAGAATGTGAGTCAGTGAGTCGGCATCTTCACATAGATCAGAAAGTGCCTTTGTATTATGGGATGAACAACATTTAAAGTACTAATTTTCAAGGAGTTCAGATATTTATTTAATAATATCTTGGGCCTAAAGTCTTTCATTTTTTAGTGTTGACCCACTAAAATATATTTGAACAAATGTAACACGATTGCCCTATTTCCACATAATTCGGGACTCAGAGGAAATACAGTCACACGAGTCAGTGAAATTGTGCCTCAAAGATGATCTGATCTCTGAGAAGAAAACTCATGTCCTAACCCGGCCTTTGTGTGCGGCCAGAGCTTCCTCTTCCTTAAAAGATGTGTGCTCAGATTTAGATGGCTCTTTTGATCCACCCAAGCTTGGCTTAGGCAGCCTCCACCTCTCAGGAACAGTGAATGAGATCATTATTTGCCGCTCAGGAAGCCCAGGCTGCATTCAGCTCTATGTGTGCCTATGAGCGCTGCTCTTCTACTGACATCAACTTCCCAAACCAGCAAGCCTTTGCAGTTTCTATTTTGTGGGATGGGGGATGTGTAGATGGAGGTCAGAGGACAAGTCTTTTCGTAACTCATATTTAAAAATAATTTTATTTGTGACCCACCATGGGCCAATTTATGAAAGAAATGGTAAGATGTTGATAGTCTTATTAGGGTGACCCTGATCTAATCAAGATACTTTTGTTTCTATACTGCCTTACTGGATCTCAGAAATCCAAGCGACTTATAGTTTTAGATACTTATGAGGGCTGGAGAGATGTTTGGCCATTAAAGGCTATGGCTTACAACTAGAAAGACTGGAATCATGTGAAATGTGGATTTAAAATTCCTGTAACTATCTTTAACCTGTTAAAACACACACACACACACACACACACACACACACACACACACACACACATATATAAAATCAGAAAATTATGGATATATATTCTTAATTTTCTGATTTTTTTTTTTGAGACAAGGTCTCTCTATCTTGTCTTGGCTGCTCTGGAATTTACTATTTAGACCAGAAAGACCTCAAACTCACAGAGATCCACCTGCTTCTGCCTCCTCAGTGCTGGAATTAAAGGTGTGTGCCACAATGCCCAGCCAAAATTCTGATATTTTTATTCTCTCTTTTTCCTTGACTCCATATACCTGAAGGGACGGACACACACACACACACACACACACACATATATATATATGAAATTATCCACCCAATTTAATATGTTAAGAATTGAGCACAGCTTTATAAATATGAGTTATCTAACTCTGGTACAGAAATGGCTTATCAATCTCTCACTTGCTGTTGCAAAATGGGAAAAAAAAAACCCTTACAGTTAATTTTTAGAAAACAAGCTCAAAAGTTATAGCTTTCACAGAAGACAATTTACAAATATTTTTTAGTATTAATATTAGCTTGTGTGCACTTTTAGAAAAAACATACACTTTGCCTAGAACTCTCTCAGGAATACTTATTTCATGTTAAGGGTGTTATCAGGGAGGGAGTCTTACAACACTTCGGATCTCTAGGACAGGCCTTTCCCGATTCCAGTTCTTTCCAGTAGGGTCACTAAGCGAAGCCCATGCCTATGGTTGAGTTCTAACACTGGGCTTTTTGCAACCTTATCAGAGGAAACACTGATAGTTAGGACTCCAGACCTCTGCTCCTCATTACATCACAGATGAACAATCATTTTGCAGATCTTAAGAGCGGGAAGTCATAGCTGCTCCTTGATATGAGGGAAAGAGCCATGCCTGGAGGGACCTCGAGGAACGGACAGAATTCTGTGTCTTAGTCTGTGCTTTGCTTCTATGGACAGCACAGTTACAGTTCTGTGTGACCTGAAGAGACAAGAGTCAGGCAGCTGTGTGCAAACGCAGTAACCCACATGAGGGTTATACCAGCACTGACTTAGGGTCAGTACCATTACAAATGTGACATTTCCACCCTCTGGATTTAATTATTGGGATTTATCTACACCTATTTCCAAGGAGCTTCCAAACGGTACTTTTATGGCATTGGCTGTTTCATGTTTTCAGGAAAGCTAGTTAGTTAGTTTCACAGCTGTTCCTAAACCTGAAAATATACAGACTTCTACTTGTTTAATCACACTGAATTATATCACTCACCACTTCCCAATGATTTTGTTCCATTTTATTACTTCTCACATGTACACTCTATTTTGTATAAAACCCTAGAACATACACCATCATGCCTTTCTTTCCAACTTTGTGTTCAGGAGCCTGAAATTGCCAACTGTGTGGTATGACAACATAGAAATTAACTTACCTTACAAATCAATTGCTCTTTGCCACTACCACCAATCAGACATTAAACAACAGCATATCCGTGGTAGTGGTGGGTCAGGCCTAGAATTACATACCAGAATAAGACCCCAAATGTCAGGGAATAACATCCTGGCTGGGGATGTAGCTTAGCTGGTATAGTGCTTGCTTAGCATTCATGAAGCCTTGAGTTCCATCTCCAGGATCCATGAACCAGGTGTATCTGGACATGCCTGTAACCCCAGTACTCTGAAGGGAGAGGTAGGAGGATCAGAAGTTCTTAGTCATTTTCTGTTACATGAAGAGTTTGAGGTCACATTTCATCAGCCCCTTTCTCAACAACAACAACAACCCCAAAACTGAAAACCAAAAAACCAAACAACAAAAACCAAGTCAAAAACTACTCAGGACCAGGCAAATACTTAACTATAGTATATCTTATAAATGAAACAGTGGGAATGTTACAGAAGACTTTTGCTTTTGTTTTTCAAAGAGGACTAAGAGAACAGGCAATCCTTGGATTAGACATTGAGAGCTGAGTGAAAACCTGCAGGGAGCCATGTGGAGCAGCACTCCTCACAGTCGGTGTGAGGGAGAACCCAGAGCAGTGCGCTGCAGATGTTCTACTCTGAAATATTTATGGGGGAGAATTAAAGGCTAACTCCGTTGATGTGGAGATTTAGTTAAGATTGAGTTTCTTTACGTTTACCCAATGAGTTACTTTGTATTCCCACGATCCAAGTTCCGCATTTTGGCTCAGACAGGTCTGTGCCTTCCCACCTTCCTCCATCTCGGCCTCTTGACTATGGTGGTGGACCTCAGCCTTACCTGGGACAACACTGTGCTTCTCATACATGCGCTGCTCTAAGGATGTAAGGATCCACCAGAAACATCCCCGATGGGGAGATATATAAGCATCTTTGCCATGAGTAACAGTGACAGGAACAGTGTGGGGCAGAGAGGGGTGATATAAACGCAAGCATAAATTAAGTGAAAATCTGAAACCCAAAACATGACACTCTTTTTTTTTTTTTGGTCATACTTTGTATTTTAGATTGGGGATGCTCAGTTGATGAAGTCAATGAAATATTTCAAAATCTGAAACACTTCCCCTATGACACATTTCAGATCAGGGACAGCCACAATGGAGATAAGGGAGATAAAGAAGGAGACATTCTTAGGATGACGCCAAGTACTGAAGGCTACACAATGAGAACATACACTCGTGATCAAGTACCAGCAAAGCATGTCTTCCTCAAAATGCATGAGCAGAGTGGATGCACCGTAAAGCTCAGGAAGGGACACTCACCAGCACTGGCTCTGGAAGCGGCCCTAGCACTCAGCTCAAGTGGCCATAGGTTTTGTTTGTTTGTTTTTGTTTTTTTGAGACAGGGTTTCTCTGTGTAGTTTTGTGCCTTTCCTGGAACTCACTTTGTAGACCAGGCTGGTCTTGAACTCACAGAGATCCGCCTGGCTCTGCCTCCCGAGGGCTGGGATTAGAGGCCTGTGCCACCACCGCCAGGCTGGCCATAGGTTTTTGATAAATTTAGAAAACTAAGACATTTTCATTGCTATCTACCATGGCCAGTGTCTTTTCAGTCCCAAATTACCTTTGTCACCTTTCCTGCCACAGGTGGGGGTGGACTAATTAGTAACTTGGGTGGTGACTAAGAAGTTCAGATTCAAATAACTTTTGCTAGAGCAGGTGAGATATATTCATATGAGGTGCTGACACTTCCATTGACGGTCATTGAGTGTCACTACTTTCTGTACCAACTCCCAAAGCAACAGTGATGAGGATGAATGGGGCCAGAAGTTATAGAGTGACATGAAAATGCCCAGTGAAGCCTAGCATAGAAGGCCATGGAAGAGAAACAGGTTTAGGATGCACAGAGCCAGAAGATGACCCTGGAAAACTGCTTCTGCTTATCAGATCTTCTTCTGTCAGAGGGATATTGTGAATACAGTAATAAATGTTTAGTTACTTATTTTAATGCAGAACCACACAGGAGGAGAATTGGTGAGAATTCTGCATTACTAAACAAAGATTGTAACAGTACTACAAACTGTGAGGACATCTGTGATGATCAACTTCCCTTCACTATGTATGCTATAAGAAATGATGAGAACATCACTCAAGTTTCTCTACGCAATGTATGATCAATGGAAGCAATATTAAGAGATGATAAGAAAGCATGAAAAGAGGAGAAAGGTTTATGTGATCTGAAAAATAGTGTGTAGTGCACAGATGATGTGAAGGGGGCCGAGGAATAACAGGAAAGGCGGTTTAAGCTGAGGAAAGAATAGGAGGGTAGCGGAAGAGGAGTCGGGGAGGGAGAGCTCAGACTAAGGATGTTTGGAAAAGCTTTGTGAAAACTTACTGTTTTATAAGCTTCGTGTGTGGGGAGGGGTGAGTGTATGTATGTGTGTGTGTGTGTGTGTGTGTGTGTGTGTGTGTGTGTGTGTGTACGGGCGCGTGCATGCATGTGTTCATATGAAAGTTTATTTGGAATTAGCCTGCACAGGGGATAATGCTCTCCCCTAAAGCCATAGGTTCTACATTAAAAGCCCAGTGCCAGATAAGCAATATCTCATCCTGAGTTGTTGGTCAGAGTTGTACTGGAAATCCACAAAACAATAAGCAATTGCCACTGTTCTTGCCACCAGAACTTGACAGTATGACCCCATTGTTGAATGCACCACATGCTTTGGTCACAGGGCATGAAGAAATCAAAGTGGTACTGACCATGGAGCTTCTTTCTAGCTGGCTAGACTTCACAGTAACGTAAGATTTTATGCAGGTGGCTGGGGTAACCAACTGCCTTCTGATTGGATTTAAGGCCCATTCACAGGAGGAAACATATGCTTGATACTGTACATCTAGCCAAGAACCCATGTAGGAACCTCATAGGCCTAGGAATAAACCTATGCTATGACGTTGCTGTCTTAGTTAGGGTTACTATATCTGTGATGAAACACCATGACCAATGCATCTTAGGGAGGAAAAGGTTTATTTGGCTTACACTTCCATATCACTGTTCATCATAAAACAAAATCAGGACAGGAAGTCAAGCAAAGCAGGAACTTAGAAGCAGGAGCTGATGGAGAAGTCATGAGAAGTGCGGCTTGCTCATTATAGCTTGTTCATTATCGCTTGATCAGCCTGCTTTCTTACAGAACCCAGAACCATCAGCCCAGTGTGGCACCACCTAACATGGGCTGGGCCTTTATCCATCAATCACCAATCAAGAAAACACCCTACAATGAAATCTTATGGAGGCATGTTCTCAATTGAGGTTCCTTCCTTTCAGATTAACTCTAACTTGTGTCAAGTTGACATAGAACTACCCTTTACAGTTGCTAAATGGATATAGTATAAAACTGCCCTCCGAATTCACGTCTTTAGGAACACAGATGAGTGCAACTCTCAGACCTCATCAGAGAAGTTTCTTGGTGCAGGAAATGATGATGAACACAGAAACTCACAACTGGTTGAAGTGCAGTAGATAAGTACCAGTGGAATGACCAGAAACGGGACATCTATATTACACTCCTCCTCAAGTCTCGGGGGCCATTCTGGAAGTATTCAGTGTCTTCTGGAGATGACAAAACTGTTGCACTCAAGAACCTACACAAGACTGGCACACAGATCAAAGCAATCAGTATCTGGACACAGAAGGGAAGTGGCTCATGAGTCCCCACCTCTAGCTGAAGAGTTGTTGACAGTTGATGGCTTCTGGTAGGAGTGTCATACACACACACACACACACACACACACACACACACATTTATATGTATATCTCCCAAATCCATATTATATAATAAAAAGAGGACACAAAGTGGGAGGCTGGGGTGGGAATGGAGGCAGATCTAGAAGGAGGTAAGGGGATTAGATATGATCAAAATATATTGTATACATGTATGGCATTTTCAAAATAATTAATAAAAATTTTTAATAGGAAGAAATCATAGGAGCAAAAATCACAGAGAAAAACTTATGTGTGTGCCTGACAGATAATACCAAGAAAATCAAGCCATTTTCCTGGATTTTGTATGTTTGTGGTGTTCATTAGATTGCTAAATGTAGAATTTGTTGTGATTTTTTTCCTCTGCACAAAAATATTCATTTTTGTATCTACTTTCAAATTTATGATTCTGTATATCTTTTATTATGGTTGGTTCTCCAAGTAATAGAAGTCCCTGTCCCTCTGAAGCCTGCATCTGTCTGTCCTTTTTTTTCTATACAAATATCACAGGGATAATACCATGTGCCCAGTATAAAATCTTTTAAGCACATTTGCCAACTGTAATACTTTTAAGGATCTTAAACATCTAAATAAAATAACACTTCCAGAAAGATGAACCATGTGTCCTGTGACACAATTGTTCTGGACACTCTAAGGTAGTCCAGGTGAAGAGCATACACATCCAGAGTATAAGTGGCTGTTAAGGCCTAGAAAAACACTGGTTGGGAGCAATAAAATGGATTGGCTGCTGTGTATAAGGGTTGAGAACTTTTTCAAGGGACCTTAAGTCTCTGGGGAGTTTTAAGTGGGTTTGTGTTTAAAATGAATTGTTAAGCTGAGAGTACTGGGGTACATTTGCGATCCTAGTAGCAGACAGTACTTAAGAGATGGAAGCAGGAGGCTCAGAAGTTCAAGGTCATCCTTGACTATGTAGCAAGCTCAGTGCCAGCCTGGGCTACCTGAGACTCTTAAGCATCAAAGAAGCTTTTATGATGTATAAGAAAAGGATTAGTATGAGAAGCAAATGATAAAATAGCTGAGAGTCTGTCTCCACAGCTTCAGCTGGACATCTGTGGGATGAGAACTGACAGGAGAGAAGAAGTAGACTTTAGGTGCTCTCTCAAGAATCAACAGCCCAGTGCCTAACAGGAAGTAGCAGGCAGGTGAGGGAGCTGCCGGTGAACTGTGGGTAATCTGCCTGGGCGCTAGAGGAGCATGGCTGCTGATGAGGAGAAAGATCAACACACATCAGATTATTCACAACAGTAGACAGGAACAGCAAACCAGCTGGAAAGACAATGTGCTGATATAATTTTAAGACATATTTAAAAATCTCCATTAAATCTTTAAGGTATTTTGTGCTTTTTCTGTTAGTAAAAGGGAATTTTGAATTATCCATCAAGTTTCATGTGATATTTTAGTAACAACTAGAAATTTCTCTTTCCTTCTCTTCTTGTTTCCTTTCTCTCTGATTAGGGACAGTAGGCAAGGACTCTCCCACCGAGCCACACCCTATCTGTTAACTGGAATCAAAGAAAATAGGTCACCAGGACAGTTTGTTGAGCATTGCTTTAAAACCAGCCTGGATAATCTTAGAGAATGAATGAATTTGGAGGGACATACAACACAGAGAAGTTGAAAGTTGAAGTGAACTTAAAGGAACATAGGAAGGACCCACCTCAAATATAAGATTCAATGCAGTACTTTTAATACTTCCTTTGAAACATAAATATCAGTATTTAGGGTTTGCAGAATCTAAATTATGGGCCTACATAATACAATTTGAGCAGACTTTAGCATTCCCTCAACTCCTAGCCAAGCCTTGCCCCTTCCCCTTGCCTCTCCCGGGCCTCCTTTACACCCACATTCATCTGAAGAAAGCCATTCTTTCTCTGCTCTACTCAATTTCTACAGAAGAGCCTCTCTCTAGGCAGCTCAGACCACTCTCCTCCTGAGTCCCCACCGTTTTCTAGTACTTACCTTTAGCTTTAGAGTAAAAGGATGAGCTGTTGAATCAATAGGGTTTATATATATTTCCTTAACCAATCAGAAATCAACTCAGCCATAACGATTTCACTGTTTTATCCTTAAGAAACCCAGGAAAGAGTATGATGAAAGTTGCAGTGTCTACAGCACCCTCATTACATCAGGACCACATGCATGTGAGGAGTTGTATAACAGCCCGTACAATCTTACTTTATCCTTATTTTCTTTCTAAGTACTCCCAAGAAACTTAGTAAGTAAGCTATTTTAGGATTTATTTTTTAAGGGCAGGAGGTGTAGATCTAACCAACCATCTTATTAAATAAGAAACACAGAACCAATGCAAAGAAGAAAGCCAAGAGGTCAGAGCTAAGAGCTAAAACCTTATCCTTCCTCCTGCGGTGGTCCTACCTCTCCGAAAGAGAGCTACTTCCTGTGTTAAAGTCTTTATATAGACTTTTGGTTCTGCCTTCTCATTGGTTGTAAACCCAACCACATGACCGCCTCATCATTGCCTTTCTGTATAGACCTCCAGGTCTTCTATGGTTGGTATTGAGATTAAAGGCGTGTGTCTCCAATGCTGGCTGTATCCCTGAACACACAGAGACTTACCTAGCTCTACCTACCAAATGCTGGGATTACAAGCGTACGCCACCACCGCCCGGCTTTCCTATGGCTTGCTAATAGCTCTGACCCCGGACAACTTTATTTATTAACATACAAATAACATTTTAATACAAATAAAATATTACCATAAGGAGGACTCAATTAAATTTATGAAACTGGGAATACTTGCTTAGCTTTTAGTTTGTTTTAGTTTTAGTTTTAGTTTATTGTCAAACTGTACGACTTTTGGTATTATTTAACATCACTTCAGCCAGTTCTCTTGGATATCAATATTACTCATGCATGAAAGAAAAATAAAGATATTTAGATCACTACATACTTCCTTCATCAGCTCTCTTCTCTAAGACTTGAAATCTTTTGCAGTTCACCCCTCCAACAAAAGATTCTTTCTGCTTGAGAGCAAACCACAGGGCAATGTGGGACTTCAAGCATCCTTTTTTCTAACACTGGAAGGACTTTCTGAAAGGGACTGCAACAGCCCAGCATCAGTTCAAGAACTGACAAATAGGACCACAAAAAATCTAAAAGCTTTCACATAACAAAAGAAGTAGATTCAAAAATCACCCCAGAGCATGGAAGAAAATCTAGGTTAATATGCATCAGGCTGAAGACTGATATTTAATATATAAAGAACACAGAGACTAAATATCAAGAAATCTAACAATCTGCTCCAATAAAAATGCTAATGAAAAGACATAGTTCTCAAAAGATAAAGTACAAATGGACCTTTAAGTGCAAATTAGAAGTACTCTGAGCCCATGTCACTCTAGTCAGATGCCCCTCTTAAGAAAAAGTTTCTGAGAAAGTATACTGTTGGTGAGACATAAGTTAGATCAAACACCATGAAAATCAGCGGAGAGGTCCTCCTAGAACGGAAAGTAGAGCCACCGTGTGACCCAGCTACACATCTGTGCACCCCTGAAGGACTCTAAATCTACGCTCTTGGCAGCACTGGGCAGCCATGGTATAGAATCAGCCCGAGTATTTGTCAGCAAGTAAATGAATACAGGGGAAGCCCATCATCTGTGAGTCTTAGACTTTATAAAGAAACCTAAAAATAAAATCACCAAACAGATGCCACACGGTGGGGTACGAAGGGAACCAGTGACAGTGGGATGAGAAAAAGAAGGGAAGGGGTGAGAAGATCAGCGCATGGCACTATACTCAATGTCCTCATGAAACTCATCGTGGACCATGAATATACGCCAAGAGGAAACAAATAAAGATAAAACGATAATGGGTTCCTCGCAGCGTTTCCACCCATCTGTGTCATGTACTCCACTGACACCCCCATCGTAGGCTTCTGTCCTGCTCTCCATTGGCATCCTGCTGAGTACACTTCAATTGGATCATGCATTTTAAGTGGTACCCCTCCAGTTCCCAGTTTATCATTTTTAGTTCTAAGTTCTTCTTTTTCTGACACTAGCCATTGTTTTCATATTAGTGACACTTTCTTATGTTCTGTTTGTCCACGCTGAGTTCATCCGCAAGGTACACACTGACGCTGATTACAATTTCCCCCTCTTCTTTAAAATAATTTTCAGTAATTCCATTTGAATTTAATTTTTGAATCTTTCATTTGCTTCTCATTACCCATGTTTGTGAAATATTGTTTCAGAACTGATATACTTGAATTTCAGTGCGCACATGAATTATGAACATAATCACCATGTTTATCACAGATTCCATAGGACAACTGCATTTACTACTGGAAATTCCTCAACTCTCTTTTGAGAACTAAACAAAATTATGTGAGTTGTCTGCTTTACTTCTTCCTGTAATTTTAGAGATTTTCAAATACTCAAACAAAATATTGCCAGTTACTTTTTTTCAAATAGAACAGAATTTCCAGTGTGGGTTTGAAAGTAGCTATGGATCTATGGAGTAGCCAAACACACAGGGTTTAAATTTGGATGTACTAATGCTGGTCACAACTTGTCAGAGTGATGCGAATAAGTGACTGTTGACTGCTTTGTCTTAAATGGACTAAGTAAATTTTGTGATATTTGTGATAGGTATCACCTCCTTTAAGGCTGAAGGAACAGTGTGGAATTGGGAATGGAAAGAATGTAAGAGCTGGAAGGTGGGAAGGAGTATTGTGAACGTGGTCCTCAAGACCTGATACAGCCTGTGTACCCACAAACTCACAGCAACAGTGGTTCCCACATGGGACTGCAGGCCCATCAGCAGTCCGCCCTGGATACAGGAGGGTTTGTGAGACCTCATCACTCCCAGAGGAAGGAGATGCAGTAAGTGGGTTCTGTGGGGAGAGAGAATCACAGTCCTCAGTGCTGCCATCACTGCTCAGTTGACCTTGATCAAGAAAATGACTTTCCATCAATACTCACGAAAGTAGCCCTAATGAAATGTAATGAGGCACAGACAATGCATCAAGTCAGGAAGGAACTTATTGAGAAGAAGATCGCTAAAAGGAGGAAGAAAGAATAAGGAATATAATACATACACACACACATACACACACACTCATATTTGTGAGTGAATAAGCTAAGAAAAATAAGAAATAATGAAAATAAGCAAAAGTTGTGTGATGGTTTCAACTAAAAGGCAAAAGGAAAGAGGGAGACACAATTAACAGTGGATGCTGTGTTGGGAGAGGTGAGGAGAACGGCAATGAAAACCCCA
Source organism: Peromyscus californicus insignis (assembly GCF_007827085.1). NCBI lineage: Eukaryota > Metazoa > Chordata > Mammalia > Rodentia > Cricetidae > Peromyscus > Peromyscus californicus. The sequence goes on along the minus strand of NW_026294480.1, from coordinate 71,442,365 downwards.
GTGATCAAAGGCGTGTGCCACCACGGCCCAGAAAATCCCAGTGATCGACACGGCAGGGAACCTGGAGAAGCTGGGATGGGCGTGGTGGAAAGTGGAGAGAAACACACACACACACACATACACACACACACACACACACACACTCACACACACACTCACACACTCTTGATTATTACTGATGTGGGAACTAAAGTATGGTAATAAATACATTCCTTTGGGTTGCTTGAATTATATTAAACTAGGTAAAATTGAAACAGTTTACTGGACAGAACACACCTTATTTGTAGACTTAAAAGCTCACCAAGGACATATATATATATATATATATATATATATATATATATATATATATATTTTTTTTTTTTTTTCAAACTAAGTTTTTACATTATAAAAGGAAAATGTGAAGATATTCAAGCATGCAAAAAGGTAAAGATGAGATTTAACTTAATGGAAAACTAATATCAAGTTAATCTTTGTAACATAAAATGCCTAAGTTTTTATGTAAAAGATAATAGCCAAAATAAATAATACGTTATTTAATATTATAAGGAATAAAACAAAGAAGCTTACAACTGAACTAGGAACAAGTAGGAAATATTGAGGAAGAAGAAAGAAGAATATTTACAAATTAAAATAAAATGAAAATAATATAAAGTGAGAGAAAGCAAGGTCAAACAAGCTGTTCAGAAAATACTAAATATACTAACATATATGACACACAATTATATAACATCATACAGAATCCTTCAACATATATGACACGCAATTATATAACATCATACAGAATCCTTCAACATATATGACATACAATTATATAACATAATACAGAATCCTTCAAGATATAAAGGGATAAAATGATGTTTTAGAAAAGTTTAAGTTTCTGGACCATACCTATAAAAAATAGAGCAAAAGATGGATAAGTTTTTATCATAATTCAAAAATGTAAATCATGCTGAGGCAATTATTTTCCTCAAGGACTGCATAAGTGATAAGGAGACCCTCACAAATCAATAACAAAAGCATAAAATAAGTGAAGAATATGAAGAACTGTTAAGAAAATGAAACCTAGCCAACACACATGTAAAAGTACCCACACCCCTTGATCCTCTAAAACTGGCACAAAAGGAGGCCTGCATATGCATGTCTGGTAGCCACTTTGTTTAGTCACTTGGAAATATAGCAAGAAACATTCATTGCAGAGCTCTATAAACAGGAAAAATAGAAACAAGACAACCTAACTTGCTAGATGTTGGCTTGGTTGCTGTTCTGGGTATGTCTGCAAGAGGTGCATGCATGAGATTAACATTTAAATTGTCAAACTGAGTAAAGCAGGTTTTCAGCTGAAGCATAAGTAGAACTCAGTTAAAGTTGTTGTTGTTGTTGTTTTGAAAGGATTCCCTATGTAATAGAGAACCCTTCCTACCTGTCATCTTTGACATGAGACATTATTTTGACCTGCTTTTGAACTTAAACTTTAACATCTGCTCTCTTAGGTCCCCAGCTTGCTGACCCACCTGGTGGATTGCCAGAAGTGATGGTTCTCACAGCTGCAGAAGCCAAGTCCTGTAACAAATTTCTTTCTGTTCACACATAGACACATTCTATTGGCCTTTCCCATTGAAGCCCTGACAGACCCATCACATTTACTCAGCAAAGTTACAAAGCTAACGAGAAGCTTAGGCAGCCTGGCTCTGCACTGTTGCCAGGACTGAAAAGGCTTATTGTGTCCAGATGCTAACATGGTGAATTTAGTATTTCCAAAGGGCTTGTGCTTCAATCTATAACCTCCACTCAAGGAATCTGATGCACACATGTAACAGCAAATGTACTGCAGCCTCTGTAAACAGTAGAACTGGGGAAGCAGAGGAGAGTGTCCAGGGACGGAAAGTGTGCAAAGAAGAGTGTCCAGGGATGAAAAGTGTGCAAAGAAGAGTGTCCAGGGATGGAAAGTGTGCAAAGAAGAGTGTCCAGGGATGGAAAGTGTGCAAAGAAGAGTGTACAGCACACTTGATTCATTCTATCATGAGACTGAGACAGAATGCGGGGAACTCACTAGACATGTTGACATCGTTCTACTGATAATTAGGATGAGAAGGCAGAATAAAAAGGACATGAAACTCCTTTATCCCAGTTCTATTTCAAAAAGCAAAACCCATAAAACCAGACAAGCAGATCCAATGATGGGAACTGCTGAGGCTTGAATGACGAAGACATATCTAATTCTTACTTTAAAAATTATATCCTCTCCTCTTTCAACAATTTCTAAAGCAAACATTGATTACCCTTGTCAGCAAGGGCATGGCATAACCTTCGAGAAGGAACAGCTGGCCCACACTGACTCCTGCGCAGCCACAGGAGGTAGCGCAGCCCCAAGTCCACAGTCAGGGAACCCTGTGACTCAGCAGCGCTCGGCTTGAATTGTATCACATCCTGCTTGGCCAACTGTTTGTATCTGTGTGCGTTTCCTTTCGTATTATAGACGTGTATAACAGAATTTCCTGTATAAACAACCCCTTTGCTTCTTAAATGATATGCACTTAAATGTTTGTGGTTGCATGAGCTTTTTTGGTTTTCCAAATGAGGGTCTCTGATTGCAAAATACTGTCTGTTGTAGAGTTCCTGAAAATGAAAGATGGCTAAACTTTTCTTTTCTTTTTCTTTTTCTTTTTCTTTTTTTTTTTCAGAGTTGAGGACCGAACCCAGGGCCTTGCACTTGCTAGGCAAGCGCTCTACCACTGAGCTAAATCCCCAACCCTAAACTTTTCATTTTACCCATAAAGATTTTCAGGAAAATCAGATACAGGACCTCACAAACATCTCTTTCCTCATGCCTGCCTCCTGTGGTTTACAATTACCTGTTTTGTAATGCTCTATTCCACTTGTGTTTCAAATGTCTATGAAATTAGCACTTTGAAGTGAAAAGCAATCATTAATCTACCTGACGCTGCTCTAGATAATAAGAAAGGAACACAGACTGAGATTCTTAGGCAACACATGGTTTTATCATTCTGACTGCAAGGAAACCAATTTAAATGTTCTCAACATGTTAACTGTGCTATCATTACAGATGAAAATTTAATTAGCACACCTAACAATTCTCTAAAATAGTTTGATAGCTCATCTTATACAGTAAAATGTAAAGTTTCTCTAACAGGTATGTCAATAAAGGAGTGAAAATTTAAGAAAAAAAATAATCTTACTACAGCCTATCAACTTACACCCAATAATAAAAATAACACAAAAGAGGAATTCAAATAATTTTCAAATTACTCCAGGTTTCAAGTATTTGAAAAACATGTCCAAACACTGAAAAAAATTAATGTACAGGGCTGAATAATTAATTAAAAGAAGAAATGAAAATGCTAATTAACTCAATGCAAAGTTATTCAAATTCACAGGATTACATAAGAATAATCAAGAAGATGTACTTAGTGTGGTCTCTGGTACGTGGTCGGTGCAGCTGTTGAAGCACAGCTATTAATGAAAGACATGAACATTTATGGAACTATGAATGTAGTATATAACAAGTATATTACATGGTAAGTATTTAAAAATATGGCAGAGTTCACAACAATGTGAGGAAAGAGACTCTGTCATAACTAATGATTTGGGTGTAAGAGGTTCATTCTTTTGAAAAACATTTGATAATATCCATTTTCAATAGTAAAACAAATATACACTATACAGCACAATATATATCATGTATACTTATAAAGTTAGCCTCTTGAGTATTTTCTAGTAATCATTAACAATGAGTTAAAATATATAAATAGTCATTACCACATTATAAAGGGAAATTGGAAATATCAAAATTTATAAACGAATTGATCTTAAAAACACAAGGGCACCATAATATAAATACATAATACAGAAAATTGTCCAACAAATAAAAAGCATTTCAAAATAGTACAGTGGTATTCCGTGGAAAAACAATGTTTACAGATACTTATTTTATGGCATTCCATCAACCACTCTGAACTAAGACAGATGTGGTGATATATTGTGAACCCTAACAAAATCTACCTGAAGATCAAAGAAGCAGATCAAGCCACAGCCACCACCTCCTACCCACAGACAGTAGAATTAAATACTGCAATTCTAGAAGCATTTCCCCTTTCTGTTTACGATAATAAAATGAAATGCAGTCAGGATGATGGAAGCTTCTCAGTTTTAGAAGCATCAGAATATGTTTACAATTCAAATGACGAAGATCCTTGCAAAAGAAAAGGCTAAAGATGACATTAAAGTTTCAGAATAATTGGAGAAATTAAAACAGCAAGCAACTCTTCAGGAACCCATAGGGCCAGTGTGTTTAACTTGTGTCTGGTGAGTTACATACAACTACTACTGCATGTCAGATACACACCACAGACCTCTACAGTCAGTCTTCAACTATTACCCTCTTCTCTGTGCCAGGCACTTCCCCAACATGCACCATCTCATTTAGTCTATAGGACAGGCTCATGCCACAGGTTTGCTGTGCCTATTCTACAGATGCAGACCTTCCAACACACAGACAATGAAGGGTCAGTATTTGACTTCTGTATGTCTACCTCCCAAACTCTGCTAAACAATGCACAGCCATTTAGCCCAATAAAGGAAATTTTACAGTCACATCCCAATATATATTTAGCAAAAGATACTCACTGAAGTATACATTTAATTCCCTTCATATCAGTACATGATTGTTCTAGTTAATGAACCCATTGAATGTATGACATACTAAAAAGTGGAGAAAATTTCAGGCTTACCTCTGCCATGAGAACCTATTTATAGAGAAGGATTTTGGAGATGGAATGATGAAATAATTGCTAAGTTATACCTAATCTTCACCCAAAAGCAGGATATTGTGGAATCAGTTAGCCTGACATCCTATGGAAAGAGTGTTCTGGGAAGCCATTAGGGGAAAATGCCTGATTCACCGCACTCAGGAAGTTGACTCAGGGGGATTTGCAAGTTCAAGATTATCCTCAGCTATACAGTAGCTGGGTTACTTGAGACTCTGTGTTAAAAAAAATATAAGTGTTCAATGAAGAAGTGTTTAATGCAGAGACCAAATGCAGGAGACTCTCTTTAGTAATTATGCTAGGTTAGTGAGCTGATACATATTTACTAACCTGGAGTGTTAAATCATTCTCAAGTTAGTCTCACATTTGCCTTCTCATGCCAGCACAGTGGTTCCAACCTCCTTACAATGCTGCACCTCCTCAACACAGTCCCTCATGTTGTGGTGACTCCCAACCATAAACTTAGTTTTTTGTTCTTCACAACTGTAATTTTGCTACTGTGATGAATTGCAGTGTAGATATCTGATATGCAGGATATCTCTGATGTGACCCTGTGAAAGGGGCCTCAACTCAGAGGTTGAGAACCACTATGCTAGCATTTTAACTACCACAGGAGCACAGGAAGAGATTACAAAGACCCTTGGAATTACAAAAACTGGAGTTGGAAGAATATAGACGAGATGAATTTTGAGCTGCCCAAAGCTGTCCCCTCATTATTTGCAGCCATGGCTACCAGCAGTTAACAAGGAACTTGTCATGCTGTTCTGACATTAGCTAAGCCAGGTCGCTCTTGGCAGGGTCACTTTGTGGGAAATTTCCTGTTTGCAATCCTCTCACAAAAGACTACTGGATGTTCTCAGTTCTCTACTCAAATCAACAACATCTACATGAAATGGACTTGATTCTGGGTAAAAACAGATGAACAAAATGGTTTCTATTACTTAATTTAGAAAGTTTAAAGGGAGTGAACTGCACAGAAGAACAAAGACATTCTAAGGGGCTCCACAAAGGTAGCAGACCCAAGAGGAATGTTAACCATGCTCTATAGAAGAGAAGAAAACTTCAACTACTTTAATAAAGCAAATAAAACACTGTTATGTAAAGCAAAAAATAAAAAAGGCAGCACCATGAAAGAAAACCACAGACCAAAAGGACTCGAGAACAGTGGTGTGGAAACACTAAGCAATAAGTAAAAATAATCCTACCTCACATGAAGAAGATATTATACAACAACGAAGAAATACAACACAGGCATTTTAATTCTTGCTAGCCTAAATGTCTCCAAACTAAAGAAAGTACCTGAAAGATTTAATGAAAAAGAGACAACTTTCTTTTTTTTTTTTTAAAGATTTATTTATTTATTATGTATACAGTGTTCTGGCATGTTACATGCCAGAACAGGGCACCAAATCTCATAGATGGTTGTGAGCCACCATGTGGTTGCTGGGAATTGAACCCAGGACCTCTGGAAAAACAGCTAGTGCTCTTCACCTCTGAGCTATCTCTCCAGCCCTGAGACAACTTTCTTAATTCCTGTCTTCAGTGTTGTCTTGTGAATGTACACTGACTTCTGTAAAAAGCATTTTACAAAGAAGAACTTTGGTATTTTGGAATGCTAGGTGGTTTCATTCAACATTATCATATACCACATTAATATATATGAGACAGATCAAACGATTGGCTTCAACGTGGACGGAAATGCTCTCACAAAATTCACCATCCATTAGCAATGAAACACAAAAGAACACTTAAAAGACATTCCTCCATTCTATTTACTTGCTTTATTTTACAGTGATACAGACTAATTCAGAGATTCAGATCACCAAGAATCAGCTATTTGAATTATATTTCAGTTCTGCTGTGTGGACTTAGATAAGACACAACACAATTTTACTATATACCTCAGTCCCCTTGAAGTCATATTCATTAGATGAACAACACATGCATATCATATTATAAAATTATTATCTTATTTAAGGTGGAAAATATTAGTCATTGCTACTAAATGAAGAATGGGGCAGGGATGCTCTTATGCTCTTCCTGTGTGAACTAGAGGTATTAGCCAATGAAATCATATAAGAGAAATAAACTAAGAACAGGTGAGGGAAAAGTCTATGCATATTGAAGACGATAGAGGTGTATCATTAGAAATTCCCAGGAGCTCAATAACATTAAATAAAATAACCTCATAAAGGATAAACAATAGGCTGGAGAGATGGCTCTGTCACTAAAGGCTAGGCTCACAACCAGAAACATAAAGGGCAAACAATTTGCATACAGAATCCACGACCTTCATAATAAACAAAATATCATAAAGGGGTTCAATCAAAATGAGCGAACACTGTATGAAGTGAGTGAGTGAATGAGTGAATGCTTGAATGAATGGACAATGCTGTGAAGGCTCTCCACAGACCTGAGATTGGGTGTGGTACTTGATCAAGTTCCTGTTGACTGCTTGTAAAAAGCAGGATCCAGGAAGTAAGAGCAGCCCAGGGGACATAAGCCCAGATTGGAGCTGGGATGTTTCTCAGGGAGACAGATGGGCAGCTGGGGAAGCAGAGGGCGCTGCTGAGGGACTGGGACTGTGAAAAGGGTGTGGGAACAGGAGCATTAGCAGAATGAAATGAGCTGCAGTTGCACAAAGGCCAAAACACTGAGCATGTTTACAAGTGAGTAGTTCAAGAAGCTACAGGTCTTTGCTGCATGATCTGAAACATGCTGTGCTTGACGGATGTGCCTGCTCTTCAGGAAAACAAGCTAGATGCTCCCAACCCAAGGGTTCTGTAGGGACCAGCTACTAATAATCAAATTCAGTAAGTATCTGAAATCACACTCTGTTAACTAATTTATACTGAGTGTCTTTGGAAAGTAGTCACAATTTTCCTTGAGTTGACTTCTTGACTCCTTTAAAAAACAATCTGAAAAACATTCTGGGAGTCAAAATCCCTCTTTATTTTAGAACCTGAATGGGTGGGATGTGCGAGTTAAGTTTCCTGTTTGTGTGTGTGCGTGTGCTTGTGTATGTGGGTGTGTGCACACTCAAAGATGCCAGGACATCCCTCAGCACAGCGATGCAGGAAGAGGTGCTCACAGCATTCCTTTTCTTAGATGATAGTTGCTTTTTCAATCTGTAGAAACAGGCAAAACAGGCTCCCTGCATTTATTAGCATTTTTCAAGACTCACTTTTAATCAGTTTACTGAAAACACTCTCAGAAGATAACGTATTTCCTATAGAGAACAATTACTTCTACTTAGTTCTAATTTAGATCATGAAGATGTATACACTATATTAATAACATTTTTCCTAATACAGCTAGAAAAATTAGATTGTTTCTGAGGACTGAATGATTTATAAGACAGATAATTCAGTTCAGGAGCAGGAAAATAGGGAAGGTTAAAATTAAGATTTGTTAAGAGAATCTCAAGTAGATCAAGAAATGAGTTTCTAGGAACTTTGCACGTAAACATAACTCAGTAAATATTTATTGAATGTCAATTGGCACCAAAGAGAAGAAACAAGCACTTTGAAAGTACAAAACAACTTATCACTGCTATTGCATTATTTTTACTATTATTGATATTTATTAACATGCTTGCTGATTAGAGGAAGAAATATTGAAACCAATCTCTTGTGGCTGTACTGGTTACAGACTCCAGGTGAGAATCTGCTGAATGGACATAGTACTAAAACAACTCTTAACGACATAATTATACTCATAGATTAGTTCATCTCTCGACTCACACCAGAGCAGCTTCTTCTCAATTACAGAGACCCATAACTGATCAAAATGCAGAGAAAAAGACCGTATAGTGTTCAACCCTAAATGGAATACCTGTATCATCTCCACCCTGTCCTCTAGTCAAGGCTCAGGGATCAGGACAGAAGAGAGTACCAAGAGATTCTAGGAGTCAGAGGCAGTTAATGACTGCCGCAAACAGTGTTTTCTGGACGCAGCACGGGAGATGCACATACGAACTCACTGTGATTGTGAGAGCATGCACAGGACCTGCCCAAGGCCAAGCCAGACCAAATATCAGCATGGAAAGGGTGAGGTGGTCAGGAAACTTCATGCTAGCCAAGGAGCTATTGGCATTTGATAGCTGTTGGGAGAGGGAGAGTCAGTTTTCTTTAATATTGTGACACCCATTATGTTGATCACTCTCTAAGGCAGACCATGTTCAAGCATACTAAGAAATATGAAGCATATATGAAGTTTGTTTGCTTGCTTGTATGTTTGTTTTAAATAGCTAGTTAGTGATGTCTGTGGTGGTGTTGTGTTCCCCAAATATTGTGCACGCTAATAAACTTATCTGGGGTCAGAGAAGAGAACAGTCACAATATTAAACATAGAGGATAGGCAGTGGTAGCACACGCCTTTAATCCTAGCATTCCAGAGGCAGAAATCCCTCTGGATCTCTGTGTGTTCAAGGATACAGCCAACCATGGTGATTCACGCCTTTAATCCCAGAAAGTGAGCCTTTAATCCCAGGCAGAAAGCAGAAAGGTATATAAGGCGTGAGGACCAAAAACTAGAAGCTTTTAGGTGGTTAAGCTTCAGGCTTTGGAGCGGCAGTTCAGCTGAGATCCATTTGGATGAGTATACAGAATCTTCCAGTCTGAGAAAACAGGATCAACTGAGGAATTGGTGAGGTGAGGTAGCTGTGGCATGTTCTGCTTCTCTGATTTTCCAGCATTCACCCCAATAACTGGCCTCACGTTTGATTTTATTAATAAGACTATTTAAGATTCGTGCTACAGATGTCCAGGCTGAATTTCAAGTAGCAAAGCTGACACAAACATTTTTAGTATAGTATCATTGACACAGTCACAAGATTCATGAAAGGATATGAGTCTACTCAGTGTACACCATAGGAGGTGTGTTTCACCCTGAAAATAGGTTCTCACTAAATTGATACTTAAGTTGTGACTCTGAAGAAAAATAAGGATGTACTAAGTGAAGGAAAATAATTTGAGTTATTAGAGTTGTAAACATTAGAGACTGTAACATACAGGAAGAAATTCATCTGCAAAGGGTAACAAAGGGGGATGGTTTGGAGAAATAATTTAAGAAACAGGATCAGCAGCAGTGCCCAGCAGAAGAGACCTACTGAACCATGACGTAGAAAGTTATAAAAAGCAACTGAGATTAAAACACCAACAATTTAGCAGATTATTACAACATGAAGGCATTAGGAATAGGGAAGTGTGTTAGGCAGCCCGCCACACCAAAGAGAGGCCAAAGAGCCGCAACAGTATACAATAGGAGATAAAGACTCCAATATGACATGCGTTAGGAAAAGGTTAGAAATTAAAAGTTGAACTGGAAAATATTTCATGACTGTAGGATGTGGGCAAGAAGAGCCACAGCTTCAGGTTAAAATACTGGTTGCCTGAGGGAAAGTGGACCTTGATCAGAACATGTGGGTCAACGGCTCTTGAGGATGGAGTCTTACTGGTATATATATTAGTTGTGCAAACTAATGGGTTTCATTATGATATTCTTGCAGATAGATATAATGTATTTTCACCATATTTTACCCCCACTCCCTCACTGCCACCCCCTTCTCTTCATTTCTTTCTGCTCTTCCAATCGTCTCCATTCTACCTTAGGATCCCTTCATCACTAGCTTCTACTGTGAGAGCAAACACATGACTCCTGCCTGTCTGCATCAGGCTTGCACTGAAAATGATCATCCCTACTTCTATATGTTTCTCTGGAAATAACATGACTCATTCTTTAGAGATGGCTAACGTTCCATTCTGCCTAGATAGCACATGTGCTTCATCTGTTCACCTGCTGAGAGGCACTTGGCTTGCTCCTATGATTTGTCTGCTGCGAACAGGGCAGTAATAATACAGGCATGCCGTTGCCGCTCCCTCGTCTGACATCAACTCCTTCTGGAAGATTCACAGGAGTGTGCTAACCAGATAGCACGGTAATTCTACCCTTAAGTTTTGAGAAACCTCCAAACTAACTTTCATTGTTACTGAACTAATTCATATTTCCAGTGACAATGCAAAAGTGTTCCTTTTCTCTCATAGTCTCAGCAACATTTGTTCTGATTGCTTTCTTAATGATGGCCATTCTGGTTGCTCTGAGTGGAAAAAAAAATCTCCGCATAGACTTGATTTATGTTTCTTTTTGTTTGTTTTTCTGTTTGTGTCTAAGGGTTCATTTTTTTAAAATTCTAGATAATGGATAGCTTTGCATCTCTCTGAAAAATACACTTATCAGATACCTGAAAGTATGATATAGAGGCATTAGCTTTAGGCTAAAAAAAAAAAAAAAAGAAAGAAAGCCAACCACAGGGGGTTATCACAGAAGATAAAAATAATCACAATAGTAGTTAAGAATGATTCTGAAGATATGCAAACAAACCTAGTCAGAGAATACTGATATTTTCAGTTATTCACCATATCATCCTTCATTAAAATTTCACTTCTAAATTATTTAGTAAAAAAATTGGTTTGGGCTATCCTTAATCAATGTGTGTTACTAACCAGTACATTACTACACAAATACATACATTACCTATCAATATCAAAAATGGAAAGGATAGATTTCTGGGAGCTTATAAACATTAGCTAAATTAGATGGAAAATTCACAGAGATATGACAATTTACAAAATTCTAAAAAAAACTAGAAAGAGAAACTATGAATAGTGAGTTTTTTTTAAATGCAACTTTAATTAAAAGCCTTCATGCTAAGAAAATCTTAGGTGTGGATAGTTCCACATGCACTGTTTTCCAACATCCTAAGGAAGACGACATCAAACCTCCCATTTTACAAAATCAACATGACCTTCAGTTCTACAAAATATTAGAAAATCAGCAGTTTTCACATACTAAAGCATTAAAGATTTAATTACAAAGATCTCGAAGGGATTCTGTGGGCAGGAGACATCAAGATCATGCTGGGAACACATGCAGGGATGACCAGCCACACTGGTGGAAACCCATGAACTGTGGATTGATAGCTATGGAGCCCCCATAGGACTAGACTAGGCCCTCTGGATACGGGAGACAGTTGTTTAGCTCCAAATGTTTGGGGAGCCCCCAGGAAGGGGGATTGGGATCTGTCCCTGGTGCATGGGTGGGCCTTTTGGAACCCAGTGCCTAGGGTGTGACACCTTGCACAGCCTTGGTGCAGGGGGAGGAGCTTGGACCTGCCTCAGTTGAGTGTACCAGGCTCTGCTGACTCCCCATGGGAGAACTTGATTTGGAAAATGTGGGGATGGGGGCTGGGTTGGGGGGGAAGGCTGGGAAGAGGGAAGAAGGCATCTGTGGTTGGTATGTAAAGTGAATAGAAAATTTCTTAATTAAAAAAAAAGCGGGGGGAAAAGATCTCGCAAGCAAGAAAGACATGTATAATTGCCAAGCCACCACCATTCAGTGGGTAACTGCTAAGCATGTCACGCACCACAGTTTCTACGTAGAGACCTCAAGAGGGCATGTTTGATATGATGATGCAGGTTTCCAATGCTTTCATACTAATAAGAACTAATTTCTACCCTTACATAAGGACTGGAGTTCTATGGGAAAACAGAATTCTCTGAATTTTGAGTTCCTCGGGTAACAAAGAGGAAAGTAGTATGTGAATTAGGGAGAAAAGGAATTACAATATTAAGGTTAGCCACTGTGGGTCTACTAATTCTGTAGTATCAAAGCCAGCTAGAAGTTAGTGTACTTTTCACTTACTACAAGTTAGCTGCTGACAGACATTTTTTGAGGAGGAAAGCTTTTTGAGAGTAAGTTCATGTGGGCATTCTTGTGTAGCTCTTACTTCTGGGACAATCCTTTTAGAAGCAGCAAAAGAGCTTCTCGTGGGCTCCCACTCATCAAGGCTGAGAAGATATGTCATTACTTATTAAAACTTCCCCTAAACAAGCCCTGTCCTGCCAGAGTTCACAAAAGAAAGGAGCTGCCACCAGCTACCAGCCACAGGCCACCAGCTGCCAGCTCTTGACTCATGATTCATTTGTGTTCAACAAAGAATGATGCAGAAACTTAAAAAATTTACTAGCCATTCAAAATTTAACAGTAAAATATGTGCATTCTTATTTTGAAGTGACACTGATTGCCATCTTCTAGAATTTACATAAACAAAACACAATACCATAAAGTAATCAGTATGAGAGGTTCTTCTTGACTCAATAAGAAGACACATATGACTATAAATACAAATAGCATGCCAGTGTGTGCCTGTGTGTTTGAACATGTGTCACATGGCTAGCCTTTGGCTAAGTATGCCATCACATTTGTGTCATGGCTGTGCATGTGTCGAACGAATTTTGTAAATCAATGACAAGTACTCATTAATTATTTAACTGTTCAGAAGCAACAATGACCTTGCAATGACTTCTGCATATATTGTGTTTCATCTTTCAAACACTTCCATATCCACAAAGTAACTGGTATTTTCACAGAAACTTATATGATAAATGAGTAATATCATTCTCATAAGCTTGCAAGTAGGCTATTTCTTTTAGAATTTTACTTTTTCTCTCATTTTCATTAGAGTAAGGGAGCTAGTTAAGCTTTATAATCACAAAGGGTTTGTTTTGTGGTTTTGTCAATAAAAGGGGCTGAGTAGTCTTCAAAGCAGTAAGTAATATATCAGGTTCAGAAACAAGTCATGCATGTGTGTGTGTGTGTGTGTGTGTGTGTGTGTGTGTGTGTGTGTGTGTGTGTGTGTTTCTCTGTGTGGATGTCTCTGTCTCTCTCTCTGTCTCTCTGTCTCTCTGTCTCTCTGTCTGTCTCTCTCTCTCTCTGTAAAAGTATTTGATTTTAAGATTAAAGAATGTTAACAAGAATGTCTAGGAAAGACATCACCTTGTTGCCATGTGCTTTATAAATCCTCTCCTTGTTCTGATAATGTCTTTGGTATTTAGGCATCTATGGGGTGATGGTCCCCACTACTCTCTAATGCCCTTGTAAACATTCAACAGCAGAATTTTTCTTTGTTCTTCTTAACAACTCTAAACTAGAAAACCATGAATGAGTGCAACACTATATTGTGTTGAGAAAGTGTTATTGCTTCAGGATTCCTTGGATAGTAGAGCTGTGTTCTAAAGTGAGAACCTCTTCTTTCTGTTAGAGCACAAACAAGAGACAAAGTCCATCCACCCACCCGTCTATACTCTCAGCCTACAACCGACACGTGCTCGGGAGACTAGTATTGGAAAGTGCGAACAGGCTGTTTGGAGAGAAGTCTGCTAGATTCAAGGAAGTGCGTGAAGCTGGTAACTAGAAGGGCTGGTTACAACACCAGCAGGGAGGTCAATTTCAAAAACCTCCCCCCAGTTCCCAAGAGTGGAGTCAGCATTGCAAGGGGCCTTGTAAGGCTGGCCTGCTGCCTCTTCTGCTCTGTCAGCCTCTCCCGTCCTGTTGAAGATGTTCCATGTGAAGACAACAGATCAGGACAGTGATGTAACCATTTTCCCCAATGACGTAACTGCTATTCTCCTCTATTCCCCAAGCTATACTTTTGTTCTTGTTCAGGGTCTTTAACGTGAAGGGCCGATGGAGTTGGGGCTGGAGGGTAGGGCTGGGCACTACCCACGAAGGTACAGCTGTCCCCTGGACCTGCACCCTCCCCAGCCATCTCACCTCTTAATCTGTCCATGTCTCCCTGCTTTTGTTGGAATCTATAATGCATCACACCATCCCTTATTCAATATATGCTTATATACTGATTGGTTTTTGCTTGTTTTAAATAAATACAGACAACTCTGTAAGTAAAATTATTCCACAGACAGAGGCAGCAGACTTCCCTGAATGTACTGAAGAAGCTAGAAAAAAAGATTAATTCCTAGATTAAGACTCAAACCAGAGGCAGAATTCAGGACTTTTGTTCTTTTCTTCCCACATAGAAAACTTTTATGGGTCTGTATAAACCATCCTTGAACTTCACCATCATTACTTTAAAATTTGTCCATTCAACAATGAACATCAGACCACTGAAAAACTTTGAAAAACAATATAAAAAGAAGAGAAAATGTTTCCAAATATGATAAAAAATATATACTTTAAATGCAGTACTTCTACAGTTTACTTTGCTGTTTGTAAACCTTCTGTGAATTCATACCAGATATATTGTTGTTTTAAGTAAACCAAGAGAAGATTTTTTTTTTAGCTCAAAGAGTAAGACCTTTGCATAGTTTAATGTTGAGTCTGGTAGATACTTGATTCAAGAAATTACAATTGCAAATATTTTTATTGTAAAATCTAAAAATGTGTTGTGTTCTGTGCAGTTGAAATGTCAAACCTGTTACCTGAAGGGTCTGGTAGATGGAGAAACCAAGATGGTACTGATAAACACTGTCTACTTCAAAGGAAAATGGAAAACTCCATCTGAGAAGAAACTAAATGGGCTTTATCCTTTCCATGTGAGCTTTATGCCAGAATTTTCCATTGATTCACTATCAAAATTTTCACAGTGATTTGATTTGTCACATATTACTATTTGTCTAATTTGGATAAACTGTTAGGCTAAAATATAATCTACTGCCGGCTACTTAATACCTCTCACCAGAGAAAACTTTGCTACTCTAGAGGCAATGAGTTTATAAAGGACAGCTTCAGAAAGTGCACCAGGAAAGCAAAGATCTCCCAAAATGCCCGCACTCATAACCCTCTTTCAGGCCATGTCCACCATCTACCAGTAAAGCTACCAGTGAAAGTTAAAAAAAAAACCTAAGACAGCAGCAGCGTGTTGCCTGGATGTACTCACAAGTCACCATGAATGAGTCCATAGATCTGTGGCATGTTCTGATGATAGATTCCTCTCAGGATAACTATGAGGAGAATCACCACGAAAGATGGCAGCCCCCAGCTCAGAAGGCAAAAGAGCAGGTATCGCCTCTCGGTGTGTTCATCACTCATCACCAGCACGTACCAGAAGTTCACGGACTAGAGAAGAAAGCAACATGAGCAGCCTCTGGGTTAACGGTACAAGACACACACTCTGCTGGTGTAAGCAGCCTCTGGGTTAACGGTACAAGACACACACTCTGCTGGTGTAAGCAGCCTCTGGGTTAACGGTACAAGACACACACTCTGCTGGTGTAAGCAGCCTCTGGGTTAACGGTACAAGACACAAACTTTGCTGGTGTAGACAGACAAGAGTCACTCAGTAACGAAGGTGAAGACCAGTTTAATAAAAACAGGTTGAGTTGGATTTTTCTTTTTTTTAGCTAAAATATTCCATTATTTCAGTTACTCAAGAAATCTGGGGTATTTTTAAAACTCTGGGAATGTGAGGAACTATTTAGTTCAAAGGCCTTTTTCTTTTCCCTACTCTCTTCTGCCTTAAACTTTGTTACAATCTTCTGAGAGTGTCTGTAAATACGCCTCTGAAAAAACACACTCTCATCCAAACCACCTCCCACATGAACAAATTCATGATGAGGGTAAAGAAATAAATGTGTCTGGGCTTTCATGAATTTTGACAGTTTTTATATATGAGCACCTAATAGATGGGAGGGCCAGGCTCCATCTCAACTGTGTGTATATGTGGGAGGGGACTACTGATTCAAAAACACAATGAGTGGAGAAAAAGACCACAATCGAGGAAGACTGTGGTCTGTTTTGCTTTGTCTGTGTGTGCTTTCTTGTTCATTCACTTGACTAATATTTACCAAGTACTTAGTAAATATCAGCGATCAGGCTAGCCACTAAGGACATATCACTGAAAACGATGGGATGACATTTACTGTTTTCAATCATAGATTCTAACAAGGCGGCACCAAATGAGTAAGAGAAACGTTTATTTTATATTCAAACCATTATCATGTATCTTCTAGTTTTCAGGATGAAAGTATACAAGGGACATGTGCCTTGAGTTAGGAGGATGTAGGAGCAGACTGGGTAGCTGGAATGAGGAAAACAAAGCTTGTAAATATTATTATTGGCCCCAAATACAAAATCAAGCTTGTGTCAAAACCAAATCTAGAAGTTATATATTCTATCTTCTATCATTTTCTTTCCCCAAATGCCTCAGTTGTCATTTAGAATAGTAATGACACTGGCTGTCCCATCATCCCATTAATTTCTACTTCCTGCAAACTCATCCTCCTCAAGTTAATATGGTGGAGTGTGTGTATAAATGAATTTCACTCATAGTCATGTTCCATGAGGAGGACCAACTTGGAAAGTAACAGCATTTGCAGTCTCTGTCTCCTTATGCATACATACACAGCTATTAGAAAGATGAAGTAAGGGATAGTACATGCAAAGTGCTGAGCACACACTATTTACCACTGGAAAATGCGATCAGATTCCTCAAATCTCCTAGAAGGATGTGGGAAAGAATCAATAACTTATGCCCCAAAGTCATAATGATGTAGTTTAAGCCCTTTTGAGTGGAAAATAAGTGTGTCTAATGCTTGTGGGAAGGTTTTTAGATGCTGTTTACTGAGGCTTCTGAGCAAGATCCTATCTGGACCATTTCAGCCTTGAGGGATTATACTAGGCTAAACTTGGGAAGAGTAAAAATATTTGGTTTCTTGGAGATTTTTGTCTTTGAATTTATTTCCTTATCTTTATGCACATCTGCATATCTCTGTAATTATAAAGCATGTTTTGAATTGTTGCTTATGCAAATTTGTTCTAACTCCTCTTTAAAAGCGATTAAGGTCAAAGCTTGTTGTGTTACTAGCCCCCCCCCCCCCTCTACACTTTTCTTAGGGTGTAGACTCAAACCAGCAGACTGCTGAGTACTGGACGATGAAGTAGTCAATGCTGGCTATTGGAAGATGAAATGTCACCCATACTAAAGATCACTACAGACGCACTAGTTGTGTAAGATACACTCTAGTAAAGAGTGTATCTATGCACATCTGTATAGTGAGATAAACCAGCATTGCAGAAGGGACGTCTGACCGGATGGAGGGGCGTTAGTGAGTGACTTCTACGGTGATTCAGCATGGTAAAGTTTGGGGTTTTCTCTAATGTATGCTTTCATACAGATGGTGATTCTCAGCTAGGATAACTGAATCTCCCAGTAACATCTCAGCCGTGGCTAGACTTTTGACACAGTCTTAGCTAAGAGAAAGGTGAGAGGACGAGGTGCTTTCTAAGTTCATCCATGCAGAACTTCAACAGTGTCACTGGGTTCTCAACAACACGATTCAGGAAAGCTAGCTCCATGTCATAAACGTTCGCCAGTTTGAAAAAATGCAAATGTCTTCCTAACAGGATCTAACCACTGAAATATACTATGAAGAAAGAATTTCTCATTATGTACCATTTTTGACATTATAGAATGGAAATACTATGTAAAAATATTTTAATTATTGTAGACAATCATGTGGTCCACATATAAAATTTTCTCTAACTCATTCAAGTTTTCCTGAATTTATTTTCTTCCTTCCTTCCTTCCTACTTCCTTCCTTCCTTCCTTATTTCTGTCTGTCTCTCCCTTCCTTCTTTCTCTCTCTTTCTTTGTTTATATGGAAGGTTTTAAATGATATTTTATTTTTAGTTATGCATATGTGTATATGTGCCTGCTGAGGCCATGAGAGGGCATTCAGTCCTCTGAAGTTGGAGTTACTGGGTCCTGAGATCTGAACTCTGCTCCTCTTGCAAGAGCAACAGATACTCTTAACCACATGGCCATCTCTCCAGCCCCCTACTGGAAGGCTTTTGGAAGTAGGGTCTAGTGTAGTGCAGGCTGACCTCAAACCTGCTACACAGTCAAAGATGGTCATGGATTCCTCATCCTCCTACCTCCACCTCCCAAGTACTGGTATTGAAGGCATGATATTAGAGTCACACTTACTTTAAATTTTACTTAAATGTATTTAGGTAGGTATATTTTGAGATGCATGCCTAGGTCATGAACTCTCTTTCCTAAGCCCTGCCTCTCACCTCCCCTAACCATACACAGTATTGACTCAGCAGCTGCATGTATCATATCATATGACCCTGTTCAGCTGGTCACAGCTGGTTCGGTCAGGGATGGAAGTCTGGACCAGTCTGGACCAATTTCTTTCACCGAATCACCTTGCAATCCCATGATCATCTAAGGTGTCCATGGAAATAAGGGGAATTATGAACTGTAGCAGCTGTCTAGAGAGAAAGTGTGACTGCAGGGAAGGATGGACAGACAAACTGCACTCCCAGCTTTGGCTGAGGCAGGAATCCTATATACGTACCATTGTCATGGTTCAAAATTGTTTCAATCTGTTTAACTTGGTTTACTTTTGTCTTCTAAAGTAGTGTGTGTGTGTGTGTGTGTGTGTGTGTGTGTGTGTGTGTGTCTATGTGTGTGTGTGTACTTTAAAACCTTGTTTCAGAAGGAATTTTAGAAGACTTGATTTTATTTAATCAAACTCCTTTTAAGAGGAACACAAGTTAACTAGTGAAAACTTAAAAATATTAAATGCAAAACATGAATTTAAACAATATTTATTGAATAATAAATGTAGACCATGAGTTACTGAACATCAGTCTAATTTAATCAAAGCAAGTTTTGTGCTGTATTATTTTAGTACTCTCTGTCTCTGTCTCTCTCTGTCTTCACTCCTCTTACAGGAAGAAGAAAACAGCACATAAAAACTAAATTTCTAGAGTTAGTAACTGGGACTGCAAAATTTTAAATTGATTCCATTTAAAGTACAAAGAAACTACCTAGATCAAATAGACATGAGAATAAGTTAAAGACTGTATCTGTAAGCACATTGGTTACATTACTGCACAGACAAGTATCTACATAAGAAAATCAAACACACATCTTGTTGTTTTGATTATCATAGGGCAGAATTATGGTTTTATATATTCTATAAACACAAATTCATCAGTTCATTACTACATCTTCATGTAACAGTTAGTATACTAGTAAAACATAAAGGAGAAATACCATTTATTTTAGGCTAAATAGGCTATTTGAACTCCATAAATTTCATCTGAACAAAGATTGTATCCAGGCTGTTGTATAATACTTGACTATTAATTGTTTGGCCCAAATCACTGAACTGATATATAGCATTGCATATAAGCAGCAATCACACAGGTTACTAATTCTATCCATCACCATATGTTCTTAATCATTCATTTTAGTTGCAAATCTAAGAAATGTTCCCACATGTCCTTCTCCTTCCCTTTTCTTATTATTTATTGCATTAAAAGAATTGCAAGGCTTTTTGAGGCTTGATAATTCAGTATTTCCTGGGTATGCCATTTTTATCTTGGTAATTATCAGTGTGTTGTCTTCAATCTTTTTGAAGTCTTGTCAAATTAAATCAATGACAAAGGAAAAGCATGGCTAATTTTAGCATCCCTTTCCTGTTGTCATGCTCCAGCACTTTCTACGAAGAGATTAAGAACTTGTAAGTTTGTTTGTCCATAGTCAGGCTATTTGGAGAACTTAAGGCACAAGATATAAATGCTCAAGCATATGTTTAAGTGATTTTAGCCTATTCTACCAATGTAAGAAAATATTCATCAAAGAAACTTTACTTTCAAATTAAAACATTGACTTTGATTAAGCTGTGACCTTAGGAATGAGAGGAACAGATTGTAGAGACAATACAAGACTCTCATGTTTTCTGTGACTAAAGCAGATTGCTCTACAGTGATCTAACATGGCGATGAGAATGATCAGGAAACAGAGCCAAATTAACACAAAAGCAAAGTTACATTTCCATTTGCCTCTACTCTATGTGGATATTGCAAACAATCACAGTTTACATTATAGTTCTTCAATTAACACATGATCTGGTAATCCAATTGGAAGTATGTCTTGTGTGACCATACATAATAAAGGCATAATATTTAGGAACTCTATGGATACTCTCTAAGCAAACAAATATTGTTTATAATAAAAAACTAACCAGAATTATTTAGAGACTACAAAATAAATTGCAGAATAACTATATTGTAGCATAGAAAAGAGTGCAGTTGAACATTGTAAAAGTAAAGATTTCCAAACATAAATATATACATATATAAAAAGTATATACAATCACAAGGATGCACATGTGTGATTGTTTATAGACTTACAAATATTTGTCTACTCATGGGGTATTTGTGGAGGCATACACAGGAAACCATTAGCAATGTTTACCTTTGCACATGGCATTGTGGATAAAGCAAAAATTGCAAATATACAAAATAGCAAGAAAGAGATGTACAATTGATTTGACGTCACTCTGAAGTGCTTTTGTTTTGTAATATTAGCATATGCTATCTCTAAAATGAAAGGAAATCAAAACAACTAGCCAGCAACATAGAGGAAAGACATTTAAGCATTTTAAATCCTCACTGTCACTCTAACTTAGCGCAAACATGACCCTGGTGTCTTAAGGAAGTGGGAAATGATTTCAGCGTTCACACTGAGTGATCGTACATGAAGAACAAACAGAAGGGCAGGGCAATTATCCTTGGCCAAACACGGAATCTGTGGGTTGTTTGTTTCAAATAAGCAAACTTTGCTGTTGTTACATTCCCGCCATATACTGTGTAACTTCCCAGTGAGAGAAAGGGAAGCCTGGAGACGGAAGGGGCCACAGAGCTGAGGAGGCTTGCATTCTAACAAAGAGCTCAGGCTGGTGTGTGTCTCTCTTAAAATCGGCCTATTCCTATATATCAAACATACTCCCCTTTTCCAAAAAAAGAAATGGATTACATTGAAAAAGTAGAATAATGAATATAGTTCAAGATCTCTGCTATTTTAGCCATGTATGTTGGGCTCACCAGTATGATAAGCGAACGTGCATACTATACTAACTCTGAGCTGGGCACAGGGCCGACTTCCTGAAGGGATTAATTAGTTTTATATTTTCACAGTTTTCCAAGATGGTATGACTGTAACCTGATCTGCAAGCTAGGCTCAACAAGGTTATATAACTTGTTCATCAATGAGATGTTTCTCCTGGCTGTCTAAATGTAATCTAACTTTACCATAGGGTGTTGAAAACATGTGACAGAAAAGTAAAGCCAGGTCGTTTAAGTATGTTTATCCTGACATTGAAAATGTGATGCGAATAAAATAAACATCAGTCCATGATTTTAATACGTTTGTTTTAGGGAGATCTTTTTACTTTCTTTATTTCTGTGTGTATTGATGTGTGTATGTGTGAGGGTATACATCTGTGGAGGTCAGAGAACAACTTGTTAGAGGCATTTCTTTCCCTCCAGCGTGTGGGTCCCAGGGATCGGACTTGGGCTGTCGGCCTTGACAGCAAGCACTTCTCCCACTGAGCCGACTCGCCAGCCCACCCCGATAACTCTGGTGCTCTTAACCCAGTGACTAGAGATTAATGACTAGCTCGTTGCCATCACATTACTCATATATAGCATCCGATTCTCTCCTGTACTGATAAAAAATGTGAAATAGACTCATCAGAGTGTTAACATTCTTTCCAGATTTTTAAAAATTTTTCACTTTGTTTTATTTTATGTGTGTCAGCGTTTTGCCTGCATGGATGGCTGTACAGTATGTACGTGCTCTTTCAAGTTTTTAATCAAATTTGACTCACAGGATTGGACTAATATTAGCCTATCTTACTACATAGTGGTTTTTAAGACAGATTCAGATTTTAAAAAATGGTTTTAGCACACAGCATTTTATAAATGGAAAGTACAGGTTGGTAAAATGACGTCTGACCATAAAATAAGTTATTAAAAGTAACCTACTGAAAATTCAGAAATTATTGGATTTTCCCCTTGTGGTTACACCACAAACCATGAAGGATGTGTGGTGCACCATCTGAAATGCATTACATTTCACTTCCAGTTGCAACCGTTTTCCTAAACCATGAGCCACACAGAAGCATAATTAGTCTACTAAATATGCATCAGCCACAATCAGATTTCCTTGCTGACCAGAAACACAGGCAAGGAATAAACTGATTCCCATGAACTTTGGTTAAATCTTACACAGCATCTGGTTTAGTACCCCCAAAGCAGGGACTCTACCTGAAGTACATGTGGAAGTCATTTCTCCATTTGAATATGCTTCACTGATTCACTATGTGTCTAGAAAATTCTTCTCAGCTCCCACAGTATGGTTGTGAATGCTCTAACTTGAATGACATTTTCATTTCCTAATATTTGATCCATTTCCTCTGGTTTTGCCAAATGCAGACCCCAGGCTTTCTCTCCTGCAGCATCTCTCCTGGGATCAAAGACAGAAGCATCCTCCCAAACCCGTCCAAGAGACTACCTTCTGATTCCCCACATGCTAGTACATGAACTGTGAATGTAGTCTTGTGTCCCGAAGATGAATAGTGCATTATAGACTATAATGCAGCCACGGTTGCCTTCAGACTGTTACTTATGTAACCTAGGTCTGTGTGGTACTCTGGTCATACTTCACATTGCGCTGGGTTTATGTTGAAGTGAAATTTCCAGCCATTTATATTATATCTCATGAGTGATATTGTCTCTTTAGTATGCAGGCTCTAAGTGCAGCTCTTGTATCGGTTCTTCCTGTGGTCTAACACAGACAGCTTCCTGTTGTGAGTATCCTGTTATCTCTGCACATCTTCAGATCTGATAAGCAGCTTCCTGTGTTTTCATCTGTGTCATTAATCAGAAACTGAGAATATGTCAGGGACAGGGACAAAGACCTTCAGCACAGCACTGCAGACTCAGTCCAGGCAGCCAGATAACCACCTGCAGTCATGTATCAAAAACTTCACCTTAGATCAAACCCCAAAGTAACCTTGCAATCAGAGATCTAACAAATTTACTCAACTTTCAGGAGACATTCTGTTCTCTGTTTATGGCTTATTTTTTGACTTACTTTTAAACCAGTTGACAGAGATGTTAGAGAAAAGGACATATTTTCCATGATTGGAGGTGCTGAAAGATCTATGAAGCACTAATTCTATGAGGTAGAAATGATCATCCCCTATGCAGATTCGGAAGCATCCCTCGGAGGGAGGTAATAATTTGATTGAGATGTGTAGAGAGGGACAAAGCCAGAGGTCTACTCCAAGAATCCCCCTCTGTCACTCTCTACACCACTGCCACATCTACTGTTGCTAATTATTGGAAACTCCTTTGCCTCTTCACTGCTCTTAACCTTAGTACAGGAGGCCCCTCTCCATCAGCTACTCAGGCCAGATGTGGGGAAGACAGGAACTGCCATCTCCTGCCTTTCTGAGAGCCAATCTACATCGTGAAGTCTGCGTTACCAAACAGAAATACCCCAAGTTCTTTACTGTGTTTCTACTGACACTGGTCTGTTTGGTAGGAATGTTCCGCCATCCTCTGGTACAGTTAACACTAGTAATTGGCAGCCCCCACCACTCTTTCCTACCTTCAATTAACCACAAGAGCGAGCATCTTCCTAAAATCTGAATCTACTCACATCGTTCCCTTTCTTTAACAAATTCCATGATGATCCGGAGAAAACAATTCAAAGTTCTTATTCTACGGGACCCATATTCCAACTTTCTCCTCCTACCACCCTTTTGTTTTCAGCCCTACTAGATTTGCCTCGTTGTTCCAAACTGGGCTCTCTGGTGTTGCAAAGTTACTAGGTATATTCTTACGTTTACACCCTAGGAGACTTGTGATGGCTTTATTGGAATTATTTCTGCTTCAGTATGGAGAATATCAGGCAGTCAAGCCGCTTCACCCAAGGTCACCCGAGGGGAGCAGTGGTGTGGGAGTGAGTGAGCAACCAACCTGAATGAGCATCCAGCTAAACTGGCACAGGTACAGGTAATGTGCCACAGCAGCCACAGCAGAACAGCTCTCCTCGCTGAGCTGGGGACTTGTGTATGCAGAAGCCAGGAACACAATCTGGAAGAAAGAGGTAGTTCTATTTTTAAGTCGTGCTAAGATTAATGAAGATTGTCCACAAAATAAGCCACTTTCCCATCTGAATCTATAATTGAGTGAGTCAAAGGCAAGGCTGGCCTGTTGCCAGATTCACATAGGCACCAAGCTCAAGGGGCAGTGTGTGAACTTCTGTACTTCTAAGAACCAATAAAAGATATAACATTATGTTCTGTGTTGCTCTAAGGAGCTCAAGAGCGAATTCTTGAAGTAAAGCGCATTCTTGTCACTGCTAGACCAGAACCAAAG
The DNA here is from genome assembly GCF_007827085.1 of Peromyscus californicus insignis. Taxonomy (NCBI): domain Eukaryota; kingdom Metazoa; phylum Chordata; class Mammalia; order Rodentia; family Cricetidae; genus Peromyscus; species Peromyscus californicus. The sequence goes on along the minus strand of NW_026294480.1, from coordinate 71,417,535 downwards.
CTGTGAGAGCCGTTTACTACAGCATGGTAGGGACGAGGAAGCATCGTGGAACTGCCACTCCCAGCCAATGGGACAGGGAGGGCAGGAGAACCTCTGACTTCCCTCTCGTCTGCCACCTCCTGCCAGGCAGTGACGTGCAGAACAAATGGGCTGCAGGTATGTTCAGAATTTCAAGTCTCAAAATTACCCAAATGGTGGGGTTTAGTATCACCTTCAAGCCTGTGTTCAAAGTTGCCCTTGCATCGAAAATGACTGGTTGCACACTACATAACTACATCTCTATTGTCTCTTTCCCTACACATTTGAATTTTAATTCTTTTTATAAACAGAATCCTCATCACTTTCTACCATACTGTGAAATCATCATCATCATCATTATTTCACTGACTAGAACATACTATGTATAAGGACAGAAATTTTTACTCTTTGATTCATTGATGAATTTCAAACACCAGGTAGCTGGCACCTGGTAGAACTCAATAAACACTTGTTGAATAAACGATCAAGTCCAGTAGAAGATCATTATGTATTCTTCTCATATAAGACTATTATATCAAATTTTATAATGGAAAATACTGTTAGAAAAAGAAAGATTGGAGCAACCATATAAAACTCTAACATCTGAACAAATAAATGCTATGCTTCATTTCCTCAACAGTGAGAGCAAAGTTGGCAGAAAGTAAAGTGCAGCCCTTTTTTATTCTACAATTTCAGAATTATTGGTAAAAATGAAGATTCCTAACTCAATTTTCTGTTTATTTAGTCCTGGGCTTGGCATCTTCACTATACACTATTAAACCCAGCAGATGCCAGCTTATAAAGTAGAAATTACAAACTCACTGTGCATTGTTTTTTAATAATCTAGCAGAAAGAAGTGCCCCCCAAACAAGCAACAACCTCACTTTGCCAGAACACAGCACACGGTAGTCTTTGAATCATTATGGCTTGTTCTTAGAGCACGGTTAGATTTTCCTTGACTTCAGCTTCTGTGTAGCATCCGAATTAAAAAAAAAACCATATTTTGTAAATTTAACCTTGTAAATTCCACAGAACCTTATTGAACACCTTCTAGGTCCTGAAAATGGAACTTGGCATCAAAAAAATCCTCAGAAGCAAAATCTGTATGAGCTCCACCTCCACCCCCGAGAATCATTGTGACAATTTGTTTTTAAGCACAGTGACATCTCTTTCCATGGAGTCTTTATAAATGTACCTACAACAATCTTAAACTCTAAGGTATAGAACTATGTAGAAATTTGATAATTTCTTCACTCAACCTGAACAGTTTGTTATGAAAAACAGCCATGCAAATTATAACTGAGAATGTATATTTAGTTTTAAGATTGTGTACAACTGTAAGTGTTATGCTAATAAAAATCTGTTTTCCTAATATTTTTCTTAGAAGCAACTGAATCACTGTAGGTTATTGTTTAAAACTGCCCTTGCTTCCAGAAGATAGTTTTAATACCTCTAATTCCATTCATAGGGTACACTATCTTCAAATATTTTAGATTTGAATCTATCTTCCTAAGTTCTAAGAACACCAGTACAATGTTGTGAACCATAAAAGCTGTTTAAATCTGCCCTCTGATGAATACTGAGAATTATTTCTCACTATGTGGAAGAAAATTAGTCTGCAATACAAAAATCAGCTGCCTCAACTTTTAACCAAGATGAGCTCAAAATACTTAAAAAGCTTACATGTCATATGAACAGGTATACCCCCAGATAATTTATTTAAATACTGAAATGAAACAAAGTAAAATGAAACATAATCTTCATGCATGAGTATCTCACAGAACCTTAAGACTATGTTACTAAGAACAGATGGGCTCTTAGCACTGTTCTTTCCATAACACACTAAGAGATACCAGGATAAAGATTATTTTCATAGCTGCCCTTTGAGACCAATTCAGTGGAACATTGTAAAGGAAAAGGAGTGATCTTCAGAGGTTCTCAGTTCCTTATGTGCTGACCCTTGCTGTACCTGAATACTTGTTCCCCTTAGAGCACTGTGCTGGCCAAGAAGAGTACCCACAGTGCCAGAGGTGACTATGTACCGGCATGATACCATGTTCCATCTCGTGTGCATACACAGAAAACTTACCTATGAATGATGTCACATTATACTGCTTTTATCACAAATTAATAAAAAAATAAAAGAGGGTCCTGTGGGATAATTGACACATTTGCAGATCATTAGACATGTTTCAGAGTCAAAGTGGAATTCAGAATCTGGTGTTGATATTTTAAGACCCACAACTTAAGTCTTCCTAAAATGGCACGATGTTTTTCAGAGTCAAAGTGGAATTCAGAATCTGGTGTTGATATTTTAAGACCCACAACTTAAGTCTTCCTAAAATGGCACGATGTTTTTTGCACGGCTGAACCAGATGCAAGCCTCATCTCCAACTGCTGCAATTCTATTGGTTCTCATTGGTATTAATTCATGGCTTACCACAGGTTCCTAATGGTAACGGAAAGAATGCCAAATGGCATATTGGCCATTGCTGTTCTCATCTCTCCATTGTTATAACATATGCACATCATAACAGAAGACAAAGGAAAATACAATCACCTGGAAGAGTATCTTGTTATGGAATATTACTTTAGCTATGTAAATGTGTGTTGCATTTGTTTAATTATGTAAAGGTGTGTTGCATTTGTTTCATCTTGCCTGCCTAAGGCACCTGATTGGTCTAATAAAGTGCTGAATGGCCAATAGCTAGGCAAGAGAGGGATAGGAGGGGCTGGAGGGCAGAGAGAATAAGTAAGAAGAGGAGTCTAGGCTTGAGAGAGAACAAGGGAGAAAGAGAGAGAAGCACTGGGGGCCAGTCAGCCAGGCAGCCGTCGGCCAGTCTGAAGGAAGGTAAAATCCCCACGGCAAAACATAGATAAAGAGAAACAGGTTAACACAAGTTAGAAAAAAAAAGCTGGCCAGAAACAAGGCTAAACCAAGGCCAAGCATTCATAACTAATAATAAGTCCCCATGTCATGATTTTGGGAGCTGGCGGTCTGAGGAGGCCTGCTATAGTGTCTTGTATATCATTGATTTAAAATGAAATAAAACAGTTTCTTCTGGTGGATGACAGCTCTGCTGTGCCAATGGGGGAAGAGAAAGATATGTGTTCCTATGCTGCTAAATAAAATCTAATAATAAATTTTGAGTTTCCTGTTTATCTCAATTCTTGTTACTCCTTGAGATATGTCCTCTTCCTCACCCTCTTTACTGTGGAGATTTACTTTTCTCATGAATTCCTGTCCCAAACCTACTTAGTTTCGATGGGCCAGCCTACACTAATCATGCCGGTTTCTAAATTCTCCCATTTTAAGAGGGAGGTACTAAACCACCAAGTGTTGTTCTCTCTTGTAGTAGGCTGTCTACAATGAAATGCAGCTACATGCATAACATAATAAAAATGTCCTAAGTGCTTTTAACAGAACAGAGCAAATCTGAGGGGCATGGGGAGAATGGTTAGCTCTGTGAGCAGGACTCAAGGACTTGTCCAGAGACGATCCTAAATCCTGTCTGCTTGCTACTTATCCTCCTTTAAACTCATACCACCCAGTGCAACACTTTACACTGTGTGCACTTACTGTTTCCAAACATGCTTCTTGGTTTTTCCTTATTTTACCTAGAATTTCTTTCTCATCTTTTCCTAGGCAGTTTTTCAGCTTTGTCGTGGACTCATGGCTATTTATGTCAACCAAACAAACATTGTGGATGCCCAACACACACAAAGTGGTCAAGTGCTCAGCCACTTGGCTAGAAACTCCAGTTCTCCATGTTTCTTCAATATACGAGGATCAAATGGCCCACAAATTTTAATTCTTATGTGAAGAAAACAGTAATGTCTCAGAAAATTATCTTGCTAGTAAGAAGAGGGAAATCCTGGTCACAGACACACACACTTAGGAAAAGGCCATGTGATGACATGCGGAGATGGGGACCAGCCAAAACCAAGGAGAGAGGTCTCAGGCGTGATCAAGGCTGCAGACACCAGAAACTCACCAAACACATTTCTCTCTTAGAATGACCAAGATTATTCCCTTACATCCTTGCTGTAGAGGGAATTTTGTTCTTGGAATAGTTATTGAAATTTGTCAAAGATTGCTGTTATTTCCTATTTTAGTTTGCTAATACAGTAAGTTACAATGATGTTTGAACACTAAATCAACCTTCCACTGTTGGATAGCTATCCCTTTGTTGTGATGCATTAGGCTCTTGATTTACTAAGACTGCTCTAGGAGGTTCACACTGGTGTATGAGGGGCACCGGCTGACAGGACAGCCCTTCCCTGGCAGCATAAGGTTCCAACAGGAGTCTAGTTAATAGTTTTTTTTTTTTTTTCTGACCTCTGTCATTATTAGCAGACACTTTATATTTACAGACCACACAAGTCTCATATTTCATTGTTACAACCCTTGTTTGGACACAATTATCTTTAACACATACTTAGATAATAATATTTCCTCTGCATTTACCCTCTGGTTAGTCTTTCTGGTGCTGCTCATGTGCTTATCCAAGTCCACATTCCATCTGGCAGAATGCCTTCTACCTGAAAGATTTCAGTATTTGCCATAGTGTGATACTGCTGGCAATACCTCCCGGTGCTCATATGTTTGAAAACATCTTTATTTAACTTTCGTTTGAAAACAATATCTTTCAGATTATTATGTTGACCATAATAATAGTCATAATAGTGACCACAACAATGGTCAACAACCTTTTTCTCCTTCAGTTCTTAAACATGTAACTACACTATCTCCTTGTCTGCATTTTTCTTAAAGGAAATCAGCTTTAATTCTTACTTTGAGCAATTTTATCACGACAGTCCTCATATAGTTCCTTTATTTTTCAACTTGTGGATTACTGGTTGATTTGTGGGTTTATAATTTCAGCAAGCTGGGAGGTTTTTTCTTCATTCACACTCTCTTTTACAGGAGTCTCTGAGACCTCAATTACACATACATACCAAATCCTTTCATTTTCCCTACAATTCACTGATATCTCTCAATCTCTTCAATTTTTATTCTTTCTGGTTCTGGTTTTAGAAAATTATACTACTGTGCTTTCAAGTTGGCTGATTTTTCTTTCATTATTTCTAATCTATTAATTTTACATGGTATATGTTTAAACTTAAATTTAGGTCACATGTCGTAACTTTCATTTGTGGGATTGATTCATTTTAAATATTGTTAAAACACCGAATTCAGCTGTCATTATGTTAAATTCCAACATATGTCTGCCAATTCCAACATCAGTCAACACTCAGTATCAATTAATTCATTGATGTGTCATGTTATGGGGTATATTTTCCTGCTTCTTGGTAGTCTGATATCCTTTGGTTCTTTTACTTGGATTCCTATAAAACAATTCACTTGGACTCCTCTCAACACCTGCTGTTACTATTTGTTGTGATGGCCCGCTGTGCTTAGCCTGAGGCTAATTATTCCCTATGACTGGGGCAAGACCCTTCTCTGTGCACTTGTGAATCTGCATCTGCTGATGAGCTTCCTGCCTGACCACCTGGGCTTGCCCGACTGTCATCTAATCTCAAGGTTTGAGTCTGCCAGCTTCTACATCATGCTTCCTTCTGCCAAAGCCTGAAAACTCTTTTTTTCTTTATTAAGAAAAAATTTCCATTCATTTTACACACCAATCAAAGATCCCCCTCTTTCCTCCTCCTGCCCCCCAGCCTCCCTCTCCTAACCCACCCCTCACTCCCCCGCCACAAGAAGGCAAGGCCTCCCATGGGGAGGCACATCCAGTAGAGGCAAGTCCAAGCCCCTCCCCCTGCCTCAAGGCTACAAGAGGTGTCCCATCATAGGTAGTGGGCTCCAAAAAGCCCGCTCATGCACCAGGGATAGATTCTAATCTCATCACCAGGGGGAAAACTCTTAAATTGAAGGTGTCCAGGGAAATTAAGCCTACTTTATTTAGCATATATCAGAGATCACTTGCCTTCATTGACAGATGTCAAATGCTCATTATTTTTTTTTATATTTTGGAAAGTAAATCCAGTAGTTGTATTTCACCTAGATTCAAAGCAGAAATCTTATAGTTATTTATTAATTTGGATTTTAAGTATTTTATATTTTAACTAAAATATTGAAAATTTCCATGGTGTTTTGATTTGGAAAAAGAACCAAATAATTATTTACATGCTCATTACTTGTGAATTGTGGCAACTCACATCTCCTAAACTACTTGACTTCTATTAATCACAAAACATTTTATATTTTTTCAATGTTAGCTAATAAACAAATGGTTCTAAATATTAATTTCCATGACAAAACTAAATTTTTAAGTTAGAAAATCACATTTTTGACCTTTAAACTATCCTTTGTTACTTGTTATAAGTCACTTACGTCTACAGCATCCTTTCCATAAGGAAGCTGCAAACAACTTTAATATGATGCTAAAAATGAAGGCTGTTCCCAGCTGCTACTTCAGTTGTCAAACTTGTCCCCACTGATGTTAGGTATGGGTGTAATGGCATTACCCGGACTCTAATGCATCTGGGTTGCCCTTCGTTTAAAATTTTGTCAACATTTTCTCTGTACAGCCACAACTTCATGAAGAAACATTGAAAGCTATATAAAGACCTTTAACAAACTATGAAGTATAAATCATCAACAGAGTTTAGGGTCAATCTTTAACTTCTTATGTAACAGGGTGAGGCTCCCCATCCTCAAATAGTTCTTAGTCTTTCAGGCTTTCCTTTACCTAACAGCTCAGACAGTGGCCAACACATGTTCCTACAAGCAAATTACCTGGGGAAATGTCACACTTAATCCCTTTTCTCTTTCTTTTATTACCTGGTGGGCACATAAAATGTTTATTATTCTTTCCAATGCTGGGCAAGCATCTTCTTCAGCTGTATTTCTGATCTGTCCTAGAGAGAATTTTAGGGGCAGCAATATTCTGTCAACACCAGATCTCAACTTCGCTGTTACTGGCAACATTTTGCTAAATACACAGTGTAGCTGTTTGCACTGATTTCACATGGCTAGTCATTGTTTTCCTACATAAACCAGATAACCTGAAGTATACTTGGCTATCCTACTGTGGTATTCGTGTCAGAGATGCAGAATCTGTTATTTTTACTTTTATGTCTCCCTTCCTCCCCCCTTCACTTCCTTCTTTCCCTCTTTCCTAAAACAAATCTCATCTTACTGTATTTTCAACAGGGATTGCTTTATGATATTCAGAAGAACCAAGGAGCTTTAAAGACCCACGAAGTTTAAAAGGAGCAGGGCTCTGAGTGTGGTAGGCGTGTCAGGGAGCTGTTGTACGCGATGCTGTAGTGTTTGGTAACTTTTAAACAACAGAACTCCATTGAACAGCTTTTGATGGTAGTTCTTTGCTCATAGTTGCCGTGGTGAAGACAGCACAAGAACCATTCAACACAGCAGCAGTTTTCAAATGCACACTCTGCTCACTCCTGTCCCTGAAGTCAGTCTCTGCACATATGAATAAAGAGAGGGCAATGGCCTCCTCCTAGTGCCCACTGTGAGGACACTAGACTTGTTTCTCGTCTTCTTACCACACATGACAATGGAAATGCACAGATGCACACAATAAACAAATCCGTAGTTGTAACTGAGTGCCAGAGGCACGGAGATATTGGGGTGTTCCCTTAGGTAGTACAGGGTCAGATAAACAAGTTTGTTTTAGTATATGGCTTAAGGTAAGTCGGCCGATCAAACGTTGCCATCCCTCGTTATAACAACCATGTGCCCATAGATTCACAGCTCCTCTTTTGTAGGGTGCTCGTAACAGCGTCCACTCACAAATTCAGACACATTTAAAGGTGATTTTACAAAGCACAACCACTAACTTTACAAAAAAAAAAAAAAAAAAAAACCACAAAGGTCTCTTCAAATATGTTTCTGGAGGTATTTTTCTGAGGTTTTATTTCTTCTTTTATCTTTAAGAAATAATTTCCTCTCTGGAAAAATAGAAGGATCTTTATGAGTCATTATTAACTTCAAAAAGACTTAAGACTAGGTTTCTCTATCTGGGATACACGCAATGACGTGCTAACTTATTTTTATCCACAGAAGTAATAATGCTGTAGTGGGTAGTCTCATGTGCTATATGCCCTACAGCCATTACTTCCTCTTATCCTTTAATAACCTACGTAATTTAGAGGCCCTTGCTTTCACTTTAGGTAAAGGAAACCAAGACTTAGTAAAGTAAATAAACTGTCCAAGGTCACTGACCTAAGATATGATGAACCCAGAACTTGAGTCAAGTGTGTTGACTCCAAAGCCTGTGCTCCCAGTCACTTCTAGTACTTAAATGATGCTAGCCTGTACCCCAAACGTCACTAAGACCACATACTTCCTGTTTGTACAAGAGGCTCTCACGAAATAAATTAAATCCCTTTATTTGAAGAACGAACACATAGAGAGGCTGGGTGAAATAATGAACAAGATGATTTTAATATCACAAAGATTCAACTGAAGTTTAAATGCAGTCTTGAATTTTCAAAGTTCTATTTCTTTCTTATTTAATGACTGGCTTTAGAAGTTCAGTAGAAAACAATTTTCTATATCTGTAGACCACACAATGAAACTCCTCATATAGATATAGGACACCGAGGCTTGTGCTTCAGTATTGTGGTGGTTTTAATGACAATGGTCCCCATAGTCTCATATGTCTGAATACTTGCTCTTCAGTCAGTGGAACTGTTTGGGAAGGATTAGGAGGTGTGGCATTTTTGGAGGAGGTGTGCCACTGGGAGTGGAATTTGATGCTTCAAAAGCCCAGGCCATTCCCTGTTAGCTTTTTATTTTTCTGCCTCATGTTTGGACCACAATATGAGCTGTCAGCTGCTATTCCAATGCCAGGCTTGCCAGCCTGCTGCCATGTTCCTTGTCAGAATGGTCATAGACTCTAGCCCTCTGGAACCCTGGGCCTCTGAATTAAATGCTTTCTTCTTTAAGTTGCCTTAATCGTGGTGTTTTGTCACTGCAACAGGAAAATAACTAAGAAACATACTTTCCATATGAGACTGAGGCATTATTCGGAAAACTCACATTATATATGATTTTGCTGTTGTTGAATCACTAATGAAATAAAACTGTATTCATTTTCCATTTAATTTTTTGATACTAATATATGTATGTATGTATAAACCTCCAAATCTCTTAGATAAATAACTCAATCAAGAATGTAGAAGTCATTTAAAAATTATATGAAAATTTACTTGAAATATATAATGAGGAATTATCATTTTGAAGATTTACTGATCGAAAATGAAAATATTTTGCTCAACTTTTCATAGAATTCTTGAACTTAAAAAAATAAACTGAAAGGAAATAGAACTGTGTAGAATTTCAGGAAAGCTAAGGAATCCTAATAAAATTTGATATAACTCTAATTATAGTGTCCATTAACTCAAAGGCCAGAACAAACCTTGATGCACAGACACCAAAGTTTATGCTTCCTCTGCCTAGCAATGTGAAGGTCAGTACATCACCTCTAAAAATACTGGTATTATATGTTTAAATAAACAAGATGTATTTTTCCTGCACCTTAATTTCAAGGGTATGATTGTTTGAACTTTTGGATTTTCACTCCCTTCTCATTCTACTCATGTTTGAAAATATAACCCAGAATTCCCAACTGGCATATCCAATAGAGTTGACCAAGATGGTCACAAACACCAAATATTAATTTTGTTGCTTGACTGTTTGTGTGAGATGAAATTTCAAGCACAAATGTAGTATAGTACTCTATAAAGGGGGTCAAAATAAGATAAATTAGCTGAATATATATATGTATATATTATAAATTATATATATAAAATTTAAATACAAGAGCAACTTTTCTTTAGAATCTCTTTTTTCATTCCTTTCCTGTTATACACATACACAATTATTTATTTATTGGTATGTGCATGTGTGCATGCATGTACCATTGAGTGCCTGTGGAGCTCAGAGATGTGTTATAACACACATGCACACATACACAAACACAAATAAATCCATGTAACAATAAGTAAGTATATTTAAATATTTTAGAAGAAGCAAGAAAGTGTGACACTTTGACCCACTGTCTGCCACTGGAAGCACGCTACGTCATTAAACTAGGTGTCATTGTTATATGAAATGGTGAGGCGAGGGAACAACTAGCAACAGAAAACTACCCTTATTTCCAACTAGGAAATTATTTGGGGATTCATAAAAATCACATTTTATAGGATTATATGCTATCAAATTAAGTCGCAGCCTCCTGTGAATTTCTGACCTTTTGATAGGTCTGAATTGCCTTTTAACTTTGGCTCATTTCTTGGGTAAGAACTGTCAGGACACTTATAAGTATCTAAGTTATTAAAAGTTTGCTAACAATGTGCTGTAGTCTGTTAGAAAATTCAGTTTTTTTCTAAAATTACAAAAAATGGGAATGTGAACTCCAAACTGTCACAAACTGTGAACTATTGTATGCACATTTAGCAGTGTTTTGCACACTTGACAATGCACGGGGAAGGAAGGAAGCAACCATTCCTTACAGGTCCGTACAGTGTGGCAGTAGACGTTCCGTGCATTCGGCACAGAGCCTGTTTCACTTAGTCTCATAATCTTTCTGCTTTGCCCTTGCTAAAGCGACAAGCTCACAGGTAACAGACGACAAAGCCTGGGCTTCCCTGACTCCGACTCAGCCCCTTTTCCTGATCCTGTACTATTTTTGTTTCTTTGTTGACCTGTTGGGTTTATTTCGATTTTTTTTTTTTTTTTTTTGAGACATGGTCTTAGTGTATAGCCCATACTCTCCTGGGTTTCATCCCAATCCTCCTGCCTCCTGCCTCAACCTTTTAGTGCTGGTCTTACAGGCATACACCATGACACTTGCCATTCTCTGCTACCTTTATGCTTTTGCATCAATAACGCTGACATTCAGCAACATCTGCCATTAGTTCCTTGAATGTGGAAATAGAGTTTGAGATTTGCGCTTACATTTCAAGATAATTGCTGTTATATTTCTCTCTCCCTGTACTTGAAAATCCTTCCTAGTGATGACTATTGGCATTTTTGTTTTGCCTTGTTTTTTTGTTTGTTTGGTTTTTTTTGTTCTTGTTTTTGTTTCTTTTGTTGTTGTTTTTTGAGACAGGGTTTTCTGCATAGCTTGGTCCTGGAACTTGCTTTGTACACCAGGCTGGCCTCAGATTCACAGAGATCCTCCTGCCTCTGCTTTCCAAGTACTGGGATTAAAGGCATGTGCCACCAGGCCTACGGTTCATTGGATTTCTAATCAACAAATATATGTCATAAATTTTTTTTAATTTATTTTATATGAATAATAAAACTTATATTATTAAATAACAGAAAGGTGAGATGATTATCAATAGACAATATAGTGGCTTTCTTTAAGAAGTTAATGAAATATTTCTGCTATAGAAAATTCAGAAGCATGAAATGACACAAAGGAGGACTATATAAAAAAGTGAAAAACCACATGATGGGGCTAGAAAGAAAGCTCAGCAGTTAAAGTCAGTAACTTCCCTTTCAGAGGATCTGGGTTCAATTCCCAGCACCCACATGGCAGTTCACAACCACCTGTTACTCCAGTTCCAGGGGTTCTAACATTGTCTTCCGGCTTCCATGGGCAATGCACAGATATGCACACAAGCACAACACCCATACACACAAAATAAAAATGAATACATCTCAAAAAATTTAAAAACAGATGCAAATAAATATAAGCAAGTCAAAATCTCCATGCAGTCCGCTCCTGAGTGTAAATAGGAGGCCTCCGACAGACCTGCACCCGTCTACCTCCCACCAACATTATACAGAGCTCATCCAAGTCCAGATACAGATCTAAGTCTAATTCCCCTCAGTCAGAATCACTATTTCCCAAAGTGAAGACTTTTCAGAGTCCCAGGGTTGGTCATATTACAAACCCTGCATATCTACAGACTGTCCTTCTGCATAGTTTCCTTTACTGATGTCTTCCTAAAAGCACATTGTCTAAGATCGCATGAAAATTTAACAAGTAATTACTGGATAATCATTCACTACACATTATATACACACACATACAGAATACCAAATCATCAAAAAATTCACAAATCTAGGATTTAAAATTTAAGTTTAATTTTAAAAAATTTATACTCTTAGTTCTTTTTCTTTAATTAGCCTCATTACATGTATACATACCTACAAATATATAAATACAGCTAACTGAGTCCTTTTAGTGTTGTTCAAATGTATAGGCTTTTAGGGCTGAGCACTTGGCATTGGATAACCAGTTAGGGTGTACATCCCGGGGGAAGGTTGACCCTCCCTCTCAGTAGTCATTAATTGTCTGTAGTTCTTCATGTAGGGGTGGGGTGTTATGTGATTTCCCCCATCTACACTGGCATGTCAACTGGTGCTTCCATTGTGTAGGTCTTTTTAGGTTACCCATTGCGGAGATTTGCTGGGTGCAGCTTTCCTGCCCTGTGTAGAAGACACATCCTCAATGCCAGCACTCTGGTCCTCTGGCTTTACGGTCTTCCGGCCCCTCTTCTGTGCTCTTCCCTGAGTCTTAGCTGGAACTGCCAACCTGTTCATTGTATTACTGGCACCACTAAAAGTTGTTGCTTAAAGCACAATAACCATAGAACAACTGCTTAAGAGTTCTGTTTTCTAAGAAAATGTGAATTGGATGAACTTACTGTAAATGCTAATAGTTATGAGTAATAGGGTAAGGGTGACGTAATAGTCTGTAGGCCGTTTGTGACAAGTAATGAACTTAAAATTTAAGATTATACTTTCCTTTTACTTTACAGCTGAATAAAATTCCACAGAGTATATGTTTCACATTTTATCTATCCAGTTATCTAAGCTGGTTTCATTAGCTCCTGTGAATAGTGTAGCAATAAGTGTGGATATGGAAAGAGATCAGCAGAAGGGCATGGAGGTGGGGGGTGGGGACCAAGAACAACAAAGTATAATGGACACATGATGATGAAACTCTTTACTGTATATGCTAGCCTAAAAAAAAAAGATTTTTAAGATGATGCTAGTTTGGATCTTAAATATCTACCAAAGCTAATGTATTAAACATTTATTTGCCAAAGTAGTGCTCTTGGGAGCTGGTGGCACCTTGAAGATGTAAGACCTCCAAAGAGATGGAGACATTACCCCTTCCTCCTCCTCCTCTTCCCTTCTGAGCCACGAGGTGAACATTCTGTCCCAGCCACATTCACCTGCCATGATGTGCTGCCACAAGCTCAAAACAATGCCACCAAGAGAGCAGCAGCTGACGCAGGCAACCTGAGCCCAGACAATACCTATCTTTGTACGTTACCTAGCTCGGGTGTTCGTCACAGCAACAGAACGTTCTCCACAAGGAAGGCAAAGCTTCCAATATTTAAGGGCCCACAATAATTACAAATCTTCATTCTTTTCTCAATAAAATGAGGCACAGGAGTCTTCAAACTTGGTCTCCCTTTTAAAACTATCTGTAATACTTGTCCCAACACAAAACTGAATAGGCTATAATTCTCATACCTCCTATACCATGTTAGCAAACTGGCTCTTTCCCCAGGCACAGATAACTATTAAGGAGTTTGTAGAGGACACGTTTCCTACTCGGGAGGAGTGGGCTCATGCAGCCATGAGCATGCCACACCGAAGCATATGCTCACCTCCCCTCTTCCCACTGCTTCTGTTTTAATCATAAATGTTATGATTATTGCTTGTTATGAAAATGTAAGACAAATATAAAAGAGGAATGAGGCTTCTCACTTTAGATGTCAGTAAAATACTCAGCATTTCTCAATGAATTGCATTATCCATGGGGAAAAGATACATAAATAAGAGGATATTGCTTATGAATTAATGATTATGAGAACTTCTAATGGATACATCCTGAATCACTGATACTCTCTACAAAGCTCTGGATAGATTTTTCTCTCTCTCCATCTAATATTCTCCCACTGCCCTATCGTTTTATTTAAAAATGAACTTACTGAAGGAGGTGCCTCCTTTTTCCTTCATCTTGTGCAATTACTTCTCAAATTCTGTCTGATGTACTTTGAAACATCTCTTGACTAAGCCAGTCTCTCCAAACCTCCTACTCCTATACCTGCTTGGACTCCCTTCTGTCTGCAATGAATAAATGTCATAACTATTTTAGTTTTAAGTCATTTGCATATGTTCATGTTCATATGTATAGCATCTGAGTGTGAAAGTGTTCATCTTTGTGCACATGTGTGTGGGAGCCTCTGTGTGCACCTGTGAACGACAGAGGTTGATGATGAATTCCGCTTCAGTAGCTGTCCATCCTATCCTTTGAGACAGGATCTCTTCACCGAACCATAGCTCAACTACTTCCACAACATAATAGAGATTTCAGGCTTTAGCAACAGAGTCCCAGATTTAAATCGTAACAGCAGCAGTAGTTAAAATAATAGTATTATAGAAACTAATTAAGTTTTTGAACTTTAGTATCTATATAATTAAATTGAAACTAATAATAGCTACCCTATAGGATAACTGTGAAAAGTAAGTTCTAACATGTCTAGTACATGCCAAACTTTTCTATTAAAGGAAGTGTGTCACAGCCTTCCTAATGCTTCGACCCTTTGATACAGTTCCTCATGTTGTGGTGACCCCCAAACCATAAAATTATTTTATTGTTACTTCATAACTGTAATTTTGCTACTTTTATGAATTGTAATGTAAATATCTGATATGCAGGATATCTGATATGTGACCCCTGTGAGAGGGCTGTTTGATCCCCTAAGGGTTGTAACATACAGGTTGAGAACTGCTGATTTAAGGAGATATTTGGGGAGAACATGACTATTTATTACATTTGGAGGAAGTCTTGAGTTGTATCCTTGGCAAAAATATATTATCTGGGTGTGTCACAGCAAATCTTAAAAATTTATATAAATTTCATGTTACTCAATTGCACCATGTATATTTAAATCAACCTAGATATTAATTTTGTTATGCCATAAAGTAACATCAGTGCTTGGTGATGCAGGGAGATAGGGCACGTGTGTGCTCTTTTACCCTGTAACATCACCTCTCTGGTCTATATGTATAGCTTTGTTGACAAGAAAACGAACTTGCAGGCAGAGCGTCTTGCTCATCACCTCCTTATCCTGCTTTGGACCTGCCTTCTCTCTGTACTTCTTCTCTGATGTCCTGCTGCCCTAAGTCTCCTTCCAAGTGTCTCTCAGAACTCCATTTCCATCTCCCAATAAAAAATGATGCCTCATAAATCTGTATTTTAGCTTCATTCTCTCTCTTGAAATCCACACTGACATTTTAAATAATCTACACAGCAAATAAAAACCACAGATAATCAAGAATGACTATAGCCAGACCTCAATTCATTATTTTTCCTCCCACAAAAGCTCTACCTCTACTTTTCCTCTGCTGGAGAAATGCTTATCTTGTAATGAAACCTTCTGGTTGTGGTCTTGCAGTGCCCCATATGATCTTTGCCATATCTGCTATCTACACTGTTCTGCCTGCTCCTTGGGCTGTTTCAGAACTTCAGCCTCTGTGCAAATCCATCAGTAAATCAGGAAGTTTGCTGTGTGTCTTTTGTACACAGTCCCCTTTTCCAGAACATCCTTCTTCTGAATGGTTCCTGCCCATCTTATATACGTCAGTTCAAATGTCATTTCCTTGGAGACAGACCCCTGACCACATTGTTTTTATGTCTTACCAGCTTACATGTTTCTCTCATGGCTTTCAACACAATTTCTAAGTATCATCATAAGTAACCTTAGCATTTAGCACACTGTCTGACTCAGAGTAGATGCTACCAAAATATGATAAAGAAATGAAGGATCATCTACCACACACCACTGTCTCTTCTCATTAGCCCCCTCCCTAGTTGGGTTAATTTTGTGGGTTTTTTGTTTTTGTTTGTTTGTTTTATGGGGGGTTTTTTGGCTATAAATTCAGAGTGCACTCCATTACAGAACACTATGGATTGGATAAAGTTCTTTCAGTGAAAATTTTTACTCATCCTCAGAGTTGATCAGATACATGGATCCAACATCCATAGTGATGCTGGGTCCTGTTAGTTTAGAAGACTGCCTTGAATCACAGCCATGTTGAATGAGAAGACAAAGGGTACGCAAGGCGGACAGTAGGCTGCAGCTGTTTCTGCCTCGTGGCTAGGGCTCAGCTTCCTCTCTTCCTATTGGAATGATTGGACTATAAGGCTAAATGAGAAAAAAGGAAAGAAAGGAAGGAAGGAAGGAAGGAAGGAAGGAAGGAAGGAAGGAAGGAGAAGGAAGGAAGGAGAAGGAAGGAAGGAAGGAGGGATCTGCCTTTGTAGTAAGATGTTCGGTTTTATAATTAGAATGTATCCAGGCATCTGAAGACTTTTCATGCCCAGCAGTAGGATTACTAGTGCATTCTGCCACACCCAGCATTATTATTTTTATTATTATTGACTTTTCGAGACAAGGTTTCTCTGTGAAACAGTCCTGGCTGTCCCGGAACTCACTCTATAGATCAGGCTGGCCTCGAACACACAGAGGTCCACCTGCCTCTGCCTCCCAAGTGCTGGGATTAAAGACGTGGGCCACATGCAGCATTTTTAATATAGGTTCTGGGGATGTGAATCAGAAATCAACCTTGGCTCCTTATGCTTATAAGACAGCACTTTACTCAACGGAGATATTTCAACAGCCAAGGACATCTGGACTTCACACATCATTACTGTGTAGATGATATTAACAACAACATAAAGGGATTAAGAAACTCTTCGTTTTGTTTTCATTTTTGTAGACAGGGTCCCATGCAGCCCAGGCTATCCCCAAACTTACTGTGTACTTCCCTTGAACATCTGGTCCTCTGCCTCCCCATCCTGAGTGCTGGAATCCCCGACATGTGCCACCACGTTAGCACTTACACTGTGTGTGGATGGCATCGCTCTGTGTATGGCAGGCAGTCTGCCAGCTGAGCCATACCCCCAGCTAGATCCACATTACCAAGCTTTTATACTCACCAAAATTATTAATATACTCAGCTATTCCCCATTTTGATCCTATAGCCATTTTTCTTTCTAATTATAAGTATCTAGGAATTTTGGAGTTTCTTTCCTCAACTTAATGCAAATAGAATCATGTTTTCATCTGAAGTGTTCATTTTCTTAGGGGCAGAACTGTGTGGTTTCTTTCTGTTTTCCTGGCAGTGTTTAATGTCTCCAAAGAGGATGCCTCAGCAGCATTATATTGTTGAAAAGTGTCAAAACCCATAACAAATTGCTAGCAGTTTGTTACCTGAGTAATTCAGATGGAAAAGTTAGCTTCCATAAGAAATAATTGTTCTGCCCTTAAATTCAAAAGATATGACTTATACCCCTGTGGGAAAATGCTGTTTGTTTGAAGTGAAAAGGCCTTTTATGACATTAGTCATTAAACATAAAAGTGAAAACTATACTTAGATTTCTATTTACAAATGTTTAGTCACACAGCATAACCCAGAATGAGTACTGACTGCATGTAAAATAACCAGAATATCTGAATTTGGTGATTTCTTTCCTAACTCTCTTATTAACACCAGGAAACATAATTGGTATTTGAAAGTCATATATATTTCTCTCCCTTTTTCTTCTTCAGGTAGAGTCTAAATAAACATGAGGTACAGACTTCCGGGTAAGGTTAGTGGGCTAAAAGCTGCCTCTATGTGACTCAGAAGGATCACATCAAGAAAAGCCAGACTCTATTCCAGGAAGAGAAAGGGAGGGGGTCTTCATCAGCTCACTGACGGAGACAGGGGAGCTGAAAGTGCAAAGTGAAAGAGCTGTGAAAACCACATCAGAAGCAAAGAGAAGCCTCACAGTGATTTACAGGCCTGGTGGATGCAAGAGCCTATTCCACAGCTGCAGAGGGCCTTTGCAGCTAGTAATGTATGGCAGGATCAGAGCGCCCCCTCCAAGAGACCCTGCGAGTCCCCTCTGGAAAGTTGTGAAAGCGAAGCCTAAGTTGCAAAGGAGACCCTGGATGCTGAAGGTGTCAAGACTGCAGGAAATCTGTCAAATAAAGCTGCATGAACTAAGTGGGGTCAGTCTAAGAGAGCGGCGATGTGTGCAGGGGGTGACAGACATGGAGGAGTGGACTATCTTCTTGCAGCCCGTATGAATTTATAGTAAATGCCCGACATGGAACTGCTTGATTTGGCATTTTCTCTACCTGTTTTAAGTCTTGCGTTGGTCCAATCGCTCCTTGCTGTGCTCTGATTCCCCTACCCTTTGGGATGAAGATGTCTACTCTGTGTTATTATATATTTGGAGTGTGTGCGACTTGTTTTTGATTATATAAAAGCTCACAGTGAAGAGATTGCTTGAGTGTCAGAAGGCTGTGTACATACATGTCTGAACACTGATGGAACTGCTAAAGACTATGGAGGCTTTGAAGGTTAGATAAACGCATTTGCATTATGAGGAGGCCATGAGCCTATGGGAACAGAAGTCAGAAGGTTATGGCTTAATATTGACATGCTTGCAGGTCAAACTGGAAAGGGGTATAATTGTGATGGTTAATATTGGTTGTTAGCTGGAAACGATAAATGATCACTTAAACAAACTTTGGGGCATGTCTTAATTTGTAGAAAAAATACTTTTTGACTAGTGCTGTAGTTACTATTTTATTGCTGTGAAGAGAAACCATGACCAAGGCAACTATTATAAAGTGTTTAATTGGGGGCTTGCTTACAGTTTTAAAGAGTTAATCCATCATCACCTGAGTGGGAAGCAGACAGGCATGTGCTGGATCAGTAGTACTTTACATCTTGGTCCTCTAGCAGCAGCCAGAGAAAGAGACACTGGTCCTGGCTGGATTTTTAAAGCCTCAAACCTCACTCCTACAGTCATACTCCCTCCAACAAAGGCCACATCTCCTAATTTTTCCCAAACAGTTCCACTAACTGGAAACCAAACATTGAAACATATGAACCTATGGGGGCCATTCTCATTCAGACCACCACAATTAACTTCTAGCTGTCAAAACTCACACATACACTATGTAGAAATAAGTAGAATAGACTTGAAGCTTCCCCCGACCCAGGAGTTCCACGTTAGGAAGGTAAATCAACAATTCAATATTCAACTACAAAAGGGTAATCCAGTGAAGGGGAGGATTACATCACCTCCACTAGAGGACACGTGCTGGGCTGGAGATGTCATGCTAAATTTCATGGATACTGAAAACCTCAGAAGGCGACTTTATTTAGAAAGAATCTTTTCAGGTGTCATTAGTTAAGATGAGGCCATCTTAGACACGGGCGGCTGTAAACTCAGTAACTTCCAGCCATGTGAAAATGTGCAGAGGCAGGAGGGCTGTAGCTGTAACTCAAGTAAGACTGAGGATTTCTGGTCTCCTCCAAAAGCAGGAATTTGATGATGAAGGAAGGAACCTTGTTCAGAAGTCTTCAGACTAGACTGACTCTGACAGCACCTCGATCCGACACCCAGCTGCCTGGAGCACAGCACCCTGTCTCAGCAGCATCGAGTGCTCCAGAGCCGGAAGAAACCTGAAGTCATGGGAGAGCCTTAGGAACCTTAGGTCATGGAAGGTTTTTTGAAGAAGTGGCATTCTAGCTGACCTTTTAAGAAAACAAAAGTAACAGTAAATGTGCCAAAGTCTCCTGATGAAGTGTTTGTCAGTTCTAGAAGGCATCCTAGGTTCTAAGGCAGGAAGTAGCAAATTTGGACTTCCTCTTAAATCTTTGGATTGCAAGACTAGATGCTAGAACTTTTCTATTATTTCCCAGTTATGAGAATATCCTTAGAAACCAAACACACACACACACACACACACACACACACACACACACACACACACACACACACACACTGTTCAATTTGCTAGACAATTAAACGTCCAGTGTGTATAGGGCAAGTGGTTCAGATAAAAATAGTGCAGGCTACAATTAGAGTGACAGCCGGTCTCTTTAGCTAAAGTAGCCTACAGAAAGATGGCAAAGGACCAATTTAATCAGCCACCAGATCTTATTGCATATTTGCAAATCTCTTCAGCTCCCAGTTGAAGAAAGGGATGAAGAGGCTTTCTGAAATATGCAGGTCTGGTCTTTCCTGTTCAAAATTACCACAATCATAGACTATTTCTTGTATCTCTATCCTGAATAAAATGCTGAATGCTTCCCTTTCCTACCCTAATTTGGTTGCAATGCCACGAGAGGAAATCATCCTCTAGAGAGGTTTTGTTCGACCATTTCAATATTCTAGGTACTTCACACAACAGTTCAGATACTCAGTATCTCTAGAAAAATCACAAGTCCATGCCATAGAGGATGATTAGTGGAGGCTGAACAATGGTTTCCTCTTGGAAAGGGCACGTATTCACTAGCTTCAGCCACTTGTACTCTGCCAGGTGCCTATCTTAAACAGCTTGTTTTGACTCTTGTAGACATTTGGGTATTCGAACATTCATCAACAAGGATCAACCTTGCAGTCTTCACCTTTACCTCAATCTCTGTAATTGTGTCAGACTCAGAACCCACTACTAGCCTTAAGGCAATCTTCTATTCATATACCAACTGGTTCCCTCTCATTTCATTTTCAATCCAATTCTACCCCTCTTCCAGAGAATAACTCAAGTTATAATCTTTTACTTAGATACACTTGTACTATTTTTCCAGAACTAATCTTTTTTATTGGGTTTGCTACTCAGAGTTTTCTTTCAATACTGCATGACATTGTCAGTTACTTGCTAAGTATATATGTTTGACCAAACATTAAGATTCTCATAAATGTTTTTGCTATCATCTTAGCACTTAGGAACTACAATATACATGTTTAGCTCTCATAATCTATTTGGACAATGATGATGTCAATCATTCATCAGTAGAGAAACGTTGGCAGGTCAGTGATTCTATTCACTTAAAAATTAGATTAGTTCTTTTGTTTTAACCTCTTATTCCCAGCAATCCATGACTCATTGGCTGCCAATCAAAGAATTAAGAAAATAGAGCATAGAGTTCTTGTGAATTTCTTTAATATAAGGCATCATGAGAAGAGGTGCACAAGACAATGGTAACAACTATTAAGGTCTCCAGGCTTTCCATGAACATAATTACCATGGAAAATTGAAGATACATCATTACATTCTTTTTAAAAAATACTACAGTTAATCCTGTATGGCTTCTATGACATAGAATGTGAAAAATAACAATTTACATAATTCATCTCACATGCACCAATGAGGGTCTTCCCTAACGTTGCTGAATCTTTCAGTTCCTATGGATGTCTGTATGGCCAAGTGCTTAGGTCACACATTCTCTTACTTGTTTCCAGTTTCTGTATTTTCAGCAAGGGGTCTGGGTTGGCAACGGCTCCTAGAGCAGTAACCATCTAGATAGAAAGTTTTAAATGGTATTAGATTTCTACCTAGTAGTAGTAAAATCAAAATTAATGAGACAGAACTGATTTGAGAATGATGAATTTGGAACATTCTAGAAGCAGTATTACTGCCCTCATGCTCACCCAATGCAACTCAGTCCTGAAGGATATTATCATCTTTTAGGAATGCTTATATGGCCCTCACTCCCTTGCCAAGAAAACAGCCCCCTGTGACATCAGTGACCACTGGAGTCATAAACCCACCCTGCACCAACTGGGAACAGGTAAAGCCCATTCTCTGGACTGGGCAGACCAGGTCCCTAGCCCCTAGGCCCTAGGGGCACATTCTGTGTCCCTCCCCCAAAACATTGGAGTCCCAGGCACTGGCCAGTTGCCTCTTCCCCCACTCCCTCACTGAGAAAACAGGTCCCACCCTGCACCAATTAGGAACAGCTGCTCCCTGAGACAGAGCCCACTGGTGCCCATTGCACTAAGATCTGCTCCCTGAGACACAGAATCCATCAGCACCAATTGGAACGAGAGCTCCCATTAGACCAAGAATATAAATCAGACCAAAAGAGGCTCCTTCAGACACAGACACCACTTGCATGGAGTGGAGGAAGAAATGGGTAGAAACCAGTGCAAAAATACAGTCAACAACATAAAGACCAATATGGCACCATCAGAAGCTAGTGGTGCTACATCAGCAAGACTTGGACATGCCAAAGCAGAAGAAGCAGAAGGAATTGACCTTAAAAATGACCTTAAGAAGATGATAGAGGTCTTTAAAAAGGAAATGAAAATTTCACTTAAAGATTTCGAAGAAAAGATAAACAAAAAATTGAAAATCAAGAAATCCCTTAAAAAAGCCAAGAAAAAGTAATTAAACAGGTGACTGAAACAGTCCAAGATTTAAAAGCTGAAATAGATGCAATAAAAAAAGACACAAACTGAGGGAAGGCTGGAAATGAAAAATCAGAGTAAATGAACAGAAACTACAGATGTAAGCATAACCAACAGAATGCAAGAAATGGGAGAGAGAATCTCTGGTATTGAAGATACAATAGAGGAAACAGATTCATCAGTCAAAGAAAACACTAAAGCCAAAAAAGTCATAGCACAAAACATCCAGGAAATTTGGGACACCATGAAAAGACCAAATCTAAGAATAATAGGGATAGAAGAAGGAGAAGAATACCAACTCAAAGGCACAGAAAATATATTCAACAAAATCATAGAAGAATGGGATGGTCTGTATGTCAAGTGTGTTGCTAATTGGTCAATAAATAAATCACTGATTGGTCAGTGGCCAGGCAGGAAGTATAGGCGGGACAAGGAGGAGAATAAAGCTGGGAAGTGGAAGGCTGAGTCAGAGAGACACTGCCAGCCGCCACAATGACAAACAGCATGTGAAGATGCCGGTAAGCCACAAGCCATATGGCAAGGTATAGATTTATAGAAATGGATTAATTTAAGCTGTAAGAACAGTTAGCAAGAAGCCTGCCATGGCCATACAGTTTGTAACCAATATAAGTCTCTGTGTTTACTTGGTTGGGTCTGAGCGGCTGTGGGACTGGCAGGTGAGAGAGATTTGCCTGACCATGGGCCAGGCAGGAAAACTCTAGCTACACCAACCTAAAGAAGGAAATGCCTATGAAGGTACAAGAAGCTTACAAAACACCAAATATACTGAATCTAAAAAAAAAAAAATCCCCTCGCCACATAATAATCAAACCAATAAACATACAGAATAAAGAAAAAATATTAAGAGCTGCAAAGGAAAAAGGCTAAGTAACATATAAAGGCAGATCCATCAGAATAACACCTGATTTCTCAATGGAGACTCTGAAAGTCAGAAGGTCCTGGACAAATATTATGCAGACACCAAGAGACCATGGATGCCAACCCAGACGATTATATCCAGCAAAAGTATCAATCGCCATAGATGGATTAAACAGAATATTCCATGATAAACCCAGATTTAAACAATATCTATCCACAAATCCAGCCCTACAGAAAGCACTAAAAGGAAAAATCCAACCTAAGGAAGTTAGATACACCCATGAAAACATAGACAATGGATAATCCCATACCAACAAACACAAATGAAGAAAAACAAAAAGGAAAAATCCAACCTAAGGAAGTTAGATACACCCATGAAAACATAGACAATAGATAATCCCACACCAAAAAATACAAACAAAGAAAAACACACAATACTACCAACAAAAAAAAGTAACAGGAATTAACAATCACTGGTCATTAATGTCCATTAATATCAATGGTCTCACTTCGCCTATAAAAAGACACAGGCTGACAGAATGGACACAAAAACAGGATCCATCCTTCTGCTGCATATAAGAAACACACCTCAACTTTAAAGACAGACACTACCTCAGAGTAAAAGTCTGGGAAAGACTTTCCAATCAAATGGACTTAAGAAGCAAGCTGGTGTAGCTATCCTAGTACCTAATAAAATAGACTTCAAACTAAAATCAATCAAAAGAGATTGGGAAGGACATTATATACTTATCACAGGGAAAATCCACAAAGATGAAGTCACAATTCTGAACATTTGTGCCCCCAATACAAGGGCACCCACATTTGTAAAAGAAACATTGTTTAAGCTTAAATCGCACATCAAACCCCACACACTATTAGTGGGATATTTTAACACCCCACTATAGTGATATTTTATTTGCACTGAAATGTGACTTGTATGTTAATAAATAAAGTTCCCCGGGGGTCAGAGCTATTAGCAAGCCATAGCGAAAACTGGGCGGTGGTGGTGCATGCCTTTAATCCCAGCACTTGGCAGGCAGAGCTAGGTAGATCTTTGTGTGTTCAAGGATACAGCCAAAATTGGAGACACTCGCCTTTAATCTCAATACCAACCATAGAAGACCTGGAGGTCTGTACAGACAGGCAGTGACTAGGAGGTCATGTGGTTGGGTTTACAACCAATGAGAAGGCAGAACAGAAACTCTATAAAAAAAGACAGACACAGGAAGTAGCTCTCTTTCGGAGAGGTAGTGCAACAGCGACAGTGAAGGGTGAGGTTTTTAGCTCTTAGCTATTGCTCTGACCTCTTGGCTTTCATCTCTGTATTGGCTCTGTGTTTCTTATTGAATAAGACAGTTACTTCTACACCCTACTCTCACCACCGGATAGATCTGCCAGATTGAAAATTAACAGAGAAATAAGTGACCTAACAAAAGTTATGACTCAAATGGACTTAATAGATATCTACAGAACATTCCACCCTAACATAAAAGAATATACCTTCTTCTCAGCACCCCATGGAACCTTCTCTAAAATTGACCACATGCTTGGTCACAAAGCAAATCTCAACAGATACAAAAAATTGGAATAGCCTCCTGTATTTTATTGGACTACCATGGCTTAAAGTTAGATTTCAACAACAAAAATTACAGAAAGCCTACAATCTCATGGAAACTTAATAATGTCCAAATAAGTCACCAATGGGTCATGGAAGAAATAAAGAAAGAAATTAAAGATTTCCTAGAATTCAATGAAAATGGAAGTACAACATATCCAAACTTATGGGACACTATGAAAGCAATGCTAAGAGGAAAATTCATAGCACTAAATGCCTACATAAAGAAGATGGAGAAATCTCACGCTAGTGACTTAACTGTGCCAGGAAATAATCAAATTGAGGGATGAAATCAATGAAATAGAAACAAAGAGAACAATACAAAGAATCAATGAAACAGAGTTTGTTCTTTGAAAAAAATCAACAAGATAGACAAGCCCTTATCCAAATTAACCAAAAGGAAGTGAGAGAGCATCCAAATAAACAAAATCAGAAATGAAAAGGGAGATATAACAACAGACAATGAGGAAATCCAGAGAATCATCAGATCATACTTCAAAAACCTGTACTCCACAAAATTGGAAAATCTGAAAGAAATGGACAATTTTCTGGATAGGTACCACATACCAAAGTGAAATCAAGACCAGATAAACTATATGTATAGACGAATAACCGCTAAGGAAATAGAAATAGTCATTAAAAGTCTCCCAACCAAAAAAAGCCCAGGTCCAGATGGTTTCAGCGCAGATTTCTAACAGATTTTCAAAGAAGAGCTAATACCAATACTCTTCAAATTGTTCCACACAATAGAAACAGAAGGAACATTACCAAACTTTTTTGAGGCTACAGTTATCCTGATACCCAAACCACATGAAGATGTAACAAAGAAAGAGAATTACAGACCAATCTCCCTCATGAACATCAATGCAAAAATACTCAATAAAATATTGGCAAACCGAATCTAAGAACACATCAAAAAAATTGTACACCATGATCAAGTAGGCTTCATCCCAGGGATGCAAGGATGGTTCAACATATGAAAATCTGTCAATGTAATACACCATATAAACAAACTGAAAGAAAAAACACATGATCATCTCATTGGATGCTGAAAAAGCCTTTGACAAAATCCAACACCCCTTCATGATAAAGGTCCTGGAGAGATCAGGAATACAAGGAACATACCTAAACATAATAAAGGCAATTTATAGCAAGTCAACAGCCAACATCAAATTAAACGGAGAGAAACTCAAAGGGATTCCACTAAAATCAGGAACAAGACAAGGCTGTCTGCTCTCCCAATATTTATTCAATATAGTACTTGAAGTTCTAGCTAGAGAAATAAGACAACAAAAGGAGATCAAAGGGATAGAAATTGGAAAGGAAGAAGTCAAACTTTCCCTATTTGCAGACGATATGATAGTGTACATACGTGACCCCAAAAAATCTACCAGGGAATTCCTACAGCTGATGAACTCCTTCAGTAATGTAACAGAATACAAGATTAAGTCAAAAAAAATCAGTAGCCCTCCTGTATACAAATGATAAAAGGGCTGAGAAAGAAAACAGAGAAACATCACCCTTTAAAATAGCCACAAATAATATAAAATACTTTGGGGTAATTCTAACTAAACAAGTGAAGGACCTTTATGACAAGAACTTTAAGTCTCTGGAGAAAGAAATTGAAAAACATATCAGAAAATGGAAAGATCTCCCATGCTCATAAATAGGTAGGATTAACATAGTAAAAATGGCAATCTTACCAAAAGCAATCTACAGATTCAATGCAATCCCATCAAAATCCAAACACAATTCTTTACAGACTTGGAAAGAACAATATTCAACTTCATACGGCAAAACAAAAAACCTAGTATGGTGGCATTTTATTTGTACTGAAATGTGATTTTATTTGTATGTTAATAAATAAAGTTGCCTGGGGGTCAGAGCTAATAGCAAGCCATAGCAGAGCTGGGGGTTCGCGGTGCACGCCTTTAATCCCAGCACTTGGTAGGCAGAGCTAGGTAGATCTCTGTGTGTTCAAGGATACAGCCAACAGACAGTGACGAGGCAGTCATGTGGTGTGGTTGGTTTTACAACCAATGAGAAGGCAGAATAGAAAGTCTATATAAAGACAAACAGACAGGAAGTAGGTCTCATTCGGAGAGGTCTCTTGGCTGAAGAGGCTAGCTGCAGCAGGCAGGTAAGACTCTTAGCTCTGATCTCTTGGCTTTCTTCTTTGCATTGGTTCTGTGTTTCTTATTTAATAAGACGGTCGGTTACATCTACAACGTAGGATAGCTAAAAGAATCCTGTACAATAAAGCCACCTCTGGAGACATCATGATCCCTGACTTCAAGCTCTACTATAGAGCTACAGTAATAAAAACAGTTTGGTACTAGCATAAAAACCAACATATGGACCAATGAAATCGGATTGAAGACCCTGACATTAATCTGCACAAGTAAGAACACCTGATTTTTGACCAAGAAGCCAAAACTGTACAATGGAAAAAGAAAGCATCTTCAACAAATGGTGTAGGCATAACTGGATGTCAGCATGTACAAGATTGCAAATAGATCCATATCTGTCACCATACACAAAACTCAAGTCCAAGTGGATCAAAGACCTCAACATAAATCCAGTTATGCTGAACCTGATAGAAGAGAAAGTAGGAAGAAGTCTTGAACGCATTGGCACTGGAGATCACTTCTTAAATATAACACCAGTAGCACAGAAACTAAGAGAAACAATTAATCAATGGGACCTCTTGAAACTGAGAAGCTTTTGTAGAGCTAAGGACACAGTCAATAAGACAAAATGACAGCCTACAGAATGGGAAAAGATCTTCACCAACCCCACATTTGACAGAGGGTTATCTCCAGAATATATAAAGAACTCAAGAAACTAGACATCAAAATACCTAACAATCCAATTAAAAAGTCACTACAGAGCTAAACAGAGAATCTCAAATGGCTGAAAGACATTTAAGGAATTGCTCAGCATTCTTAGTCATCAGGGAAATGCAAGTCAAAACGACTCTGAGATACCATCTTACACCCATCAGAATGGCTAAGATCAAAAACACTGAAGACAGCTTATGTTGAAGAGGATGTGGAGCAAGGCGAGCACTTCTCCACTTTTGGTGGGAGAATAAACTTGCACAGTCACTTTGGAAATCAGTATGGCAGTTTCTCAGAAAATTGGGAATCAGTCTTCCTCAAGACTCAGCTATATCACTCTTGGGCATATATCCAAGGAATGCTTAATCATACCACAAGGACATATGCTCAACTATGTTCATATCAGCATTATTCATAACAGCCAGAACCTAGAAACAACCTAGATGCCCCTCAACTGAAGAATGGATTAAGAAAATGTGGTACATATAAACAATGGAGTACTACTCAGCAGAGAAAAACAATGACATCATGAGGTTTGCAGGCAAATGGATGGAACTAGAAAATATCCTCCTGAGTGAGGTAACCCAGACTCAGAAGGACAAACATGGTATGTACTCACTCATAAGTGGATACTACATGTAAAGCAAAGGGTAACAAGACTGCAACCCACAGCTCCAAGGAGGCTAGCTAGTAAGGAGGACCCTGGGAAGGATGCATGGATCACCCAGTAAAGGAAAAGTAGATGAGATCTACATGAGCAAACTGGGGGTGAGAGAGGGTAATGGAGGGCAAGGGATGGGGGATGAGAATATAGGGGAACGGGAGGTTCAAGCTTGAACAGGGACAGAGTGGGAGAGCAAGGAAAGATGATTAATGAAGACATCATGGGAATAGGGAGAAACAGAGTGCTAGGGAAGTTCCCAGGAATCCACAAGGATGACCCCACCATAGACTACTGGCAATAGTCCAGAGGGTGCTTGAACTGTCCTACTCTGGTGATCAGATGGCTGAATACCATAACTGTCATCATAGAACCCTCATCCGGGACTGATGGAAGCAGATCCAGAGATCTATGGCCAGGCACCAGGCAGAGCTCCAGGAGTCTAATCGATGAGAGAGAGGAGGGATTCTATGAGCAAGGGACATTGGGACCATGATGGGAAAAAGTACAGAGACAACTAGTCAAACTAGTAGAAATGCATGTACTGTAGACCAGTAGCTGAGGAGCCCCTATGATACTGGACTAGGCCCTCTGAATAGGCAAGACAGTTGTTTAGCTTAAACTGTTTAGGAGGCCCCCAGGCAGTGGGATCAGGACCTGTCCCTTGTGCATGAGCTGGCTTTTTGGAGCCTAGTGCCTATGGTGAGACACTTTGCTCAGCCTTGGTACAGGGAGGAGGGGCGTGGACCTGCCTCAGCTGAATGTACCAGGCTCTGCTGACTCCCCATGGGAGACCTTGCCTTAGAGGAAGTGGGAATGGGGGTTGGGTTGGGAGGGGAAGGCTGGGGGCAGGAAGAGGGAGGACAGGGGAATCTGTGGTTGTTATGTAAAATGAATAGAAAAATCTCTTAATAATAAAAAAAGAAAGAAAAAATAGAAATGCTTATATGTATTGCAAATCTTCACAAGACTGATCATACAATATGAATAAGTTCACTTCTTTCAGACAGTGTTAAGCCAAACTTTTGAGGTTAATTTCCACAGATCGTTAAAACTAATGTCCATTCTCTCTGGTAATTTCAAGCAAATAGAGATCCTTTGTGCACACTCTAGAGTTTACAATTAGACATTAGTCTGAGTCAGGTTTTGAACTGCACAGTAGTTATCTGCTTAGAACGTTTAGAAGAATTATTGTTCCTTTGCACAACCTTAATAGAAATTCTGCTGGGGCATTTCGTTCTTTCTTTTCCCTCAGGAAACTATGGGAAAAAATAACAGCAAACAAACAGAGAAGGAGAATGCTTTTCCCTCGTACCCACATTATATCCTGGAGGGGAGGGAGTTCCGGGGAAATGTGGGAAGCTCAGCTATAGCAGGCAGCTATTTCTGTGTCCCTCTCCTAGGAAAACAAGAAATTTGTGAGAGCATTAAGCCCAGAACCACACATCCAAAAGAGTCTCTGATTGGTCATTACAACAACTTTGAAAGGAGGCTCTCTCCTGCAGAGTGCAATTCCTCTTCTGGCAGCTCCTCCTCCCTTCTGTGGGCCTCACCTCCTCCCTCCCCGTCATTGCTAACTAGTACCGGCTCCCACCAGCTGGCTCCAGTTGGAAGCAGACTCATTTCCCTTCAACTTTCTTGCTGCTCCACCAGCTCTTCTGCTCCTGTTCTGCTAAGGATGCAGTATGGCTTTTCGCCTCTACGGAGTGTGCAGTCACCCACAAACTGAAGTGCATTACAGCGTATCATTTAACACCCACTAATAAACTTAGTCATCTCTAATATTGATCTGAAGTGAAGAGAATCACATGCTGTCTTACTTGTTTTCATGTATCTTGTCCAGTTGTGGCAGCTCAGTAACTTTAGCCCTTGGTTAATTGTTATTCTGTGTAACAATTCTTCCTGTTTGTGAAGTTCTAATAAATATTTCTGTAGACAATCTGATGAGAATCCAAGAGAAGTTCATTTAATTATCTCAGACTTTTTCTGTTTTCCACTGGGCAGTCAGGAAGTTTAAATAGGATGGTCTTGAGATAAATGCACAAAGGGAAACATGGGAAATGTCACTCACATTTTTAAGTGGATGCTAGTTTTAGAATTATGTTTAGCTCTGAATTGGGTGCTTATGTCACAGCATTCTATTTACAAATTTTAAGGCAGAAAAATACTACATTTTAATGAAATAAAAATTAACATTATAAACTCACCAAACAGCTTCCACTCTAGTTTCCCTGTAGTGTGCCTTTCAGTGTTAAAGACTTGACAGCCTGTTATGAGTGAAGCTGTGTCCTCGGACTATTATATTCCTAAGTATGGATATATATGTGTGTGTGTGTTTATGTGTGTGCATGCATGACTGTCTATGTTGATGAATTTAGAATAGGAATAGGAAAAAGATGAAAGCCATGTCAGAGGGTGAGTCTGTTTTGGGTCAATACTTCACTAACCCATGTTTAACAACTCTAACAGGCTCTAGGAAGCTAAGAAGCAAAGAGAATGCACTTGGCTTTATAACATCCTAGAAACCTGGCTCTGCCTGTGATCTAATTGGCTGGTCAGTGACTGGAAGGGTGGGCTTGTATTCATGTCTTCACCATCCACACTTCCTATTGTCTTACATTGGTCTTCAGCTGCACATTTATGGTGTTACCAGTCTCTGAGAGCCTTTGAAATTGTGAGCTTTCCCTTCAGAATCTAGGCTAAGCTATATTAGACACCTTTCCTTGCTATACCCTGAAGCATGCATCTCAGCTCTCCACACATTTTAGTTTTAGAGATTCCTTTTTAAAGCTACTTTACGGTGGCCCAGTTATAACAATGTGTGCAGAATAGCAGTCTATTCAGACTCAGTGTAGATGTTTAGAGTTAAACAGAACATTGCACGGGAACTTGCAGTCTATTCAGACTCAGTGTAGATGTTTAGAGTTAAACAGAACATTGCATGGAAACTCGGCCAACTCACCTGTGCACTGTCCCTTTGCCAATTACAGACAAGCCTGGATAAGAAGAAATATCACAATCACAGCTGACGTGCAAATTCAGAGTAACTGCCTTAGGAGTTATCTGGGATTTCCAGAGAAAAGCAGAAAACCACTTAGAGGATGGATTTTCCTTGTGCGATATTTTAAACACCAAGTGTGCTCTGATGTGGAAACAAAAGTCATTTCCATTTTGGGTAAGACAGAATCAGATTTTCATCCAAGTGCTTAAAAGACAAGCAATGGGACCTTAAGCCCTTCACATTCTTACCTCAATTAATTGCAGGTCCTTTGCTGTTCTGCTAGTTTTCAATAAATGCTCAGAACTATTGGCAAGGATATGTCATAAAGATAAAACCAAGTCAACAAAGACATCTTCAGAGGCCATGCTGTAAGCTTGGGAAATATGTTACCTTTGAACTACATTAAGAAGTGAGGTGGGGGTCAGAGTCTCCTACTTACATGGAGACTCCACTGCCCCAGCTCTGCAGAATTGGATAAATGCACCTAACAGCTCTTAACTCTAGGGGCAGATAGAATCCTTCATGGAATAAGGATTGCATGAGACTGGGCACACATACTTTGAGATCATTATTCAGGTGCCAGATATCATTATTATTCCATGAGGTGAGAAACAACACAAGGCTTGCATCTGGAGCACACCAACATTTCCACTGTAAAAATTTCCTGCGGATTTTTAATATTATGTCTAGGTGAATGGAAGAGATTTTTAAAAAGTTATCCTATTTTTCCACACTAGATTTCAGAGAACTTTATATCCTTGTCATTGAGGACAGTTTAACCACAACAGCATCAGTCCCCACAAAGAAGAAGGACATTCACAGTGCATAAACGGTGATCAGAGAGCCTGGAATGGAGTGCCCATTCCTGATCTTCAGTTTAGTGTTGCATCAGTTAGGCCCTGGTGTCTGAACAATGAATTCAAATTAACCTAATCACTACTGTTCAAAAATTCATTCTTCCCAGCAGCAGATCAGAAAAAAAGGAATACATCAATACAAACAAATGTTAGTTAGGAGTCATTCCTCAGAGCTACCTAATTAGTGAGAGGACCTCCAGTCTACATCTAGTACTTAGTTAAAAATTAGCATGGTCTTCGGCTACTGTTTTTTACAACATGATGCTGAGTTTGAAATGAACAATTTGCTTCACTTTAACTACATTAGTTTAACTTGCTTCTAAGTTAGAAGATTTGAATGCATTTTCTACAACTGGTACCTTTTACTACAGACAAGCAAAATATATTATCAATTTTCTCCCATACTTATTTCAAATCCATAGCTATAATTTCAGAGTAAGTTGTTAAATAAAACAGAGTGGGAAATGCACACACACACACACACACACACACACACACACACACACA
This sequence comes from Peromyscus californicus insignis, assembly GCF_007827085.1. Classification (NCBI taxonomy): domain Eukaryota; kingdom Metazoa; phylum Chordata; class Mammalia; order Rodentia; family Cricetidae; genus Peromyscus; species Peromyscus californicus. Next base: position 71,384,937 of record NW_026294480.1, on the reverse strand, counting down.
CAGAGAGAGAGAGAGAGAGAGACAGACAGACAGACAGACAGAGAGACAGAGAGAGACAGAGAGAGACAGAGAGAGAGTGTGTTTTTCTAATAAGCTGAGTAACTTTATATATGATTATTAGGTGGAAAGGTAATATAAGTGGTTAGTAGAATCACCATCGTACATCTCTTACCTTTACTGTGCATAACATATAATCCCAGGATTCTACATTTAGTAACTGTTTTAATGACTAATAAGAACTCTATCTGATTCAACAGTTACTCCTACCATACGCTGCAATGGAGACTCCCCAAAGAGTAGAGAACGTATTTTGTGATGTGTCTGCAGCCATATATCGAGTGAACGCAACATTACCTGACATATCACCATTACTTTAAAAGATGTGTGTGTGCGCGGTGTGTGTATACATGGTGTATGCATGTGTGTACACACGTATGTGCAGCTGCACAAGCCTGAGCACGTGCATGCAGTGGCCAGAGGAGGGCTTTGGCATCTTCCTCTAACACTCTCCACCTCAAGCTTGCCTTTCAGCCCAGGCTGGCTGGCCTACAGAGTTCCTGGGAGCCGTCTCCATCCCTCAATGCCTGGCTTTCATGTGGGTGTTAAGGATTCAAATGCAGGACCTTATGTTTGTGCATCAAATTCTCTTCCAACTGAGCTTTCCCCTCGATTTTTGAATGAAAGAGCGTGAAGAATTAAGCAGAAGTTCTGAATGAGCAAGAAGAGTCAGATCTGGACCAGACACAGGAAACGTTTATGCGTGTGCCCAGCAGGGAAGTCTTCAACAATCTGATGCTTCTTTGACACTGACACACTACCAGCTTCACTGCAGCCTTTTCCTTCTGAAAAGTATACTGTTCACTGCACTTCACATTAAAGGCAACTGGTTCCCTAACGGAGTCAGTCAGAATATGAAATATTCAAGTTAACCAAAGTGAACGTTCTCGGAGCAGGAAGTGCCAAAACCAGAAGGAGCAGAAAAACTGATTTGCTGTAATTCACAGGGAAAACTACTGAGTGACAGCCCGCATGGCTACTTTTGTTTCCGGCTGTTGCTTAGTCCTACTGCCTAGGACTTACAGTTCTAGATGCACAGTGGGTCCATGAAGGAAACCCCACTTGAAATACACACTGACAGTGGGTTAAAAAATTGTTGGGAGGAAAATGGCACCTAGGGCCAAGTACAATAAAGTATGTTTATGGAAATGGAACAAAAATCAATACACTGCGAAGTTGATCTGTTTGGGAGGCATCCAGGCAGAGGGACCAGGTCCTGTGCTCATTGCATGAGTTGGCTGTTTGAAACCTGGGGCCTATGCAGGACCGCTTGGCTCGGCCTGGGAGGAGGGGACTGGACCTGCCTGGACTGAGTCTACCAGGTTGATCTCAGTCCTCTGGGTAGGCTTTGCCCTGGAGGAGGTGGGAATGGGGGGTAGGCTGGGGGGAAGGGGAGGGGGGCGGGAGGGGGGAGAACAAGGGAATCCATGGCTGATAAGTAGAACTGAATTGTATTGTAAAATAAAATAATAAAAAAATTAATTATCAAATATACAAACAACTGGAATATAGATCCCCTCCATATGGATTTGCTTCTTCCCTTTCTTTTTTTCTCCCTGGCCCACTTTCTTGTGAGGTCTCACCTGGTTCCCTAGGCTAGACTCAAACTCATTACAGGCACATTCTACCATGCCTTGCTGAAGCTCCTTTCATAAAATACTCTGGCACAGAACTTAAGACATGCTGATGATGGCCTGAGATTAGTGAAAACAGAATGATCAGTAAAAAGATTCATGGTTTTTAACATATACACAGTCCAGAAGTGAAATAATAATATTCAAATCATGAAACTTAAATATTATAGATGTTTAAATGAAAAAATAACAGATATAATAACTTTGGAAGCTTTGGAATAGCTTTGGAAGAAAAGTGAATTAATGAAAGGGTAGTGGACACTAAGGGAGTCACCTAGAATGCATCTAATTTATGATAAAATACTGATGATATAGGGAAGCATCCCAACAAATCATCAAAAAGAGGAAATAGTAAAAGTGTATGAAGAATTATTGCTAAGAACTTTACAGAATTTAAAAAAAATCATACATCTTTAAGTTAAAAATGCACCTAAATACCAAGTAGAACAAAAGGTAGGCCATAGAAGAACAAACCTTGACCTAGACAAATTGTAATGAAACCAAACGACCTTAAAAATTACCAGAGGGGCTTCAACCTGCACAGCCTTTGTCAAGCCCATCTGGCTTCTGCAGTTTTCCAGACGTGACACAGCAGCACCCCTATGACCCAGCTACTAGGGCCTGGAGGAATTTGATGTGGAAACAAAGGCTGAACATGAGCAAGACTTAGCAACAGCAGCAGGAAGTGGCTACTGGTGACGTAGGCCTTGTAGACAACCTGGCTTATGAGGGTGACCTGAGCTAAGAGGGTCATGTGAATCCAGGAGGGGCCAATATGCAGAGAGTGTGAGGCTATGGAGTGCTCATCCCGAAAGGGGATGTCTGTATCACACCCTTTCTCCCCAAACTCAAAGTCATAGTGGAAGAGGATGTAGAAAGAGTGTAAGAGGCAGGTGTGGTGGATGACTACAGTGAAACAGTGTTTTCCACAAACAACAGGGCAGTTGCACATATATATGAACCCACAGGGGCTGTGACAGCATGCACAAGACCTGCAAAGGTCAAGCCATGCAAAAGCCCAGTATGGGGTGGGAGGAAGTCATCAGGAATTTTCACCCTTTTCTGAGGAGTGATTGACAAGGAGAGAGAGAGACAGAAACAGAGACAGAGACAGACAGAGACACAGAGGGAGAGACAGAGACAGAGAGAGAAAGTTTTCTTTTGAGAAGGCTAGCCATAACCGGTACTCTGTGCTCATACACCTGTACTCAGGCATATGCCAGCAATACTAAGCATTCTCAGTGGGCATAAAGGGCAGGGAGGGGGGAGAACACATGATTAAATGTATTTGATCAAAATATATTATATGTATGCATGGAATTCTCATTCAGTATAAAAGAAGCTATAAATTCTTTGCAAATCATCTATATTTAAACATACACTGATTGAAAATAAAGTACAAAAAAGATGCACCATATAACTCTATTAAAAAGAAGTAACAAAAGTAATCTTAGCAACAAGAATATCAGACAACATATACATGGTAAAAAGCTCTGAGAGAATAAAGAGAGTGATATACCAGGAGCTGGGGCATAGATCACTTGGAAAACTGGACTGCCACGCAGACATGAAGACATGAGCTTTATCTCTGGTACCCACATTATAACGCTGGGTGCAGCGGTGCCTGCCTGTAATCAAAGAGCAGAGAAGGCAGAGACAGAGGGATTCCTGGATGCTGCTGGCCAGCCAGCTCAGTGAGAGACCCTGTCTCAGAAGTCAAGGTGCTGGGCCTGTGGTGAAAGGCACCTGCAGCCAAAGTCTGGTTGCTGGATTTTGGTCCCTGGGATCCAATTGTTGGAGGAGAGAATTGATTCCTGAAAACTGTCCTTGATACCCACATGTGCAGCACAGTATGCAGCTCACATGCATACACACGTGCATAAAGAACTACTCTTAGTGAGAGACAAAGGTGGAAAGACACATGGCAGATCCCTGATGCTGACCTCTGGCCTCTATATGCAGCAGGTACACACATGTGCACATGTACATGCACACATACCTGCTCTCACACACACAGGAACACATAAATACTACATTGCAATGTTATCACTGTACTCTGCAAATACGTTTAACTAACTTTTGTGATATTGGAAGAAGATGATAACAGCTAATCAGAACAAGGATTTCAACTGCCTCCCTAAGATACTCATGGGTTGAGAAGATAAGACACAAGTAATAGAAATTTTTTGAAGACATAATAATTTGAGAAACCAATGGAAAACACAAAAATGGCTATTACAGTCCATCTAAAATTTCAAGACAAAATTTGAAAAATAAATCAGATACACTGTATTTTAACTTAATACTATTAAATTAGAAATCAACAGTAAAAATAGTAAAAATGGCAAATTTTTAAAATATTGAATGCACTTCTAAAATAATCCAATTTCAAATATTAAGCATGAAATAAAGTATGTAGAATTAAATGATAATGGAAGCATTAAATACAAAAAATTCAAAGCATACACAGTAATGAACAAAGATGAATTTGTAGACTAAATTGTACTTACTAACAAAACCAAAAATAAGAGATAAAAATGCAATCAGCTAAACAAACAGGAGATAAATGTATAGTATAGAATAAGTAAATATGAAGAAAAGATAGTGTTTACTAGAAAAGGCAGTTAATAGAATCCTCAGTTTATTCATTGAAAATATCAATAAAATGAGTAAATCTTCAGTAAACGTTCTGCAGGAAATGATGAACAACTAACTGGTCAGTGTATAAAGAATAAGAAAGTGCAGAGTGCTTAGCCCTGAGTGGGAAATCTGTATCACCGTCCTCCCACAAGGCTTCAGGACTGTAAAGTCAGAGGCAATGGGACAGTGTTCTCCAGACACAAGAAGGCAGATGTCCACGAACTCACAGCAGTTGTGACAGCATCCGTAAGACACAGGCAAGCTCAGGCCAGATAAAATCCCAGCACAGGAAGGAAGCTGGCATAAATTCCCAGCCCTAGTTGAGGAGCTACTAGAAACTGGTAACTACTGGGAGGGTGAGTCAATTTTCTTTAAAGGTGTGACCACTGGGAGGTCCACCACGCTCCAGGGGTTGAGCCCTCCCTCACCGAGAGCTTTTTGGCTCACCAAAATTAGACTCCATGGGTTAAAAAAAAAAAGAAGACAAAAAAGTTGAGTGGGTAGGGAGGTGAGGGTGAATCTTGGAAGGAGCTGAGGAAGGGGGAGGTGAATATGAAAAAAATACACTATATGAAATTCACAAATAATAAAAATATTTTTAGAAATAAGAAAGATTTCTAAAGTTCAACGGATGACATTCAGAATATCAAAGAACAATTTTGTACATATAAACTTGAAAGTAATAGATACACGAATTTATGTTTAGACTTGAGTGTGGGCATGTGTGTCAGAGAGAGAAAAAAAGAATACCTGATTTATACAAGAATTACACAGAAGATAAAAAGCAAAACAATCCAGTAATAATTTCTACTAAGATGAATCCAGAATCCAACCCCTCTTGACCTAGAAGAGATTAAGAGTTGCTTGGAAGAATATTGCACAACACATTGCTATCTGTCCTTACCACGAAAACAGTGACTCATATGTTTAGTACAATTCACTCTAGAAATCCAGTATAAATGGAGATTGTTTTGCTTCATCCAAGGAGCAAAAATTCTGAAAAACTTCACACACAGCAAGCATTAGAGATAAACCTGACTGGCATGAACATTCATCTTCTGAGAATGCTGGTTTTCCAGTCCTGACACTGAGCCACACATCTGCAGACACTCAGTACACCTCCCTCATCATGCTGAGCACCGGGATCCTAATAAAACTTGCCACAGCCACAGAAACAATTAAATGGCAGCAACACATCTACTATCAGAAAGCCATGGGTCCATGGTCCATCTTTTCTTTTTTCTTTCCTACTGCCTTTCTCCTGCCCTGGTCATTTCTTGTCCTGTAGGACTACACTGCACAGTGGAGCTGCTTGTGTGCTTACATCTCTCTCTCTCTCTCTCTCTCTCTCTCTCTCTCTCTCTCTCTCTCTCTCTCGTGTGCACATGTGCATGTGAGTGTGTTGGGTAGAGGCCAGAGGTCAATGTGGAGTCTCTGTCCACAGTGACTATGACTGAGCATCTGGGCAATGTGTCTGCAAGCCAGGCAGGTAGTTTTTGGTCTTTCTGTGGATTTGGGGTTTAGGATAACTTTCATTGTTTAGGAGGGTTGGTTTCAAGTTGTTGTTGTTAATGGTTAGGAGAAGGGCTAAACAAAGGAGATAAGATTTAAGGTTCTTCTTTGGAAAAAAAAAAAAACATATTGGCCAGGACGGTCATTAGCTGGTCATGGTCAATCTCCCTTCTGGCTTTAAAGTCCCGGAAGTTCTCAGGCACCAGTCTAACCACATTGAAGTACTCCTCGTAGGGTTGCAGGGACAGGCCCTCAGCCTGTGTGCTCAGAGTAAGCCTATTTCCCTTGATGATGACAGCAGCATGAGACATGAGGTCACTGTTGACTGTCTCCACTGGGATGTCATAAGACACTGTGCACTTCAGGAACCTGCCAAATGCCATCAGCTTGTTTCTGAGATAGGTCTCAGGAAAAGCTGAAGGCATAGAAGGAGGTAGCCAGTGACCTCCTTTCAAACCACAGCAAAGAACTGCAGGCTGCCGAGGAACTCCTGAGGGAACATGAGACCAGAAACAGAGCAACCGCCTGCTGCTCCTGTCAAGGCCAACCTGAGAGAATTCAGTGAGAAAAAGCTGAGTGTTCCAGAAGAACAGAACTTGACCTCAAAGCTCATCACTAAGGAAGAGAATGGGTAGATTCTGCCACTACTCATGTGGATACTGTACAAGACACCCTAACACAGCTGGAGCATCACAGAGATGAGCTCCTTTTGTGGAACAGTAAGCTCAGAGGCCATGTAGATGAGCTGGTCATGCAGTTGTCCAAACAAAGAGCTCATGACCTGGTCTCCACAGTCTCTGTGGAGAGCTGAGCACCATGCCTCTGAGCTGCAGAACCTAACAGGTGTTTTGGACAGAGACCTTGAAAATGTTAAAAACATGTCCGTGAACACCACCAGCGCAGCACACGTTCACGCCAACATCCAGATCATGATGGAAGAAGCAGAAAGACTGGCCGCTCATGCTCACAAGACTGCAAATGAAACAAGCTCAGTCTCGGAATCCCTGGTTTCTCAGGGGAAAGCAGTTCTGCAGCACCCTTCCAGATTTCTAGAAGAAAGCATCAGTGCCAGAAGGAAGCAGCAAGGTATTACATTGAAGCTAGATAAGTTGAAAAATTTGACAAGTCAATTTCAAGGGAGTGCGGATATTATTATGAGGCAAACCAACGACTCCCTCTGGATCCTGAGAGAAATTCCTGGAAGTGTGAAAGAGAAGGGAAGGAAAGCCAGAGAGCTGGCCACAGCCGCCAACGAGAGTGCCGTGAAGACATCAGAGGACGTCCTGGGTTTAAGCCTAAGGGTCTTCAACACATCAGTGAACCTGTTAGAGTGAATGCCACAGTACAGGAGACAAATGACCTTCTGCGTAACTCCACAATGACCACTCCGTTGGCTGGACGGAAAAGGAAAGACATGGAAATGCAAGCCAACCTCTTATTCGATCGACTGAAGCCTTTGAAAACACTGGAAGAAAACCTGAGTAGAAACTGTCAGAGATCAAGCTTCTGATCAGCCAGGCCCAGAAACATAGAAGAGCTAGCTAGCAAGAGGCCTGCCACAGACCATACAGTTTGTAAGTAATATAAGCCTCTGTGTGTTTACTTGGGTCTGAGTGGCTGCAGGACTGTGAGGTTGCAGGGCCCAGGCAGGACTAGAGAAACTCCAGCTACAGTGGAGTGTCTTCTTAAACTCTCAACTTTAATTTTCTGGGGACAGAGTCTCTCACTGAACCTGCCCCTCAACAATTCAGCAAGACTGGCTGGCCAGCAAGCCCAAGGGATCTCTTGTCTCTGCCTCTCCTCACTGGGATTGCAGGTATGCCTCAGTGCCTGGCTTTTTACATGGGTCCTGGGGATACAAATCCAAGTTCTCCTGGTTGTGTGGCAAGCGTTTGACAAGCTGAGAAGTCTCCCATGGCCCACTTTCCTTCTGTCTTTCTTTTTCTTTTTGAGGTGAAATGCTAAGTATCCCAGACTGGCTTCAAACTCTATGTAGCTAAGGATGGCCTTGAATGTTTTCCTTTTAATTTAATTAAAACTTTTTCCTACAATATGTCTTGATCACGTTTTTCTCCTCCCCTAGTTTCTCTCAGACCCTCCCACACACAACTTTGTTCTGTCTCTCCCTTTCAAAGAAGTAAACAAGCAAAAAAAAAAACCCATAAAAGACAAAAGAAACAAAACCAAAACAAGAAACACAACCGCCCCTTAAAAAAACCTGAAAATCAAAATAAACAAAAGACTAATAAGACAAAAAATACCAAAACAAAGCAAATGAAACAGAAAGTCCACAAAAATACCATTGAGTTGCAGGCTCATCTTTTCAAACTTGTTTCTCACACTATATGTACATCTGAATATGAAAATTTTCTTTAAGTTCTAAAAGTATAGTCAAGAGTTCTCCCCTGTCTTAGAGAGCAAAAGTCAGCCAAGGAGTCCCCAGCTACTTCCCTTAGCTGGCTGCTCTCAGGCAGGGGTCCAGCTACTTCCCTTAGCTGGCTGCTCTCAGCTAGGGGTCCAAGGGTCCAGGGGACTGGGAGGAGGTGGCAGAGAGATACAAAGCCCCAGCAATACTATCCTTCTCTTTGAACAACCTCACTATTGATGTTGATAAATTATAATATTTTCTGGGGGCTGGAGAGATGTTCCAGTACTTAAGAGTGTATTCTCCTCTTGTACAGGGACAAGTCCCATTCCTTGGACCCTTATCAGACAATTTGTAACTACCTGTAACTCTAGCTCCAGGGGATCCAGGGCCTCTGGCCTCTACATGCACTCACAAGCTCATATCCCCCTCACACATACACAACTAAAAATAAAAAAAATACTTCAAAATAAAATGATATTTTCTATATTTTCTTTACATATAAAGGACTGAAAAAGAAATGATGGGATGTGAGGAGTTCCTAATTCTGACTTGGTAACAAGCTGAAATGTCTGGTATTCTGGCTCTGATGCCTTGAGGATCATTGACAAGACTATGAGAGCTTTCTTGCCCAAGTGGATATACTTATTAATTCAACGTTCATTGTGGTAGAAGATATTAGAACCACCAAGAATACTAACCCTTAAAGTGAAAGAAAACAAAATGAAAGTTATGAATCAAATGCTTGCCTTGTAAAGTTCACACTGTGTAGTTTCAACATCAGAGTACAGTATGAACATAGGGTCTTTGGGAGGTAGTCTGGTGGGGTGAACAATCTCAATTCTGTTCTGTGGTGGCCTTATGGCTACACTGAGATACACAAAACCCTTTTTAAAAAATATTTATTGTATGTTATGTCTATGTGTGGTGAGCAAATGTATGTACACCATGTGTGTGCATAAGCCCTCAGACATTAGAAAAGACATTGGTTCCTCTGGAACTAGAGTTACTAAGGGCTGTGAACTGCCTTGGGAGTTCTGGAAACTTATACAGGTCCTCTGCAAGAGCAATAAGTGCTCTTAACTACTGAGCCATCTCTATAGCACCCTAGGACTCTTATAATAGCAAGCCATCTAAGAAAGGTCAGAAAAGTGAGGCACTTTTGGTGGGCACTGGTGCCCACAGCAGAGAGCTTGCTTGACAATGTGTGTGCATGTGAGTGTACATGCGTGCATGTGTGTGTGTGTGTGTGTGTGTGTGTGTGTGTGTATGTGTGTACAAAGAGGTCTTGTGAAATCATAGTGGTATGCTGGCTGCTACATGCCAGGAGAAAAAGCTTCACAACAAAATCTGTCTTGCTAGTGCCCTGATCTTGGATTTCCCAGATGGCAGATTGGTTTGACATGCCTTCCAGTTGATAAAACCCCAGCTGTCAGTATTTTATTATGCTTAGGTTGATAATCAAGAAAACAACAATAGCCATATGCACCATCACGAAGAAAGCAGGGTAAGCAAAGGACAAGAAAGTTGTGGCCTGTGTTCTCAATGTCCCTGTACCTGAGAGCTGGAGCAACTGTTCAGGAAGTGATCTAATACCTGATGATGAATCAGAATACAGAACACATACAAAATGCCTGAGGAGTGGAGGAGAGAGCCCTTATCTCCCATGATGTAAGGGATCAAGGGATGCCAACAGGTTACACAACTGATAAGCAAGATGGGCCTGAGAAGACATGTACAATTTATCAGACTTGAAAGGGTATGTGACGCTACAAGGTTCTGAAATAACCAAGGATTGTTCCCTCTCTGGACTTCCTTGTCATCTCCACCCAGCTTGACCCCTTCAAATGACAGCTAGACTGGGCAGCATTAACTGCCCAGGAGGGCATCAGTCAGAAGGGAGGCTGAAGATAACTAAGAGATCAAAGCTCTGGACTGACATCCAGCAGGAGCAAAACAGCCACCTTAAATTAGGACTTTGAGGAGGAAGAAGAAAAGAGAGGAAAGAAAGATTTTTCAGTTCCCAGGGGCCATGGACGGAACCCAGGCAGGTTTAGAGACCCCAGGACAGGTAGGACCCATGGCAACATTTCTTAGACCATTTTCTGGAGTAGAAAAGGCGACATAGTGTTTGTCATTATGCCTGAGAGCTGCTTCAACCTCTCTCAGCTGGTGTACAGTTCTGAGTCCTGCATACCTCAGAACAGCTCTGGAAAAATTGAGATTGTTCCCAGCCCCCAACAGAATAGACCTCATTCTGTCAGGAATGGCTAAATATTTACATTGTTCACGGATCTCTGCATTGCTTATAATTCACACCTCAACAAGTGAAAAGACACTCCAGGTAGAGGGCCCTAGAGAAAACACAAGAAGGTTAAACTGGAGGACATTTTCAGGAAACAACCAGCGAAGTGAACTAGTGAGGCTTTTGAATGCCAAATCCACAAGATCTAATTAAAGGAAAGGTTGCAGAGACCCCCAGAGATTTGTGACTTGAGGTTAGGTGTACAGGCAAAAAGGGGAAAAACACACATGGAGAACGGTGTAATGATGTAATGTGGCTGACACTGGACAGTATAGACTGGGAGAATAGCATGTTAACTCATGTAATAACCAGAGCTACAGTCTCACTTGGGTGCAACAGATGTTCTTACTTATGTGGGCAACTGAGTGAGTCAGCTTCACAAAGCATTGGCCAATGGACCCATCATGTTCTGTCATCTGGTCCTCAAAACAAGTTGATACACAGTTCTGACTATTCCCACACTGCATCCCACAGCTTTGGGAAGGAGCCTTCCCAAAGCGCAACTTCCTCAGGTTTAGGTAGAGCCATCATGTCTTGTCTAGATAATTACAAACCTATTAGATGAGTTTTCACCTTCCATCCCAGCACTATCCAGCCTAGGCTCCATTCAGTCAACAACTCTCTGAACAAGAGTCTAAGGGGCCCGTTCTTCTGCAGAGAGCTTGCTGGTATCCTGTGCTGCTGGAGGAGGAGTCTGAGGTCCCCTTGCATCTCACTGACTTTCCGGACATTGCTCTCTCTTACATTCTTCACCATGGTCTTTAGGGGTCCCAGGAATAAACCTCCGGGCTGCACTTGCTTGTCCCTTTGTCTGATATTTCTTCCAGAGCACACTCATGGTTTTCTTTCTCCTTTCCTTCAGACCTCAAACAATACTTTCTCAGAAAGACTTCCTTTGCATCCCTGTCTAAAGTGTCTCCAGTTCTCTTTGTCCATTTACAATAACATTAGCTTTTCACCAAACACCTAATCCTCCTGGTGTGCATCCTTGCCTCTCACTACATCAGGCATGAAAGCCACTACTAAAGGGTTTCTGTGCACAGTGCCAATCCTGCAAGGGAAGTAACAAATGGGTTTCAAAGAATAGTAACTACTCAGAGAGTTGGACTGCAGGAACAAACCTCAAATGCCAACATAACGAGTTTGAAAGATCATGTTTTCCTAAGAAAAACAACTTCAATTGGAAATATATTTTAAATATCCATAATATGATTATTTCTGGCATTAGTAATAACTGCAGATTACTTTTGTTTAAGGATCATGTACATGGGATTAAATACCACTATGTGGCCAGCAATGTCAAACTGATTTTCATGGATCACTAAAAATAGTGGCCTTTTAGTCATCTTGCCTTTGCTGTCTGTGTGTGAGGGTTATCAAGCAAGTGCCCCATATGCTTGGGTATTTGAATACATCATCACTAGACTGGAGTTTATAGAACGTTTAAGAGGTGTAGCCTTCCTGGAGGAAACACATCCTCAGATGAGGGCTTTGAATGTTTACAGCCTTTCCCTGCTCTGTGTTCTTTGCTTTATGTGTCTGATTGCAGATGCGATCACTTGGCATCCTGCTCCAGCTGCCTGCTGCCATGTGTCCTTCCCACTAAAAATTCTCCCTCCAGAACCATAAGCTAAAATAAACTTCCCTGAGCTGCTTCTTGTATCAGAGTTTGACTACAGCAACAGAAAATAACTAATACAATGCATATGTGTGCATACTCCCCCTAACAAACACACACACACACACACACACACACACACACAGAGAGAGAGAGAGAGAGAGAGAGAGAGAGAGAGAGAGAGAGAGATCACCACACAGAATGGCACACACTAACACCTCTCTGAGAGCTTTTAATCTGAAAGCTTTCCCTAACAAAGATCATTGTCTGCTTTCTCTAGAACTACATTTTATTGTGACTTAATATTCTCAATTATTCACAACTGACATACTCAAGATTTGCATGTTTTACATATGAGATATGTAAAAATAAGAATAAAGAGACCAGCTGAACTTTTAGCTGACATTTGATATGAAATGCTTTTTCTAACAAGTAAAGCATCTCTGTCCAAAATTACCTGGAGAAATGGGTGAAAATTCTTCAAAGTTGCTTGGTTTGTTTGCCTATAAACAACATAAAACAACTATATCAGGCAGAAAATAAAAGCTAAATGAAAAACCTTTAGAAACAAAACAAGGTAAGTGCCTGAAAGGTTTCCTGGGAAATGTCTTGCTGCTGTGGGAAAGAGCCTTTGGGAAGAGTACCGTCTAGTGGTCAGATTTATACAGACGTGAGGAAATGGAAAATTACCTTTTACGTGAAGATGAAATGGGATACTTGGGAAATTATGCCACTAATGAAAAAAAACTCACAGCCTTGCAAACTCATTTCCTAACCAGTCACCACTTCCTTGAATTCTCGCACCTGCTAAAATAATTACACACGGATTTATCCATGAGGAAAATAAACTGAACTACCCTGCAACGCCTGCGAAGTCCCTTCTAGCCAGTGGAAAATTTACAACTATATGAGGAAGGAAAATGAAACAATCATGTAAAACAAAGAGTAAAGAAAAAACCTGAAGTTGGCTGTCTTCACAGCCCTGCCACTGCGGCTTTACACCTCTGATCCTGTGCGGCAGTTACAGTCACCAAGCATTCAAACCGGTTTTGAGATCTCAGTGCCCAAATTTATTTGAAACCGATTTCCCTTTTTCTCGGTCTCAATACATAGCAAATGATTTTCAAGCATATACCCAACTAGACTGGGATTTCTTTCAGTTAATTCTCTAGGAAATATGTTAACTTATAAACTAGAAGTGAAGCAGGAATGGGAAAATCGTCAGATCACTCCTCTTAGGAGCCTGGATGGGGATTATACCCTCACGTCGTAAGCACTGTTCTCTAGACTTCAGTTGCATTGGTATAGTAACAAAAAGGCTCTTCCTTAACTTGGTGACTGCAAGTGACTTGAGAACTTTGAAGCGGTTATTGATTTGAGGAAAGCAAATATCTCACCTAGAGAAGTACATCAAGTGGAGCATCTGTGGGAGACTTGAACTAAGAAAAGAGAGTTGGAAAGAAAACTGACAGAACACATCTGTCTCCATTACATGAAACAGGTCCATTCTTGGATCCTGACATTTTAGGTAGATGATCCACCCCTCCTGCTATCCCTCTGCTCTAGGTCACCAGCATAGGCCCCAATGCTCTAGTTCTTATCACACCAGGCTCATCCCACACTCTTCAAACTTTGCTTTACATTTCAGCCTCTTACGCTGATGTTCAATTTTATTTTCCCAATAAACAGGAAAATCTCTGTCTAAGCAGCCTTCTTTCCTAATGCTGTTTGCTCAGCAAGGGGTGTTCTCTCAAATATTTCTTCACCTAACAACAGTGCTATCCTTTAGTGTCCATCTCGGGGTCAGCCACTCTGGGATGAAGGAAGAGACCCTTTTCTTTGAGTTCTCACTGCTTAAGTTCACACATTATAGATTAAAATTGACACCTGACAAAGATACACTTTCCTGTGTTCTCAGAGTCAGGTACAGTTCTCCCTAGTTCCAGCATACTGCAAGTCCATGGGGGAGTGTGCCATGAGTGTTTACAGAATTGAATATGCTTATGAATTTACTCTTCTATTGAGAGAGGTTACACTAAAACCCAAGTCGAAACTTTCCATACTTGAAACTACAGTGTCTCCCCATTTCCATTAGATGTGGCCAGTTAGGTCAGCACAAGACCAAATTGAATAAGGCAAGAAAACTTACAATCATGCAATGAAGGCAGCATCCATCTCCCTTTTAAATGATTAAGAGAACTTAAAACACTTAGCCACACAAACATGTCAACTTGCTGAGAAGATTGATACATTGGGTATTGAATTATGAAAATCTATTTGCAGACCCACCTGCACACTGAAAGACGCATCCACATGCACCTTGAAGAAGAGGGTGAGAATGAGCCTAGTCAGTGAGGCTATGAAAACAACGAAGTGGGCCCTTCCAGTCACTGTATCTGTTTGTTCTTGATTCATACTTCATAAAAAGGACCCAACACATGACTCTGACAATGTGTTCACTTTGTTAGACCAGCAATCAATGCAAATATTGGCACCAGTATTTCTTCTTTTTAATTTTTATTTATTTATTTTTCTATTATCAACTTGATACAGTATAAATTCTTATCCTAATAGTGAAATGTTTCATTGAGGCTTGCCCAGTAATTGAGTAAAACCAAAACTTACTATAATCCACAGTCTTCCTAGGGTTCTCCCTGCTATATAGCCTCCCTGGTTCTGTGGGTTACATGCACAAAACTCAAGTCCAAGTGGATCAAAGACCTCAACATAAATCCAGTTACATTAAACTTAATAGAAGAGAAAGTAGGAAGTACTCTTGAATGCATTGGCACAGGAGATCACTTCCTAAATATAACACCAGTATTTCTAATAAGGAAACTGAATGGCTGATCAAGAAGTTGCTTCAGCAAAAGTCTCATCTCTGTCCACAAAATGGGACTGTTGACACACTGTTCCTCCACTGTAGCTTTTCCCAGTGAGCCATAGTAAAGAAGGAAGAAACAATCAACAAAGGGTCTTAACAGGGCAGACCATTTGGATGGAAAGCCAACATCCAGGGCTGAAAGCAATGCATCTTTTAAGTTTAGACTCGCTTCTTTAAATTCGTCCATTATAAAACAGAATGTGGATGAGCAAATAATCTAAAGATTATTTCCTTAAAAATTATGTCTTGTCAGTCTCTTATATAATAAAGTCATTCTTCCAAGGAAGTTTCTCTGCTTTTTGGAATTACTCTAAAAAGCATAACTTTCCCTGTCTCTCTGTGTTCTGAGCTGCTTTCCACGCACTTTGGGCTTCCTCACCCTTTCTCTAGAGCTCTGTTCCCTGCCATCTGCCTGCCTGTCACTCCATGGCTGACCTCCATTGTGCTTCAACTCAAGTGACACAGTTTTTGTCCTTCTTCTCTTCATTTTCCTCCTCTAGACAGCTGCTGAGATTTACAGATCGCCTGCCCTGGGGTTTTCCTTTTAAACTCTAATATAACCGTCCTCTAGCTAAAAAAAAAAAATTCTCAAGCATCCTACATCCCATAATTATCAAACTGGTTTTTTAAGATTGTACAAGGAGAAATACACACTTATTGATATATAAGTTAACAACTTAAATAGATGCAATGCAATATAATCTAAATTGGCCCAAGTGATGATTGAAAGCTATTTAGAAAAATATGCATCTCATATATAACAAATGAAAAGTACAATATATATGCTATAACATATTAAAATTTTAGATTTACACTTTACTAACATTGACATTATATCTTTTTATATTTCTTTTTATACATATGATTATTTTACCTGAATATTTTTATGAGCACCACACGCATGCCCATAGCTGTCAGAAGAAGGCATCAGAAACTCCAGAACTGGAATTACAGATGGCTGTGAGCCACCATGATGGTGCTAGGAATTGAACACTGGGTCATCTGGGAGAACAGCCAGCCAGTGTTCTTAACCACTGAGACATCTCTCCACCCCTCCCTTTATATTTACATTTGAGTATATATTTGAATCTATTTTTACTGTTTTTAATAAATTCTTTTAAAATAGATTTCATGAGAAGTTTCTAACTTCTGGTATAATTTTATAATGATTATTAAAATCCAAAGCTAGCTTCTGTCATTAAACTGATTTATCCTCATTTATAAACATCTTAACAGATCTCACTTTTAGCATTTTATGAAAAAGTTCTTTCATCTAATGGGTCCTTTATAGGTATATCAAAAACTGTGATCATAAACTACAAATAATCCATCCACCTTGTGGGAAATATGCACTGTAACACTCCTGTGTTTAAAAGGGCCTGGGCTTAGAGGGCGGGAATACTTCTGTTTCTCTACAAAACAGTAAGTTTATTTAGGGCTGAAAACATTTAGATTCTAAATGTGATTTTGTTGAAGATCAAGTATGCCTAAAGAATAAATGATGAAATACACATTAGATCACCCCATACACACATAAAGAGCCCATAGCATATGCTTTTTGGAAGGTCTTGAGAACTCAAAAATACTGTTCCTACATTAGAACCTTAGAGTCTTTAAAAGGCCGCATCAAGTGTGATTAAAAAAAGAGGCCCCTGTGATAAAGGCTGTGTCTAATGCCTGAGCCATCAGCAATGTCAGACCATGGGAATCTGTTACATGTCTAGACACAGACTTAGTACATGACGTTGGGCCCAATATTCTGTATTTCTAACAGGCTTCTGAGGGGCATGTGCTGCCGGTCTGCAGACCACAGAACAAAGAGCAAAGGTTAAAAGCATCTAACTGCTTTGATGAGAGTATGTTCGGGAAGCTATTGGTAGGTGTAAATATTGCACAGGACACAGGAAAAAGAGTTCCTGAGCACAGAAGGGTGGCTCATATCTGTAACCCCAACACTTCGGGGGGTGAGGCAGGAGGGTGGTTCCCAGGGAGTTCCAGCCTAGCCTGAGCTACACAGTGAGGCTAACCTCAGCTATAGAGTGAGGCCTTCTCTCAAAATAACGGAAAGGAAAGGAAAGGAAAGCAAAGGAAAGGAAAGGGGAAAGGGAAAGGGAAAGGGAAAGGGAAAAAGGAAAGGAAAGCAGACAAAGAGGCAGTGGGAGATAGAGTTTTGCAGAAACAAAGATTCGCAGTTTAAGAATGAAGGTGTAGGTCAGTTCGGGCTGTCTCTCGACCGTTGCCGGCAGTCTGTTGTGTGGGTATCTTTGTGGATTTCTGTGGGCCTCTCTAGCACTTTGCTTCTTCCTGTTCTCATGTGGTCTTCATTTACCATGGTCTCCTATTCCTTGTTCTCCCTCTCTGTTGTTGATCCAGCTGGGATCTCCCGCTCCCCCAAGCTCTCTTTCCCTCGACCCTCGCCTTTCATTACCCCCACTCATGTCCAGGCTGTTCATGTAGATCTCATTCCATTTCTCTGTCATTGGGCGATCCCTGTGTCTTTCTTGGGGTCCTGTTTTCCGGGTAGCCTCCCTGGTGATGTGAGTAGCAGACAATTCATCCTTGTTTCATGTCTAGTATCCTGCTATGAGTGAGTACATACCATGTTTGTCTTTCTGAGTCTGGGTTACCTCACTCAGGATGATTTTTTCTAGATCCATCCATTTGTCTGCAAACCTCATGATGCCATTGTTTTTTTCTGCTGAGTAGTATTCCATTGTGTATATGTACCACATTTTGTTTATCCATTCTTCAGTTGAAGGGCATCTGGGTTGTTTCCATGTTCTGGCTATTACAAACATGATGGCCAAACACCCTAATTGTTGTGCTAGAAACCTCATCCAACTACTGAGGGATCTGGATACAGAGATCCATGACTAGGCCCTGGGTGGATCTCTGGGAGTCCAATTAATGAGAATGAGGAGGGTTTATATGAGCGAGAATTGTTGAGACCAAGGTTGGATAAAGCACAGGGACAAATAGCCAAAGGAATGGAAACACATGAACTATGAACCAATGGCTGAGGGGTCCCCACTGGATCAGGCCCTCCGAATGGGTGAGACAGTTGATTGGCTTGATCTGTTTGGGAGGCATCCAGGCAGTGGGACCAGATCTTGTGCTCATTGCATGAGTTGGCTGTTTGAAACCTGGGGCCTATGCAGGATTGTTTGGCTCGGCCTGGGAGGAGGGGACTAGACTTACCTGGACTGAGTCTACCAGGTTGACCTCAGTCTGTGGGGAAGGCTTTGCCCTGGAGGAGATGGGAATGGGGGGGGCGTTGGGGGGAAGGTGAGGGGGACGGGAGGGGGGAGAACAAGGGAATCCGTGACCGATATGTAGAACTGAATTGTATTGCAAAATAAATTAAAATAAATTAAAAAAAAAAAAAAAAAAAAAGAATGAAGGTGTAGAGTAACATAAGCACACTGAGTGGCAAAGCGTCAGTGACATGGCACACTTCACGGTGTTTGAAGACGTGGCTAGAAACGTAACCTACGTTACACTGCGGCTGTTTTCCATGTCGTCACGTATCATGGAGAACACCCTTTTACTAAGTTTAGCAAGCCGAGCAATATTTTCACTTTCCTGAAATTAAATAAAAGAATAATATTTCAGAAAGATAATTCAGATATTACAAGGGGCGCACTGGAAGAAATAAATGAAACCGGATGATGGGCTCTGAAGTTGTTTAAGGAAGGGCTGGTGAAGTCCATGGCAGCTCAGTGAGGTAGGGCAGAAAGTCCTGAAACTCAATCAATGAAGCCACATGTGGGACAGACACAGGAAAGAACACTTAAGTCCTTTCTACAGGTTTCCGTGGTGTAGAGCCGTGACCTAGGGGGGCTCCCACTTACAGCTCATGGCTATGAGATCCCTTGCATCCAGCACAGCGTGACTAGAAATGAAGCAAACCATTTGGCCTTTGCTTAAGAGTCCTCTTTTGACTGTGAGGTGACACTGCCCCCCTTACGCTGGCTATAAGGGCAATTTTGCAGGGCATTTGTTGAGGATGGAGGACACAGTGTACTCTAAATCATTGAAGTGTTTCTCAGAGCAGAGCGGTCCACTGAGCTCAAGTACACACCTCAGACTCCTGCAAGAGAAAACACCCAAAGCAAACCAATCGAGACAAGCTAAAACTTTGTGGGTTTGTTCCTCTGATCATGTATATGTAGTATTTTTCATGCTCCAACATCTCTGTTTTTACTTTTAGCCTCTGAAGGATTTGGACACTGAAGCATTTATAAAAGATCAAAAACACCAGAAGGACTAAATTTAACAGCAAATCAGAAATTGCAGGTCAGGGGAGATGATAATAAACTCCCATTTTTAAGGATAACATTGATGGTTCTTGAGGATATCCTGCTGGAGATATTTAGTAGGTTTTGAGACAAACAAATGTGGACTCAGAAGCCACATGAGTCAGGGAATACCTAGGGAGGGGGGTGAGTAACAGGAGAAGGTCCAGGATGACAAGGCTCCAGAAAACCAAAACACAAAGGGGAGAGAAATCTCATGAAACTATGTCAGACAGAAAAGCAAAATAGGAGGTACAGACCGTGATCATGCAGTGATGTTACTTATATAAACATCTAAAAATGATATGACTTAGCCCCAGGAGTGGACATACACATTAAAGATGCTCAGGGAGTAAAAACACCCAGTGCTGGATAACGGCTACCTCTATTTGAGCAGGAAGGACCACACAAATTCTTCTGAGGATGTGTTTTATTTATGAAATGAGGATGGTGTATATGATGGCTCACTTTTAAAAGAGTTTACATGGTTTCTTAATAGAATTTGAATGCTAGAAAACAGATCTATCTATAGGTAGACAGACAATTCTACAAGGTAGGACATGCTACATGGCATCAAAAATAGATAAGAAATGGAAATTTATTATGTAATTTACCAGGAAACAACTTACTAATGATATCCATAAGAGGGAACTTGGAAAGTGTATGGTAACTTGGATTAGATTTTTTTCAATAAATGCATTTATTTTCTAAATGTTATAACATTTCCACTGCTATTTGCTTTTCAGAAAACAATGATGAGGAAAATTAGCAGGGTTTTAACTTGTCTAGTTCACCTGATAAAATACCTATTCTTTGATGGGCTTGGCCCATTTCAAAAATACTTTAAAAATGTTAATCACTTCCCATAAAAATTACTGGAGGGGCATTGCTCATGAATGGTTTTGGTGTACCTGGAAAAGGTAAAGAAGATTCCCCTTAGCTGCCATCAGAGAAGATATGGTAGAGAAGACACTAATAGAACATAAAGACGCCTTCACCAGACTGTCACTGTCACTGTGATCAAGAACCTTCCAACATTCAGAAATGTGAGAAATGGATGGTGTTGAAAAAAATCACAAAACCTGTAGCTGAGAAGCTATTGATAGCTAAAGTCTTCTGGGAATGGAAGACAGTTTATTTTAAGAGTGTGGTCCCTGATGGGTCAACCATGCTCAAGTGGGTGGCCCCACCCATGAGTACAGGAACAGTACAGATTGGACTCAGTGTTCTCAAAAAAAAAAAAAAAAGAAAAGAAAAAGAAAGAAAGAAAAGGACACTAAGAAGGTGGAGGTGGATATAGGAGGAGCCGGGGGAGGTGTAAATAATATGATCACAATATACTGTCTGAAATTCTCAAAGAATTAAAAATGTACATATTTTAAAATCATATTCTTTAAAAGATGCCAAACCCACATAAAATATATAGTATTTTGTTATAGCATCACCACAGACTAAGAAAACCTTGCAAAATAATCTATTTTTAAAATATTTTCCTTTTTAGTGATGCAAATGCTTGTGATCTTGAGCTGTTATCTGTATTCAATGATTGAATACACTCAGGCAGTGAAATCTCATCTCAGTCTCATAATGATAGTGACTTTAACAAGAAAGCAGACTACTAGAATGATGGACTTTAATTTTTCTAGTTCCAGTTATTTTCCCTCTTATTTAAAAGACCACAAGTGCCTGACATCATTGTAATCCCAGCATTCAGGAAGCTGAAAGTGGAGGACCACACGCTCTAGCTCAGCCAGAGGCACACAGTGAGCTTCTGCCCCACAGAGCATGTAAATGCTAAGAGATCAATAGGCTGTTAAACAGATTACATGTAGGGGCAGATATGCTTGACTATTTCATTTGGAAATTTCAATCCCACTCTAACATGAGATATCCTGTTTCACCCACTGTTTACAGATGTAGAGATCCTGCTGCGGTACAAGCACAAAACAAAATAAGAGTAAAGTTCAGATTCAGGCAAAATGGGGACAGCTCACCCAGTCAGCTCTGTGGTTTGTTATTATGCCCTAGTTCCTAATATGGATGACCAGAAGGATGCCATTAGAAGCTGAACATGTTAAAAACCAGAAAATGAAGTTTGGACTTGATATCTAGGGTAGACAGCTTGATTTCTGTAGTCAGAAAACAAAGGATAAACTAAGGTGAGTAAATTTTAGCCAAAAACAAGAAAACAACAAAATTCTAAGTGTGGAAAAAAAAAAATGGTCCCAGCCAGTTTTAAAAGGTAAATGTGTAACTCTGTGGACCTTTCGAGTTTTCCCCAAGGCCCCACTCTAGAAAAGTCTGTGCATTGGAATGTTCCCAGAAGGTAACATTCTTAGGCTTGTCCAAAATCAGTGTGCAGGGATGCCTAGGAGGAAACAGTATGACCCAGGACCCAAGAGGTGACATCACTGCCCAGCACAGTCAGTAGTCAAGGGCCGAGTGGAGAAGTCTGTGGAATCGTAACCGCTTATCTGAGGCACTGGAAGGTACTGCCCAATTTTAGGGACCTCCTTCAAAGTCATATTTTTTAGGCAGTGGCTGACTCTGTAGCCTATGCTGGCTTTGAACTTATAGCAATCCTCCAACCATAGTCTTAAGTAATGGGGTTACAGGTGCCACAACCCACTAAAATAAAATTTTAAAATAAAATATTACAAACTTTCTAAAAAGCCTAAACTGTAGCACAAAGACATGGTTAAAAGGACAAGTGGGAGTTTGCAGGCTATAAGAATAAGAAACTAGTTATCTTGGAAAGTACGTCCTGTTTTATTATGACAAGATAGGTCAGGAATGGGAAGTGTAGTCAGAGTACACCTTCTGACGCTCTTTCACAGAAAGGCAGAGAAAAGGAGCGTCATCATGTTAGGTCCCAGGGTCAAGAACACTGTGATTTCCTAAAATGAACAGAGGCAAAATAAGGAGCCTTTGTGAGTCATGTTAACTAAACATAAAGTTAGAAATATGAAAGGCTGGCTTAAGTAGCCATGGTGTGGGGAGAGGGAAAGAGGAAGTCCTGAGTGTGAGAAGTCCCGAACGAATGTGTGTTGTTGACACATACATGACTATGTCAAGTACCCTAGTCTCAGCCCGCGGCAATGGCAAAGCCTGCCTCTGGTCTGAGGTGGATGTTGATAGTGTGTGCAGAAAATGTCCAACACAGCTTCCTCCATTAGATGTTTAGGGCCTGAACACTGCTCCTACCTAGATTAGCTAAGCCTGTCTCCTTGATCCAGCTGTATACCATAAACTTTGCCTATTTTTCTGTATATAATAACCCTGCCTCCCTGTTCAACTGTATGCAGGAACACCACCCCCTGTTCAAATGTATAGAATAAATACACTGCACTCCTAGGGTCCTAAAGATTCTCCAGCAGAGGGCCCAGACCACCTGATCCCAACATTCTGTCCATTTGTCCATCTGTCTGTCATTTCTTCATTCCTTCAATGCCCCAATTGGATCTATCCTTGGAGCAGTGCTGGGCATCGTATCATGGTATAGCAAATACATCAAATATAATAAATGTACTTCCATTCACTGATCTTATTTATTACAAAACAACCATGTAAACATTATTATAAGACATTCTAAAGACGGGAAAATCAAGACACAAGGAGAGTAAGTATCTTGGTACAAAATTAGAAAAATAGTAACTGGTAGATCTATATATCTATCAAACTTGGCTTTATCTCCATTCAAAATCTATAATTTTTCCATTAGTCTTTGCTACGAACTTCTCATATTGAGCTTGGTGACTTGTGGGTATAGAAGAAGCAAGGGGAAAGCGTAGAGCAGAACATGAAGACTCTAAACTGGATGGTATAATTACAAGCATAACAAAAACAACTCTAGCCTCTGAGAAATAGATGGTTACATCATTTCTCGCTGGAGCAGGCTTTTGTTTAGTTGAATAGACACAGGCAGCCATAAAAACACCGCAGGCTTCCTGCAAGTGAAGGAAAGCTTCCTGTCTGACCTTAAGAACCAGAGCTGTCCACACTCTGGACGACTTCCACCTAGAAGACTTAACACCTACCATGTGACTGGACTGACCCAGCTCTGACTGGAACTGTGTCAGCAGAACAGACACAGCCAACCTTCGCAAGTCCACTACAGAGTTAGAGCTCAGAGCTGGGAATCCGAGATACCTCAGTCAAACTCCAGTGTCTGCTTCCTGAGAGTGACACTTCCCCTCCAATCTCAGTTTCCACATCTGAGAAATGGAACAGTAAAATATCCCTCCCTGAGAGCTATGGGGAAGATTAAGTAATACACACCAGACAGATGACTCCTTGGAGGAAGCACTTCACAAAGGCTCTGCTACAGTAGATGCTATCAACAGCAGTGATGGTGATACAAGCAGGACAGAGTTGGGAGAAAACAGAGACCCACTCAAAAACCTGCAAGAAAGCTGAGCATCCAGATGTTTCGGTACTTGTGGGCCAAAGCCTGGTTTGGGTTTGCTAAGGGTTCCTATAGCCAAGGGTTAATAGACAAAAAACAAGCTGCTTCTCTCAAACCAAGGAAACATCGACTCTTAGAAAGTGAAGTGGGTTAGGACTGTTTATTGACAACTGTTTGGAGGCCCTGCAGTTGTCTTTGTTTATTTTGAGTGGCATGTGGCTTTCATAGCTTGGTAGTTTGTTTTTATCCTTTCTAGCTTGTTGAGATTAATTCACATTTTTAAAACTTATTGCTGATGATTTAGAGAGTCACTAACCTGTCTGTATAGTTACAAAGGTGGTGTTATGCATGGTATTGTGAGCATCACCTCCAAGGAACTGCCTTGGTTTTATGGAGAAATTGAGCTAGTTGCTGAATCCCATCACCCTCATTTTTTAAAAGCCTGGGAAATAATAAAGATTTAAAATGTGTTTAGCAAATGATAATTCTCATTCCAAGGAAGTTTGATGAAGAAAACTGATTCTTGATAGTGCAGCCATTGCTACATCCCTTATAAAAGCAGGGGCAGCTAGGAACAGCAGGCTTGTGCACGCTCTGTGATTGGTCTGGAAAGACTCAAGAGAGCTTAGTACTACAGCCACACTGTTTTCAACTGACTTAAAATTAAATATTCAATGCTACATGAAAGATGTAACAAGTTCTGATACTCAAATACTGAGTCATACCTATGAAGCAATTGTAACTAGAAAGAAGCATGGAAGGCATATGTTATGAAGCTAAAACAATAAGAATGAAAAAATAAATATAACATATTATCTACAGTGTTGCTGAAACTTTATAAAACATGTTTCTTTGCCACATGTACATGGAATCACCAGCAGAAATCCCTAAAAATCAGAACTAGAGCTATAACACACAAGGCTCTGTCTAATCACTCGACATAGAAGTGCCTCAAGTATTGGAAAGACTGTAGAAAAGTTAAACTTCTTTTAAACTTCAATTAGTATAATGATGCCACAAATTTTAAAGTATCTTTATATATTTTTAATATTGCTAAATCATATAACTATCATATAACTGTCATTTCAAATGAAATTAAAAATTGCTACATTTAATCCATGTTTTAAAAAATCAACACTGCTCCATTAAATATAATGCCTACTAGCAACTAACTTACTGAGATGGGATTCAGGAGGGAATCCTGTGGATATATAGAAGACAGATGACAGCGACAAGGAATATTCAGTGGGAGGCCAATGGCATTCTAGCCAAATAACCCACCATAATACCTCGCAGTCTCCCATTTCCCTAGGTCCTGATTCTGGGCCACACCTAAAGAAATCCACCAATGCCAAGAGAGGCATTTACAATTTTATCACTGTAAAACAAGTTATTTCAATCCAACCTTCTACCCCAAATGGAGGTTTTTTAATTCAAGGACTAGAATATGTGAATAAGTAATTTTGGTCAACATAGCCAGAAGTCTTAGCATCATAGGCTCCAGGTTTACACATATTACATATGAATTCATGAACCAAAGTCAGCCGATCTGCTCTTTGGAAGTCACTTATCTCAGTACTTGATCTGAGGATGAGGCATGCCTAACGTGTTCCACTATCCAAGGGAAAATCCAGAGAGCCAAAGACTGGGGTGGGGAGCCTCCACACACCAGCCAGTTCCCAGCAGCCCCCACTGGCAGCACACATATCAGGGTTTAGAACCCAATTCATAGTTTGTACTTTCTTCCCATTCCCTTTCCTACCAATCCCAGTCAATGTTACTTTTTGAAAGATGTTTTGAGTTTTCAAAAGAGATTAGTCTCAGACACAAAGGAAAAGTAAACAAGGTCATTAACCTCGTCATGCTCAGCTCATGTGGCTCTTCCCCAGATTTCTGACCAAAGGGCACAGAGATTAATAATTAATTAATAATTAATAAGTCAGCAATAGATTAGACAGCTACTGAATTCGTAAGCCAAAATCCACAGTTAAAATCATTATTTTAGTATCAAGTTCCTCTAAACCAGATTATTGGTTATTTTTAACTTTTAATTACTGTTCAACAATGATAAACAAGGCCATATAAACTATAATTAAAATTATGTTTCATAAACTGTATTTAAGTAAGCATTTTCTACATAACCATTGCCACATATTATTGCTTATAATTACTATCAAAAAAGTCTGGTTTTGCAAAAAGTTGGGAGAATATAAAGCAGTGAGAAAAATGGTTTATTCTGGTCATATCTGTTTTATTCATTCCTAAAAGTTAAAATGGAAAAACACAGGAAAACAATCACAAACATCACAGCTCTTCCAGACTTGAGGGGAACACCTGAGCAGAGACAATCAAATCACTTTGCTCATAAACCCCAGCATCACCTAAGAGTACTGGTTCCTAAGAGATCTTGAAGGTAATTAAAATGTATTCCAGTGTGGTACTGCAGTAACGTTATTTGCAGAGAATTCCTGATGTCAAGTTGTTGTTTGTGTGATTAATAAATTCAGATGGTAGACCTAGAGTCCTTATCTAGATATCATCACTTGACATCCGAGTGTAGCCAACAGGAGTTGACGGCGGCTAGTAGATAAAAATAAGTGAAAAACCTTGCTATTGCTAAGGGTCAAGTATTAATTAAGCAAAATAATATTTGTAAGACTTTAGATTATTTTTACTCAGCAATGTGTTTATTATATAATTTTGTTTGTTTGTGACAGAGTGGGGAGTTAGGCCGGGATGGCCTCCTTCAGCATTTAGCCAAGACTGGTCTCAAACTGGACCCTCCTGCCCCATCCTCCTGAGATTACTGTGTTACAGCCATATGTCCCCACACATTGCTTTATAGTTAGTTACATCTCACTCTGCATAAAATGCAAAACTCTTACTCTGGTGTTAGACCTAAGTATTTATTCCTATTTAATACATACATAATCTTAGACAAATAACAACAAAAAAAGGCCTTTCGTTTTTAAACAGGCACAATCATTCAGAGATCTGTTTAAGGTTTAAATGGGAGTGCCTCCCTGAAAGATTTAGTAAAGCAGGTGGCACCAAACATAGTTTCCCTTAAGAGCAGATTTAGGGCCTTTCCTATGGCTTGGGGGTGGCAAGAGCTTGCTACCAGACTGGAGGACCCGAGTTTGATTCCTGGGAACTATACTGTACACTAAGAGAACACGCGCACACTCCAAGCTGTCCTCTCACCTCCATATATTGCAGAATAAATAGATACATAAATAAAT
This sequence comes from Peromyscus californicus insignis, assembly GCF_007827085.1. Classification (NCBI taxonomy): domain Eukaryota; kingdom Metazoa; phylum Chordata; class Mammalia; order Rodentia; family Cricetidae; genus Peromyscus; species Peromyscus californicus. The sequence goes on along the minus strand of NW_026294480.1, from coordinate 71,357,980 downwards.
AAATAAATAATTTTAAACTTACATTTTAAAATACAGTGTTTATTCATATAGACCTTAGACATGTGGACATAGTCCTTACACTGCCCCAACAGCCAAGGAGTGATTTGATTTTCATAGTCAAGTCAAGCGTGGTGAGAAGGTTTTACTAAATTCCTAAAATTTCTACCATGGTGACAAAATTCTACAAAGTGATTTACTTGCAAAGATTCATGTTGCTGAGGCAGGGCGAAAGTATCACATAACAATAAGAAATGAAATGTGTTTTCAATAGAGTAAATACGTGTGGGTGCCTTGAAAGCCACTCTCCATGGCCGTGTCCTGCCCTGTGGACCCTCACGAAACTCCTTTCAGAATGAAGTTTCATGGAAAGGAAGCCTGTCCTTTGTGATTATATTTAGAAAGCCACTCAGCCACGGGAAAAGATGTAGGAGCTGTGATAACTACACGTATAACTCTCAGGAGAGCACACCTAGGTTTCCACATCAAACTCAAATTTACTGCAATAAAGTAAAAATAGAACTCAAAGATATTTCTTTGCACTTTGCTATTCAGCTTAATTATTATCAACATCAGTGCCTAGCGGAACTGGCAATGGCACCTTGCAACTCCACGTGTGTGTGTCAATCATTAAGTTAAAACATTTCATACTACCACTTTTTAATGTGAAACTTTTAGTAAGACTATCTGGTTACATACTAACTGGTTACAAATCAAGGAAAGTACTTCCCCAAAAGAAAATAGTTTAAATACTAACACAAGAGAAGCTCAATAAACCCTAGAAATTAAAGCTTATGCTTTGGATCATCACTATTATTTGGTTCTCCTGTGCTGGTGTAACTGTGGATAGTGCAAAAGTAACGCTCCCACTTCCGAGTGCAAAGGTAACACTCCCACTTCCGAGCTGGGGGAGGGGCTGAGTGTGCTCCCACCTGCTGTATTATTCCTATCTTCTTCTTTTTTTTTTTTTTTTTTTGGTTTTTCGAGACAGGGTTTCTCTGTGTAGCTTTGTGCCTTTCCTGGAACTCACTTGGTAGTCCAGGCTGGCCTCGAACTCACAGAGATCCGCCTGGCTCTGCCTCCCGAGTGCTGGGATTAAAGGCGTGCGCCACTACCGCCCAGCTATTCCTATCTTCTTCAGCTAGAATGTGAGCAGTTTACCGGGGGGAGGCGGGCAAATTACCCACAGAAAACACAAAGCCCTGGCCCACTGGAACATAACATTTACACAAATAATCAGCAGCCCTGGTAGATATGATTAACACCGAACAGGGTTGAGAGGGTGGCAGAGACAGTCACTCAGGCATGTGCTCTGGGGCAGAACCACCTATCAAGTGGCTAAGTGGCATTTGGCTTAGAAAGTTAACTTCTGCCTCAGTGTCTTCATGCAAAAAATGATAATAATGCCCACTAGCTCCTCATGTAGTTGTAGGGATTAAAGAAGCTTATGTGTACTGAAGTGCCTGGTGGATAAGTAATTAACCACCACTGTTAATAATGTATGTATGAAACACCCAAACTCCAGGTAAGGAAGAGGTTTTTTTACTTTGTTTTATTTTATTTTAGGTTGTCTCAGAACAATTGTTGTCATATCCTTCAATCTAGACAAGTTTTTTTTCAAGATCTACATTTGTCTAGTTTTGCTTTCCATAGCAATAGTAGTATAGACATGCAGAATGGAAATCTATTTCAAAAACCAAATCTCTACTGCAGAGAAGTAAATGCAGACAATACAAGGTTGAGAAGTGGACTTAGTTAAGTTTGAGAACAGGAAGTATGGAGATGGAGGACCTTGGCTGGAGTCACTTAACAGCCAGCTGCTTCAAACCTTCCTTACCCCCACTCCTGCTTCTTCCATCACACGGATGCACCCGCATTTCAGCAGCGTTCTGCTCTCAGCTCTGGCCATGCATCACCATCTTAAACGCCCCTTTACCACGGTTCCCCACTGTGGCTTCTCTCGGGAAGTACTCAAGCACCGTGTTCGGGAACTGACGACGTCTACTGAGTTCAGTGCCCAGACTGAGTGTGTGTTATGGACTCCCGAAGTCAGTTGCCTACATCAAAGACTGTACTCTGATTGTTATGTGACTGACAGGCAGCAGATGTTGCTATTCCTGCATGTTCTACGTACAATCTGTCCTTCCCCTCTGAGATACGGGAAGAAACTGGGGGACCAGGAGCACTATTTTAATCAACTTCCTGGGGGGCAAGAGGGAAAGTCTATGACATTGTTTCTGATTTCAAAAGTTTATAAACATTCAGAGATGCAGGAAGGTAGGATAGGGGAAGCCAAAATAAATACTTAAAAGGACAAGTTTGTAAAAATTATATTAAAATTTTAAAGTTTAAAAGTCCTATTGGGAATAAAATCAAATGAAAGTTTCAAATTCTAATTTTGTGTGGCTCATTTTTTAGAGCTTATACTGATAAAAATTACCATGAGAAAAAAATGTTATTTTCATTCCATGCAAACCAGTCAAACAAGGTCTTAGTTTCCAGGGAACCACATAGGCAATGAATCCAGCTCACACCTTTAATGAACACTGTGTAATGTTCACGGGTTCAGCACGTGAGGTCGGAATGGGTCAGATCAGGAGGCACAGAGCTGTATCCTAATGTTTGCAGAATACGAAAGGGTCCAAAAGCTACATGCCTGGTTGTCTGTTCAAAAGGGTCAGAGTTTGTCAACACGTTAAAGAACAGACCCAAGTTAAAAATAGAATTCTCATTCTTTTGCCTACCCCTCTTTCCTGAAGCACTTCACTTAAAGTAGAGTTCCACGGATTTATAGCTCTCATAACTTTCTTGGTAAACCATCCCATGTGTTGAGATGCCTGAGTTCTCTGTCAACACTTCCTTCCTAAGTTTATTTGTAGAATGGGTAGACAAACTGTTACTTGAACTCTATGTTTAATACAAATGAATTCTGACCATTTCAGACAAGTTAATGTTATTCTTCTTCTCATTTGAGTTGCCAAGTTCAAATACATAAATAATTGTAGCAGAAGTAGATGGAAACACTGATAAAGGAACTCTTGTCACTAAAAAGCCTGTCACATTATAGCACCAGTGAGAAGTAAAATTTCTGGATCTTTAAGAATGGGGGAACTGTCATTCTTGTTATTAGGGACAGGGACAAAAGTATGAAATGTGTGCCTGTGTGAGTGTGAGACAAGTGTGTGAGAGAGAGTGGTGTGAGTGTGTCTGTGTCTCCCTTGTTCCTTAGCAATTAAAATTGAACTCATTTACCTACACTCATACTCAGTATGTTAAGGAAATGTCCACTAGACCTGAGCCTTTTACACTAGAAAGTTTGGTAGTTTTTTCCTTCAAGTAAGAAGCTAAACATCAAATAAATACTATTCTTTCATCATCTTCTTCAGAAGTTACTTCAGAAAACTCTAAATCCATCTTGTCATTCACATAGGGAACCAACCCATTACTAATGATCTGTGATCTAAACATTTTTAACTAGATGACTACACAATAACCCTGGTTACTAAAATATTTTGATCATTTGGTCAATGTGGATATTGTTTGCATGGATAACAATATTTACATAGATGTCTAAGTATGGTAATTGTGGACTTCAAAGGTTGAATGTGAAACTGGCATTTATAACCACTGCATATAAATGGCCAGGTAATCATGATACTCATGTGCTAATAAGTAGACTATGTACTAATGGCCAGGTCCTTTGTCAAAGACATTTGAATGCCCTTCCATTTCTGACAGTCTCCTTGGGAATTACTAGTTTTGTTGCACCTCATTAAAATACCATCACCTTTTGCTCAAACTGGTTGAAGAGTTGCTCTTGGATCAAAAAGTACAAGGTCTACCTCATGATGGCATTCTGAGTAGCAGCTCAATTCTAGGTTCTGGGTGGGAATTTTCTTACTAGACAAGCTTACTCTTTGAGTGCTGTTTTAGATAAAGCTAAAAACGTGACCTGCAAAATTAAGCACACATAAACTACAATTGCTCAGAAATGCTGGAAGTGAACAAACAAATAAGGTCCTCACTCTCGACCCTACCAGGTCATGGATTAGCTCTTTCCAGAAGCCTATGACCAAACTCAGCAAGTGACCTTCTGGCATGAAGAGTAAGTTGGGTCAGTTCTTAATTTAAATAGTGGTATTTCAATACATTTTCACTTCCTTTGTATTTTAAGTGAGAATATTATTTTTTCTGAAAATTTGAACACATTGACTCAATCATTATAATAACTTTCCATTTTCCTATGAATCATCTTGTTTAGCTCTGGATCTAAATTATTCATTTTGAGGATCATTAATCTAAAGAATGAAATACAAACCTCAACCTTTCCTGAATGTCTTCCAGTCCAGTCTTCTCTCAGTTCTTTTTGGTGTTATAGATATTTCCAGTACCCACAGTGAACATGCTAGGTCAAGCAAACCAGCTGATAGGACACAACAAGAAGCCCAGCAGAAGACTGAGATCATAATGTCTTATGGTTGGCAATGTCACCAGTGCAGTAAGTCAACATACATGTAGAGGAATCCACACAGTAGGCCAGTCCTAGAGACAGAGGAATCCACACAGTAGACCAGCCCTAGATACAGAGGAATCCACACAGTAGACCAGTCCTAGATACAGAGGAATCCACACAGTAGGCCAGCCCTAGATACAGAGGAATCCACACAGTAGGCCAGCACTAGATACAGAGGAATCCACACAGTAGGCCAGCCCTAGATACAGAGGAATCCACAGAGTAGTTCAGCCCTAGATACGGAGGAATCCACACAGTAGCCCAGTCCTAGATACAAAGGAATCCACAAAGTAGGTCAGCACTAGCTACAGAGGAATCCACACAGTAGGCCAGTCCTAGATACGGAGGAATCTACACAGTAGGTCAGCACTAGATACAGAGGAATCCACACAGTAGGCCAGTCCTCAATACAGAGGAATCCACACAGTAGGCCAGTCCTAGATACAGAGGAATCCACACAGTAGGCCAGTCCTAGATACAGAGGAATCCACACAGTAGGCCAGCACTAGATACAGAGAAATCCACACAATAGGTCAGCACTAGATACAGAATAATCCAACTACAAATCAAGCCAGGTAGCAGAAGCAAGGCCAACAAGCTTGGATTCTCAGCTGGGAAGAAATGAGAACCTACAGATCCCAGGCATTCAGAGATCAAAAGCAGAGAAATCGTGCAGGCCAGGGGGAAGCACAGTGACAAGGCTTCAGGAATGGTCAAAAGGCCAAGGAGCCAGGAATTGGGAGATGCACTTTAGCACCGGGCTAGTGAAGGGACAAGGAAACAGATGTGAGGCCCAAGCAACAAAGCAATTCCACACTGCAGAGATCTTCTGCTACAGCCAGGAAGTTTCTCACATGCTTCCCACTGGACTCTTTCCCAGGACTCAGCTAGTGTGACCCTGGGCAAAGCAGCAGGCAAAGAGGAATGACCAGAGAACAGGAAAGTGACACGTGGAGACCAAGGAAAGACTCCTGACTCCGGAGAACATGACTCTTGATAACCTGTACACTGCCGTGATGCACCATTTTACTGGGATCTCCTGTCCCTGTCACCCACTGGAATCCTGCTTCTTTCCTAGTCCTTCTCAATGTATCACTCCCTGAATTTCCAGAGCAATTACTATATACGCGAAGCTTTTTAATGCAACTGCATACAGCGTTACATGTTTCTGTTTCTTTTACTTTTCTCTTTGTTTCTTCCTTTGTTTCTTTCTTTGTTTCTTTCTTTCTTTTTCTTCCTTCCTTCCTTTCTTTGTATTCATTTATTCATTCATTTATTTACTTACTTACTTACTTATTGGTTTTTCAAGACAGTTTCTCTGTGTAGCCCTGGCTGTCTTGGAACTCCCTCTGTAGACCAGGCTAGCCTCAAACGAGAGCCATCTGTGTCTGCCTCCCGAGTGTAGGGATTAAAGGCTTGTGCCACCACTGCCAAGACACTTCTTTGTGTTTCTAACATTATCACGTATCATGTTTCCATCGCCCAGAGATGTGTATTTATGCCATACATGTTAGCATGCTTAAATGTTCCCAAGAGTCCTCAGGATAATAATAACTCTTTACTTAGGCAAATGCACAAAATAATATGTCAGCAAATAGTATATAGTTATATAACATTATATAATTTATCTTAGATTATTAGAATCAAACTCTACTCAAACTGAGGTCAAAGTAATAGTGATGAAAAAAGGCTTCTGATCAAAATACAACAGGTGCATACATGTATATGTATATGTGTATATATATACATATATATATATGTATGTATATATATATATATATGTGTGTGTGTGTGTGTGTGTGTGTGTGTGTGTGTGTGTGTGTGTGTGTGTGTAGCTGGAGTTTTCTCTTTGGGTCCCGCCAAGCCCCAGCAGTCTGACAGCCTGAGAGAGAGAGAAAGAGAGAGAGAGAGAGAGAGAGAGAGAGAGAGAGAGAGAGAGAGTGCTCTCTTCCCTTATGTGAGATATGAAGAATCAGAATAAGAAATATTGCATACTAGTTATTATAACATTCATTACTATCTATCCATAGGTGAATTATCATGGCATTCATTTATTAATTTATCTACAATATTCCTACTATTGCATACCTAGCAGATCCTGGGGAAGATGTTAGAGGAAGAGATAAATACAAAAGTAGAGCATCATCTCTTTCTTTAAAAATCCCCAGAAAATATAAAACAGTTCAGCCATATCTAATGAGGTTCAGAGAAGATGTCCAGTCATTTTAGGTTGGGCATTGTCTTAGCCTGTTTCTGTGGTCATAAAAGTACCTCAGGGAGAGAAGTCTCTAAGAAAAGAGGTTTGCTTAGCTCACAGCTCTGGAGGCCACTGCATGGCATCAGGAACTGCCTTCCTGAGAGCATGAACACATGGCCGACAGGAAACAGGTATGTGTGGATGAGAAATTCGGGGTGGGGGGAGCAGGCTCACTATAACAATGCATTCTTATGGGAACTGATCCAGTCCCAGGAAATCTGACCCACTTCCACATGAAAATATTCATCCTTTTCATTGTTGCAGTAGTGGGACTTGAACCCTGTGTATTCTCAGCAAGCACTCTGGCTCTGACTTACAGTCCCAGCCCAACAATAATTTCATGATGGTGGAGTGCCTGGGAGAAAACTGTGTTGCATGAGACCTAACTTCTTAAAGATTTCATCCCTGTGACATCGCCAAGCTCCAGCAGAAGCGGAAGAGAACTAGCTACAGTATGCATGAAGGAAAACCAGTAAAGACAGGGAGATGTAAGCTTTCCTGGGACCCTCCACAGAGGTGAGTGCAGGAAACACCTGGAGTGGGAGGCTGAACCAGGAGGAATGAGAAAAGGTGGGGGAAGGACCAGAAGGTAGCTTCCAGATAAAGCATACATCATATTAAAAAGTTTACAAATCATCTTGGAGATACGGATGGGCCACGGTAAATGTTAAAAGAGAAAATCAGTAGACTCAACCAGCGTTCCTTAAAAACCAACCAACAAACCAACAAAAACCCGAATATTTATTAATTTAAGTAATTGCTTAATTTCAGACTGATACTAAAGAAATATGTGAATCCAATATTAGAGATTATTCTTCTGCTTTCAAAGTTACCTATTTTGGTTTTTCAGAATCATTTAACTTGCAAACTCTTATAGTCCACAGACAGAATTCTCCTGTTGCATCTCACCTGGTCTAGATATACAACTGCAAGGCACTGGAGAACAGAAATCACTGTGTCATTATTCAAATTATTTATGTCTCTGGAGCACGAATCTTTGAATCTGCCTTTTTGACATTCAAACAATGGAAAATAACTCTGATCTGCTTGCCCACTAGTTGAAGTTGCATTCTAACTTCTCCATAAAGCAAAGTATACATCACAAATGACCAAAAGTTCAGAGCATGTTCCAAACAAAATAGCATGGTTCCAAAAATAATAGTTAATGTTTCTTGAATAAAAGGGAAGACAGCCATGACCTAAGGTTCTAGAGGAATAGTATAATTACTCTTTGAAGAAGTAAACATGTTTATATTAACAAACTTCAGTGTGTAGGATAAAACAAACCTAACAGTTTTGTCTCCATCTAAAATCAATGTGTGACATAATTTCATGGAAATATTTGGAGCAAAGTCTTCCCAATGAATACAGGGAGAATGTTATTAAAAAAAAAAGAACAAAGGTTAGGAAATACACTTTAGCACATAATCCTGCATCAGGGAAAGGACCAGTCTCTTACGATCTAATAGGATTTTTCCATTCTTAACTTGGTTAATCTTAGACACAAAGCAAATAAATCACTGATGCTTTACAAAAGTTCATGATGATACTCATAGGAAATGAATTCTCGTTGCTAACCATGGCTTATAAAAACAACATTGAAGTCAACGGAATGAGAGTTCTAGATGTTGTTCTGGATGTGTTGCTCCAGCAGAATGGCGACTACTTCTGACCACAGGGGTTCTCCGTCCTGTCCCACACGGTTCCAAGCATTGGAGCTGTATGGTCTGGGTGCTAGAATGACAAAGTACAATGTCATTACAGTGGAGACCTTGATGAAGCCTGTGTGGTAGAGGCCAGCACTTCACACACAAACAGGCTGCTCCACTGTGAAATGACAAGGTGTTTGGAACTATACTGTGTTGTTCCTTTAAATGTGAAATGAAAAGAACCAGGTTACTGGCAAAAGGTGATTAAAATTCTTGTTGAACACAGTGACTACATTGGAATAGAAAGGTTAGCTTCATTTAAAACATTTATTTAGCACACAGCAGCAACTGGCCCCTAGGGACTTAGTATCAAAGGCAGACACTTGTACGGATTGAAATATGGAATTGCGACTTGTAGAACATATTATGACAACTGAGGCCCCAGTATTTCTGCAACAAAGGTTCAGGACACTGTACTGAGGAGGCAGCAGGTGTCCCTGCTGCCTGCACTGGGCCAGAGAGCTCGCGGGACTGCCTTCCAACTGATTCAACGATGTGGCAATAGTCTGGTCTTTGGTCAATCAGAGTTTAATGAAAGAACAAGAATTTCAACATCTGGTAGAAAGTTCACCAAACAGGTATGATCTGTAAGCTTCCATGGACAGATGATAACAAGAAACAGGGAGAAAGAGAAAGAATGGTGGGAAGCAACATAATAAGAGGGGAATTATATAAAGTGGAATTCTTAAAATAGAAATAATTTTATAACATATATTGAGGGGGAAAAGAATCAAGGATAAAGTGACTCAAGATTCAAACCAGGACTCTTCTGTGTATTACTCTCTTTATTTTGCCACATGTATCTGATCCACTGGCAAATGCTGTCAGCTTCATTTTTAGAATATATTGCAAACCTGAAACTTCCTGTCCTCTGCAAATGCTCTGGTTCAAACCACCACTGTCCTCCCTTTCCTCCTAATCCCAGGATCTTCGGGTTCCTGTATCTACTTGCAGTTCATCACTGATGTATCACATGCGGAATAGTCCAGAAACTGTCACCAGCTACTAAACCTCCTAAGGACTGGCTCCACTTCTCTCCACTCACCCCCTTATGTTCTCTGGCCCTCTTGACCCCTGACTAGTTGGCCTGGGTTTTCTGCTGATTCTCAAACAAAATCTTAGCTAACAGTTATTTCATGCAGGACAGACCTGGCCATGGACTTTTAAGTCACATGTCCTCTCTCAGCTAGGGGAATTTGCATTTAATTGAATTATGTAAAATTATATAATTTTATATATGGGAATAACAGTTGTTTATCTGATTACAGAACAAAAATAACTACATAACAAACTTAGTTTATAATTCATCGTTAAGACAATAAGAACATGTGTTCTTCGCTCTCTGAACATTTAGAATCCCATAAGCAGCTGATGGTTGCAGGTGAGCACATTCTATAAGAGGAAACTGATAACAGTATCTTAGTGTTCTTTTCTAACACATATAAAACAGCATGTACTTTCAACAAAAGAAAGCAACTACCCATGATATATTAGAGTCAACAAGGCTTCCAGAATAGGTCACAGAGTGACATTTCATCTACGAGACTGTCAGAATAATGGATATTTTAATAGACATCAACTAAATACCAGATGACACAGCAAAGTGCTGCGCTGTTTTATCTCATTGAAAAGATATTTTATTTATTTTGTATATACTATGTCTGCATGTTAGTATGAGCAGTGCAAGGGTATCTGTGCCCTTAGAGGCCAGAGAAAGCATGAGATCCCCTAGAGCTAGACTCAGGAGATTATGAGCCTCCAGTGTACATGCTGGGAAACAAGTCTGGTCCTTGGTAAGGGCCATGCATGCTTTCAAACTCTGACCACCCTCCAGCCCATTTGCTTCATTGAAATAATAAGTTTGTGTGTTTGTGGGGGTGGAGCAGGGTTCATAGTCATAGCATAGACCATGCAGAGGGGCCTAAGTACTAATTTACAAAAATTGACACACTAAACACAAGTAGTATTCAACTGCTAAAATTCAAAGCAATCACCAATTGAAATTGTTGAATAGCTAAATAACCTGAACAAAAGTCAAACAGACTCATACTCATTCCTGAGGGAGAGGTTCTTGGGTGTAAAAGAATAGAGACAACAGAAATAATATGGGACTGGGAATATGATACCCCACCATGGCTGGTGAATTCATCACATTTGACTGAATTTAATTCTTGTATCTGATAAATTGAATTTGGCATTAGACATCTTCTTAACCAAGAATGAAAGTGAAGCAAACTGCCCTGAAATATCCTACATTAATGACTATCTACAGTAAGTAAAGGAAGTATGTGTAATAGACTTGGAGCCATGTCTTTGAGCTAGTTAAAGCACCATGAGGCCAAGCGATGATGATGCTTTTGCCTTGGGCAGACAGCCATGGATAACCAGGAATGACCATAGTGCTCCATTTGAGGAGACGCATCAAGAGTAATGACTCACACTGTAACCAAATCTCAGCATGTAGGGAAGACTTACCGAGGGAAATGGGAAGACTTACTGAAGGAAGTGTGGAAGACATCTATGTCTTCATAAATTTGGGCATGTTTTAATTCCATATGGGGAAAATAGGGAGACTAAGTAGGAATCTCTTCTGCCCTTGTCTCATTAATTCTAACTATCTTCCTTTTGAAAGAAAGATTACATACTCAGATGCCAACACAGGCCTGGCAGCCAGTGGGCATGTGTAAGGATAGACTAGCACATGCCCAGGCCAAAAGCTGCCTGCTCTTAGCGAGAAGGAACAGCTGTCATCAGGTAATACAGCTAGTAATGCCATGTTTGAAGACTTTTACATCAGAAAACTGGACTTCTGTTGGAGGTTTTTGATTTTTAAAGCACAGCAAATGATTAAATTAAAACAAAAGCATAGAAATAACCCAAAATCTATGGTGTCAAAGTATAAGGAATTTTAATATTGTGTTCAATTTAGTTAGCACTGTTTGTATTAGGGGGCGGCTTACTTTGAGTAACACACTCCATCCACTACAGTTAAGTTGTGAGAACATCTATTAATATTTTATCCACTACAGTTAAGTTGTGAGAACATCTATTAATATTTTAAGTCTGTATTAGAGTTTTGCACTAACTTGTAGTTCAGCTTTTCTAAGATTGTATCAAAAGATGTTGTATGTGTAGGCAGATTTAATTTTACACCAAATTCTCCATTTATATCTCCTCATACCAATTTTTAAAATAACACTAACTTTTCAAATATGTTTATACATAGAATATTGGAAATACATTGAACAGTGTGAACAACATGATAGTAATCTTCAGAATGTACAACATTGCACTACTGTAAGGTCTTGGAAAATAAATACTAAATTAATATTAATTTCATGTTTGTTACTAATCCTTGCAAGGAATCATTTCTCTCTCTCTCTCTCTCTCTCTCTCTCTCTCTCTCTCTCTCTCTCTCTCTTTTTTTTTGAAACATGGTCTTACTATATTGTAGCCTGGGCTAGCCTCAATGTCAATATTCTCCTTCTCAGCCTCCCAACTGTTAGGATTACAGGTGTGTGCTGCCACAGCTAGTTTCTTGTGAGTAGATCTCATGAGTAAACAATAGATTCAGGTGATTCTCTTTTCCTATGAAAGTCTCATAAGTAATTCAATATACATCAAAAATAAAGTTTAGATTAAACAAAATTCCTTCAAAAATTATCCAATTCACTCAAAGGAAACACAAGATTATTTTCAACTGCTAGTAGAAAAGTGTTAAAAATTTACTTTGAAGAACTATTATTTAATTTTTTGTAAAACTATTATGTATCACCTTATAATTAAAGGTAAATAGATCCATCTAGGATCTATACTATTTATTAACTACTTATTAACACAAGAGTATTAAAACTTGCTGAATAGTTTTACCATATAGCCAAACATACCATGGTAGCCATTCTTTAAGATGGCCCCAGTTATTTCTGGACTGGTAAACTCCTGTCGTCTTTCCCAAGAGTACACCAAATTGTTCTACACCACAAGAATATGGAAGGGATGCTGTGTGACTTTGAGACCAATGAACATTGTTTAAATCCCCATGTTCAGTCTGCCTCAACATTCTCTGACACTGGAGAGAGCATGATGCTGTCTTTTAAAAGTGTAGAGGGAAAGACCCTGAGACCTTCTGGCAATAAAGCAAGCAAGCAACTCAAACCATTGGCTACTTATCAGCTAAGTAAGTCATTGTGGGGTCTATAGCATAGTCAAGCAGTCACACAATCACTAGAAGACTAAAAGCCAATCTAGGCCCAAAATGCCCACTAAGCCTTTCCTGGGTATCTCTACCTCTACCATCCTGTGAAGAAATAAATATTCATCATTCCCGATTTGACATTTTGGTGTAATTTTTGTGCAGCAGTAGATGATTTACACAAACAAATTCTTGTAATGCTTCTCCCTAATATCTTACCAGCACTAACATCAACTGTTTAGCTTTGTAAAGGTTACAGTTAGAAGTAAACTGTGCTTTAGACTTTTCTTAAAGATGTGAATAGATATATAAATGTTATTGGGAATTATTATATCATTTTTGGAAACTTAGTTTGAAGTTGTCCTTGCTATATCAATATATGTAAGCAAGATGTGTGTGTGTTTGTGTGTGTGTGTGTGTGTGTGTGTGTGTGTGTGTGTGTGTGTGTGTGTAAATTCATACATAGAATTCCAAAAAAAACAGTCACCTTTTGCCACAGAAAGCAGATGGCTTACTGCCTGGATATGAGTGAAGGACTACAAAGGCTTAGAGCAGCTTCTAAGAGCAGTGGGTATGCTCATCATGAAGTTAGAAACTTATGTCAAAATTTATCAGGTCAAGCATTTTAAATATGCACATTTTGCTTTTATATGGCACACAAATGAAACTTTTTTAAAAGCCTAACTTATTATTGCACAGTTTCCCTAATTTTCAAATTTCTAGGTCTAAATGGTGGTTACCTTTATTTTGGTATATAGAAAATAAAGAAGCCAATTTTTTTTATCATATTCTATCTCTATATCATTGAAAAAGAGATAACTTTTACCATTTTGGAAAATTTAAACCAAAGAGTAACTGAATAGTCAGATTTGTTTCCAAAGCAAATAATAATTTATTCTATAAAAAATGATTAAAAGGAGTGATTTTACTTTCATATGGAGTCTTATAATACTGAGAGAGACAAACATTTCAAAGCAAAAGAAGTGGTTAGACCTGTAACTAATAACTTAAGTCTATGAAAAAGTCCACGCCACTCCCCTAAAGTAGGAAGCCATGTTTTAGGGAAATTATTCTTCATAAATCCTTTAGAATCCTGGTAGATAAATCTAACTTGCAATTCTAATTTTCTAGCTTTTCAATATAGACTAAGGAAAAGTTACATAACTTAGGTCAGCACATACATAATTTGGCCATGTTATAATCAAGATTTTTATATTCATTATGATGATTTTTTACATATATACCAATGTCTGACCAAATCAAATACTGCATAGACACATGGAAGCAGCTTTATGATCAATAGCAGTTGGGGTTTATGATATTTGCCTCCTTGTATTGTCAAAATCATTTAACTTACTTAATGATACTCTCTTAAAAATCATTCTACAAATTGAGAAGCAAGGTACTTTTACATTACATCAAAGGAAAGTGTTATTGATACACAGGTGCTTCCTGACTTAGATGCTGTCCTGATAAACTTGTAGCAGGCAGAACGAAACTTAAAAAGGTGTCCTGTGCATCCAACCTAGTAAACACCAGAGCTGAGCCACTGCCTTAAACATGCTTAGGGCAGCTTTCATTAGCTCCACATGGGGCACAGTTACCTGACACAAAGCCCCTCTTACCATAAAGCCCTAGCTCTCTTGAGTGATTTACTGACTATAACAGAGGGGCACTGGTAACACAGCACACCGAGGAGGTCTGGCTACTCACTGTCATGACAACTGGCTGGTGGAGGCCAGAGCTACTCACTGTCATGACTCCTGGCTGGTGGAGGCCAGAGCTACTCACTGTCATGACTCCTGGCTGGTGGAGGCCAGAGCTCACTGCCACGGAACAGCATTAACACGTGGTATGAAACTAAAGAGCACAGTTGAGAATCTGAAGTGAGGCTCTCACTAAATGATTCATCCTTCACTGTCAAGAAAAGTAATTTCCCCCTTCCCCATCTACATCTGTCCAAATAAACTGGATAGTATTATTATCTTAATTTCACTGCTTTAACAATTAAATGCTTGCTATAAACAATTTGTTTCCATAAAGTAACATGCACATACTGACTTTCTTAACTGGATGGAGTTTACTAACCAGAGAAAGCTGCCCTCCCAGTGACAGGTGGTAACTGCTACTTGACACATGTCTATCACTTGGTACTGTGAAGGCATTAGGAAAACAGTAAAGCGAAGCAAGGCTGGTGCAGGGGTGTGCCTAATCAAAAACAAGGCTGGGTTTGGGGTTCATGAGAAAACTTAGATTCATATTTATTTAAAAAATTCTAAAACTTTAAAATTATGGAAAGGACAAAGTAATACACAGGCAGCTACTTGCATATCTCAATAAAAAAAACTCTACAGTTTCTTTTTCTTCTGGAGGTGCCTAAAACAAAAATTTTTTAAATGATCTATTTTTAAAATTATAATGTAATTATATTATCTTTCCTCTTCCCCTTTGTTCCCTCCAAATTTTACTATCTATCCCTTTTGCTCTCTTTCAAAATCATGGCCTCTTTTTTCACTAAGCATTATTAAATATATACAAACATACATACATACATACACACATATATATATATACATATTCATAAATGCATAAATATACTCTGCTCAGTCTGTATAATCTTAATTGTCTATATGTTTTAAGTTTTTGGGTGGTGTTTAAAGAAATATATTACTGAAGCTAAATCTCCATCTTTCACTGCATCCTTGTTATTCCTGCTGGAGATTAAAATTGAGTTTCTTTATATTTTAATTTCATCTCCAGGGCATTCATTTGTTTGTAAGAAAGTCTGCTATTTGTCCATTTCCAGAAAGCCAATTTAAAAAGATTTTCAGCTTTACTCTTTATCAGAGAACGAAAATTAAAATACCATGGAGATAGCCTTTTACTCACACAATGAAAGTAATTAACAGCCCACAAATACAGAGTGTGGGCAAAGGCAAAGGTAGAGTGGAATTCATAAAACACTTATACTTTACAGAGTAGCATAGGGCAATATCTGTAGAGACTAATTTTGAGTAAAACTGAAGATCCTCCCATTCTGTGGTTTAGAGACTATCATTCTAGGTATCCAACCATGAACTTGTGTCAGTAGAGAGGGCTGTAAAAGAGTCATGCTAAAAAATACAATAGTTTACATTTGTGCATTATTCTAAGTCTTTCACATTTTTACTCTATTATTCTTCCCTTTGAAATGCCCCTTTCCCAGAAAGCCTACCCAACTTAATACATGAGCAAACCCAGGTACAGAATTTGTGCCTTGCCAAAGGTGCCTAACTGGTAGCTGAGAGCCACAAACACAAGCAATTCAGTTCAAAGGTGGAAGTCCATCTGGACAGGAAGAACACACTGTCATAGCATGCTCACACAGGGCAGAACAGCAGACACATGAAACAGAACATGAAAGACATACACATGAATGACTGTATGTATTTGAACAACTTAGCATGGCATAAATTAAAAAAAATAAAAAATTAAGATACTTAAATTAGCCTTGATTTCCTGCAGCTAAAATAGTTAAATCAATCTTAGGCTATATAAACAAAGATATAGAATCAAAATCAAGGAAAGAGATCTCTTGGGGCAGGGATTAATAACACCTCATAGAAAGTATCAACACTGTGAACTCAGACTATTCATCTAGACTAGAATTTGTAGTGAGCACCGGGGTGGGGATGGCTTTGCAGTTGTAGTGAGCATGCATGATCTCAAATAAAGGAAACCACCTTGCTTAAATGTCTAAGGGGGAGGGGGATAGTGCACACCTTTTCTCTCCACAGGCTTCCTCTCTAATATGTAGGCTTGTCTTTCTGACTTAAGACAACTATTGTCAGATTAAACAAAAATGTAGTATCACATGGGGCTAGAGAGATGGCTTAGCAATCAAGAAGACTAGTTGCTTTTATAGAGAACCAGAATTTGGTTGCTAGCAACAATATGGTACAGGTTACAATAGCCTATACCTTAGATCTGGGGAACTCAACACCTCTCCTAGCCTGTATAGGTAGCTGCATTCACACACACACACACACACACACACACACACACACACACACACACACACTTAATAATAAAATAAATATCTATCTACAAATACATCTATATGTATATATCTGTATCTGTATCTATATCTACATAGAAATGTATAACACAAATAGTATCAAGGCTCCACTGAGCTTTATTATACTATACACAGCTCTCAAGTACATGGATGGTTACTAACACCAAATTGCAAATCACAAATTCTCATTGAAGAATATATAAAAATCTGAAAATCTGAATATCTTTACATGACTGAAAAGGGTGAGTAAATGGAAAAAGTGAAAACTGAGCACTACTGCCCTCCAGTATAAGTCTACCATCAAAGCATGCCTGTAGCTGAAGTAGACTGGCAACAGGAAAGGTGCACTGCTAAGGAATGCACAGCCAAGCAACCATTTTAAAGAGGAATAGTCACCCTAGGGAAATCCTACTACAAAACCAAGTTGTATAAAGATAATAGTGTTGAGTTCTTCCTCATGCTGCAAAAGGTCTTTCCTGTGCAATGAATAAGGGACCACAATGCTGATGCTGTGCACTGAGATCATTACAGTGCTTTACAGAGTAGCACTGCTTCCTACTAAAAAGCAGTTAATATATTTTCTTTAATTCTCTGTTGGGAAAAGACAGATCCGATTAAGAGCAATGTGCAAACGATCAAGGTTGATGTAGGCACTGACATACAGGACTAAAGGCTAGTTTTCATGGAAACTAATGAACAAACAAGTAGGGCTTATATTAAATGTTAATTACTCTTAATCTTAACTGTTGAGAAAATGCTTTAGGTTTAGGTGTGGCAACCCCATTTGAAAACTTGTTGGCACTCTGGTGTAGACCTTACTATGATTTCATTCCAACATTGGACACACCTTGCTCAAAAGGCAAATGACTCACGAGGCCACAATCCAAGATGTGATATTCAGCATTTAACTTGCTAATGATATCCAAGATGGAGCCACAGCTTCTACCATGAGAACACCAGCGGCCAGAGGACTGAAAGTAGCATTGGTTTAGTGAGACGAGGGGAAGGACGGGTGTCAAGTGGGGTAATGAGGAGAAAGGCCGCAGAGGCACTGGGGAACATGTGCCAACATCAATAAATATTTCTCAATATTTGCACCATTTAACCAAAATAAGCCCATCTTAGAAGGTGAATGACCAGATGGAGAGGAGGAAACAGAGGCCCTGATGGGCAAACCACACAAACCTGTACTAGTTAAACTGCTGAAGCCGACAACGGAAGCACAATAGCCATCATCAAGCAACTCGCTCTTTTCCAGGAAATGAGACTTGGTTTTTCCAAGGTCCAGAAGCATATTTATGCAAGTTTTAACCTATCCCTCTGGCTTTTTTTCCAAGAATATATATTCTACACACTTTGACCTACCACTGGAGATTGATATTTTATATTTGATGAAAATAGTCCTTTGAATGCAAGCTTATCCCAATCTGTATTTCTATGCAATATTGGTGCAAACTGAAAGGGCTTTTTGCTCTGTAAGAGTTCACACATGCAGTAATGAGCAAAAAGCATGGGTTCTGAACAATGAAATCATGTTGTCGAGTGGTGTGACAACCAGTTTTCACTCCAAGGTCACCTTTCCTTTTACAAGTTAAGATGATTTAATACCATCCAATTTCCCTGTCTGACAGAAATGAGACCCCATGTGCATTAAGTTTGATAATATAATGACGTTCACACATATATGATCACACAGAACCTCAGTGAGAGGAGAACACACAACATGATAAAATCTTGAGCACAAATTTCAAAACTTCAAGAACACCAATTAGCTTTATTTGTTTTTACACTCTCCCTCAGGTGAGAACATGCCTGGTTTATCTCTGTATCTAAGGTCAACGTTGTGTGATTTTGTGTTTTGTTTTGTTTAATATAAAGAAATGGAGCTGGGGAGATGATTTCGGGGATACGAGCACCTGCTCTCCAAAAGGGAAAGGACCTGAACTCAGATCCCTAACAGCCATGTAAAAGCAAGGAAGACTGTGAGTGCCTGCAACCTTAGGGTTGGTAGGGTGGACACAGAGATCCTGTGATCTCACTGGCCATCCAGCCTAGCCAAACAGCAGGCTGCAGACTTAGTGAAAGACCCTGTCTCAGAATGCATGGTGGAAAGTGACACAGGAGGTTACCTGATGTCCTACTTTGGCTTTTGAGTGAGTGATCATTGTCATGTGGTTCTACACACATACACACACACACACACACACACACACACACGACACAAATATATGACATATACACAAAAGAGAAAAAAGTTATTGTATTAGGAACAAAGAAACATTTTTTTCTTCAAACTGTTGTACACATATTCTACCTCCAATTATCCAACTAAAGGAAGGGTACATTGGATGATTAATGTTAATATTTATAGTAATCTTTACATGAGCATAAGAGAGAAAGGATAGCATGAATTTGGGCTGAATATTGTTGCAACTCCATGTCTGGCTTCAGACTTTATAGTTTCAGTAACAAATCAGTTATTCTGTGAAATCTCACTCAAATTCTACTTCTCACACAGCACTTATTAATCTTACATTAATGATAAACCATGTAACTGAAATTAGTTAATTCTTTCATAAATAAGCATCCAGTGCTAATCATTATCTGGGTACTATTGTAGAAGTGATTGTACAGCAGTTAGGAAAACCACCTCAGACTTTGCCCTTATAAACTGTGTATAAATAAAGAGTTACAGCATGCTGAATACTGTAGAAGATAGGAAAAAGGATTCAAGAAAATATGGTGTGTTGAGGAAGTAGAAGGATTTAGTAAACTACAATAAGAAGACTATGAAAGGAAGCATCGAATAATCCCTTTAGAGGCTAGGAGGTGAATGTATTACAAAGAGCCAAGGCTTAGGCAAAGGTACCTCAGCTACAAAAATAGGGAAACTCCAGGAAACAAAGGTAAGAATAGTATGAGGATGCCCTTGCCCTGGAGGAAGTGGACGCAAACCAGGCAGGACAAGTGGAGTTCGCCACACTCAGTCTTAATAGAGACACTAGCATGTTCAATCGAATTTAAAACATGGTGAGAAGCTGTGCAGTATTTACCCAATAGAATAGGATTCAGCTGTTAATAAAAACAAAATTATGAAATTCATAGGAGAATGGATGGAGTGGGAAACAATAATTCTGAAGGAGGTAGCCCAGATCCAGAAAGACAAACCACATATTTTCTCTCACTTGTGGATGTTAGCTTTGAATTTTCAAATATGTATGTTTCATTTAGAATATTCCTAAGTAGCCATGTTAGGGGTTAGGGAATCTTTCTAGGGAGGGGAGATAGCTCACAGTGGCATAACGAGTTAAAGAGAAATAATAAATAGGAAGGTTTAATTGGGTTGGTGGGGGAAGGGCAAAGTAGAGGAAGGAATACAGAGAGGGACCATAACACAAAAAAATCTTGCAAAAAATCATACAGAAACCTACTACTGTAGAAACATTCATACATACATACACAGAGGGGGGTGAGTTAAAATGGAGTTATTATCTTACAATAGGGTAACAGTGTCCCTACTAGATACTACAGGTTAACAATAAAAACTTCAGTGCCAGGAATGGGTTACTTCTTTTAGAAGTGTTGGCCATGAGGTCCCACAGACCCCCAAGCATTACAGGCTATTGACCATTATTTTGGTTACCTTCCAGAACTTCATGGTAAGATCCTATTGCTGAAGACACCATGTTTTGAGTCATAGAACACGAGGAAATCAGGCTGGTATTCACCTGGTAACTGAATCACTACTGGCTAGCTTTCATAGTGCTGGAGGTGCCATATACACCACCAGAGGAAAAAAGTAATCAAGAGTCTTAGCAGCTATGAACCCTGTGAGCTACAATAATGAACGGCCTAGCAACGCATGCCCACCAATACAATAGTGGCACAAACACCATGGAAGTAACCAACCATTTTATAACCATATTTAAGTTACACTCCCCAAAACGAAATCCAAACCTAACACCATTGGGGGGCCAAGAACCCATAGCTAGACAAATCATAGACCACAGTGGAGAACCTACCACTATGACTTATCATTATAACCATATATTATATAGCTTTCAACTCTTAACAGAGAAGCTTCTGTTTGCAGTAGATGATAATCAACACAGAGATCCAAAACTAGCTGAGGGGTAGAGAATAAGAGGCTGCAGAATGCTCAGCCCTAAATTAAACATCTACACTGCAACCCCTCTCCCCAAAACCCAAGGATCGATGAGAAACAGGAAGCAGAAAGT
Source organism: Peromyscus californicus insignis (assembly GCF_007827085.1). Lineage (NCBI taxonomy): Eukaryota > Metazoa > Chordata > Mammalia > Rodentia > Cricetidae > Peromyscus > Peromyscus californicus. Next base: position 71,337,017 of record NW_026294480.1, on the reverse strand, counting down.
GTAAGAACCAGAGGTGGTAGATGATTACAGGGAAACAGTGTCTTATGAACGCAGCAGGGAATCTGTATATATGAACTCACGGACATTGTGACAGCATGTATTAAGACCTGTGCAAGTTCAAGCCCAACCAAATCCCAGCATTAAGATAAGAGTTAGACAAGAGTTCTCGCTCTCTGCTGAGGAGCAACTGACAGTTGCTGGGATAGGGAGAGATAATGTCCTCTAAGAGTGTGGCCCCTGCTAAGTCAACCATACTCCAGTGAAATGCCACACATCCGGGTATATTTGGGCAGCACAAATTGGTCTTGATGTTTAAAAACACATATATATCCACACAAAAGACACAAAGTTGAGTGGGTAGAAAAGAGAGGGGTGGATCTTGGAAGAGGTAGTGAAAATGATCTAGGAACATTCTATAAAATTCTCAAAATTGTATACTGAAAATGAAAGAATAAAATGCTTGAATGGAGGATGTGCATACCATTTTTAAAGATGACAATGGCTCATAAATACAGATCAAATCCACAGGGAGAAAGGAAACAAATATGACTGAGCAGAAGTCTGCTTCAGTAGTCATCTGTGGTATGTTGCCATGCAGACAAAAAAAGAAAGAGAGAAGGATTTAGAAAGAGAGAATGGAGTCATGGCCTAATCTAGAGGCAGAACCAACAAGACTTTCAAAGACCAGATAAGTATTGTCAGCAGGCTGGGCATGCACAGAAGATACCCTGTGAATGATGGCCCCGATTACTAAGAGATGAGATGGAGACTTTGCAGGAGATGGGTTCCAAGGGACTCTCAAATGCACTGTTAGGACATGTGTAAGATGGAGACACCTGTCATACATCCAAGAGGAGCTATCAGAGAGCAAGAACATACACAGGGCCAGAGCCTCAAAGAGGGAACTTCAGCAAAGCTAAAAATTTGCAAGTCATAAAGCATAGGAAAACAGTTAAAGCTTAAAGCTATGGCTAATGAATGATGAGATCACCTATGGAGAGACTGTGGCGTAATGTTCCTATAATTTCTGTTTGTAGAAACATTTCCTGAGGAGATTCTGATTCAATAGGTTTTTGATGGCGACTTTGTAAATGTGTTTTTATTAAACTCTCAAGATGAGACTTATCCCATTGGTTAAATCCTGGTATGGTGAGGAACAGGAGCAAGCCCAGGCATGAACTGAAAGTTGTAGTGGTTGGTAGCTGATCAGAAAAAGAAATGTCAATGTTGAAGCCAGATATCAACCTGGAGAGAATAAATCTATGATTTTCTGTGACTGTATCAAAGAGGAAAATAAAAGGAATCTGACAATTAGGCATTGCTAGTCAAATTCTGGTTTGAGTCCCTTGGAACAAGTTCTTCTAAAACAGAGCCAAGAGCATGATGCTAGACAATACCAGTGCATGTGTTTATGGCTCTTCAACTTTGTGCCTTGTTACTATGAGCAAAAAATGACTACCCATTAGCTACAGCATTGTTTGTACCTCCTAAGTACAATTACTTATACTGCTGTACAAAACCTAGAGAGGGCCTTGAGATGGGCATTGTCTGTGCTGCATTTAGTGGGATCTGGATCAGCCAACTTTAAGGCTACTGTGAGCATGAAAGGAGGAACCCCACTCCTTTTGTCCTTTATGTTGCCTGCAGAAAGCTGCGGGACCCCACGACTTAGTAGCTTCTGAAATCCTAAGACTAAGACAAGAAAAGTAAATACATTATGAGGCAGATTCACTTCCGTCTTCCTTCAACCTTAAATTCTGTCACCAAATCCTTTCCAGCAGGTGTCCAAACTGTTGTAACCGCTTAAGGGGACACCATTGACTGTCGTCCAAGCTTCAATCTCCTCTCAAAGTTCCCCACACTTCATCCAGGCTTGTGTAAGAACCACTTGATGCTGCAGACCCTTACACAAAAATGGTTCATCATTTCTGACAGGTTCAGAACTTCAACAAAACCTTCTGCAGTGACCAACTTTTAATTTGAAGGAGGTAGTCTATCATTAAGTTACCTTCTATCTCTGTGGAGAAGATCTACTAAGGATGGGGAAGATAATATTTATAATCCTGAATCAACACCATGCAGATTGCTATCTGTCCCACTTGTGAAGTCCCAAGAGCAGCTTAAGAAGTCTGTCTTAGTCACCCAGGAGCAGGTAAACTTCACAACAGACTGCCAAGAGATTGTAAACTGCTACAGAAAGCTGATTTCATGTTACATAATAGCTGAAAGAAATCTTGAGCAAGTACATCCACGAGTTTCCCTTGTGAAAAGTCTGTACAGAGCCAAATACTTTCTTCACCAAATAGAGCTAGAAGTAGTCCTTGCATAAGGGGCTACAAATCAAAGACAGCGAAGTATAAAGCAATTAACATAAATATGTGGAAGAGTCAAACATAGACGAAAACTGGGCCCAGAGGTCAATGGCAAGCATTCAACTTCATTTCTTTGAGAAATCCTGTGAGGTCACACATACCACCTCTATGAGCCAAACCCAACACACAAGACTGTGATAAATGTTTCAAAGCATCGTGCAACAGAAATTACCACAGGCTAAGCAGCACTGATTGTCAAGGAAATAGAGGAAATATTAATTAGGATTTTCAGCTGTCCCAAATGTCCCCAAAGTAAGTGGTTGACCAGGATCTAGGACTATCAGTGCTAAAAGGAGGACAGACACAGGCAGATGGGGACAAGTGGTCACCTTCAACAAGACGAGAATCTGCTGTATGCTTGGAGCTTGGGAGCAAAACCTAACAACCACACAGGGTCACTTATAACCAAATGCTGAAATTTGATGTTTGACTTGAAACAACCAACCAACACCAGGCAGCATGTAGAGAAAACATAGTTATCATTGAAACATCTCCAAACAGCAGCTAAAGTGATGGGAAGGCATTTGATTGTCACAGGCACACGAAGGACATTGCTAGCACATCTTTGTAACATTTCACACAGAACAATACTGTGAATGTGTATCATAGATGTAAGGGGTTAAAGACGAGAGGGGGGTCCTAGATCACTTAATAACCCAGCTAAAAGTAACATCTTAAAATAAAAGGATGTTCACATTAAAAATGATTTATTAGTTCTACATTGCATTTCTGGATGTTGTTTCTTATCCTTTAGAAAAATAAAAGGCATTCACTTCCCAGATGCGATATGCCGACACCAGGAACCTCCATCTGGGCACAGATGCAGCTTCACCAAGCAGAACATTCTCCAAATATCTAAATGGGAACTATCACAGAGTCCATAATGAAAAGCGTAAGGAATGTGCACAGTGGAAAAGCCAGCTTATCAATGATCTGAATTTATATTAGAAAACTGGGCAAGTTATTCATGTCCATCTCTGTGAAGCTCTCATCAAACTACAATCCCTGTTTTTTAACAAGATGGTCAATAACATTTATTTCCTCTCTGATTTAAAGAGATGAGAGAGATACAAAACAAGAAGCTTTCTTGAAAACAAGTTTCAGAAAGGAGTAAAATTCTTTAAAACTTTTGAGGGCAAAAACATCAAATTTGACCTCAAGGTCTATCACAGCGGCCTGATGGACAGAGAATACATTAATGTAAGCTGTGTCCCTTAAACCAGTGAGGCACTTCCCTGAACACAGGAACTCGATGTTTTTGTTGTCTTCCTCTTTAGTGCAAAAGTTTATCTTCAAATGTTTAAAAAAAAAAGCCATCCCACCAGTTTAAGTTTCTTGCCTCTCTCACATTCCTAATCACTCTGGAGATAATTGTTTTTCAACATCTGCATCCATACCTTGGGAGAAATTCTAAACACTGTAAATCTCTCGCTCACTCTCTCTATCTTTCACAGGAATCATCTGGCCCGAGTCTATCTCTCCTGAACTATTCAGTGGAAAAACACAAGATTGAAAAAAAGAAAAAAAAAACCTTTCCTAAGACTTTTAATGAAAGTTTTCTATCAGGCAAGCCTATTCAATGGTAGCACATTTAATGAGTACTTAGCTAAGATTATTAACAGCTTGATAATTAGACCCTTTAATAAAAACTGTCCAACTAGCAAGGTCACAATTTCCAGCAACCCTGGATACAGGTGGACTTCACTGTTCTTTTTTTATTCTTCCCTTTTAATTTGATTAAACCAGAAATAACAAGCAAGTGTAAGCCCTTCCTGGAACTCATCATTTAATTTCTTTTCCAGAACTGCACAGGTAGGCTCCAGTAGCTTTGGGCATAAGGTAGGATGTAAGAAATGCAAAATTTTCCACAAATTATCAAGAGAAGGTACCACACAATGATGCTTCTAACCCTCATGGTCATTTTTTTTTATATATAGTGCAGCTGAAAGTGTCTAGCTGTGAATGTGAGGTTGTATAACAGAGAGGATGCAGTATTTCCTCTGAAAGCAGAGGTTATCAGCACCTCTGAACACTGAGTGGTCCCTGGTCACAGATGGACTGAACAGGAAAGGTCATTTCTAAGGTTGGCCTGTTGGGCATTGGTGGCTGACTTACAAATGAAGTGGTCGATCAGACACGGGCAACTGCAGATGACCCTGCTTTCTTAGCACATTCTCAGGCAAGGATGACAAGTTGAGGTGGTGGCTGTCATTAGCACACTCCTCAGGTTAGCAGTTCTGGAATGCTCAGAGGAGCAAGGCTGAGATGTGATTCCCCTGGAACCTTCTGGTGATGTCATGTCCCTGGCCAAACCTTTCAGTGCTCAGAAGGGAAAGCCTCAGCTTGCAAGTTGAGCTTTCCCAGTCTTCCTGGGCCAATCTGAACCTGCCCTGCCAAGCTTCCCCCAATGATCTCAGTAAGAGGACAGCATCAGTCACAGTGTTCCACTCAGGGGTACATTGAATATTCCCTGAACTTTATAAATCCCAAATGACGATGTTTTGGGACTCAAGAGGCTTAAACAACATCTTAAAATAATTCACTCTAATTGAATTAAAATTTGAAATTAAATAGATGCTATTGACCCTTTGGGAAAATGAAAGAAAAAATAAAAACAATAAAAAAAACAGCATAATGAAGAAGAAAATTGGAAATATAAAAACTAAGAGGGAAATGGGAAAAAGCTGCTCATCTTTTGGTGAGAGGAATCCATTCCCATAATAAAAACAACTATAACTTACACATTTAAAGAAAAAGGAAGTAAACCTAAACTAATAAGAATAATTTGTATTTTGCTCCTATAGTAAATGTCACCTGTTCTTTTATGTTCTTAATAATTTCTTGAGATTATATTTAATTATTATGTAATTAATAATTCCATAATTGTCCCTCTTTTCTTTCTTCTCTCCAATCTTCCCATGTACCCCTTGCTCTCACTCAAATTCATGGCCTCTTTTTCTTTACTAGTTGTTACATATATATATATATATATATTATATATGTGTGTGTGTGTGTGTGTGTGTGTGTGTGTGTGTGTGTGTGTGTGTGTGTGTACTCTTAAATATGTAAGTACAACTTCCTCAAACTGCATAGTGTTACTTGTCTGCATGTTTTTAGGCTGATCATTTGGTACTGGGTAACTAACTGGCGCGCTCTTCCCTGTAGAAGACCATTTCTCCCACTCACAGCATTCCTTACTTCCCGTGCAGCTCTTTGTCACAGTTGAGGCCTGATGGGCTTGCTCTTTCCTTTTACGACTTTAAACCTTACAATGCTCTTTGTTTACCCAGCCTTCCTCTGTTTTCCGAGTGTACAGATGATCGCTTCTAAAATGTAAATGATGAGTGGGTTTGTGTGTGAGGCTCGGGGACTTCCTTTCCTGTGTTTCTCAAACTACTTCTGGAAAGATGGTGCTAATATGGTAGGTACCTGGGAATCCACTCTTGTAGAGAGAGCTGTGAAAATGGAGCTGAGCCTTCAGCCAGCTGTTCTCGTGGGCGTTCCCATCACTCCCTTCTACATGCAAAGGAGAAGGAGCCAACAAAAGCCTCCTTCCACACACTGCTGAGTCTGTGACCTTTTTTCCTCAACACCTTTCCCAGGGCCAGTCTCCACTTAGCAGCTGAAGGAGGCTTATCCCAGGGAAGGAATTACAAGCTGCCGCCCGCTCAATGGTTTCTCCTCTCATTTGTTCCCATCTATCAACAGGAAGAGACTTGACAAACAAATATGGAGAGTCTACCCTCAAGGAAATTATAACCCATTAACTGGGCAAATGAGTAAGTCTGCAGCAGCAAAGGCTGCAAGGCAGCTGCCTGGCTCTCCACAGTCCTTTCCACACACCCTGTTTACCCCTGCCTCATGGAATCCCCTCAGTACTCCTCAGATCACTGTGTTCATGCAGACATCAGGACTGGGCTGGAGTTACTCAGGCTGTTTGTCTAATCATCTCACATGGAACTGATAAAATGACTGTGAACACTGAGGTAATTTTTGGTTAGTCTGTCTGTTTGTTTAATCTCACATGAGACTCACAAACGATGGTGAAGATGGAAGTCATTTTAAAAGCAGGCCTCTGACTTTTCCTACTGACCTTCAAAGAAGTCATTAAAAAATGCCGCTCAGAATGGCATTCTAATTAACATTTGGGATTACATGCTTGGTATCTCTCTGGGGGAGTCGTGAATTTATTTTTTTTTCTGAAAACACAAACAACAACAACTCCCCCTCCCCCAAAACCCAGCTTTTCAATGTTGCCCTGAACTGCTTATTTTAGACCTTTAGTTCCCTGTTCAAGTAAGTAGTAAACAATCTTTCTTAAGTCGCTTCCTCTCTCATGGCCACCACTGACGCAGACATCAGCCAGGAGGGAGGCCTCCAAGGATTACACAGCATGCATCAGAGGCCACTTGGCAGCCACTGGTAAACTCCAAAAAGAGTAAATCAAGTATCAGTGGTGATTGTGAAGCTGAATTGTTTCCTCTCTCCCAGTTTCTCACAAAACTATCTGACTCCAGCTTCCCTTCTCCAAAACAGCAGCCGGCTCTGAAGGAAGTCTGTTCTCTCAAACTTGCTTCTATTTAGGACCAACTGCTTATATTATTTTTCTCAAGCCTATTAATAACTTAGAAAAAAAGAAGTACACATGGAGAAGCTTAAACTAGAGCACAGATATCTTCCTGTGATATTTTACCATAGTTTTGTGTACTATGAATTGTCTTTACCTCAAGAAAATGAATTCAACGGTGAGTTGACAGAGCAGTCCCACTGAAAACATGCACATGATACATTTTCCACAGTTATATATACAGTTAGTGCTTTTACAGTTTCATTGTATTTCTTCCTGAATTTTTTCACTAGGGCTTATATAATAAAGGACTTAAAAAAATTATTTTTAATTATTATTTTATGGACCATTAAATATGACAAAAGGTAAAAGCTGTACTGATTAAGCATTTGTGGGTTTTTTATTTATTTATTTGCATTAAGTACACATTTTAAAAATTAATTCTTTTATTTTTCCTTCCCTCCAATCCTTCTCATATTCCTCTTCTTGTTCTCTTTCAATTTCATGGCCTCTTTTTCATTAATTATTGCTACCAACATACATGTACATGTTTTTGTTGGTCCTTGGTACATGATTTTGGTAGAATGAATTTGAGGTAGCATTTAAAAATATTTAGCTTATACCTGATTTTTTCCTATTTCTTCACTGGAACTTGTAACAAAGAGTTTTTTGGGGACTGTAAGATGTTACTATTTAAATAGATAATATACATCTCAATGTATAATAAATGCTTACTTTCTAATAGATAACGTAGAACAACAATAAAGAACGAAAATTTTTTAAAAAAAAATCTGTCAGCCTACTCACACCGGACAGGAAAGCTCTAAAGCTTCCAGAAGATGGGTAGCATGTTAGGATGGGCACTTGGGCCTTTTAAACCAGTTAATGCATTTCTAAGACACATATACATATCAGTGGGGCTCAAACTCTTACCAAGAATACCTGGAAGGACTTCTTATCTTGTGTTACTTTCCCCTAAATCAATTCTGCTCGGGTGTGGAGACTATTCAACACCACGTCCAAGTGTAGACCAGAAGTAGAACCCTCCCTCAGCAACTCTTAACTAGTTGAAACATCAGTGCATCCTTGCAAACCAAACAGAACATAATCTAGTTTAATACAATCCCTCTGCATCACGTATCTTACCAGATACACTCCATATCTCTTCCTTTACTAATGTCTGTATTTTAATTATAGATTCTACCCAATGAAGACATCTCATCTTTCAATAGAGCTTAAGCATTCTCATCATTATCAAAATTCTCTTGACCCCAATCCTCATCTAGGGTACAGGACATTTTTATTGGAGTCTTATGAGTATCTAGTGGGTGTGATGATAGCAACAACCCAAGCCAAAACTCTTGGTTGGCTAGTCTGAGTTCCTGTGGTCAATCTCTCAGAAACCTACAGCCCTGGTCCTCTATAGAATGAAGATTCTGTGCTATTAGTGCCTGTACAACGGAAGTTATGTAATAGCTAATGCTTTTGCTGCCTTTCTAAAAGAAATATTTATTGATCAATTCCCTAGACAAATTCAAAGTAGCAAAGAAACTCAACACTTCCAGTTTTCATGTACTTCCAAGGAATGAAATTTTACTTCAATGTAAATATTTAAATTTTTAAATATTTTCAGGTTGGTAGTAGAAAGTTATGATTGTTATATATCATTAACCCAGTCATCATAAAGAATGCTTTCAGCTACTCCTGGGCTAAAAGACTTCAGAAAGTGACATTAGACACAATAACTCAAGAAATTCACAAATATAAATATGACAGCAACATAACAGGTTTGCTCATGGTGTCTAGACATACTATAGTATGTTGGGATATTTAACATCAGCCCTAATTCTAACATATCTCTACTTCCTTACTTTAATGGCCTATATTAATTACTTTGGCAGACAGACATTTGCTAGTCATTTATCAGAATCACCTATTACACATAGGTAATTAACATTCATCATGAATGTCTACTCTTAACACACAACTTTTATGGCTATGAAATACAGAGAAATTTTAGGAAAATGTCTTCCATATGCTGCCAAGGTTGTTCTCTCTTCTCAAACCTTGGCCATCAATAAGGAATTGTTAAAGATGCTTCAACAATTTTAAGAACAAAATTTCTATGCACAGTCTATGTCATTAAGCTTCAGAAATATTAACATGTGCCACTTGATTCAACTGCAGCAGCATCCACCTGAACCCAAGACTCTGGTTTCAGGGTCAGCTGCATTCCCTCCAGCTCACACTTCCCCACCCGCCATCGGCCTGGGCCTTTGCCACTGGCTCGTATGGGTTTCTGAATGGGGTGGAGCCCTACAACAGAGTCTGTGAGAACAGCAGTGATGCTCTGGAGGTTTCCACTCAGAATTTAGAATGTGTTTTAACATGAAAAGAAGTTACAAAGTACAAATAACATCCGCAATCGTACATCAGACAGATTAGGAGATAAACGGGCCTTGGCTTGGCAAGTTAGCTTTCTTTTATAATTTTTTTTTCTGGCAAAACTAATTTTGGATTAAATCCATTTAACTTAAAGATGTGTAATACAACTTGTTCATTAAATGTAGATCACAGCGCTGCTTTAAGAGTAAGAATAATTTCCTTTTTAAAGTTGTTGTTTTAAGTTGCCCTTTCAAGGAACTGGGAAGAGAAGAAGGATGGGTATTCTTGAGAAAATGGTGATAGTTGAGTTTAGGCTGTTGAAGGAGATTGTGAAGGACAAGCCTGTAACATGCTTTAACTTCACAGTTTTCTAATTTATTTCACCAGCCAATGTTAAAGTTTATTATGTTCCAGAAAGTGCTGTTGTTGTTGTTGTTGTTGTTGTTGTTGTTGTTGTTGTTGTTTTTGTGGGCATTAGAAACACAGAAGCAAAAAAAGGCAAGGAACTTTTGATCTAGTGGAGTTGATATTGTAGAGGATGGAAAGTGGAGAGGAAGAAGGAACACAGAATTCAACACAGGAACAGGACAAAACAGACCTTCACATATAATTTGACTAAAGTTAACAGCAATGTGACCTTGTAGCTTAGGGGCAACTCAGAAATTGGGACTCAGGACTTGCTGGGACCTGAGGCAAGATGGAACTGGATGAAAATGTGATTCCATAAATGGCACTAAATGTCCCTGATGTGGTTGGAAACCAGAGGTTCTTCTGTTATGTGCAGGAGGAGGTCACAGGAGAGTTCTGGGAGGACAATGATTGCAGTTGATTTTTGTCTTTAAAGAGATCCCTACAGATGCTGAGAAGGAAAAGGTCTACAAAAACGGAATACAGAAGAACTAAGATAAATTAGTCAGGAATGTGCTTACACATACATGTGAGGACCTGAGTGTGGATCTCCAGACACCATCTTAAAGCTCTGAGTTTAATCCTAGTACTGGGAAAGCAGAGACAGGAGGATTCTTGGAGCTCGACAGGCAAGTAGCCTGGCTGAATTGGTGTTCTTCAGGTTCAGTGAGAGACCCTGTTTCAAAGAATAAGGTGGAGAGTGATGAGTCTCCATAGGCTTACACACACACAAGAGGAGGAGAAAGAGAAGGAGAGGGAGGAAAGACGGAAGGAGAGAGACCAGAGCGGAAACACAGGGAACAGTTTGGAGGCTGTTCTAAAGGAAATGAGTTAGATGAATCTAAAGTGGTGGAGATGGGGAGAAACAGACACGACTAGACTGCACTCCGCAAGGACAAAGAAAGCTCAGTTAGTTCTCAGATATGGTTCAACTCCTCAAATATGTGCTTTTAAAAGAAAATCCTACTCCAAAAAGGTTTAACCGCATGCAAAAATTGAGAAATCCATCCTCAGATGTTTACTTCCACTCAGCGTTGACTAGAAGGGCATGAGAACAAATAGACTTGGGCCAACTATGGCATTTCTTCCTCCTCAAGCTGAAACCCTAAGATCATTTGCATATGCTCTCATCTGCGGATGAAGTTTGGCCCAAACCCCTCTTGGTTGTTGACATGTAAGTTACAAATGTTTCAGTTTGGCAGCCACATCCACCCTTAGGACCAAAACACGGTGCTTGAAACCAAGAGCCTCCCTCCTGGCAGAACACAGAGTGTATGTTCCTGGGGGATGACATGCTTGGGCTCAGCCAGAGTGGCAGGCCTATAGGAAAGTCTGCTTTATTTTTACAACTTGTTATTTTGGTTTTTTACCTTCTGGCATAGTATGTGATATACAAAGGAGTAGTCTCTTCCCTCAGGAGCTTAAATTCCCACGAGGTAACAGCCAACTACACACAGGACTCTCCCTTGGCAGAGCATATAAGTTAGGATAGTTCAGCTTCCTGAGGTTTGTAAAAAGGAATTCTAGAGTCCAGCAATGTCAGGGCTACTGGTGAAAAGTAGGGAGCCAGATCCTATCAATTAAAAGGAAGGGCTGGTTAGAGGCACAGGGCAGCAAATAACTGATTATAAAAAAACCTGTAATTGTTCTATGGACATGGACAGAAAAAAATCCTCGCCCAGCATTTTGTCTCACAGAGTACTATAAAGATCACATGGAATTACACACATTAAATGTTTTTCATAGTTTTCAATAACACTGAATGTTTAAATGCATGTCTCTGGATTTTAAAAAAATATGTTTATTTCAACTTTCAAATGTGTATATACACACACAAGCCCACTCCACACATCAGTACACACACATACATACTTTAATAGAAGGGACTATTATACATATCTAACCAATTTTAAAAGTTCAAACAATTCAACACAAGCAATAAGGACACAAACACATGAAAGATACTCTGACTAGAGGGAAACACCTTATTTGAAAAGGGTAACAAAATCACGAGTAATGTCTAATTACACACAGTATAAAAATGAAGGGAGGAAGGGGGGGCAGAGCTACAACCCTGTCCCAACTACTGCATCTGATTAAAGAAAACACTGAGTGTAGAGAAGCAGGCTCTAGCTCCCCAAGAGGACACACAGTGCCTCTGGGTGCCGGGGTACAGGGGAACCCCAAAGGCCGCCGCAGGTGAGTGGCACAGAAATCAGTCCCTGCTGCTCTACCACCATCCCGCCCGCCATTCTGAGGTCTTATTTTATGGTTAACTGGACAAGAGTTACTGTCTGTCTCCCTAATGGCTCTGCAAGATGGGCTTTCTCACTATTTGCCAATGATTGTTTTTCAATTTAGAGATGTTACTCATGTGTCCTTCTAATTCCAAACCCCAGACACTTGCATATTTGTTATTTAAAGTCCTTTAAAGCTATCATTAAAAGTTCACAAAACATTTTTTTCTAGTCTTGTTAGAGACATCAAAAGAAGTCTTTTAAAAGTCAAGGATAGTTTATGTTTCTGAGGCTGTAATAGAAGATTCCAAACTGGTATTTTCTGGTAAAGTCTGGATTTGCCTCACGAATTTTCCTAGTAACAAAAGCCATGTTTCAAACACGATAATGTCACTGTAGCCTCATTCAGAGTATTACTCACTCTTTCTGTTGCTTTGCTGTTTCAGCACTTGGGAAAGTTTGAATTTCCCAGTAGTGTGACCATGGTACTATTTTTATAACTTCAGTGTCCACTTGTTTTCAATTTAGTGAGAACAGTCTCTTTGAGTTAAATTTTCAAAGCTTGTTGAGAAAAGGGAACTGGATTTTATTATTGAAACATTCTGAAAAAGACAGACTTGATGTAAAAAAGGAAAATGTACACTCAAGATAAACACAAAGATAAAGTGTTTGTGTGTGTGTGTATTTCTTTCTTGAAAAATAGGACTTTTATCAATATTCAAGTTGATGTCATTTTTTACCTGAAGCATCATAATTCTCAAAAACATACTACATAGTGTTTTTGTTATAAAAGCTGTACAAAATATTAACAAATAATATTAACAAAAATGTTGGAGTATTGAAAAATGTATTCTTGTTTTTGTCTTTTGTCTTGAGTCAGGGTCTCCTCCTGTCTCTGCCTCATGACTGATAAAGTCACAGAGAGGCACCACAATACCCATCACAATCACAGAAAGTTGGACTCGAGAATTGGGGCAACTACCATAGCTTTAATTTTCTCGTAGCTACAATGGCACACAAGTTGACTTGGCACGCAAGTAGGAAGTGATTTGGTATAATATTTTGGTTAAAAAATTAAAGTGATAAAATTGTATGAGTGAAATGCTGGAGTGAAGAGAAAGTTACTAGTTTCTATAACTCTTCACAGAGAGTCTGTAGATCATTTGTCTAGAAATTATCATCGAGGTAGTGTGGAGCTGCCCACTGGTGACCAATGGAGGGGCTGGTTTCCCTCAATGAGCTTCTTACATCCTGGAGGAGGAGGCAGAGCAGAAGGACCAGTTGCTGCTGCTCCTCCTCTGTCCTCCAGAGCTCCTTCCCACCTCAGTCAGAGTTCTCCCACGTTTGGTGTGACGGCCTATTCACTCTCTCTGCAGTCTGTCTACTTCCCACCATGTTTTTCACGGGTTTCCAGGGGCTTTGTTCACTACAGTCCCATACTTTACTATTATTTTCTTCTCTGTCTACACTATGTCATATTCTGTCTCCAAATCATCCGTGCACCTTAGCACCCAGGCTGGGTTCCATTTCCACTGCAGGCATTGTCCCAGCAGAGGCCATTCCTCCCTACCCTAGGCAGCCCTGGACACAGTGCCACAGAGGAAGCACTGTCTTCCCACTGCCCACACCCTTAAGTCCTGCCACGAGGCTAAGCTCAGATTGCTACTTTCATGTGTCATGTGGGCATAGATTGCTTGACATCCCTCACCACACAGTCTCAATTTTGTCCATATAGAAAACTGGCTGAATGTGGTGACGTCACAGATGAATAGTGATCTTGGCTGGGGATAAGGACTTGCTCAATTTCTCTTGGTTTTAATTTCACTACTAGATTGTTAAATATGTGTGTGATGTCTTTTTGCCAAACAGATGCATATAGCTAGGTTAAGAGACAATTAGCATAATAAACCTAACTGAAACATGTATTCCTATTTGTCATGTCTACTAACCCAGCTCTTATATAAAGGAAAAATGCAGTTAAATATCTCTAAAAAGTTTGTACAAAAAGGTGGGGCTCGACCCAGCCGTTCAAAATGAAGGAAGATCCGGAGAAAGAAACCAGTTCCAGCTTTCTACCACTGTTGGCTAGTGTTCAGCAGGGCCTTACATTATGGCCCAGCCTAATAATAATGGCAACAGGCTGGACTCAACCTTTCAGGAATCCTCCTGCTTCAGCTCTTAGAAATGCCAAGATTATGTGTGTGAGCCACCATGCCTAGCCTAGTGGTTTATTTTGTAGCAAAGAACTAGTAAGTTCCTCCAAGTGCGAAATTTTATGAGGAAGGCCCAAGTCAAAACTTCATGCATCCCGTATTAGTTTGCTTAGAGAATTATCCCTATTTTTGACTTGGAAAGAAAAAAAAAGAAAGAAAAGAAACTAAAAGAAAACAGAAAAAAGCCTAAAAAGGCATAGAACAGAGGCAAGGCCACAAGAGGCCAGGGGGAGGAGCAGAAAAGGAAACTGAGGAGATTCTGGATAACAGGTACCAAGATGCAGGTAACTGAGGAGGATTAGCTCTAGTGATGTATAGCATCGTAGCGCAATGACAGTCTGTGACATTTTGCTACACATTTCAAACTAATAAAGGCAAGTCTGAAGAGTCCAGCACATAGAAATGATGTGCAGAGGAGATTCACACTCATCTCCTAACTATTACACATTATGTACGTGCACTGAATCACACTGTGCCCACAAATGTGAACAAAAATCACGTATCAATTAAAAGACAAAATCTAATGCTAGTGGCTGGAGTGGTGGCTCAGCAGATAAAACACCTGCTGTGTAAGCAAGACTAGAGTCCCCATCCCAGAGCCCACGTAGATGCCATCCGGTCATGAAGGTCACCTATAATTCCTGCCTTGGAAGGAGAACCCAGGAATACCCAGAGGAAGCAAGCTGCCTAACAAGACTAACCCTATAGGGGAGCTCTGAGTTGGATTGAGAGGCCCTCCCTCGCTGAATGTGAAACAGGGATCAAGAAAGATGGGTGACTTCAGCCTAAGTCCTCCACATGTGCACACACATGTGCACAGGAAAACGCACAGTACACACATGCATGCTATAAATGCATACACAGGAAAAATAAGTTAACATAAGAGACCTTCCCCCAAAGATGAGGTAATGATAAATGGCTAACGTTTTAAGTTTTAAAGACATTTTACTTCTTTTTTACTTTTAAATAAAATTAAAAGTTAATGGGTTTTCTTAAGACAATTTCCTGATGCACAAGAGATGTTGCGATCTTGGATTCAGTAATGATGATGGCAGAAGCAGCAGCGACCAGCAGAGGCACAGACAGGTCACTCCTGGCTGCTCCAGTCTGCTAACAAACAGGACCAGGCCCCTCTGACTACTGGTTCAGCGTCTGAACTTGAACAGGCTGGTTCTGCCACAGTTTAGGAAATGCTTGATCAATGTTCTTCTGAACGACAATCTTTGGTACAGTTCAAGTTCCCAGGCTTTAAAGCAAGATCTACTTTTGATCCTAGTATTTAAACTCTTAAAACTTTTTCTTTTTAGTAGCAAAAGTAAAGACAACAAAATCAGTCAGATTAGTGAGCCGTCAAAAGTTCTAACTAAGGGAAAACCAGCTCTACTAATAACCCTTCATCTCATTCTGCTTCAATTGATCTAAAATAGGTAGACCGATAGGCAGACAGATAACAGACAGCCAGATGATGATTATGATGATAAAGACAGACAGATAGATAGATAGATAGATAGATAGATAGATAGATAGATAGATAGATAGATAGACAGACATACACACATGCATACATAGATGACAGGCAGACAGTCAGAGTTCCTAGTCAGATATAGGATATAGGGCCCTAATTGCAGGATGTCTTTTTTGTTAGTAACAGTTTCAACACAACAGGTCAAGTTGCTTGGAAAATATCAGGCCCCATCCTACCAGAAGGAAACAGTGTTCTGGGATCACATGGCTTTGGCCTCAGAGATGTAGTCAGTGATCCTCAGAGACTCTCACAGGAGTTAGATACTCAAAGTTAAAAAGACACAAGGCTTAGATTAAAGGGAAGTCTCTTAGCAGTTGTGTGCAATCTGGATCCTTCCTGGGGAGGACATTGTTCAACAACAGTTCTAAGTGTTGCAGAGTAAGAAGCAGCTCAACTTTTGCTGAATTCTAAATAATAGTCCTCAGAATTAACAAAATCCTCTTCTGCCTTCATGAGGAGAAGAAAGACAAAGCTAAAATCAATGCACATCCAATGACTGACTGACCAAAAAATCAAACAAGAAATCACTGAGGTATTTCATCTTCTAAACTAGTTTCACTAGCCAATGTGAGTCAGTACAGAGGCTCAGTGGGACTTGGAACCGGATTCACTCACATAAAGGTTCTCTAGACAGATTTGTTATTCCGCTTCAGAAGATGAGGTGAAAAGCCAACAGACGAAAAGAAACAGAGAAATCAAATGTTTCCCTGTCGGGAGGTTTTATTCATCTGAGTAAACACAGTGTTATCTTTCTGTTCTTTTTTTAGATTTGGGGAGTTGCTTTTCCCAATAGAACCCCTGGACCTGAGAGCCCTGAACAGCAAAGGTGCCCTTTGTCCCTGCTGCTCACAAGCCTGCTCAGGGCACACAGGGCAATGTGATTCTAAGATAAATGTTCCAAAGATAGAACCAGATGTTTTTTTCCCAGGAATATCTGTCAACGCCGTGAAAGTCTGTTGGCTGTGTTTCCATCACACTGGAAGTCAGCGCTCCCACACCTTCTTGCCGTTTAATCATTTTCTTGTAGATAAATGAGAAAAACACAACTTGACACTGGAGGAAAATACATTCTTTTTGATAAACTACTAAAGTGCTGTGATATCCCAAGAAATACAATTTCCTGTAGCAGTAGTAGGCACATTGCTATTAACATAAATGTAATGATGGAGAAATAGTCCTATGGCCCTGCGTTTTAAAGTCACTGATGGGTGGTAGGAAGGTATTTCCAAGGACAGGTAGATACTAGCTTTCTGCTCCTAACTCACAGATGCATTTGCTCCAAATTTGAATACAAGTGACAAAAAGACCAAGCCAGGAACCACATGTGTGTATCTGCTACGCTGTAAACACTCTGCAGCTCATCCAAAGAAACCTTTGAAAGTATCCTTGAGTATTCTAAACCCAACTCTGCAACACTGACTGATTTGGTTTTTTAGGGGGAAAAAAAAAATCTTCTACTGCCACCTGCTGGCATATTAGAGTCAATGATCCTCAAAGATATGATAACACACTGATTAAAGTATTATCATTTGACTTTTTTAGTTAAATTTTTTTCAAAAAATATATATTGACCATATTTCCCCATCTTCTCTTCTCCACCTCCTTACCCTTCAAACTTCAATACAGGAACAATCTATTGATTCTTGTGTATCTTCCTCCAGTTCTGGATATAATAAATATATAGTGAATCGGTGATATAATATTGTATATGTTTCTAAAAATAGAGAACAACCAAACTTAAGCACACTTTTCTGACAGCCCGATTCACAAATACATTGCTCTGTACTACTCCAAAATGAAGTCAAGAGGGATGAGACATGGTTCAGATGGTCATGTTTGCCTAGCATGCACAAGGTCCTGGGTTCAGGAACACATAAACCAGCACGGACATGCAAGTCTTTAATCTTAGCATGCTACAGGTGGAGGCAGAAACAGTAGACGTTCAAGGTCATCCCCAGCTACATAGCAAGTTCAAGGCAGCCTGTGCTACAGGCACTTCTGCTCTCTCTTACACACACACACACACACACACACACACACACACACACACACACATACACACACACACACACACACACACACACACACACACACACACTCAACTAAGTCTTAAAGAGGAAACATCTTGGCAAGCCTGTATACCCAGTATTCACAAATAAAACTCTTATGGGTAGCTGGAGACATTTCACTCCTTTACCAAGAACCATAGTCAAAGACCATTGCTTTTTTTTTTTTTTTTCCTCCAGTTAATTTAAGCTCCAATGATGTCTATTCGGCAAGGATGGAGGGTCCAAAATGAGAGGACCATGACTGGACTGCAATGACCCCAATAATACAATTCTACAACTTGGACTACAAACCCTTTAAAATTTGCAATGTGTAGAAGTCAATGTTTCTGTAGACATCTCCATTTCTCATTTTGGAGAATCTGAAAATTTTGAAAAGTCCTAGATTTGGAGCTGGAAAGATAGGTCAGCAGTTAAGAGCATTTCTTGCCCTTGCCGAGGACCCAAGTTCTGTTCCTAACACTCATGCTGGGTGACTCAGCACAGCCCGTAAATTTAGTTCCCCCGAATGCAATACCTTCTTCTCTCTGCTGTACACGTGCACATCAACCCCCACATACATGCACATTACTAAGAATAAAATAGTTTTAAAATTGAAAAGAGATTCTTCTCTCATACAGTGCATCCAGACCACATTTCCCCTCCCTCTACTCCTCCCAGCTCTCTCTCCCCCACACCTCTCATCTCCCTCAGATCCACTCCCCCTTCCTCTCCCTTTCCCTTTAGAAAAGGGCAGGCCTCCAAGAGACAGCCAATAAGACCAAACAAGATACAATAAAACCAGATGAAAACCCTCATACTGAGGTTGGACAAGGCGACCCAACAGGAGGAAAAGAGTCCCAAGAGCAGGCAAAGTCAGAGACCACCCGCTCCCACTGTTAGGAGTCCCACAAAAACACTAGGCTAACAACCATGACATACAGGCAGAGGGCTTGGTGCAGACCATGCAGGCCCCACTCTTGCCACTTCAGTCTTTAGGAGATAAAAATAAAATAAATCTTTAAAAGGTACTTGCCTAGCTAAGTGAGAAAAACATTCACTTTAAGCTAGATAGCATATTTAAAAATCCAAGTAGCTGATTAATATGTTGAGAAAATAGTATTTCTGTAAAAACTATACCAATTTTATACTATATGACTTCTGACATGAAATAACTAAAACATTATCTTGGGTGAAAATAAGCTGTTAAGCCATATTTTTTTTTTTTTTAGTTATTTTGTGCCACGAGTCATTCCTTACATGATTTTTATCCCATATTTTTTTGTCTATTCTAAAAATATTCTGGAAATGTGTGCACTTGACTAATCCTTTTCTTCAAAATCAGTGTGAAGCACAATGTGAATCAGCAAGCAACGTTCTAACATATAGATTCTGCTCATTCTTTCTCATCGCCAGACATGAGCAAATTTGTCTGCTAGCATGCTGAAGAATTGCCTATAATAATACGGTGCTATAATTAAATCTTATGTAAATGCTGCTGCCAAAAAAACACCAAAATGGGTGGTGAATACAGCCAAGCAAACTCTAATTACAGTAGGCGGGTTCTTTACTGTGTCAGATACAAGAAGCCAAGGCAAGATCAGACAGTTATGCCTGGCTCCTGGTGATGTAAACAGCCTTGTCAATTCAGTGCACCCCCTTTTGGAAACAGCTGCCACTTTCTATAGTTTATAGGTACTTTAAAAACATAATCTGGAATACAACCCTTGATTTTTCTCTGAAAAATAATGAAATTTAAAGGACATTGTCATTCCTGAAACAAACAAAAATGCAACAGAATGCCAATGTTCTAGAGTTTTCCATTTCAGCCCCTCTAGTACATCAATAAAGCACATTTTAGCTCGCTAAGTAACAGTGTGCAATGAAAATTTTATACAAGTTGAGTCCATGAATATAACCACCCTCCAATCAGGAAACCAGTCATTCTGCATGACACATTGCCTAGGTGGCCAAGAACCTGGGACTAGATAGGCCATGGACTTAAGGGAATACCAAATACGATTGTTCTTCTAAAGCAGTGGTTCTCAACTAATGGGTCATGACCCTTTGGGGTTGAATGACCCTTTTACAGGGGTCACATATTAGATATCCTGCATATCATATATTTATGTTACAATTCATGATAGTAGAAAATTACAGTTGTGAAGTAGTAATGAAAATAATTCTATGGTTGGGAGTCATCACAACACGAGGAACTGTATTAAGGGTCGCAGATTTAGGAAGGTTGAGAACCACTGTCCTAAAGGAATGCGGCAATAAAATGACTCCTAATGACATTCTGCTATACAATAGACCAGCGTCTCACTCAGTCATCATCACAGAAGCTTCCTCCAGCAGTAGGTGGGAACTAATACAGAATTGCATGTCTGGACAGTGTGCAGAGAGTGAGGAACTTTGGAACACTCAGTCTTTAATGGGCTGTCACTTCCCCCACCTCCCACCCCACTTCCTACACCCCAGCTGAGGGAGCTATGCAGAGGAGGAAATGGAAAGATTTTAAGTGCGGGGCAGGCGGGTGATACCAAGGAAAGTGTGCCTTCCGGACACAATGGGACTAACGCACATATGAACTCACAGAATCTGTGGCAGCATAGGCAAAGCAGACGAGGCCCCAGAACTGAGAGGGGCAGTGGAAACAAGCCCCATCCCTAACCCGGAGACCACCTCCAATCCACAACCATTTGCAAAGGAAAGATTAGTTTTCTGCAATGGAGTCTCACTGGGTATATAAAGCACACTTAAGAGCAGACCCCACGGCCAGAAGTAGAAGGTTAATAGAAAACAAATTTAATGGTATTTTTGTAGACTTTTTTTGTCCTATATTGATTTGTTTGGGTATTTTTATTGTACTGTTCTGTAGCTTGTATATTATGGTTTCCAATTTTGTATTTTATTTGTGTGTATGTGTTTCTTGTGCTTTTTCTTTATATTTATTTATTTATTGCCTATTTGCTTTCTAAAGAGAGAGAAAGAAGGCATTGAGTTGGATGGGGTGGGGAGGTGGGGAGGATCTGGAAGAAGTTGAGGGAGGGGATACTGTGTTAAGAATATGTTGTATGAAAATATTATTTTCAATTTAAAAAGAGAGTGAGAGAAAGAAATCAGTCACTGAGTCCACAGGTGGCTGAGAGGGTAAACGTGTTTTTATGCAAACCTGATGAGCTGAGTTAGATTCCTGGAATGCACAAGGTGGTAAGAGTGAGCCAGTGTGGGGAAACTGCCCTCTGACCTCCACATTCATGCATGGCATGTGTGCACCTGTGTGGTAGAATATTATTTAAGGTGGGTGACTCTTGTTCATGTTGCATTTATTTAACTCTGTGAAGCTGTGTTACTGTGCCTGTCTAAAACACCTGATGGTCTAATAAAGAACTGATTGGCCAATAGCGAGGCAGGAGAAAGGATAGGCAGGGTTGGCAGGCAGAGAGGATAAATAGAAGGAGAAATCTGCGAAGAGGGAGGAGAAAAGAGATGGAGGAATGAAAGGAAGCAGCCAGAGAAGGAGGAGGGCCCAGGGACCAGCCACCCAGCTACTCAGCCACCCAGCCACACAACCACCCAGCTACCCAGCCACCCAGCCACCCAGCTACACAGCAAGCCACAGAGTAAGAGTAAGATTTATAGAAGTAAGAGAACAGGAGATGCCCAGAGGCAAAAGGTAGATGGGATAATTTAAGTTAAGGAAAGCTGGCTAGAAGCTAAGCCAAGCTAAGGCCAGGTATTCATAATTTAGAATAAGCCACTGTGTGTGATTTATTTGGGAGCTGAGTGGTGGGCCCCCCAAAAAAGAACAAAAACAACAACACACCTGTGCATATACACGCACACACACTATCTACATAAATAATATATAAATAAATAAAACTTCAAGTTTTTTTTCCAAGAAAGCAGTCATTCCCAGTGATCTATAAGAATCTCAGAAACAATTTGTGTTTTACAGAAAAATATTCTAAAATTTCATTCATAAGAAAGTTATTAAGAGTCAGGGTTAAATTACTTCAGCCTTAGGGTAGACATGATTGTACATTTATTCCTTCTGTCTCATTCGCTTCTATGCCCTTTGCTTCCTTTATTCATAGGCAATGTGAATGGACTCACACCCTCTACAAAGATGTCTATGACCTTTGCAAAATAACAAATTATGCTCTTATCTGTGGCATTCACAGAGTTGCTTACAAATAATCCATGTTCTTATGTTACACTGAATTACAGACATTTATGTAGAATCTGGCAGCCTCTACAATGGCAAACTACTCTTCTACAAATAATCTATGTTCTTATGTAACACTGAATTACAGACATTTACATAGAATCTGGCAGCCTCTACAATGGCAAACTACTCTTCTAGACAGTTAACACCTTAAGGACAGGAACGGTATTTAATTTCACCTTCTGATCAGCCTTCTGTACTTTAAATGATGCTTTCAAATGTATATCTTTTAAGTTGAATGCCAATGACTATTTTCATTTTTCTTATTTCACCTACTATAGAAAAATGAACTGTTTTTCATATGACAATGTTCTTCCAAACTACATTTCACTGTGTTAAATGAAAAAAAAATAAGGATTATACCAACACTTTACTGTGAATAAACCATGTGGGTGGAGGAAGGTTCAGGAAGCCTCAACATTACACAAAAAACTACAGGCAACCAAGGAATGCTGAGAACACAAGAAATAGCCTTCACCACAGAAGAGAGTGTTGATTGGCTATCCAATACCATATGGTCAGGATTGAAAACATTAACTGAAAAGAAGAGGCCATGGACTTGACAGAGAACAAAGAGGAGTATGTGGGGGAGTTTGGATAGAGGAAAGGGAATGGGGAAATGATATAACTATATTACAATTTCAAAATAATAAAACAATTTTCTAAATACACTGGGCCTAATATTATCGCTTTTGTCTGCTTCCCTTCTCTATATTGCTCCGATAGGAAAGCAAACAGTTAAGTTGAGAGAAGCTATTTTCAAGGATCTTAGAAAAGGAGACACGGACATCTCGTGATGAGTCAGAACCGCCGTCCGTCTCCTACCTGTGTTCCTAAGCTGGCTGCCATCATGTGAGTCAGAAGTTTAGCTGCAAACATCGAGTACCTGTCACAGAACATGTGTGAAACCACAGCCAAGCAGAGACCTGTGGAAACAAGAGATCCCAGTCAGGTTTCGTAATCCGCGAAGAGATTATGTGTACAGAACGAAAAATCTCTGGGACAGTTAAGCACAAAAGCCCAGCCTATATACAGCATAACATAATACCTCTGGAGAAGATTATGCTGAAATTTCAGCATACATATCCCTTTTGTATGATCTATACCATCTCCACATTTATCAGTTAACCCAAAGGATAACTTTAATTTTCCAATTATTTTCAAGTTATCTGCTATGTAACAGCAAAGGCATAAATAACATTAACAGTTTTAATAAGACTTTTATTTTCTAAGTTGCTATTAGTCAACTTTACTGTTTAAAATGCTTTTCCATCCTAATTTTAAATCTGGTTTATTTATTTTTTTTTAGATTGAATGGCTTGAGTAAGCAAAAATATTTATAAAGGTGACTAGAACTTTTTGGGCAAGAAACTGTGAATGATCCTCCAAAACTGATGCTCAAATTACCCATTTTCAGCTAACAGCAGTGGTAATGATGAACTTTTAGCCAACCCACAGCTGCTGCATGTCAAAACCAGAATATTTTTTTCGTTCTTCCACAAAGAAATTAAGTATAAAAATTTCCATTGTAAGTGGCATTATCTTTAAACCTGCGTATCTATTTTGAGATAAATTGTCATTATATAGCCCAGGCTGGCCTTGAAATTGCAGTCCCTCTGCCTCGGGCTCCTGAGTGCTGGAATTATGTCATGCATCACTAAACCAGAACTTGAAGGCAGGATACTTTAAGAATATTTTATGCCTTAAATTTTTCAGATAGTAGTCTAATAAACAGTGACCATTTATTTGTTCACTTGAGCTTTTTACCACACGTCTTTGTGGACTGGATTGTTTTGTGTAAGAGTCACTGAAGCATTACAAATGCTGGCATGCACAGACCACTTAGCCATGTGTTTTCCATATATTACCTCATTTAATGCCAATGCCCTCTTGACAAACATGAGACATTGCACTGATTTAACATTTCGTTCTCCATTGTATTTTCCGAAGCTGTGCGGTGAGCTTTCAGAGTAAACTGCATGTCAGCGTAAGAGCATTAACCATCTACAAAATGCCTCCATGGGGTCTCCTCACGGGTTTTCTGTTCAGAAATGCCTCTCAGAATTCTTTTTAGAAAAATAGTTCAATTATGTTTTATATTTCAATAGAGTAGAAGGAGCTCCCTGTAAGGGGGGATGGGCTTTTTGTTTAGAAACCCCCCCCTGCCCCCCACCCCCCGCCCCCCGCAGGGAAGTCTGGAGCAGCCCACTCTTAGCACAGGGGCCATGGCACTCACACCTCAGGTGTGCCGGTCGGTGTTGGGGTTGCCTCCAAACTCACCTACACGGGTGATGGTGTTTCCTACAGATGTGGCAGTTGCGCCTGCTTCTGCACCTTTACCTTCTCCTCTACTGGCACTGGTGCTGACAACTCATTAATTTGTCCTTTGGGTCTCTACGACATTCATAAGTTGCTTGAACTCATGCTTAGAGGTGTGTGCTCATGTGTGTGTATAATACACTGACCTAAAAGCAAGCCCTAACCACAATTTCCTTCTCAGTATAAACTACATGATCACAAATATGGATTTCCTGCAAGTTTCCCGGAATGACTGGTAACAGTGCAAGGCAAAGGCTGAAGACTGGCCAAAGGAGGAACACACACATTTCCTACTCACTGTAGTTCAAAAGAATTTATCCAGTGATTTCCCCCCTAATTTGGTAATCCATTCAGCATCATATTCCTGTTCCAGCACAGGAACCCAGCACGATTACATGAGACCAGCTTAGAAACGTGATTGTGTATGAAAAGCTTCATTAAAATGCTACCATGGCCCCTGGTTGATGCCCTGGGATCAAATGCAGAGGCAGGAAGTGGTCAGGATTGTCCTAGTGTTTCAGCATAATGCGTCATCGTTATCAGGCCACACTGGATAGTTTTATGTCAACTTGGCATAAGTCAGAGTCATCTCGCTAGAGGAAACCTCAAGTGAGAAAATGTCTGCATCAGCTTGGACTGGAAGCAAGTTTGTGGGGGCATTTTCTTGACTGAGATTGATGTGGGAGGGCACGCTGTGAGGAGTACCACCCCTGAGCAGGTGATCTCAGGTCATGAAAAAGCACGCTGAGTGAGCAATGGGAAGGCAAGCCAGTAAACGGTATTCTTCCATGGCCTCTGCTTCAGATCCTGCCTCCAGGTCCCGCCTTGAGCTCCTGCCCTGACTTCTTTCATGACAGACTCTTGAGCTGCGAGTGAAATCAGTACTTTCCTCCCTAAATTGCTTTAGATCCATGTTTTACCACAGCAGTCAGAAGCCAACTGGAGCACTGGCTCATTCACTGAAAGGAGAATTCTGGTGAGAATTCAAGCAAGTTGTGCTCTAAACTAGGCAAAGCCATCTGGCTTTGGACAGGATATAGAATACTTAAGATTTAAAGAAATAAATATTTTAGTTATGAAGTTTCTAAATCACTACATACAAATTTAAGTATCCAAAGTACTATACACTAATATCCAAATTTAGGAAAATAACCTTTCCTCAGTCTAGAAAATGAGTGCCTATGTTCAGTATATATACTTAACGTTTACAAGGAAATATTTTTAATTGCAGTTCTGTAGCTCAAATTCCTTACTATAAATAGTCAAATCACAAAACATAGAATATATGATAGAATTTCTAAAATAAAGTAAAACAAACCGTAACAACTCCATATATTACCTAAATATGCACTCTACAGTCTTTAAATTTTTATTTCTTAGCAATTCTCTAGAGAAACAATCTGCTGTCTGGATAATATTCTTTTTTTCCTAGCCCTATACAGATTACAGATTGAACTGGAGGAGAAAGAATCTTCGTTTAACCCACTGACACAAATGACTATTTACACATTTAAAAGAGAGAAGGAAGATTCTCTTCACAGAATAACAACACTAATGACATGTGGTAGTGAGGATACAGCTCTGAAGCAGACCACAGATTGTATGGATACATACAATATTGGAGTATTTATGTGAATATAAATATGTGTGATGTTTGCATGTGAGTAGGCAGAGTTGGGAGACATTGTTGTTCTTCAGCGTATTTTACAGGTGGGAAATGTTCCCATGTAACTGTAACTTAGCCCCACACAAGACAGATGAGAGTAAATTTTCTACAAATTTTTCTTTATGAATTTTGTGTTTTAAGGTGTCAGTCTATCACTCTATTTATACCTGCTTCCTCCAGATAAATCCACATGAAATCAGCTCACTGTTATTTCATGACTAAGTTGAGTATGAGCTCTTTGTTTCTTCTTGTCTTTCTACATCATGCTACCTGTGGTTGTAGGGTTTCTACTGTTTGATTACAAACCACAGCTGAACTGATACGTCTTTAAGTTTTCCCTCCATGCAATGTGCTTGGCTTATTGCTACTAACACAGTAAGGGTGGGAAGAAAAAGCAGTCAACACTGAAAAGATTTCCAGTAGGAACAAATGGCAGCATGAATCACCTTGGAGCACATAACTCCATGTGTTAGGGAATGGGTGATGTTGCCAGAGTCAAGAGTCTTGATAATTAAGGAATTGATCCTGAACACATCAGCTACTAGCCATTGGAAGGTGTTTAAATGTAAATTGTCACAAGTTAAATAGAACTATATTTCAGTCATATTCCAAGGATGCATGGCCAGATATGGCCAGTATCTCACATATTAGACAGTATAAAATATTGTCACCATCACAGAAAGCCATACTGCAGAGAACTGTTAATTCTTCCTGAGTGATGAAAGAATACACTGTATTTCAGAAGAATTTGTATCCAAGTGACTAAGATAATATGGTTTGAAAGTCCAAAGTTGGCACATTGTACAAAACCACATCTGGTCTGAAATATACTGTGTGTTATTTATTTCTTTAACAAGAAATAGGACCTGCCTACAAGATATGCTGGGGTAAAGATGGTGTAGAAATTGTGGGAGTAGCCAACCAATGACTGGTCCAACCTGAGACCCATGCCATAAGAGAGAGCCCACCCTGATACTACTTTGAGCACCAGGACCCAGAGGCTTGATAGCCCAGAGACCTAGGATATTACCAAACACAACCAACAAAAAAAGAGTTCATGCAATGATGCCTAATGATATTCTGCTATGCTCATAGATTGGTACCTAGCCTAACTGTCATCAGAGAGGCTTCATCCAGCAACTGATAAAAACAGATGCAGAGAC
Organism: Peromyscus californicus insignis; assembly: GCF_007827085.1. Lineage (NCBI taxonomy): Eukaryota > Metazoa > Chordata > Mammalia > Rodentia > Cricetidae > Peromyscus > Peromyscus californicus. The sequence goes on along the minus strand of NW_026294480.1, from coordinate 71,309,886 downwards.
CCACTGCCAAACATTAGTCAGAGCTGGAAGAATCCTGTGGAAGAAGGGGAGGAAGGATTGTAGGAGCCAGAGGGGTCAATGGCACAAAAAAAAAAAAAAAACCAGAATCAACTAACTTGGGCTCCTAGGGAAACACAGAAACTGAACTGACAATCAGGGAGCCCACATGGGTCTGACCTACGTCCTCTGTATATATGTTATGATTGTGTAGCAGGATCTTCTTGTAGGACTCCTAACAGTGGGAGCAGGGGCTGTCTATGACTCCTTTGCTGGCTTTTGGGAACCTAGTCCTTGTAGTTGGAAGTTTTTCTCTGTCCTGCCTGGCCCACAGTTGGGACAAATTTCTCCCACTCTCGTCCCCCAAGTAAACACATAGAGGCTTATATTAATTATAACTGCTCAGCCATTAGATCAGGCTTATTACTGACTAGCTCTTCCACTTAAATTAACCCATAATTCTTATTTATGTTTAGCCACATGGCTTGGTACCTTTTCTCAGTTCTGCCTTGTCATCTTGCTTTCTCTGTGTCTGGCTGGCGACTCCTCACTCTGTCCTTCTTCTTCCCAGAATTCTCCTCATCTGCTTGCCTGCCTATACTTCCTGCCTGGCTATTGGTCAATCAGTGTTTTATTTATCAACCAATCAGAGCAACACATATTCACAGCATATAGAATGACATCCCACAGCAATTCCTCATAGTGGGTTGCCTCATCCAACCTTAATACAAGGGGAGGTGCCTAGTCTTACTGCAACTTGATGTGCCATCTTTGGTTGATATCCATGGGAGGCCCTGCCCCTTCTGAATTGAAATGAAGGAGGAGTGGATTGGGGAGAGCAGAGAGGAAGTCAGGGGGAAGGACTTGGAGGAGAGGAGAGGAGAGAGGTAAAACTGTTGTTGGGATGTAAAAAAAAAATAAATCATTTAAAAAAAGAAACAGGATCGAAAGTACTGTACATGTGGTGCTGTGTCCAGTAATACTCAACATGATGGACACTGGCTGCTCTCACAGTGATTATGTCCAACTTTGCCTGTCTCATGTGCCAGAAAGTGACTGGCTTATGAAAGTTTACCAAACATGGTTTGGGGCAAAGAGGTGTTGGGGCAGCATTCCAGGTGTCTTTTACAAGAGTTTCCATTGCTTTAGCATAGCGTCTGCCTTGGCTTACCTGGACACTGCCAGCTTGATGCTCAAGGCTCTACAGGCAGCTGAGACCACACCAGGACAAGACAAAAGGGCACCCACGGTGTGAGAAAAGCAGAGCAGAAAAAGAAGAAGAGGTCGGGCTGCAGGGGCATTGTTACTGTGCCCAATTGTTCATCCTGGGCACTAAGTCTGGGGAAGACACTCAGAGTGCCCTTCTGTGATGTGCAGCCCAATTCTTGCCAAACAAAATTCCTTTGCAGATATTGCTAGATAAACTCAACATCTTTATGCTATGCACACGTATTTTAGGGCTAAGTGACTTCTTGTTATCTACATTTATCCCTTCAAACTCTTCTTTTTAAAGTTCTAAGCATTTAAAATGTTTTTCCTCAGGGATAACACATCATTTGATAGAATGGAATTATTTTGAAAATACACTCTTCCACAATCATAATAGGTCCCCCAGGACAATGGTTTCTGAAAACCCGAGCCTGATGTTTCTAAAGGAAGTTGACCAAAAGTTTCAAAAATAACTTTAAAAAATAATGTTGAGTTGAATGCAATTGTGCTCAGATTTACTTCCTTAATTATTGAGGCTCTGTCTCTCTGGCCACCCCACCCTGTCCTTATACACAGACTTATGTGTGCTTGGAGGTGCTTCATAATGACTTTTGTTACTACTAGAAATCTTTTCAGGGTTGGCCAGCTATTATTACTTTGAAAAATGTATCAGCATTTCAGCTTGCAGGGGAGCAAAAAAAAAGGCATAACTTAAAATGTTTGCCATTTTATAAAAAGTTGAACAAAAGATGATCATCCTCAAATAATTTTTATTAACTTTCTTAACCTGTAAGGCCTGCAATTAGTCACTTACAAATTATTATTTATTATGAGATTGACATTGTATAGGCATTTACACACAGTATTCTCTTTTTAAGTAGATAAGATAACTAGCTAATTAGTAAAGAACACTTTAGTTTGGGTAATACGTTAAAGGATTTCTTCGTGGTAAGAAGAAGGAAGTGATTCCAATGTGAGAACAGGCCCACCTCTAACAGTGTCAAATCACTTCTGCCACAGGAAACTGAACTACAGATGCAACAAAATAACTTTCACTTAATTTCATTCACTTAAGGTAACACGGAAAGGAACTACACGATGAAGGTAACAGGTTGTCTTTACGGTTAGAAGACTATAAAATTGTGTTAAGAGTCAAAGTTGGGGAAAATCCAACCCAACAGTCATCTTTGATGGGATGGTATCCTAGAGAAAAGCCCCGAAGATTTGTAGTCATATTCTGGGAAATAGTGTGCACACACCTCAAGCCTTGCTGATCTTATTAGTAATTAGGTTAGATTGTGGTATGTGATGAAGCCATCTTAATTTACACTTCTTCCAACTCATTCCTGTCATGGGCGGGAGAATGCACACAGCCCTCTTTTACTACCTTTCTCTTTTTTATCCTTTTTACTTTAAGGAGTGGCCTCAGTTTCGTTTTCTGGTATTTGGCAAACCTAGGATCTTCCAGGTAACCCTCTCTCCTTTCACCTCTCTGAACTGAGGGTTTCTCAGCCTTTATCCTCTTTCGCCCACTTCTCGAACTGGAAGCAGAACTAACAAAGAGGCCAGCTCCTATGAATATGTACATCATTACACTCGTGAAAAGGACTAGTTAACTGTTATCAAGTCAGAGCTATCCCATTGGTCTGACCCAAAGTACACACTATATATATATATAAGAAACAAAAAGTTCCCAGCACTCGGGAGGCAGAGCCAGGAGGATCTCTGTGAGTTCGAGGCCAGCCTGGTCTACAAAGTGAGTTCCAGGAAAGGCGCAAAGCTACACAGAGAAACCCTGTCTCGAAAAACCAAAAAAAAAAAAAAAAAAAAAAAGAAAGAAAGAAACAAAAAGTTATCTTTTCTAATTCCTGAAGGACCATCAGAGGAATGGGCATTGGTTCTCTCATGAAATAAAAACTGAGGCAAAAACACAGGAGTTTAGAGTCCTTACTTATAAAATATCTTGAATAAAACAGAAAATAAATTATAATTTCAAAGTCTTGACACTGGTCCCAAGTCAAAGGCACAAATGTGGATGTAGCAGCTATATGTGGATGATGACATTTAAGTTCTCAAGCACCCATGCAGGTCAGCGTAACGTTTTCTGCATCAAGTTATAGAAAATATAGAATGACCAATAACTCTCCTAGGATGTACCTTACGATTCTTCTGCCTCTACATGGAATCAGAGACACCATGCTTTAAGTTTGAAAACTCTCTAGTTTGATGTTCAATGTTTTTGTAAAGCAGAGGATTCCTCTGGGTCACAGCAGCATTTGAATTTGTTTGTAAAATAATATCCAAATTTTATTTCAATATGATAACTTTTTTTTTTTTTTTTTTTTTGGTTTTTCGAGACAGGGTTTCTCTGTGTAGCTTTGCGACTTTCCTGGGACTCACTTGGTAGTCAATATGATAACTTTTTATTCCATTATTCTATGAAACTTCTTTGCTCATGAAATATACCACCATTGAAATAAAACAAGTCTCCCTCTGATTTTGAAATTATATTCACCTAGAAGAATTTATTGGATAAGAAATGCCATCCATCTTTTATGAAAGATATTATTAAGAATAAGAGATTCTTAACTTTTGCTATGGAACCCAAGACTCATAATTTAGATACGTTATGGAAAAATTGTAACTATGTAAAACTGAATTATAATGGGAATATTTAACAATCAGAACCAAGCATAATAATTAGTTACTTGACTCCATCTCCAGAAAGATTTCCTAGTGGATGAGGATTGCTAGGCAGATTGTTGGTATACGTATTTAGAGAGACAATCCCTCCCAATAACAAACAAGTCACCACTAAAGCAGACTAACTGGCCTGAGATGCAGACATGATTTGTAGTCATACATTGGGGGTAGGAATTTTGAGTATCCTGACACATACAACTAGAATATTACTCTAGTTCCCAAAAGCTGATGACAGAATCAGGACTTGAACTAAGACAGTCTGGTTACAAGGTTATATTTATAGTTAATATCTCACACAGAGTTATCTATATAGCACATCATTCCTAGTTATGGTGTATGTAAACAGACAGACATTGATAAAATCCAAGTTCCTATTGCTGCAATAAAAAAGGGGATAAATATGTTGAGTAGAAAATAATTTTTAGCATAGGGTTTGATATGGTTTTTTTTTTTTTTTTTTTGGTTTTTCGAGACAGGGTTTCTCTGTGTAGCTTTGCGCCTCTCCTGGAACTCACTTGGTAGCCCAGGCTGGCCTCGAAGTCACAGAGATCCGCCTGACTCTGCCTCCCGAGTGCTGGGATTAAAGACATGCGCCACCGCCGCCCGGCTGGGTTTGATATGTTTAAAGTGCCAAAGTTGTAGACAACTGACCAACTGATGGGATAGAATATTTATTTTAATGAAAACACAAAATCTTTATATGCATTGATTTATATGATCCCAATATTCTAACTGTAGAACCTATTGCTCTAAAGTGCAATACACCACAAATGGTTCCCTTTCCTCTTATCTAGCCTCTGTCTCATGCTGTATCCCATGCTCTTCATGAAAACATGGCTTCTTCTGCAAAGAAGTTCAGAGTTGAGCCTCCATAAATACCTGCTGTATGTATTAATGATTAAGATGGGCAAATGATGAATCATAGCATGCTCATATCTTACACACACAAAAGAACTATGGGAAAGTTTCATTCTCACAAATATTTAAAATTCATAACTTGAAAACCCTGCCACTGACCTGAAATGCATATAAACCCAGAAGAGAAAAAAGCTTCATTGTATGATGACAAGTTGTCAGTCTGGGCGTAAACAGCATACATAGACAAGTGTGAACAGGCACATCCCACGTAGTCCGAAGTATCTTCAACCACTTTGCAAAACTGGCTGTCAGACAACCAGCTAGAACAAAACACAATAGTCACTGTTCTTGCAATAATGTGTTCAGGTTGTTTTTAAAGGAAAAATAACTAGCTGAAATTAAGTGTTCTTTACTCAAGACTTAAGCAGACTACATTTTCCAGAAGAAACACTAGAAGGAATATCTTGTCCAGGACATGACCCAACAGTTTCCGTCAAGACACCTTAAGAAGCAGTGTAAATACCAACCACACCTGCCAGAGCATTTGTTGTACCAAAGAAGTTAGCCTTCTCAGCAATGGTGCCTTACCTATCCTAAAGCAAATTTGGTCTTTTCTGTCATTCAAAAATTTCCACTGGTCAACATAGCTATGACATGTGTGGATCCCAAAAGACCATCACAGTCATGGCTTGTGTGGATCCCAACAGACCATCATAGTCACGGCTTGTGTGGATCCCCACACGACAGCATGGCTGTCTTAGTCAGGGCTTCTATTGCTACAATGAAACACCATGACTAAAAAGCAAATTAAGGAGGTAAGGGTTTATTCATCTTATACTTCCATGTTGCTGTTCATTAACAAAGGAAGCCAGGACAGGAACTCAAAGGGGGCAGGAACCTGGAGGCAGGAACTGATGCAGAGACCATGGAGAGGAGTTGCTTACTGGCTCACTCCCCATAGCTTGTTCATACTGCTTTCTTATAGAACCCAGGACCACCAGCCTAGGGATGGCACCACCCACAACAGACTGGGCCCTCTCGTGCTGATCACTAATTAAGAAAATGTCTTATAGCTGGATCTCACGGAGGCATTTTTTTTTTCAACAAAGGCTGCTTCCTCTCTGATGACTGTAGCTTGTGTCAAATTGACATAAAATCAGCCAATACAATCGCCACTGTGTGTAGGGCTAACCTCTCCTCTTGCTTTCAAAAGTCTTGTAGTTTGCACAACACCAGACAAATTACTTGTTATGCTATGGTCGTTTGAATAAGAGTGGTCCCCATAGGCTCATATATTTGAATGCTTGGAATTGGTGGAACTTTTTGAGAAGGATTAGGGGGTGTGCCCTTGTTGCAAGAGGTGTGGCCTAGTTGGAAGAGGTGTGTCACCCTGAGTGGGCTTGGACGTTTAAAAAACCCATACCAGGCCCAGTCTCACTCTCTCTCTCTGCCTACATCTTACAAATAAGATGTAAGTTCCCAGCTACTGCTCCAGCACCATGCCTGCCTGCCTCCTGCCATGCTCCCTGGCATGACAACCAGGGATTCTAACCCTCTGAAACTGTAAGCAGGCCCCAAATTAAATGTTTTCTTTTATAAGTTGCCTTGATGATGGTGTTTCATCACATCAATAGACCAGTAACTAATGCATATGCTTTCCTATGATTTCCTCCACAGCTTTTCTTTTTTTGTATTTTGAGTCATATATCATAAATACCATCTATGTTTAAAACAAGCAGGTGCAATGTTTCTGGCTGGGAAGCACCAAACACTTTTCTTAAGATTTATCAGTTTGTACCTGGCCGCGGCCTGATTCCAGAAGAGACAGAGAGATGTATGGGGAACAATTCTAGGCTCAGCTGCATAAATCCTGTAGAGAACCTCATTGTTGTTAGGCAAGGGTTGTGCACTCTGACCTTTCACACTCAGGGACAACACCTATAATGTCAAAAAGAAACACAACATTTAACGGTAATTTTCCAATGAGTGATATGACTGAGTCTCCCAGTCAGAGCTGGACTTTGTTTTTCTAATACCTAATACCTCTAGTGTTTTCTTCAGCACCATTAGCTGCTCTCTTACTGAATGCAACTCTGACTGGTTTTCCACTGTCACAGCCTAACCCCACCGCACTCACTTTCAGTCTTTAGCTGACAACACCCACTCTAAGTATCCCTGGCTGGCCTCCTGAGAAGGTAGGTACATGCCGAGGCATCACAGCAGGGAAAGCTATAGTGTTACACTTTGTCCATATACGCACATACATACTCCACAAAACATAAGGGAAACGTTTCCAACTACATTTGAAGCCCAAAAAAACTACAAACGGCTTACAGAGAGAGTAATTTTCCTGCTACTCATGGGTAGCACCTGAAAGAACAGCTAAGCTGATGTGTTCTGAGTTTGCCTGGTAAAGGGAAAAGATAAACTATCACATAATTTTAAATGAGAGATTACCTTGTCCTTCAGGGCAGGAAGATTGTTTCCTGCCAGGAACCACTGCTGGCTGCTGTACTCCACAAACTGGACCAATGTGCATGCTCTTTTCCCATCCAACAATTCTGCATCCGGAACATCCAATAACCTCTCTGGAATTTGAATGTAATCACCATCCTTTCCTTCGAACGTGTGTCCATTGATTTGCTGAGGGTACCAGGAAAGGGCCAGGATCGACAAGTATGGGCAGCTGTCAAGGATGGTTTTGCTTCTATAGGAAGAAAACAAGCCTGTGTTGAGTTGGCAGGTGTTTGTATCAACATATCCAATTGTATTTGCTTCAATATTTAAGTGGAGGATTTTTCTTCATGTAGAACAATCCCAACACTAAATAACCATCCGCCTTCTGTTTCCTAGTGATGAGTACATCGTTCCACACCCCTTTGCTTGGTCTCTCTTGTAACCTAAAACAGGAGTATCTGGAAGCTGTTACACAGTTATCATAATGCAGTCTGTGGCTTAGAATGTACTTTTCTGTGTTAGTCACAGGCTGTGATAGGACAGGCTGAGGAAAGGGTATTCCCACTAGAGTGGGACCTTTTTTAAATTTAAAACCATAGAGCACATGCATCTACAGCTGCATTTCCGTCTCAGATGTCCCTCATGCCTTTCCAGTACATCAGAGCCTTCTAATACAATAATCCAGCTTACGAGAAAACAGATCTGAGTAATGGTCTTGATGCTTCTGACATTTTTATTTTTTCACACCTCTTAGGAATAATAAGATTCTACACTCAGCTAAATTGCTTTCAAACCTCAATGTGAGTTGAACTCATGTGGACTTGGTTTAAAGTACAGGTGGCACTCCAGCCTCACTAAGGCAGATCCTTACATGGGGAGCGGATTTACGGTTCAAGGAATGTGAATACGTAACCATTTCCCCTAAAGCTTCAGTGAGTTGTCTCTGGCATCATCATCTTTGCCATAGGGAGCAGATACCAAGGTAGAGGAAATACAAACCCTGCTTCGAACAGTGTAGAGGTTATTAGGATACTGTATCTGACACTGTATTAGGACAGAAATGTATCTGTCCAATCTTAAAGGTTCTACCGGCCACAGTGTACACAGAGTATATAGTTAGTGTATCAAAAAAAGATACCTTGCTAAGACCTGTAATGTGAGAAATGAATCTGATAATGTTAAATGAAAGATGTGAGAAATGAAAGAGTCAAAGGGAACCTTTTCTTCTAGCTGTATGTCATGTTTACAAGAAGTTTCTTCCAAGGCTTAAATGATAGCATTTAAAGTGTTCAGTGTCAATTGTATCAACTACACTCCAGGGCAGGCCTTATGCTTAGCAGTAGCTGACCAATAATAAATAGATGCCATGATTTTTGTGATTTTGTTTTTTGTCTTTTCTGATTGTGTTTTGGTTTGGTTGAGGAGGTGGGTCTTTTTGAGAGAGAAAAAAGAACATGAGGTTGGGTGGGTAGGGAGGTAGGAAAGATCTAGAAGGACTTTGGGGAGGAAAAAGAATATGATCAAAATATACTATATGAAAAAATTTAAAAATAATTTTATAATGTAATGAAAATAACTAACTAAATAAATGCAGTGGTCAGTGGCTTTGATATTTTATCATATCCAGGATGCTAGGTGTTGGAGCCTACTAGGTTTCCTAGTGGCCGTACCCAGCAGGACGGCATAAGAGGTTGATAGGACCATGGGCCTGGGTACCAGGTGACTGTAACTAGCAAGGGGGAGGTCTTTTGCTCCGCCCCTTGGCATTGTTATAAACAGACCTTTGACCTTTGGAATAAAGTTCTGGGCTGGTGGATAAGGATCCAGACCCACACAAGTCTATCCTGTGTTTTCTCTCCTCTCTCTATTTCTAAGTCTCTTATCCCTCATTCCTCAAAAGTTTCTGGGGTAAATAAATGTGGGGGCTGGTCCTCCACAGATGGCGCCTGAACAGAGACAAAGGAAAAGATAAAGAAAAAAAATAACCCTAGAGCTTGGTGAAAGGATTGAAGGGGATGTTATGAGTGTAGGTATTCCAATAAGGAATTGAAAAATGAAGGCAACGGTATTTTATTCTCGGGTGTATAGGTTAGGTGGTAAAGGATATACCACAGGCTGCAGCATTAGCTTTCTCTCTATACAGGTATCTCTCTCTCCCTCTCCCCCTCCCCCTCCCCCTCCCCTCCCCCTCCCCCTCCCCCTCCCCCTCTCCCTCTCCTTCTTCTCTCTATAAAAACTAAGGAAGGTAGAATGGGTAATACAGTGCAGGAAGACAGACCTTCAGAGTTAATTAGGAATATAGAAAATTAAAAGCTTAGGGTAAAGAAGGATAAGATAAACCTAACTATGGGGTTATGAACGCAAAATCCTAGGGGAAAATCTATCTTGTTTGAACTTAACGGGCAGAGAAAAGCTCTTCTTTGAGCGTATCAGGCAGAAAGGGGATTCCTACGGAAGATTTTGGCCTGGGGACAGCTAAAATGTAAAAACAAACAAACAAACAAACAACAACAACAACAAAAAGAAAAAAACAGCAGAGGAAAGAGATTTCCCCTGCAGTGGGTGCGGACAGAAACAAAAATCCTCTGCTTTGTCAGCAGTAGAACATCTTACCCTCAGAATTAGTTCCCTCCTGGCCATGAAGCCAAAAAGTTTAGAGAACAGACATCTTAGGAAAAACTTAATCTTTCTCTCTTAAACTAAAAGCTCTCTTAAAAAACGTGCTGGTCTTTCTCTCTCTTGAAAAAAAATAAGCTAAAAAGGCTTTCAGAACTTTCTCAGTTTAAAACTGAGTTTCACCTGGATGGGAAAATCCTGAGGCAAGAGCCTGATGAGGCAGAGAAGCCGGGCTGTGGCTGCATGAGCAGCTGTGCTGAGCACCAGGGACACTATCTGGGGAAGGAGGTGGGATGGGATAGGACGGGGAGCTATCCAGGAGAGCAGCTCTATTTTCCATCAGAGAAAGGACCTTTCTGAAACAAATGTTTTCAGTTTGCCTCACTGACCGGGAGTGAAGCCCTAAGGGTTTTTTCTCAGGCAATAAGCCGCAGCCTGAGTGTGGAGACAAACGGAGGAAAAGCTGGGGAACTGGGTCGGGTGAAAGATCTACTTAGATCTACCTGTTCAACGGTGGCACGGGCATCCTAAAGCAAGCTCAAGAAAGAAAAATCTCCCGTTACAGAAGTGAAACCCTGTGAAGGGAACCGGCAAGCGCGCTAGCATACCCGGAAGGCTTTCAGGGAAATGTAGTATCAATGCAGGTTTGAAACAGTGCTTTATATGGTCGCACAAGGAATTTTTGCTAAGAGCTTTGTGGCAGTTCAACACAATAATTTCACCCTCAGTCTGAAGTGAAGCTTTTCGGTAGAACAAACTGAAAGTTCTGCTGTAACAGAAGCGTTTGTCTGAATTATGGCACAGGGAAGCTGTTCTGGATTTGGGTAAAGAGACAGCCTCTAGTTAGAAACTGTTCACAGCTGAGTATTTCTGCTGGTTCCAGAACAGCTGAGAGAGCTTGGCAAAGGTGATTTGGGGGAGTAGCATTTGTTCCAAAAATGTTACAGTTCTCTAGCAACAAGTGTTACAACCCAGTAGTGACAGTACTCACTAAAATCCCAAGGTTGAAAGAGCCACTGACAAATCTTGTTTCAAACTCTCAAGAACTTTCAGAATGACTACTATAAACTCTGAACTTTGGGAAATGATTTGCATACTTCTGGTCTTGTTCATAATTTAGTGAAAAAAATCTTTTCTAAATGTTAAAAGAAATATCTTATAGATGTTTGCTTTAGTGTTAAGTTAGTTCTGTTATATGTAAAGTGATAATAGTTAAGAGATCTCTTCTAGATGTTAAGGTTTATAAAGTAGAGCTATAGAATGTAACTAAGACTTAGGTAAGGTTTAGGCTTAAGTGAGACTTACAGGTAAGGTTTATAAATATAGGTTTAGGGGAGCCCTATAGAGAGTTTGCTAAGAGATTCTTCCTAGTGTAAGTTAGTTAAGAGTAAGAAGTAATACATCTCTTTTAGGTGTTTGCTAAGTTAGATATCTGAAAAAGTACTAGAGTAGCCCTATAGAATGTAAGTTTATTATGTAGGCTTGAATAAGACTTGGGTAAGGTTTATAAAGTAGTCCTATAGAATTTAGGTTTAAAATTTAGTCAGAAAAATGTAGATTTAGAATATATAGGCTTTAGGTCTAAGGATATGAAGAGTAGGTTTTCCCAACCTGGGAAAACAATATCCACAGCAGACTTGGCACTTCCAGAAACTGCCAATAATGGCAAGAAGCAGCTCCAGAAACTGCTAACTTCAAGAAGTCAACAGACAGTACTGTCTACTACTGAGACCCATGGAGGGTCATAGCTTCCCACACAGCAGACGCCAAGAGCGAAGGCAGAGGCAGCACTAGCGGCGAGGGTGCGCAGGCTTTCGGCCCTGAGGCTAAGCCATGAGAGGGGCGAAGGACAAGCCGCAGTCTGGAAAGCCCTGCAGAGATGCCACACTGCTGCAGGAAAGATGACCAGCGAGCAGAGCAGAGGTGAACAGTGGAGACAGCAGAGACCAGACTGCTTCCTTCCGGAGGCCTAGAGCAGAATGGTGTCAGTGCCGGACAAGCAGCTGAGATGAGCTGGAAAGCAGGAAGTTGTGGACCTGAGAACCTACTCCAGGCTGAACAGCCAGCTTGAGGCTCTGCGGGAACTGCTGGGACTGACTGCAGCCCGAGCTCTGAGCAACAGGATGTGACAGCAATCATGGAGCTGCCCTGAGCTACATTCATCATACACCAGGACAGCGAACAGAGGATTCCGGGACCTGGTTTGCTGAGCACTTGGGCCATCAGCAATGCAGGTAATGGGTTTTCCTCCCAAAGGCAGGGTTGCCGTGGGAAGGCCAGTTCCAGCTCATGGCAGCTGAAGAAGCCTTGAGCCAGTGTGGCTATGCAGTGAAGCTCCCTAGCCTGGCCCAGGAGCGGTCTGGTTGCGGAGGTCGACAGACTGCAAAGCTCAGCGGTAGCTCAAAGCAAACATTTCAAAGAGACTTGATTGAACTGCAAAAAGTTCTGGTTATGGGACTTTGCGTATTTGGAACTGTTTGCTTCAGAGTCATTCCGACTCTGACAGCTGTACACAGACTTAAGGGCAGCTGACAAGCCAGGCCGTGATGATGAACGCTCAGAGGAACTTTTAGGAATGGCACCAGAACTCTTGCTGAACTTTTGAACTTAAGAAATGAAATGGACAGTAATGATTTCATTGCAATGGAACAAGTTTGAATTTGCTTATGCATATAGACTCTATCAACAGTGATGACCTAAGAACTGTTTATGTAAAATGGAACTGCTTATAGAGAAATTTAGGTTTTCTAACTAGGCTTGAGATTTATTTTAAAATATAAGGAAAAGGGAGAGTTAATATTCCTCAGTTTATTTAATTTAAAAAATATTTTCGTGTTACTTGAGTGAAATAATATTATGTTTTGTATAGTTCTATTAAGAAATTGTTCTTGAATGTAGGTTTGTAGCTTGAGAGTAGGTTCATAGGAAGGTTGAGAGTAGGAAATATAATTTTGTATAGTTCTGTTTATGTTAGAATTATTATGTTAAGTTTGATGCAGTTACATCAAGAGTTTTTTTCTTTTAAAATATAAAGAAGAGGGACCTGTTGGAGCCCACTAGGTTTCCTAGTGGCCGTACCCAGCAGGACGGCATAAGAGGTTGATTGGACCACGAGCCTGGGTACCAGGTGACAGTAACTAGCAAGGGGGAGGTCTTTTGTTCCACCCCTTGGCATTGTTATAAATAGACCTTGGGAATAAAGTTCTGGGCTGGTGGATAAGGGTCCAGATCCACCCAAGTCTATCTTGTGTTTTCTCTCCTCTCTCTATTTCTAACTAAGTCTCCTATTCCTCATTCCTCAAGGGTCCCTGGGGTAAATAAATGTGGGGGCTGATCCCCCATAGCTTGGTCTCTGGCCTCCTATGTGAAGACCTCAATTTGTATGGGCCCCCTATATGTCAACAATAGCTTATCAAAATCCCCTTTTTATTCTCTTCACTCAGCCCCCCCATATGAAACACTGTTATAGCTCAGCCACAGAGCCCTTTGCTAGGCACAAAGCCACAGAAACCAGAGAACTTGTGCCACACAGCTGACTAACGCTTTCATAACCCACTTCCAAGACATTCAGTCTAGTCAGAGACCTCGTAGGTCCTGCACTTTGTAAGCCAGCAACACACATAATGTCTTACTCCCACAAGCACCTCAAATTTCTGACCCCTCTTAATTGCCAATAACCAAACTCCCCCCACACCACAACACCTTAACCTATTTATCACATATTTGCCCTCCAAATGTACTCACTTTGTTAATACCATCATCTGCTACATACCTGGACTAAAGTGGGGGGCTACATGTTAATTGGCACCCCTTTACATCCTCAGTGCTAATTGCATTGTTTTTAGTTGGTTTCCAAGTGGTTGCTCTAGATCCCATCACTAATATTCTTGCTCAATTCCCAAATCCTCCCCTCTCAGCAGACACACTTGATATTACGGTGGTGCAAGCAAAATGAGAATGCAAGCAAAATGCTTGACATACTTAGAGTCTTCAGCAAAGCAAACCAGATGTGACGGCCGCTTCTCTTCCACCTGCAATTTATGACTATTATGGACGTCTGTCTAATGGCCTTAACTGTGCCACGCTTCTAGGTTCCTTTAAATTCCAAATACATTCTGTGGTCTCAATGCAAGCAATTAATCTGTGTCAGGGGTTTCTGTAGCCAGGATGAGAGACACATAAATGGCACTAGGGTTGAAGAGCACAGCATTAATCACAGGTGGTAAGGACTAGTGAGAGCATATCCTGAAAGAGGCTCTGTGAGGTGTTTCTGATTCTTTGCTGATTTTCCCATTAAGAAAATATCAGTTCGCCGGGCGGTGGTGGCGTACGCCTTTAATCCCAGCACTCAGGAGGCAGAGCCAGGCGAATCTCTGTGAGTTTGAGGCCAGCCTGGGCTACCAAGTGAGTTCCAGGAGAGGCGCAAAGCTACACAGAGAAACCCTGTCTCGAAAAACCAAAAAAAAAAAAAAAAAAAAAAAAAAAAAAAGAAAATATCAGTCCCCTGGACCCATCAGTACTCACAGCAGTGTAAGCAGATGTAAAATGTTTCCTAACTTCACCTGCTATGGGATGTTCTGTACGCTGTGAATGTGTTGCTTTGATTGGTTGATAAATAAAATGCTGATTGGCCAGTAGCCAGGCAGGAAGTATAGGCGGGATAGACAGACAAGGAGAATTCTGGGAAGTGGAAGGCTGAGAGGAGACGCCAGCCATCATCCAGGGAGCAGCATGTAATGGCACACAGGTAAAGCCACAGAACACGTGGCAACATATAGATTAACAGAAATGGGCTGAGTTTAAATGTAAGAGCTAGTCAGTGGTAGGCCTGACCTAATGGCCAAGCAGTTTTAATTACTATAAGCTTCTGAGTGATTATTTTATAAGTGGCTGGGGGGGTCCATGGAGCTGGGCAGGACCAGAGAAAACTTCCAGCTACATTCACCACACCCTGGAATGGATCTGTAAGGAAAATTCGGGCTGTAAGGTTGCTTTTAATGCAGTCTTCTGACCACACAGCATGGTGCCTGGAAGGGGCTATGGAATTAAGCAGGCCTATGAGTGCGCATGAGACTCTCCATGAACTATTCGTGTGAACCTTGTCAAGGTAAGCAGGACCCTAAACCTCAGTTTCTGAATCTATAAATACAAATAATAAAAGCCCTAATCCAACTTCCAATAGCTTACCTAAAATGATGATTTGTAATATATATAGTAATATACTATATATATCAACTTGCATGAAGGGTTATGCTGAACCTTATAAAATTTTCAGATTCACACTGTTTCTACCTATAAAATATCCATCCATACTATTCAATTTAATGCAGTCTGGATATAGCAAGGATATAATTAATATCATTAATGTTCTCTGTATTTTACACCTTGTCTTTTATATGTAATTTACTATTTTTGAACTTCATGTGTCTGCAACCAAAGAACTAATATTCAAAGTTTGATTTAATCAACTGATTTGTTAGTTTGACAGATTCATTATTGAAATGACCCATATATCATGATTTACTAAATATGGATGATGACTTTCATTGAAAATAAATGATTAAATAAAGTTTATATAAATATTCTTAACCAAATATTCATTAAATAGTAATAAAATGATACTTGTTGTTTTTAGGTAGCATATATGAACAACATGAAAATCAGGATGGATTTTAACTTCTGCCCATGTTCTAATATCAGTGGATTTTGGCTCTCAAATACAAATAAAACATTTTGTGGTTTTTGAACTACAATAACACAATTTAAATGTGAATGTAATTTCTTGTATCATTATGCACAAAATATTAACACATGGCTACATAATTAATTATGCAGTTAATAATGACCAGGTTATTTTCTCCTCCTCTTGCTAGCTTCCTGCTGTGGAATTCCAGTCACAAAAAAGAAATCCTAAAGTTTGAGAGTTGCCTCCCAGTGGAAGAAACATCTGGGGCTTTGGGGCAGCAGAAGTCACAGCAGGAGGCTGGGAATCAGCATCCTTCCTCCTCAGAATATGCTTTCCACTGACAGAATAAAAGCAAGAGAAGACAAGATGATGTTGTGTTTTACTCTAAAGACAGTTTGAAACAACGGCCCCATAGTGTTGGTGGCACACAGTCACTTCTCTTGCTGGACCTGCTGCTTCCCTCCAACAGTCTCTTCCATTGGCAACAGATGGGAAGTACTGACCACACGCTCTGTGCACCATACACTGCTGTGGTGAGAAGTACTGACCACACGCTCTGTGCACCACACACTGCTGTGGTCAGAAGTACTGACCACACACTCTGTGCACCATACACTGCTGTGGTCAGAAGTACTGACCACACACACTCTGTGTACCATACACTGCTGTGGTCAGAAGTACTGACCACACACTCTGTGCACCATACACTGCTGTGGTCAGAAGTACTGACCACATGCTCTGTGCACCATACACTGCTGTGGTGAGAAGTACTGACCACACACACGTTCTGTGTACCATACACTGCTGTGGTCAGAAGTACTGACCACATGCTCTGTGTACCATACACTGCTGTGGTCAGAAGTACTGACCACACGCTCTGTGTATCATCTCAGGGTCGGCTGACACCATACACTGCTTTGGTGAGAAGTACTGACCACACGTTCTGTGTACCATACACTGCTGTGATGAGAAGTACTGACCACACGCTCTGTGCACCACACACTGCTGTGGTCAGAAGTACTGACCACACACTCTGTGCACCATACACTGCTGTGGTGAGAAGTACTGACCACACACACTCTGTGTACCATACACTGCTGTGGTCAGAAGTACTGACCACACACTCTGTGCACCATACACTGCTGTGGTCAGAAGTACTGACCACATGCTCTGTGCACCATACACTGCTGTGGTGAGAAGTACTGACCACACACACGTTCTGTGTACCATACACTGCTGTGGTCAGAAGTACTGACCACACGCTCTGTGTACCATACACTGCTGTGGTCAGAAGTACTGACCACACGCTCTGTGTATCATCTCAGGGTCGGCTGACACCATACACTGCTTTGGTGAGAAGTACTGACCACACGTTCTGTGTACCATACACTGCTGTGGTGAGAAGTACTGACTCTGTGTACCATCTCAGGGTCAGCTGGTATCAAGCACTGCTTTGGAAGCCATGAGGAAATACATTTTGGGAACTGACAGTTTTACAAAGGACTTACTTTTCACCAGGAGACCCACAGGTAACATCAGTCAGCAGAGAAAAGGCAAAATGCTCTGTCACCTCCACAAAGTGGCTGAATCCCCGAGTGTCCTTGCGTTTGGGGTTAATGAGAGCACAAAGGAGTTCATACAGAAGGGTGCGGGTTTTGATACTGAAAGCTTGATTTTGTCCTTCCATTGTTATCTGGAGGAAAAAAATCTAAGTATTAAAATATGTATTAAATAGATGACTTCCTGGATTACATATAATATATACATTCTATATGCTTTTCATTAATAATCATTAACAATAACAAAGATGGAAATATGAAGAACTGAAGAGAAAATGATATCAAAATTATATTTCAAATATACCCACTTCCATCTAAAAGGCATGAGTAATCACTGACAAAGAAAAGAAATAAGCATTAAAATACTTTCCATTTAATGATTCCTTAGAGTCCCAAATGGTAACATTTATCATTTAAGTTAGCTACAATAGTTAACATCATGAATTAAAATAAGTCACAATTTTACATCTACCCCAAGAATTCTTTATTTCTTTGATGAACAAATAAAGTAATAAATATTTCAAAAATAGGTTTGTAACGGAAATAAGATTACTTTGAGTTGTCTGTGTTGCAATGAACAAATAGTGGCCACCATCTAACATTGAAGAACAAAAGCACACCGAATGAGAAAGTTCTGTTCAATCAAGAATGCTCAAGATATCCTGGCACACTGCCTTTTAAAATGTGACTTCCTACCTTAAAGGACTGAGTTGCTATTTGAAGAACAAGGACAATACTTTTGTTCCTTTATATTCGAATATACCTGGGAAATCGAGACTCCAAAGTCATCAGTTTACAGTTCATCCATTGTGGCTCCTGCCAACACATGCACCCCCAGCCCCTGTGGTTCACTGAACATCTCTAGTAACAAACTCATGATATCATTGAAATGATTGCCTTTTTTTCCTATCAGATAAGCTTAGTAAGGGAGTAGCTCCTGTTATTCCGATTTCTGCAACTTTGTAACCTAGTAGTTTCAAACTCACACCCAAATTCAAGATCTGAATTTATAAGACTATCCATCTCAAAGTTAAGAGAACATTTCACAGGGAAAGCATAATAAAAATAACAATATGAATTTGATAGTACAATTACAAATGAACAGAGCATAGCCCACTGGGTACAGAAGCAAGGAGACCACATAAGACAAACGACACACAAGCTCCGGAGAATCTCTTAGAACGCAGAAAGGTAACTAACACACAAGACAGTCTTAAGACCAATAGACCCTAGGGCCCAGCAAATCAAAGCCAGTGAGGAGAAGATAACAGATCCACAATGGGTAGCACAAGTATTGGTGTTTACAGATGCAGAAACTGATTTATAGCTGAGAAAATAGAAACAGAGAGATAATATATAATATTACTCCCAGAGCTATAAAATTACAGTGGGAGATAGACAAGAAGAAATCAGAAATGGAGAAACAAAAGTTCAGCTTGACATTCAACATTACTGAAAGGAAATGCCAGAAGAGCTGTATGTGTAGAATTTTAAGAATTAAGGTGCAGTGGGATATCTTTCTGTATGCTGTGAATATGTGTTGCTACCATTGGCTAAAAAATAAGCTGTTTTGGCCTATGGCAAGCTTAGAGGCAGGTGGGAAATCTAAAGGGAGAGACAGAAAGAGAAAGGCAGAAGTGGGAAGACACCAGCCTGTCGCCCAAGGAGCAAGATGCCAACAGACCAGTAAAGCCACGGAACACATGGGAAAACAGATTAATAGAAATGGGTTAACTTAAGATATAAGAGCTAGCTAGCGAGACGCCTGAGCCATTAGGCCATACAGTTTGTAAGTAACATAAGCCTCTGTGTGTTTATTTCTCTGAGCGGCTGCAGGACAAGTGGGACACAGGAAAACTTCTGGCTACATGAAGGTTTATACCCAGGAATTAGCTACTCAAACTCTTATTTACGCTCAAGGAAAACAAAAAGTTTATTAAGTAAAACAAGAACGACAACAAAATGCATTCCTCTACCACTAGGTTAGTGCAGGTTCACTGCTACTCAGCACTTGGCAAAACTTCTCTAGTCTCAAGAGTCATGTGCAGAGATCTTGTTGTCATTGTTTTATTTCCAGAAAGAGAAACTGAGGCAGAACAAGAACAACCAACTTGACCCAGGACCCAAACTTGGTGATTGGCTGAGCTCAAGACATGCCTGCCAGGCATCTGCACTAGCTTGCAGCATCCCTACTTACGTGGCAGAATATAAAGCACAACTTGAGTTAGTTCACTGGTAAGTCTGTAAAACTAAGTGAACTGTAAGTCAATGTTAGTGTGTTCACAATCTAAGTCATACGTAGAAATGACTGCAGTAGAAAATACACGTTATTAAGAAGAATATGATAAATACTCTGGCTCTAAAAGGTCATATTATGAAAATAACAGAAAATCCCAAACTATCAAGATTCATTTGCAAATCAGTAGAAGACCTGAACTTCACATGGGGAAACACTAAGAAGTTCTCAGGATTGCAATTAAAATGGAAAACTGTTTTGGATGTGTGTAAGGGGAGAACTCTATCAGACTTCAGAGAACATGCTGTTCCTGTGCTTTTACAGACGTTCCAGAATACAAAGTCAGAACTCCTGACTCAAGTTCTACCAAGGTCTAATGACCAGGAAAACAAACCTGATAAAATAAAAAATTAGAATATCAAATCCCACAGGGTCTTAAAGTCTAGATTGTTATTAAGGCAACCAATGGCACCAGAAATAGCTTGCATTGTTCCACAGCTGGGAAAGTCAGGGGCCAGAATATTGTTATACCAAAGGTTGTCTGAGCCCACAATGGACCCTATCTGGAAAATTTTTGTAGTGAATCTTCTAAAGATGTTATTCTTTATAGAATAACATTGTCTCATCCAAACAAAAACTGGCAGCTACTTCCAATGTATAAAATTTCCATCTACAATTCGTCAAAAGAAAAGTGTTGTAGGACAGATACATCATAAAGAGCTTAGAACCAGAGAGAGAATAAAACTCTCAAATATCAAATATATTCACTTAAAATACAAGGTCATATAATATTTTATTCAGCACATGGAAGTTTTAGTCTGTACTGAAGTTGAGGTTGGACTGTTTTCTGCTTATTTTTTTTTCTTCAACTTCCTATGGTGGTTACAGCGTAAAGTACAGTTGGTTCTATTTGACTTTCAGACAATAAACAGTAACTCTTGGCTCTCACTGCATCTCAAATGAAGTGTTAATGATGATAAAATCACACTTAGATTGTGTTACTCACCTGAAGTTCATAAATAACTAATCAACCTTTATTTTCATTTGCTAAATGTCACGACCTCATTTATATGTGGTCATCTTCATGTCCGTTATTAACTCAATACCCCTTCAGTCTTATTATATAATTATGTCTAAAACATGAAATATATTTTTGGACATATAGTCCTGAGTGTATCAAAAGGGACACATTCTGATTTTGTCATCAAGAAGACACCACAGTGTGCTTCCCCAACCTCCATGGTTCAGCCTCTGTATGCACAGGCTGTGTAGCACTGATTGTCACTCCTAGGCTGCACATCTTCAGGGAACGCTGCTGCACTGATACAGCAGGAACTGTATATAGGGCATCTATATATCCAGACATAGAAAAGGTACAGCAGAAATGATAGTCAATAGCATTTTTGGAGTTTCTTTTTAATGTTGTGAAAACACTATCGTACGCACGACTTGTTGCTGACTAAACCACTAGTTCCACTTTAATCGCTGTTATTTTTCCAACTTTTGCTATTCTAATAATGCTGAAACAAACCTCAAATTACACATATATTTGTGCAAATGTTCCCATTTGCTGTTCGAAAACACAATACTCACTAGGTGTTCACTATGAGCCATCTATTAGAAGCTGTGATTTAAGACTTCTAGTTACTCAAACTTTTATCCAGCAAAGGTAATTGCCTATGTAATAAAGTATATTAATATTCAAAATAAAGTAATGACCATATACTATTGGGCTATTTGAAAACTTTATTGAAATAAGTGTTGAATTATAAGCATGAGTCACCAAAACTGACTTAAGTATTGATTTTTTTTTTTTAGACACAGTCTCACTACAGTCCAGATTAGCCTGAAACTACTGCTCATCTGCCTCTGCACTCTGCCTCCACCTCTTGCCTCTACTTCTAGAATGTTGGAATATTAGTATGTGCTCCCTTATCTATCCATGCATCTATGCATCTATGTATCTATCTATGTATGTATCTATCTATGTATCTATTTATGTATCTATGTATCTATCTATCTATGTATTTACCTATCTATCTATCTGTCTGTCTGTCTATTTATTTATTTTTCTGGATAGCAGTGCTTTGCATACATGTCTATGTACCACATGTGTGCCTGGTGCCCAGAGGCCAGAAGAGGGCATTGGATTGTCTGGACTGGAGCTACAGCCAGTTGTGAGCCACATGTGGGTGCTAGGAATTGAACCGTGGTCATCTGGAAGAGCAGCCAATGCTCTTAACTGTTGAGCCATCTCTCCAGCCCTACACCATATCTCATTTTAAGTGTTGCCTTTTGACTGAAGATAAAACATGGCTTTAATATATAACTTACTGAGGAAAAAAGAGCATCAGAATTCCATTTCGTCATTGTTTTTCTCTAAAATATCTAAAATTTTCTTTTTTCTACTCTAAAATGTAGTCATTACAAATGGCTTTTCTCTCTTGGTCAAGATCAATTTACTATTGTATCTGTTTCATTATTAGAAGGTTAAGTATCACTCTTCCTTGGCATGAATTCTATCTTGAGTGTACTCTGCATAAAATGGTAATCATTCTCTGTGCTTTACAAAGGTTTGTTATAGCCTCTTCTTACCTGATAGGCTTTATAATTTTCTCTTCTACCCTTCATGCCCTGTGCTTTGAGAAATATGCAGAATAGGCATGATATTTTGAGATCACACTGCAAACATTTTCCATATGAAAGGAATATGTAATATTTATGGGAAATAAATAGTATTTATATTATTTGTTTTATTTATCTTATATTTATATTATAAGAATATTCACATTATTTATATAAATAACTTTCCCCTCAATAATAATTCTTTTTAGATATCATTTTCCATTTACAATCTTAAACTTTATATCTCTATGTTATTACACATTTTATAGACAGGTAAATAAATAATTCATTTCATATAATAGCTGACTATGGCAAGGCCATGCAAGTTGATGCCTAATATTATCTGGGCATTTCTTATTCTTCCTTTTCAACAAATACTTGTTAGTTTCCAGTAAGAGCAGAGCAGAGGAGTGACTGCTCATGCTTCATGCATGAGAGGATTAATATAGGTTATAGTCCAGTCTGAGTCTTCTTATGAACTCCAAATACTAATGAGCAAATGGCAAAAAAAAAAAAAAAAAAAGTCAGTCTCTGGTGTGTCAGGAAGGACCTATCGGCTCCAGCAGCTGCTGCCTTTCAAACTCTGGTTGGATTCTGGCTGCACAGGTTGCTTATGGTTCTCCAATTTAAGAGCAAGGATGCTCAGTGAAAGTACAGTGGCAGGTGGGACGGATTCCACTCTCACGTACAGAGATTATATTTTATCCTAATTTCATAGTAATGAGAGTTATAAGCAGACGTGGTATCTGCGCTGATTTAGGCTTTATGACCCTCTCACGGAGCCATGTCGTACAGCTGCCAGGATGCCCTACCTTTTGCATTACGTGCATCAGAGCACTGAGCTGCTCATCCGTGCTCTCTGTGGCCACTCTCATGTTGAGGTTGTGCAGCACTCTGTTGAGAACATCTTCATGGAGGGGCTGATGGAGCTGGTCTGCAAGCCCCCAGATAGCTTGTGAATCCACATCAGAGACAAGAGTGACGTTGGCAGTCCCATACACTTTATCAATTCTGGCACCACCTTTTGGGTCAAAAAGCACAATCTGGAAGCGTTTAGGAAATGCATTGAAAGACGCGCTCTCCGGTGTCAACACAACTTCCAGCATGGCACTTCTCTGGCCAGGTTCAAAGACCAGTGTGCCTTCTGTTCTCACGAAATCCTTTCCAGAAACAGCCGGAGATATGAGAACACGACCAATTGTTTCAGCACTCCTCAACTCCTGAAAATTCAACCGAGACAGGAGAATGAGACTACGATGCCTCTAATGTTATCCTAAATCATTCTTAATTCTTGAACAAACTCCCGTTCTTTTCAGTCAACTAACAGGCAGTAACTACACTGCCACTAAACATGGGCTTTATACTTTTCCTAACTGCCTTCAATAAGCCACAGAGATGACGAGGGTAGGGACAGGGGCTCGGCACTGAGACAAATCAAGGAAAAGAACTAGAAATGAAATGACACTGTTGTCTAGAAAAGAATCTTTAGGTATGCACACAGCAAATGCTGGAAAACTAAACATGAGGATGAGAGGAAATATTTATGTTTTAATCTCACGTAGAAATTTATGGGCAGAGAGATCTAAGAGCAAAAATTGGGAAGGGGGAGAAGGAATTGGATTGTTCTTAACCTTCAGTATGGAGATGTGCTATTGGATTGGTTTTCCAAGTAATACACATCTACCTTTTCAAATTATAGTTGTCGCAGAGGTTTTAGAAAGTTCAGGTTGAATACTTTAGCCAAGGAAAAGCCAAAATAGTGTGTCTTTATTTAGTACTGACTAAGGACTAGATTCCTAGTATACTTCAGCACATATATTGGGATGCAGAATTGATGAGCATAATACCTACACTCCCAGAACCCATGGTTCTGGCAGAGGACACGCAGAATGAAACTATGCAATTAATGGTGTGTTGCTACATGCATTTCTATGAAGGGAACTAAGACAAAGTGGAGACAGGAACACAGGGGATATTAAGGGCACAATTATAAACCAGGCTGGACATGGAATCTCAACAGAGGCCTCATTAAAGGACTGTCTACATGCTAACCCCAGGAGACAGATTCTAGATCTAAAGAGAAAAATTCCAGGCAATGAAAATAGCAATTTAAAGGCTCTGTGGTGAGAACAACCCTATAAAATGATGGGAGGAACTAGAAGGCCAGTATGTATGGAAGGAATGCAGTCTCCTTTGTCTCTTCATTCTGCTTCTGGGATTATCCAGTTTATTTTAGTTAGTGTATTTCCATGTATAGAATTCCTGTTTGCTGTTCTGTGTGTCCTTTACTTACTGTCTAAGAGTTCCTCTTTCCTTATTGACACAATTTCTTTCTTTCACTTGTTTACTTATTAAAGCATTTTGTGGTGTCTGTGTTATAATTTTACTGATTCTTTCTCACATTCGGCTCATCTTACTACTGGCATCTATTTATTATTATTTTTCATTCCATTTTAGATCATCCCTATTCTTGATATGACAGATAACTATTAACCTGTTGCATCTTATCTCACGAGTCTCTGGATATTGTTTATTCTTTATCATTTTCTTCTGGCTTCCTTTGACACTGCTATGACCAAAGAAAGAAAATTACCACCTCATTCCTGAGAGGTAAAGGGCAGTTTTCCTCACTGGTTTCTGGAGACACTGGAGGGAGAGAATTGTCTTTATTGTTAGGTGGAGTGAGATCTTGCCAATAAAACCACCTCCACAGATATCTGCTGGCTAAGGGGTGTGTGAGAATTTCTCCACAACCATCCAGTGTTCTCCACTAAAACTGTGTCAGTGCTGGGGACCTTTTACTATCAGACAGCAAGCAAAGCCCCAACTCTACATTAGGTCCTTAGACACAATGCGCAGAGACTGGTGCTCCTGGAAAGGATATGAATCTACACACACACACACACACACACACACACACACACACACACACACACACACACTTTGCTGATGTGGATAAAGTTGAGGTAAAGTTTTTCTGGCATGTTTGACTAGAGAATATACAAGATTTTCAACTAAAAGCTTTCTGTCTTGCTCAGCTGTCCCTTCGCTGTTCCTTGCACTAGAGAAAGCATATCTGTATAGGGTTTCATTCTTTGGACTACAGATAGCATAATTGTATGGGGTATTCCTGCTCTCGCACTCTAAACATTGTATCTGTATGGGGAATTTGTTCTTTGCACTACAGATAGCATATCTATATAGTCTTTAGCTTTTTATTTTCCTATTAGAGCGTCCATATGGCAAGTTCTTCAGCTCAAAATCTTGGATATGAGGCAAAAGAGAACTGTGGAACTTACCTCTTCATGTACCATTTGGGGCCCAAATCCCTACCCATCTGTTTGGTCCCCTGTGGTTTCAGAGTTACCTAATATTATTTCATACATAATTCCCAGTACTCAGCAGTAAAAGCTTATCTACTCTAACTTCCCAGAAACAAAATCCACATTTATAGGAAAAGCTTCAGATGCCAGTTTTCACTTCCACGTTAAAATTGTTAACACAGCATTGGTATCACAGCACTGAGTCTGTAAGCACAGGGCAGTGTGTATAGAAATTGGAATAAGAGTTGTGTCTGCATGGATAGATAGATTGATAGATAAATAGATAGATAGAGATAGAGATAGATATATATCCATCTAGCTCTTGACTCTTCACGTCCTTCATCTGGGCAGGTGAGCTTGTTCATAAAGTGCCTCAGACATCTTCATTATATGTTCCTATCTCTAGTTCCCCTTTGTCTATCCTACAAACTCATGCCCTGATAGTGAAATGTTTCCTGGGAGAAGCATGAGCATAAAGCACATATTTTTCTCACTTTTCTTTCTGTCATAACCATGCTAAAGGAAACACTAAAATATCAACATGGATGCTTCCTTCTGTGTTTGTAGTACTGTAAGACTATATAAAAGAGTTTATTTTTAGGGTCTCACACAGCAGAGAATTGTCTCCTGTTAGCTGATCTCTCCTATCAAGTTTCCAGGGTAGCTCCCCACCCATGATTCTAAATCTACCCTACTCTATTACACTAGCCACACTACATCACACTAACTACACTACTTCACACTAGCCACACTATATCACACTAGCCACACTACATCACACTAGCCACACTACTTCACAATAGCCACAGTACATCACACTAACCACACTACATCACACTAACCACACTACATCACACTAGCCACACTACATCACACTAGTCACACTACATCAAACTAGCCACACCACATCACACTAACCACACTACATCACACTAGCCACACTACATCACACTAGTCACACTATATCACACTAGCTATACCACATCACACTAGCCACACTACTTCACACTAGCCACACTACATCACACTAGCCACACCACATCACACTAGCCACACTACTTCACACTAGGCACACTACATCACACTAGCCACACTACTTCACAACAGCCACACTACTTCACAATAGCTACACCATAAAGAATGTTGAATAGACTTGGAGGCCTAGGTCGCCAGATCTGGAGTCTTAAAATGGGGTAAATCACAACACTGTACACAATTCTAGTGTCCTATTTGTTGAATTCCTAGAACTACAACAATAAAAGAAAAAACCCAGAGGGCTAAAGTGGGCAAGCTATAATCGCACAAAGCATGCTTCAAGCAGAATGGATCACACATGTTTATTTAGTTGCTTTTTTTTTTTTTTTTTTTTACTATATTAGAATTTTGCTGGTGAAACAAAGTAACAAAAAAACAAAAACAAAGACAAAAAACCAGCTGCTGGAAAGGTGTATGAGCACATAGGCTCTGGTCTCTTCATGTGCTCAGGGTCCCTCTTCCAGACCTCCATAAACCCAGCTAGTCCTTCACTGGACACCACATGAAAGGATGAAGGGCAGAGAGTGCAGACACCCAAGGCCAGCGCTGTTCAAAGCACAATTTCAGTCAGCATTTAAGGATCTGAAGGAAAACAATCACAACTAGTTCGAATACGAGGTGTAGGCAATATCTGCTTCCTGTTCAAGTTTCCAAGAGTACAGAGGAGGAAGCGCTGTGCTAAGACTCCGGCAACATGGCGGAGCAGATCAACGTGATGCTTGCGCCGGACAATCAGCTCTGCCAAACAGAGCAATCAGAACAGAAAACCGCAATTTTAAAACACAATTTCTAAGCCGGGCGGTGGTGGAGCACGCCTTTAATCCCAGTACTTGGGAGGCAGAGCCAGGCGGATCTCTGTGAGTTCGAGGCTAGCCTGGGCTACCAAGTGAGTCCCAGGAAAGGCGCAAAGCTACATAGAGAAACCCTGTCTCGAAAAACCAAAAAAAAACCAAAAAACAAAAAACAAAAACACAATTTCTTAGTGATGAGCGAAAAACTGACCGGACGTAATGGTAAAACAATACATTAAATAAACAGCAGGTTGCTGTGGGTTGTTCTGTATGGCAAATGTGTTGCTCTGATTGGTCAATAAATAAAACACTGATTGGCCAGTGGCTAGGCAGGAAGTATAGGCGGGACTAACAGAGAGGAGAAAAGAAAGAACAGGAAGGCAGAAGGAGACACTGCCAGCCGCCGCCATGACAAGCAGCATGTGAAGATGCCGGTAAGCCACAAGCTACGTGGCAAGATATAGATTTATAGATTTATATAAGTCTCTGTGTTTACTTGGTTGGGTCTGAGTGGCTGTGGGACTGGCAGGTGAGAGAGATTTGTCCTGACTGTGGGCCAGGCAGGAAAACTCTAGCTACAGCAGGTTGTCACGGTATCCTCAGAAAATACTGTTTAGATTATTGATTATTTAGATTATTGATATTCCTCATGGATGAGAAGAATCTGAACATAGATGGCTTTACTTTTCATGCCTACCTGGGTACTAAAGTTGACAGACATCATCCTTCCTGTCCCAGAGTCTCTGGCCACCTGCAAACTGATCAAAGTAGCCTTCTTATGAGCCACTGCCAGCCGAGAACCCACAGAGAAGGAGAGGAGACTCTGAGGTGCGTCAGTCTTGGAAACTTTAATCCGAGCGAATCTGGCGCTGTTGTTTATAGCTGCTCCAGCAGTGACGTCATACAGCTCCACAAAAAAATGCACTTCAACTTGAGGCACCTGATAGCGACGAAAAGAAAGACTTCACTATTACAAATCGACTCCATTTTTACATATTTCTGTCACTCAGACATGCTATAGTTCACCTACAGCATTATGGAAATGAATATATGCATGTATTCACATACTTACATATATGTGTATGTAACAAGAATTACAAAGAACACAGAGACTATTAACTTGAGAGTCGAGGGGAACACAAGGGGGTGGAGGGAGGAAAAGTGATATAATTCTATTTCAGTTAAAAAGAAATAAAACTTGACACATTTTATATAATTACAGGACTAAATTCTTATATTAAATCACTATCGCAACTATTATTTTTTATTAACATAATTTTTTATTGACTCTTTGGGAATTTCACATCATGCACTCCAGTCACATTTATTTCCTAGTTCTTCCATGTCTGCCCACCACCCTTGTATCCTCCCTCCACAAAAGACAATTTTAAAATAGAAAAAGAATAAAAAAAAGGAAGAAAAAACACTTCCCTCCTCCATCTTTCCCACCTCTCCATCACACATTTGTTTTTGGTAGTGGCCTTGGGAGCTGCAGTGTGCTACACAGTGTTCTCTTTAGAGTTGCTGGCCCAGTTCAAGGCCTTGGGCTTTTGGTACACCATCAATATTGGACCCTCATAGAAACTTCTCTTCAATATACCACTATTGTCCCAGTTACAGAGTTCCTGCAGCTATGTTTCCACAAGACTGGTCCCCTCCGTGGACTCCAGCAGCTCATAGATGGGGTGTAGGTGTTAGATTGGGCTATGGGAGCCCACAAAAGCTTCCTAGTAAGATCTGAGCTTGTTTTACACAGCAGGCCTGCATTAGGGGATGGCTTGACCATGTGCATGGTCACCAGGTCTGGGATGGTCTGCACTTGGCTGTGCTGGGGGGTGGGGGGTCTTTTGCTCCACCCCTTGACATTCCTTTAAAAGCTGTTTAGAAGAGACAGAAGGTTTGGATCCAGGCCCTCCTGAGGCTACCCTATGTTCCTAAGGTCTCTCTCCTCTATATTTCTATCTGCATATTCCTCATTTCTCCCTGCTCAAGAGTATCCTGGGGGGAAAAGTGGAGGCAGGTCTCCCTCAGTGGGCCAGCTCAAGGTCTTGGATATGGGCCTATTGCTGAGTTGGTAGGCCCAACCTCCACCAGGACCATCCTCCTTAGGCGAGGGTCAGGGTCAGTTTTTCCCTAGCCCAAGCCATCGGGGATGGTGAGAGGTGGGGCCAGCTCTTCCAAACATGGCCATCCGCTGCAGCTCAGGCCTAGATGTCATGATGGCCTTAAATGGCAGTGCAAGTCACTCAGATTAGTAAAGTCCAGGGGCAACATGGCCCTCAGACTCAGGCATCCATATGGCCTTCAATGGCAACATGGGCCATGGTCATCAACACAGACTCCAGCTGCAGTAGGGCCAGGGACCCAGACATGGCCCTTGGCAGCAGCACAGGCCCAGACATCCCTTGGCCCCAGGTGGCAGCTGTAGACTGCCCATACCGGCCTGTTCCTCACTGTCATCTCTCACGTTCCTCACAGTTTGGCTTCCCTCCACAGCACATGAACTGCTCCACTTTTCCTTCTCTCCCATTTCTCCACCACAGACCTGGGGCACCCACCCCCCTGGGCTGCTTGGTGCCTGACTTTTTTTTTTTTTTTACTTCTTTCTTTAAAAGTACATTTTCTTATAGTGAGTGTCTCTCTGGAAGATAAATGTCTGCGGTAGTTTGAATAAGAATGGCCTCCATGGGCTCATATATTTGAAAGGATTAGAAGGATGATGAGGTGTGGCCTTGGTGGAGGACGCATGTCACTGGAGGTGGGTTTTGAGGTTTCAGAAGCCCATGCTAGGCCTAGGCTTTTTCTTTCTGTCTGCAGATCAGAATGTTGCACTCAGCTACTGCTCCAGTATCTGCCTGCATGCCACCATGCTCCCCACCATGATGGTAATGGACTAAACCTCTGAAATGTAAGCAAGCCCCCCAGTAAAATGCTTTCTTTCATAAGAGTTGCCTTAATCCATTGTTTGTTTGTTTTTTTAACCACCAAGTAATACTCCATTGTATAAATGTACCATATTTTCTTTATCCATTCTTTGGTTGAGGGGCATGTAGGTTGTTTCCAGGTTCTGGCTATTATGAATAATGCTGCTATGAACATAGTTGAGGAGAGGGAGGTGAGGAAGGGATCGGGAGAAGGAGAGGGAGGGAGAACTGTGGTTGGTGTGTAAAATGAAAAAAAAAAACTAAAATAAAAAATATTTTAAAAAAGAGTTGCCTTGATCATCTTCACAGCAATAGAACCTTGACAAAGGCAAGGTCCAAAGATAATGTACTTAAACTCAATAAGCAAGTGATATATAAATAAAATGTATTCACACAACCAGCTAGTTAAAAGCCAATGAAAGCAATAAACTATTCAAATATTTTTCAAAATAGGTAGATCTCAAAATATGGCAATAAGAGATAACATCAGGCTTGATAAAGATTGCATAATTTTTATGTTACCCTATATATGTTACCCAAGTATAGAAATAAAAATGATACGATGTTTACTTCATGTAGTCAAAAGATATTTGCATAAATGTTCAAAACTCAAACAAAACATCACACATGGCAGCAGACGTCTCAACACTGACATCAGGTGAAACCATGGCAGAGTGTGGAGCTGAATAACACTGGAGATTGCAAGAAAAAAAATGGGGGAAGAATTCAACTTCATAAGACCTACTTATTCACAGTTTCTTTTGAGACAGGGTCTCATGTAGCACAGGCTCGAACTCAGTGGGTTTGCAAGGATAACCTTGAATTCCTGATCTTTCTTCTGCTCTGCTTCTCGAGTGCTAGGATCACAGGTGCGCACTGAGACGTCCAGCTTCCGTGGCGTAAGGGATCAAACCCGGGGCTTCGTTTGTGCTCCGTCATCTGAGCTACAACTTCAGCCCAAGATTGTTTTTGAAGGTTTTAAAATTTTAAACAAGTACAAGGATATTTGGTAACAAACTCTGCAATTTCATATAATTTTCAAAAATCATTGTATCAAATCTAAATTAACTCTGTTCGTGCTCCATTCTGTTTTTCTCCCTGAAATCACTCATTTTCTGAAGCCTGAATTACTCTTCATAACACATTGTCAATCACTTGTTATTACACATGGTTTATTCTTACAAAGTGAAATCTGAATGTTCAGCCGTGTTGCTGGCATCCTGGCATATCCTGCTAAAAGCGACTTGATGTGTTTTCAGCTGCACGTGTCGCTGCCTCACGGTACATTAGGCATATTTTTATCTGCCAGCAAGAGCCTGATCCATCATTAGTTTTGTTGATCATTTAAATGATAATCATGATATCATGAAACAGAACATCAAATCCTTCAGTATTATCCCAAAAAATTTCCATCTTAGTCATAAAGTAAATGTTCTAATCTCATTTTCAGTGTCTAAAGAAATGTGTTTAGCTACCCAGCAGCACCTAAAGTTCTCCCCTTCTGCTGATACACTGTCAGTAAAAGCTGGAATGTGGGAATAAGTGTATTCTTTCCCCTTGGAGAAGCTATAGCTGGCAGAGGCAAGAAGCTGGAGCAGTGGAGAAGGTAAGGACAACTGTATTCAAGAGCTAATGTTCCCTGCTGGCTGGGGGAGCTCCAACTCACAACAGTCCCTGCAAACTGAGGATCTGGGCATATTAAGTTCCAACAGACACTCTTGTCTTTATTTTCCAGTAAAATATTCCTTTTCATTGTGATGATGATTAGAATATTACTTAACCACTTACTGTCAAGGGAACGTGTTGCAGTCTAAGGAAAGCACTGGCTGAAAGCTGAGTTGTACAGATGGGTGCCTACATTTTACAATTAGAGCGGAGACAAAAAGAATCTGCCGTCAGACAAAGAAATGCTCTGTTCAAACAATGTGCCTGAAGTCTATTGAGAAAGAGGACTTAGAGAGCCTATCGGAGCCTCCCCAGACTCCCAAACATGATGGGAGACCTCTCATGAACCTGTTGCATGAGGAACTGCAGTGGCCCCTCTCCACGTGAGGCAGCTTGCACCTCAGGGTGGCCTTTTGCCCTAACTAGTATAAAATTACTCTCTCTGGGCTCAGAACTGCTCAGAAGCAGGAAAGTCAAAACAAAACAATACCTTACCTAAATAGTTTTCTAAAGGAAATTTGCACCAATGTCTAAATGCTTCATTTAGTTTAAATAGATTTAGTGGGGTAAGAGTGTGCCTGCTGTCTTAGTTTTTTTTTTCTGGTATTATAATAAATTAACTTGAGAAAAGCAACTTGAGGATGAAAGGGGTTATTGGTCCATCATTGTGCTGGAGTCAAGAAGGTAAGAACTTGAAGCAGCTAGGGACGTTACAGCCACAGTCAGAGGTAGAGAGCATGAATTAGTGCATGCACACTGGGGCTTAGGACCTTCTCTCATTTTCACTCAGTCTACAGACCAGCCTACAAAATGGTACTGCTCACATTCCACGTGGTTCTCTCTACCTCAGTTAACACAATTAAGAAAACCGCTCACAGGCACGCCTACGTGCCAATCTAATCTAGACAACTGCTCACTGAGACGACCTTCTAAGGTCATACACTACGTCAAGTGAACAGTCACAACTCTCCGACTTCCTGAGCTAATCCTTATTTTGTATGCTTTGTTACTAGAGAACCATGAGATAAATCATCCGGGGAAGGGTGAGTTGACTAAAATTCAAAAGATGGGTTCTAACCTGTCCAAGAAATTGATTAGGCAAGTCAGTTAAATTCTTCCTAACTTGAAAATGAAAGTTACTAAATAAGTGAGCTGTTGACAACAGGAAAAAAAATGGAGTAAAAAGTTTTAAAGTTGAGGATCAAGAAACTAGACCGAGGGAGATGCCACTTTCATCTGTGCGTCTCTCTATGGACAGATGTGTTTTCTGTGTGTGCGCAATATTGTAGCCCTCCATTAGCGTTGATGCAGCTCCTGCAGACGTCTGGATCCCCTCAGGCTCCAGGCCCACCCCTTCTTAGCAATAGCACTGTCAATCATCTCTTAGGGTCAATTCCTTGCCAAGAACTGGGCTAATAACCTGCATTTGTCATCATCACATTTACTCTTCCTAAATAGCCCTTTTATTAACCCCTTTAAACCTCAGAGGCTGATCAAGGCTAAACAACCTATCCAGCATTACCTAACTAATTACTGGACAAACTAAGATTTGAACCAAAGACTTCTGTCATCAGAGCTAAAACTCTGAACCGCCTACCGTGTGGACTGCTGAACAAGATTGAAACCATTTCTCTGGCAACAAATGCAGACAGTTCTTAGGCCAAAAGGTTAGGACTAATTGTATTTGTCCACGGACAGATCCACACAGGCTCTCAAACCTCATCACAAATAATCATGGCTGCTGGTTCCTGACATATACTCCTAGTTCTCAGTTTATGAGAAAGAGAAAGAATCCAAACTTGGGGAGCCAAACCCATTGTAAGTAATAACATTCGTGAAAATACATGGAAGGTTACAGTGCTTTATTGTTTTCATCTTCTTAAGAACACAATCATATTCCCATCCTTTAGTCCTGAGATAGGGTCTAACGCCCAGGCTGGCCTCAGACTTGCATTCCGCACACCTCAGTCTCTGGAGTACTACGATTAAAGATCTGTGTCTCCACGTTCAGCTTTCCCTTGTTTTAAATTTTCTTTGACTGAATAAGAATATGCTATCCTTGCCTCTGACTTGCCATTTAATAGGTGGGAAGACAATGGAGACGTAATATTTTGAAGATGCTCTCTTTCTTACCTATCTAAAACATTTAAATATGGTCTTGCAGCGTTGCTCCAGTTAAGACAGTGGTCCTCAGCCTTTCTAGTGGTACAACCCTTTAACGCAGTTCCTCATGCTGTGGTGACCCCCAGCCATAAAATTATTGAAAAATTACTACTTTATAACTGTAATTTTGCTACTGTTATGAACTGTGATGTAAATATCTGTGTTTTTAGATGGTTTTAGGTGACCCCTGTTAAAAAATCGTTCAACCCACAGAGGAGTTGAGACCCACATGTTGAGAACCATTGAGTCAGGAGAAAAGCTATATGCAGTTAGAGTTCTCTGTATCATCTGCCACATTGTGTCACCCCTGCAAAGAGGACAAGCACAGAGCAACCAATCTCTGCGTAACTTACCAGCCCTTTCACATTCCTGTCTTCCTCCCTTTCAGTCTGTGGGCACAGCCATGAAAAGTTAGAGGGATGAATGGGATTTAAGTGTTTTCAAGTACAGTACATGAGCTAGCGTTCTGAATCACGAGGAATGAGCTTCTTATTGCCAGTGAGACACAGTGTTATGTTAGCAGCTGGCGAAAACCTCACTGGAGCAAGGTGAAATGCATTTACAGCACGGAAAAATCATAAAACAGAGAGTTCTAGATTTGTAAAAACAGTATTTTGTAGCTCTAATATAACTGAATCAGCCATAGTAGCCGGGCATCTGCTCAAAGCCATCTCACTTGTAATTCATAAACATCAATCTCTAAAATGCTTTCTGATCAATTTTTTTTGAACCTTGGGCAATAGTTGATTAAATATATTAGATTAAGAAAAATTAGGGCCAGGTGGTGGTAGCGCACACCTTTAATTTCAGCACTCGGGAGGCAGAGCCAGGAGGATCTCTTTGAGTTCAAGGCCAGCCTGGTCTACAGAGTGAGTTCCAGGACAGGCTCCAAAGCTACACAGAGAAACCCTGTCTCAAAAAACCAAAGAAAAAATAAATAAATAAAAATTAGGATGACTCTGAAATATGAAACTACTATAAAGTAATACAAAGACAAAAACTAATGATATTTTTAGTAGCCATAAGATAATTATTTAATTTTTAAAAAATCTACAGCTTAGTAAGCAAAATTAGTTAAAAAAGAAACTACAGTAATATCAAAAATTTAAAGTATAAAAAAAATAGTTGTGCGTGTGGGTGAGAAGGTTCAGCAAGTAGAGGCACTGGCCACATAGGCCTGGCACCTGAGTGCCCCGCATGGAACCCAGTGAAAAGGTCAGAGCTGGAGAGACTCCACTGTACAAAGATATTCTCTGACTTGCAGGTTAGTGGAGTGGCATGTGCCCCCCAATCATCCAGACATACAGCAATAACAAATAAAAATTTTAAAAGTTGTGGGGCATCAATGAATACTTACTGTTTTATTAATGTTAACATGTAGAATATAAATATGGAGATATTGAGGACTTCTGTTAAACATGTGTTCACTTATTACAAAACAGTCATCACAAATATGGTATGTATTCATTTATATGTGGATATTAGCTGCTAAATCAATGATAACCAAGGTATAATCTGCAGAACCACAGAGGTTACATATAGATAAGGTACTAGGGGGACAGGTAGAGCTCCCTAGGAAACGGAACTATAATATTTATGGACAGATCAGGACAGGGGTGACTGGAATGTGAGAATCAAGTGGAAAGGGGAAGAGAAGAGGGGATGAGGGAGAGAATATAGGGAGGAACAGCTAAAATTAAGAGCCAATATGGTACAAGTTTCCGTGTGTGTGTGTGTGTGTGTGTGTGTGTGTGTGTGTGTGTGTGTGTGTGTACATGCATACATAACACACACACATATATGAAAACAACCTAAAAGACACTGCCATATAACAGGAGAGACAGAGCAACTGGACATCTCTTGCCACCATAAAAAGCTTCCAGTACTAGGAATGTGCTACAACTAGTTGAGTTGTTGGCCAAAGGGATCTGTCCCATGGAATCCCCCCAAATAACCAATGCTGTCGCCAAGACTCATCAACTGATGATAAGGCCCCATTGTTGATGACCACACCTACACAACTCATTGAACATGGAGAAGCCTAGCTGGTGCCTACATAGTCTTCACCTTTACGTTCTAGCATCTTTGGTACAAAAAGGTGCTCTGCACACTCCAAAGGAGGAATGTAAATACCAACCCAGTGGTGTCCTGCCTGCAAGATATGCTAGTCAATAGTGGCACAAAGCCTGCAGACGCCACAAACCTGTATCTGATTTGACTTAAGGCCCACTCCACAAGATGAAATCCATTCCCAACACTGCTGGGTGACCAAGAACCTGAAACTAGATAGCCACAGCCAGACAATATACAGAGAGTGAAAGACCTCAGAGCACTCAGCCCTAAATGAGATGCTTCCATCCAATCCCTCCCCTTAGGGACCAGGGAGCCCTGCAGAAGAGGAGGCTGAA
The DNA here is from genome assembly GCF_007827085.1 of Peromyscus californicus insignis. Taxonomy (NCBI): domain Eukaryota; kingdom Metazoa; phylum Chordata; class Mammalia; order Rodentia; family Cricetidae; genus Peromyscus; species Peromyscus californicus. The sequence goes on along the minus strand of NW_026294480.1, from coordinate 71,273,631 downwards.
AGAGTGTAAGAGCCACAGGGGATGGAGGACACCAAGGAAACAAGCCCTGGAAATCAACAGGATCAATGCACATCTGAACTCACAGAGACTAAGGTAGCAGGCACAGAGCCTGCACAGGTCTGCACCAGCTGGGCTCCCAGAGCCGAAAGGAGAAATGGATACATGCACCCATCCCTGACCCGGAAGCAATCCACAATTGATAACCCCTTGCAAATGAAAATTTAGCTTTCCCCAAGGGAGTCTCGCTGGGGAAACAAACTACTCTTAAGGGTAGGCTGCATGTGCAGCAGTAGATTTTTTTTTCCACTTTTTATGTTACAGGTCTTTGTGTATATATTATGGCTTTCAGTTTTATATTTTTATGGGATTCTTGAGTGTGAGAATGAGTGTGTATCTGTGTCTGTATCTGTTTCTTGTGTCTTTTCTTGAACCCTTTTTCTTCTGTTTGTTTTGTATTATTCTGATGTGTTAGTTTTTGTCCTATCTTTTATATTACTATATTATATTATTATTTTCCCTTAGAAGCCTGTTTGTTTTCTAATGAGAGACAGAAAGGGGTGGATTTGCAAGGGAGAGGAGGTGAAGGAGCTGGGAGGAGGAGACGGAGAGGAAAGTGTAGTCAGGATATATTTTGTGAGAAGAGAATCTATTTTCAAAAAAAAGAAAAATTAAAAAAAATAAACTCATCATTGCTCTTTCTGCATTTAAGTAGTTAGGACTTAATAAGAAGACTGCATATAAAGATTTATTTCTAGGAAAAGCAAAAACTATACCAAAAATAGAAATAAGTGATTAGCACCTGTGACGCAAAGGCGACCAGCCACGATGAAGGCAGCAGTTGTCTTTAACACAACAGCGCACTTGGGGTGAAGAAGAGCGGCCTGCTCTCCCACCCTCCAGGCTGCCCTGCTAGATACAAGGAGACAGAAAAGCAACCTCACACTGCACAAGTTCTAACAGGACTTTTACAAACTTTGCTGGCACTGCAAAGTTTAAAGAATAAATTATTCTGGAGAGAAACAGGGTACTGAGAAAATTACCCTTGAAGGCATGAATTAATAAAAAATATCGTAGTGTACCAAGTGGATTTCTTGATCAGCACTTCTCATATGAAACAGCTAGAGGCAGGAACTCGGTCTCACAACCCACGAAAAGCAAAGTGGCAATTACCAAGGGCACTCAAGCTTCAGTGATCAGTGACAAGTGGTCCTTCTCAGTTTCAGGACAAAAACTGCACAAAATAGGAAAATATGTACAGAGACAGCATTCGACAAGATTAGTAAAATTATGACGGCATTCTCTAAAGGTGAAAAACCAAGGAGAGAAGTGAAAGACTGAAATCTACAGTGATGTTATCTTAAAACAGTCTTGAGCATCATGAACAGCTTCAAGGCAGGTGTAGCTGTGTGTGCTTCCTCTGCTGCATAACGTTTGTGGCTCATGCAAAGAAGCCATTATGCTTTTGAACATTCATGTCATAATCTGGTGGACAGGCTTTTATCAGATATTTTCATTTAATAAATATGCAGCCAAGAATAAACAGTACTGGGTGTACTTTAGGCATTTAAGCATTAAAATCCCCAGAGGAGTCGATAGAAGAACAGCTACCCATGATTATTAAACACCCTGTTAGCTCAGTTGGGTCACTGTGACTAAGACCACTTGATGATGCAGACTGTCTTGGCAGGGGGTCAGTGTCTGCCTCCCAGAGCCACGTGTAGCCCCAACCAGTGCTCATTTATCTGAGGATGTACCAAGCAGGCTTTCTGTGCCTGTTCTTATAAATCAGAACTATACAACCCAAGAATCTGTGAAAGAGAATAAAGATTCCCTCATGTATAAACAGAAGAAGAAACGTTTTTGAATGCGATAAGAGCAAAACTGTAAATAGTCGGAGTCAGTTAGAGATACTAATCTGGCTGACACACGCGAGCAGCTGGGCCAAAGGTACCCTAGGAATGGCAAGAAACAGAAACACAGAAAACACTCTCAGCAAAAATTGACGATGGCATAAATTTTACCTCTTAAATCTTTGGTCTAAAAAAGAGGTTTTGACATTATGGCTAGACATAATTACCACATAATGTGTAAGTTGCAATAATAATGCTCTGCGGTGAATAATTCTAAAGAAATGGTTAGCTGTCCATAGCACGTACCTTCTCCGGATTGAGCTCAAGGTGGATAAAGCATCTTGTTTGACCCACTCTGCAGGTTGTAACTCCTGCCACAAACCGGAGCTCATCTGTTAGGTTTAGCCCCTCGTTCTGGAGAATGGTGGCTGTTTGGTTAAGTGTGACTCGCCAAAAGACCTGGACATCTTCAAAGGCCCTGTGCACAAAACAAGCCCATGCAATACAGTGACAGAGTGACTCACAGAGCCTGGCAGATACGCTGACTGTCCCTCGTCCTCGACGGAGTGGCAGCACCTACTGTATGACAGACAGTGCTGAGAGTGAGGAACGCTTCCAGGGGGAAAAAAGAAAACTACGACTCATGGTCTCCATGGCATTCTCCGACTACACACTGGTTAGTAATGAACTGACATTCAGTGAGGAATGCTAAGTAAAATTCTTTCTGTCCAATGTAACAAAAATGCACTAACAAAAGGCAGAGATAATCTCTGACCTCAAGTAAATGGGTATTATTTGTTTCTTTACAATATTTTCTCTGGAGAAAGACACTACTCCTTAAAAAAAAAAAGAGCTATAATGATAACATTTAAAGGCAAACGATGTCGTACATTTTTACAGAATAGGCCGCAGTGGAAGTATTAACCCATACATATGTGCATGGACATACCAAGTCCAGACACGTACTGAACTCCCAAAGACTCACGACAAAATTCACCTGCAAGGAAAGCTCTGATACTCCCAGTGTCCCGGGAGCTCAGTGGTTACAATCAGTCATCTCAGAGTGGTTATGGTGATTGATTTGCATGGTATGCAAAACACAGTAGGCAATCCTGTTATGGTTCAAAACCCAATGTGTTAAGTAATAGCTGGAGAACGACAGTATCTCTGGGATAGTGGGGTGCTTTGGCCAGTAAAACACTGGCCATCCTAGCCTGCCAACCCAAATTTAATCCTTAAGACCCATGGGAGAAGAAAAGTAACAACTAAAAGCTGTCCTCTGACCCAACCATACCATCATAGAGGCATGACCCCCACAGCAAAAAAAAAATAATAATAAATATATTTTTAATTAAAAGGATGCATTAATACTGAAAACCTAGCTTGCAGAATAACTTCTATCAACGTTCACTCTACCTTCATCATTCTGTATGAGTCTTAAGTTCTGTGTACAATTTCAGGATGTTACATCTACATGCTCACATGCACAAGCATATGCGCACACACATACACACACACACACACACACACACACACACACACACACACACACACACACCTACCTGTTTGGCTGCCTTGTGATAACTAGGCGCTGTCTGCTCTTACCAGCTCCTTCCCTCAGTTCCAGGCCTCTTTGGGATTCCTCACTGAAGCCTATGATGCCATTGTGGAGGTCACTCCCTGGAAAGGAAAATGGAAGGCTATAAGAGACTGAGGAATTTATGAGCCCTCCAGTGCCACAGTCGTCTTGATAGCCCAGAGAATATAAATGAGAAATTAACAAGTGGGAGGTGAGAGCTATGATTTTTTAATAAGTTTTTTCTAAAAACATTCTCAAACAGGACAAAACAAGATACATTAAGACAAGGCAAAAGCCCTCAGACCGAGGCTGGACACGCGTTTTTCTAAAGCGACTCCACAGCACATTTCATAGCCACTGGCATTTTACATCCCCCAGAACACGAGCTCCATCACAGCAACAACTGTTTTTTGACAGCTCTGTCCCCGGACAAGGAGAGTGCCAGCTCATGGCAGGCACTTAGTAAGTACTGTCACGTAAATGAACTATGTAAGTAATTCACCTTCCTCTAAGAGTGTTGACAGTTGATGTCACACACTTACTTCTCTGCCCCAGAAAAAAAAAAAAGAGAATGATTAAGCAAATCCTGAGCATCTGAGTGTTAGAAGTCCAGATCATAGGAGGTTATAGGAACCACTACACACACACACACACACACACACACACACACACACACACACACACACACACACATATGCAAACTCAAAGAAGCTTAAGCAGGGTCCAACCTGGAGTCTAGAGCATGCTAACACAGTCCCTTTGTGTCCACAAGCACATGAGTGAATGTGTAAGGCAAGTATCTAAACTCCTGTACATGTTGTCTCGTTCTGAGTGTCCCAGCCTTTCAATGTGATCCCAAAAGGAATGGTCCTAAAGCAATCAGCCTCAAAAACAAACTGAGGTTGATCTCCCAGCTCTGAAATGTAAGAAAACGTGGACACCATGTGTCATGGACATCCATGTGATGGACTACTACATTTGTCCTCACTCTTCCTGTGTGCTTTTTTATCAGCAACATTTCAAATCTCCATTTCATCAATGAATCATTACAATCACGTGTTAGCCGAGCATCAGAATATTACGTTAATTATTTTCTCTCTTGTAACAATTGTTCCCTCCAAAGCATTGTTTCTCTTGTTTCTTGGTAGTTTAGTTTCCTGTCTTCTTTTGTAGGGCAATAATAACTGATGGGGTCTACTTAAAATTCTCTTGTCACATCTACAATAAATTTGAGCTACATTTTTAGCAAGGTGATTCTGGATGTCCAGTGTACCAGATAGATTTAGTACCTGGCTTATTTAAAGTGGGTTCTAACATCTAAATGTGAAAAGATTATGAAGACTGGTTGAAGATCAGAGGAATCAATAAAGTTAATGATCTAATTAAAACAGAAACATTATTAAGAGGAAAGGCCAGTTGTATGAAAGACAAGATGGAATATTCAGGCAGAATAAAAGAATAAGGGACCTTAAAATAATGCAGTCATGTGGGACATGATGGTTGATGGTATCAGCTGTGCTACGACACATGATATCAATAGACTGGAGTCTATTGCATCCTATACAAATGATGGAGAACCTGCTCAGCCGTTTGAAGGGCAAAAAGCTGATATTTGGGCAGGCTTTGGTGTGTCACATTGCCTGAGAAATGTAGAAGCAGATTTGTGCCAAATAACATCCTGATCACCAAAGAGCACTCACTCTGTCAACAACCTAACCAGGACTCAAGTCCTCTCCATTACTCAGTAACTAATGGAGCACTGTTTGGAACAGTGAGGAACCTCCAGGAACTGTTTTTATTTCCACATTAATTGATAGATATTTTGGCTGTCAGCTGTGATCATATCTGAATGGCTGTAATAAAATATTTAAGCCATAGAAAGTGAGGGCAATGCTTAATTCCAAATTAATTTTAGTAGAAATATACGAATTACATTAAGCCAATGTAACAAGCTTGCATAAATGAATTAAAATTTACAATGTTCCAAATAAACTGTTGGATTAGGAATGGTATTAATTATAATTAGTGAAAATTTGTAGGGTAACATAAGCAGGAGAAACACTATAAAGGAAGTTACTATGACACACTATGGGTGATTAAAATAGCATAAATATGAGGAAGCATCGTGCTCTAATGGTGAGTCCTGAGATCTAGTGCACAGCGTGTGAGTAGTTAATACCATGGTATTGTACACTTTGAGATTGCTAAGAACAAACCTCAGATGTTCTCACCACAGAAACATTAAGTATTTGAGATGATATGTAAGTTAGTTAGCTTGATTTAATTATCTGACTACTTATTCATAAATCACATCCCATGATATGAAAATAGATAACATATAGTCAAAATAAAACACAATCATGAAATGGCCTTATTACTACTTTAGTTAGTTATTGACAATCTGATCTACTTTATCTAATGAAATATATATCCAGAAGTAAACTACAAGTTACCACCAAATCTAGATGTGTAAGGATCCCCTAAAATAACTAAAAATGAAGCTATTGTTTCACATGTGTGTATATGTGCAAATATGATATACACACATATGTCATATGTGAGAGTGGGAGAGAGAAGCTGCAATACAATGACTGTTCATTTGCTCTGGATCAAAAGCAGTAGAAAAATTTAAACTATTGTAACATAAATGTACAGGACTCTGTGTTTATATGTGTGTATATACATATGCATACACATGTACATCATTCATACATGCACACATATTTACGTGTGTGTATCCAACTAGTACAATGATTATATAAATTGTGTTGTGTCAAAAACAATAAAAGATACACTTTTGGTTTAATTCATAACACATACAGGAAATTTCTTGATAATGACATCTTGCTTGAGGACTGATTACTGAAAGTGGTTCAAAATTTAAAATAAGGTTCCAAAACAATATAAACAATCCTATGTTTGAAAATCAAAAACAGCATTTTTCTAGAAAAATAATGTGGATTTAAGGACTGTTCTCTATTATGTGAAACTACAGATTTACAGACCATGTACCTGACTCTTTTCTATGTAACATCTATAATACATTAAATTGTAGTCTAACCTAAAAACAACATGAACTCATGTTATGGCTCATTACTTTAGGAAGACAATTGGTTGTTGTTGCTGCTATTGTTATTTAGACAGGTCTCACGATATTTCTCTGGCTGACCTGGAACTCACTGTATAGACCAGGCTGGTCTTGAACTTAGACAGATCTGCCTGCCTCTGCCACCTGAGTGCTGGGATTAAAGGTGTGTGCCACCATGCCCATCCTAAAGGAAGACCATTTTTAATGAACTATTATGAGTGAGTCAAGTGACTGTCTTAGGTTGAAGTTCAGACATTGTTGAAAACACTGCGTTGTAAGTGCATACATCATCTCCGTCCTGCTCTGTCATTACCTGTGATAATGACGACAGCGAAGGCTGAACATCCTGTGCTGTCCTTTCCTCTCACAATCTGCGCTCCCCCTTGAGGGTCTGTGAGGAACACATAGAAGAACTCCTGCCCCTCAGGCTCGTCGTCATCCAGAATCTGAACCGATATTTTCCGTTCTCTTTCCCCATCTAGAAGTGTAAGGGTGAGCTCCTGTTCTTCAAAGTCTTCTTCTTCGACTGCCCACGTTAGGTTGGCAACTCCATAGGCATCCTGAAAGGGCCATACACTTGGTTCCTTCTGAACACATCTTCCACCAAACGTCTTCGCTGTTACGCTGACATTGCCTGTGAACCCACCAGTCCTCTGGATAAGGATTTCTGCGGTGCTTAATGTGCTGTTCGTCATTTCCTCTGCCACATAAACAGTGGGAGGTCCAAGGCTGAGTATTCCATAGACCGCAGCATGAGCAGTTTCTGGAGCCAAGTCAGGCTTCTCAGACACAGCACCGTGAGTGGTGACAGGCTTCTCGGGGGTAGCAGGCTTTTCGGGGGTGACAGGCTTCTCAGGGGTGACAGGCTTCTCGGGGGTGACAGGCTTTTCGGGGGTGACAAGATTCTCAGGGGTGGCAGGCTTCTCGGGGGTGGCAGGCTTCTCAGGGGTAGCAGGCTTCTCGGAGGTGACAGGCACACCTGTTGCCTCTGTAACAGCGGCAAACATCTCAGTGCTGTATGGAATGGCAGTGACCCTGCTTGTGTTAGGGCGTGTGGTGGAACCAGTTTCTACAGCAGGGAGAGTGCTGTCAAGTGTCACCATCACTGCTGTTGTGGGGACACCCACTCCAGCTAGGTCATCATTGTCCACTATGGTGACCACTACAACACTGTAATCTGGATTTAGACGAGGTCTCCAATTCACATCGCCCTTTCTCGGCCCCCTACTTTCTACTGAAGTAAGATTAATATAAAAAGTTTCTTCTCTCTCAGGAAGCTGATCATTAATAATGGTTATTTCAAAATCAGCCTCGGCTTGGAATCTCTGAAAAGAAAGTTCACCATTCTGAGCAGGCTCAAAGTCTTCCCCAGGCTTGGCGCTTCCCGAGGTCGTCTTGTAGGAGACTGTAATCAGATCACCATTAAACCCGAACAGTCTTTGCACATGTATTCGGATGGTCTGTGCATCCTCCGACACTGTGATATTTCTTGAACTAGGGGAAAACTGGAAGACTCCCATGGGTTCAATTTCAGCAGTAGTGAAACCTGGTCTGGAAAAGAAATTGAACCGTAAGGACTGGTTTTAGCACAGGAATACCACTATGGAGTTCTTCAATACTTGAAATGCTGCTCATTTCTAAGAATCATTCTAGAAACACTATGTTCCTTCAAACTCCAGAAGACCTTCTTTACACACTGGGAAGTAAAAGCTCAAGAGAGGCAGAGGCAGAGGCTGCAGCAACAGAGACAGGACCAAGCAGCTTAGGGAAGGTGCACATCTGAGCTCCGATGTCCGTCACACAGGGATAATTGGACATATAATGCTAAGCACACCATTGGTACTGGAGGTAGCAGAGCAGGGCAGGCTTACAGAAATAGGGTGAGCACTGTAAACTTATTTGTCATTGATGTTGTTAAAGACCTTTAAATTTGTCACCTGAAATATTTTCTTTGAACAAATATTATTTTAAATGGGATATGTATAATCAAACCACACTAAGCTCTACAGATAACCATTCCCCATCCACAAACATGTACGTAGACATTCTTGAACCGACACTAGTCCATTGCATAGTCCCTGTCTGTTATTATGGCAAAGCCCATCCCAAATAAGAGAAAAGCCAACTGTGTTTAGCTATCTGAAAATATACTGGGTTCCATATAAACAGTTATTACAGATAAATAACAATGTAAATACAATTATACAGAAAGGAGCCACTGATTTCAACCAATAACGCCATTAGTTAACTGTGATTCTTTATGCATATTCTTTTGTTTGTTTGTTTGTTTGTTTTTTGATACAGGGTTTCTCTGTGTAGTTTTGGTACCTGTCCTGGATCTCAGATCTCACTCTGTAGACCAGGCTGGCCTGGAACTCACAAAGATCCACCTGGCTTTGCCTCCTGAGTGCTGGGATTAAAGGCATGCACCGCCACCACCCAGCCTCCTTTCTGCACATTCTTAAAGGTGTGGGGAAATAGGAGTTCACAGCTCCTCCGCAGAGGACTTTGAAAACTGGAGACTGTGTCATTAGTGAAGCTGCAAGCCCAGCATCTGCTCTGAGGCTGGAGGGCAAGGCAGAGAGCTCACTGCAAGGCAGAGAAGGTGGGGCCCCTATTGAAAGCACTCTCCTCTGTCTGGGGCTGCAAGCCACGCCTTGCTCCACACCAGAACTGCATTTGCCTCTGAATCAAGGCAGCAGCGAAGCCCATGGTGTCTTGTTCAGGTCGGACTGAAACACTGCACATGACTCTTAGATGGCGAAGCTATCCTGGCCGTACCGAAGCTGGGCTCCACCAGCGCCACTGCTCCTCAGGCCCGACAGATGAAGGACAAAAGCCTCGGGCTGACCAGGGCTGGGAAACGTCCGTAGCGCCATCCCCTTCCTCCGTTCTCCGTGCAAAAAAGAAAGACTCCCTGGAAGAAGAATGATGGGGAAAGTCACTTATCACTTCTCTCTTCGGTCTCTTAAATTCTATTCCATGTGCATGGGTGTTTCACAGCATGTAGGTCTGTACACCATGTGTGTGCAGTGCCTACGGAGGCCAGGGGAGGACATAGGATCCCCCGGGACCAGAGTCACAGATAGTTCTGAGTGATCTTGTGGGTGCTGGGAATGGAACCCAGGTCCTCTGGAAAAGCAGCCAGTACTCTTAACCACTGAGCCATCTGCCCTGAACACTTGTGTTTCTTAAACTGGATTTTGATGCTAACACACATTTGATGCCGAAGTGATCTCTTTTCCAAAATTTGACTTGGTTCCAAAAAGATAATGTTTAATAGAGGGAACAAGAAATAAATACGTTTATAGAAATCTCCTGAGACCACACAGCCGTTTCTCACTCCCTGCTTCCTCCCCCCTTCCCTTCCTTCCTCCCCCTTCCCCGCTCTCTCCCTTCCTCTCCCCTTCCCTTCCCTCCCTCCCCCTTCCCCTCTTCACTTCCTCCCCCCACTTCCTTCCTTCCCTCTCTCTTCTCCTCACTCTTTCACTCCAATTACCAAATCCAGTATCAAAAAGAGAATGGCCATAATGAGGTTAGGCAAGCTTTCCTGTAAGTTTGGTGTTGAGCTGTGGTAAAATTCTGGCCATAACACTTTTTAAGAGGAATTTGAGGTAAAATATCACAATATGTGTATTTTACTTTAGATTACTTCAGAAGAAAATGTCATGAGTAAGAAAGATTACAAGTGTTAAGTTTAGTCCATGAGTTTAGGAATCATGTTTATTATTCACTATATTTAAATGTTATTATAAAAGCTCAAAAGAGTAATCTACTTTATTTGAAGATACATACTGTCTGTGAGTTCCTTGTTTGTGTAATAAAGTTATTCACTAAACAATTTAAAAAATTCACATGCAAGCAAAGTCACATACAAACATATACATAAAGAACAAGATTCCTACATAGACTGTAAGAGCTTAATTGTACAGAGGCAGACATATCACCACACGTGACAGAAAGGATAGAAGAATAACAATAAGTAGGTGTGGAACAGGGGAGCTAGAATGCAGGTAAGAAAGACAATAAAAGATCTTTAACTTAGGGATGAGCAAGAAGAAAATAAGGATCTCATTGGCTGACACATTAGATCTGGGTTCCTGTGGGATGGATGTGAAACACGCTGCCCAAGGCAGCTCTGGTGCCATGGCATCACCCAGCGAAGCAGTAAACCAAATTACTCTACCCTGACTGATACTTCCGCTGCCATGGCGGTTGAGGGAGCCTTGCAGTCATGTTTGGTGTCTCTATTTTATTCTCATCTTCTAAAGGGCTTCAGTGGTCATTCAGTTTCTTGGATAAGGGAAACTTAGGGGAAATAATCATTCCATCTGAGGGACTGTGGGTCTCAGCTCTTATATCGGAGTCTTGAGATTTATGATTCACAGTAACATTTGCCTGGTGAGCAGGGAAACACTGCAAATAAGGGGGCGGGTAGAAAACTCTGAGAGAGAGATGAGTTGCTCACAACTGCCACCAGGGAAACTGCAGTGTGCTCTGTGCACCACAGTTGAGGTCACACCATCCAACATCCACACCTTACTGGTCCTCAGAGAGCTGCTGACATCAATTTAAAAATCAAGTATGTGAAGTGACACCTGCCCGTCTGTTAGGAATGCTGGAGGACATGTAATAAAGACAAAGCTGTGTCTTTTTGTTGCTCTATCAGCTGGACAGGATACTGAAAATGACTTCTAACAAATAAATCTCTAAGAGTTGACAGAGCAGTGTGCTTGGTTGTCATCGTTTCTGCATGGCGTATGAAGACTTCAATTTCATTGGAAAGTTCCTCTCCTCCTCACCAAGGAGCCCGTATCACCAGAGTTATGCAGAGGAGCACTGCCCTCAGCTGGGAGCACCTCATTAGGACTCACATAGCTCAGCATCCATAGGAGGCATGACCCCGGACCGCCATGGGTGGCACAGCTCCATGTTCTACAGACTGGACTAGAAGAGTCACAACTCACCCAGTGATGGCGTCATGTTGCCAATGACAACAGGCTCAGGGATGTCGGACCCAGGAGCATACCCTGTGGTCCAGGCCACAGACAGCCCGCCGTATGTGCCTCTCCTGGAGACCAGGACCTGGCTGGTGCCTACTGTGATGTCCGTGAGTTGGAAAGCAGTGGATTCAAATCCAACCTAAAGAAAGAAAGATATGCTTAGAGGACTCAACTCCTGTCTAAACTTTCCTGGTCTCTGAAAAATGGGTTAAACATTAATTCCTCTCCGGATTATACAATTTAGTCCCCCATATGATAACCTATTCAGAAGAGAAATACTTAAGAAAAATCTGATTTGAAATTTCATATTGCCACTCCTTCAGATTTCTTTTTTAAAAGACATAATTATTTGAATTATAAAGTATTTAAAAAGATAAATGTAGATGTAATCAACCGTCTTTTTAAATAAGAAACACAGAACCAATGCAAAGAAGAAAGCCAAGAGGTCAGAGCTAAGAGCTAAAACCTGACCCTTCCTCCTGCGGTGGTCCTACCTCTCCGAACCAGAGCTACTTTCTGTGTTAAAGTCCTTATATAGAATTTCTGTTCTGCCTTCTCATTGGTTGCAAACCCAACCACATGACCGCCTCATCACGGCCTGTCTGTATAGACCTCCAGGTCTTCTATGGTTGGTATTGAGATTAAAAGCATGTGTATCCAATACTGGCTGTATCCCTAAACACACAGAGACTTACCTAGCTCTGCCTACCAAGTGCTGGGATTACAAGCGTATGCCACCACGGCCCTGCTTTCCTATGGCTTGCTAATAGCTCTGACTCCTGGGCAACTTTATTTATTAACATACAAATAACATTTTAATACAAATAAAATATCACCATAGATAAATGTAATAATAATTAAGTGAAAGCAGAGCAAAAGAGTGTAAGTTACATGGCTTTAAAAGTCTGTCGTGGCTGTGTGTCTCTCATTTATTCATTAATATTACTTATTTATTTATCCTTCAGACAGGGTAACTCACTAGATTGCTGAGGGTTCACCATGACCTCCCAATCCTCCTGCCTCAGCCTGCAGAGTGCTGGGGTAAGACATGAACCACCACGACCAATTCTTAGAGAGACTTTAGTGTGACCTGTTCATTGGAGTTTGGAACCCAATCTGTCTAGAACTGAAATTGGCGGCTCGTAGATTTAACACATTTCCTTCCTTCTTCATCAAAGTAAAACCCTATATTAAGGCCTCCAGCTCTTTCGTTCAGCTTGACTTTTTTTTTTTTTTGGCTTCCTAGCTTCCAGGGAAAGTTTGTTGTTTGTTCTGTTGGACTACGCTCCACACAATCATCAAATGAGAATTCATGCTAACGGTAACTCTTCCAGGGAATGGGATTTGTAGCTGAAATCCGTTCTAATCAGTGGTTTAGAAGCAATTACACTGATCCCTAGTCTTGTACCCTCATCTGAACGAACAGCTCAGGTTATATCTCTTGGCCTAAACAATGGAAATCTAGTTACCACTGAACCAGCAATTGTAGATTAAGACATCTCTCCCCTTCTAAAGCTCTGATGAGGCACATCTGAAAACATGGGTTTTCTGAGGGACACTTCTGGAGCTCTGGAAGGCCAAAGAGCAACAGCAACTTCAAGATGTTGCTGGTTACCACAGCCCTGGGGCTGGAACTCACTGTGTAGACCTGGTTGGTCACACAGAGATCGCCTGCCTCTGCCTCCTGGGATTAAAGGTGTGTGCCACCATGGATGGTCTATTTTGCTTGTTTTTAACGTTTGTGGACCCCATTTTAGGGACAGAACAAATTCATTCCCTGTGAAGGAGGTGTGCAGGAGGGAGCTGCTGAAGAGCATCCACTAATGGCCTGAAATCATCCATGCCTGTCCAGTAATCTGCCGCATGCTACATCCCTGCTAGGCCAGGCTTACACTCTCCACTGGGACCCTGAGGAAGCAGTGAGGCAGGGTATGTCTCAGTTCAGCTTGGCAAACACATGCTGTAGCCAACAGCACTTTTTTTTTTTCTTTTCTGGAAAGGACCTATAAGGAAAGGGGTTTAGTTGTCTTGTTTTGTTTTTGTGAGCCTGTGAGGTGACTGGAAATAATTTTTTTCCACAAAGGCCTTAGATGGCTCACCCGTCTTAGACCCGGGTTAGACCACTCACTGACAGTGATGGACATCAGCACAAACTCTGGGCAACCAAAGCCCAGGTATTAATGATAAACATGAACACTGTTAGAAAATGAAAATGTCTACAGGGCTTCATTCCAATTTTAATTACTCAGAATTAAACACCTCAGTATTAAAGATTTGACATTAACACAGAAATTTTGGCTTTAGGTGACTAGTCCTTTAAAAAGGACCTTATATTCTAGGCCAGCTGTACAAGATGAAATCTTTCAACAATGCTGAAAAGGCAAAAAATTTTCTAACAAATATTTAAAGTGGACAAATTATTTTTATATAATGGATCCTTTGATATTTACGGGGCTATTTTAAATTTGAGAAAGTGGTTAATCTTAAAAACAAAAACAAACAAACACACTGCCCGCTCCAAAGCCTCTTTTGTCCGTGTTTTCCCTGGTATGCCAACCACGCTCCAGGGGATAGTCTCACCCCAAGAACACACGGGCCACACAAATTGAATTTGGTGGGTTTTTAAATTTTAAAAACGGGGACAAGAAATTGAATGAGTGGGGAGGTGAAGCATAAATCTTGGAGGCATTATGGGGAAGGAGAAGAGGATGAGCATGATCAAAATTCACTGCATTTAATTCGCAAAGAATGAAAAAACACAACACATTTAAAAAATAATAATTCTTGAAGACCTTAGTGCTTCCTGTTCGCGCTGCCCTCTTGTGGTTGGCTGAGAGAACTACACCCAGAGCCGCTTACCTGGGAATTGGCAGCTTCCTCGGGAACAGGAAGACGGACTGATTTTGCTTCCTGGAGAATTGTTGGTGTTCCATAGAAAGGTCCACTCAGAAGCATCACAGACACCAGCTGCAGGGTGAAATTGGAGCCCAGCGACAGGAAGACCTGTGAACAGTTAAGTCATCTTCAGAGTAAAGTAGAGGCCCGTGGCCTGGGTCACAGCACCGTTTATGTTCCTTGAGTAGAAGGCGGTTTCATCAGCACAGGCCTTCCCCGGGGTCTACAAAGAAGCCACCAGATTTTAGAGGGTGGGGTGTGCAGCTGTAGCTATAGAGAATAAACAGACAAACTTACAGCTGTGCCATATTCGTTCAAATGGCCTAAGGAATGCCGAGGTCCCCAGAAGGAGTGTGCACAGAGCCAAGGAGATGGAAACCACACAGTGGAGTGCAGACGGCTAGCCCAGGGAGCCCCACTTCTGCCCCTCTTCACTGAGCTAATGATGCCAATGATAGCACTCAGCATGGACGGGGACATGGAAGCCTTTGTTACTTCAACACTTTGGGCAAATAAAAATCATTAGCGCATGTGCTAGATCACCAATGTCAAAAGCTTAGCAACTAGCAAGCTGGGAGATCCTGAACTTACAAATTGCTGTCACACTAGAATTATCCGAAACCTGCAGTGTATCTTCTTCTCATGGAAATGCGGCTACTGAGGATGGCGCAGCCCTAACACAGTTCCAAACCAGGAACATTCCTAAAACAGTTGCATCTTTGGGAAGTCAAACCGTCATGCCTGTGGAGCATCTCCTTTTACTACTTCAACATGATCTTAAACACACAAAACACACGCACCGTCGTCCCAAACGTGCAGCATGAGTGAAGCACAGACCTCATTCTCTCAAGATTACATTCTCTAAGCAGAACTCTTAGGTCAGCGGTGAGCAAGCAAGCCATAACAGTGTAAGTCCTATCAACTGCATTTCTATGGTGATATACTGTGTGTCCTAATAAACTTGTCTGAAGATCAGAGAACAGAACAAGCCACTAGACTAAACATAGAGGCCAGGCAGTGGTGGCACACACCTTTAATCCTAGCACTCAAAGGGAGGCAGAGATCCACCTGGATCTCTATGAGTTCTAATCCACCCTGAACTACATGAGATTGACTCAGTCTAGGAGAGAAACTGAGCCAGGCAGTGGTGGCACACGCCTTTAATCCCAGCACTTGAGATCTCATGCCTTTGCTTGGGAAGTCACGCGCCTTTAATCCTAGCACTAAAAAGGAAGTGATATGGTGGGTGGAGAAAGGTACATAAGGCATGAGGGGACAGGAACTAAAGCCTTTGTGGCTGAGGAACTCCTTTCGGCTGAAGCCCTTTCAGCTGGAGCTCATTCAGGCTGAGGAGCTGGTGAGGTAAGAGGTGGTGGCTGTGGTTTGCTCTGCTTCTCTGATCTTTTAGCATTCACCCGAATATCAGGCTCTGGAGTAACTATTAAAAGACCGTTTAACAATTCGTGTTACCCAGATGTCCCATCCCCATGCACGTCAACTAATGTCTGGGCAGCTAATGATGTTTTTCTTCCAGTTTCATAAAGAATAAGGATCAAGTACTGTTCTGAAGTTCCAAGTCATTTATTCGGCCCTTCCTGCCTAGGCCCTCTGCTGATGGCCTATTCAGTACACACAGGCCCCAGGGGCCAACTGACAGTAAGGTTGAACATGAATCATGTCAGGGTCACACACGTGAGAATATATCTATATCTATACACATATAACATATTTGATGAATATTATGAATAAATAAAAATAATTTAAGAGCATAATGGAGAGATGCCTCAGGTTAAGAGCATTGGCTTCCCATCTGAAGGATCTAGGTTCAATTCCCAGCACCCACATGGCCGCTCAAAACTGTCTATGAGTCCAGTTCCAGGGAATCTGATGCCCTCTTCTGGCCTTTGGGCACCAGAACACATGTTGCTCACAGACAGACCTGCAGGTAAAACACTCATACACTAAAAATAAATAAACAAACATTTCAAGACCAAATAATTGATGATCCTATCATATCCATGTGCACGTGACAATGCTTGACCACGTGTTGGTAATTAACTGTTGCTGGACGTCTTAGTTAAGGTTTGTATTCCTAAGACAAACACCATGACCAAAAGCAACTTGGGGAGGAAAGGGCTTATTTCCGCTTACAACTCGTGGGTCACACCCCATCAGTGAAGGAAGTCAGGGCAGGAACTCCAGGCAGGGACCTGGAGGCAGGAACTGAAGCAGAGGCCATGCAGGACCCTGTTTACTGGCTTGCTCCTTATGGCTTGTTCAGCCTGATTTCTTTTTTTTTTTTTTTTTTTTTTTTTTTTTTTTTTTTTTTTTGGTTTTTCGAGACAGGGTTTCTCTGTGTAGCTTTGCGCCTTTTCCTGGAACTCACTTGGTAGCCCAGGCTGGCCTCGAACTCACAGAGATCCGCCTGGCTCTGCCTCCCGAGTGCTGGGATTAAAGGCGTGCGCCACCACCGCCCGGCAGTTTTTTTTTTTTTTTTTTTTTTTTTTTTTTGCAGCCTGATTTCTTATACAATAGTCCAGGGATGGAACTGCCCACACTGAGTTGGGCTCTCCTGTTTGAATCATTAATCAAGAAAATGCCAAACAGACTTGCTTACAGGCTAATTATTTTTTATTAATTAATTAATTTTCCCAGCCCAATCACAGTTTCTCCTCCCTCCCTCCTCTCCTCCCAGTCCCTCCCCCCAACCTCTCCTCTCCTTCTCCCCCATCCATTCCTTTTCCTTTCTCCCATGCATGTCAGCCAGCCATGACCCATCAAGTTGCAGTAAGTCTAGGTACCCCCTCTCCTATTAAGGCTGGACAAGGCAATCCAGTAGGAGGAAAGGGTCTCAAAAGCAGGTAAGGGTCAGAGACAACCCCTGCTCCCCAGGCTAGGAGCCCCACAAGACCAAGCTACACAGCTGTAACATGTGCAGAGGGCCTAGTTCTCTGGCTGGTGGTTCAGTCCCTGTGAGCCCATCTTAGTTGGTTCTGTGGGTTTGTGACGTCTTTGACCCCTCTGGCTCCTACAATCTTTTCTCCACCTCTTCTGCAGGATTCCCTGAGTGCTCCCTAATGTTTGGCTGTGGGTCTCTGCATCTGTTCCCATCAGTTGCTGGATAAAGCCTCTCTGATGACAGTCGGGCTAGGCGCCAATCTATGAGATTATCAGAATATCATTAGGAATTATCTCATTCATGCTTTTTTTCCTTTTTGCCAGTCCTGTTTGGCTCTATCCTAGGTCTCTGGACTGTCCATCCTCTGGGTCCTGGCCTTCCAGGCAGTGTCAGGAGCGGGCTGCCTCCTACAGCATGGGTCTCAGGCTGGACCAGTCATTGGTTGGCCACTCCCCTAATTCCTGTGCCACCTTTGTCCCAGCATATATTGTAGGCAGGGCTAAATGTAGGTCAGAGGTTATGTGGCTGCGTTGGGGTCCCAAGCCCTCCTCTGAAAGTCTTGCCTAGTTACAGGAAATGGCCAGTTCAGGCTACATATCTCCTAGGGCTAGGAGCCTGTAGGGGAATCTTATGGAGGAATATTTCTCAATTGAAAGTCCCTCTTCCCAATCGACTCTATCTTGTGTCAGCTAAAAAAACCAAACAAACAAACAACCAGGGCAGTGGGACTTCTTTTGCACAGACGGAAGCACATAGCAGTAGGGATAAAGTCCCTCATCTCTGTCATTGCGGAGCTTCTTACAGTAACTGGTGTGGCCTTAGTGCTTCACAGCTGGTCAAGCAGAAGGGTGAAACTGCTTCTGCATTCTGACCTGCACTCTTCTACCACCAGACTAACTCCTTCAGTGTGACCACGGCTCTCAGTGTCCGTCTGCGCCCACGAAGGAACGCGGTTGCAGCAACATCCTACAATCCAATCCAACGTCCTGGAGTTAGACCAACATCAAGGATGCTTTTAGCTTTCAGAAGCTGATGGAATCTTTCCTTGTTCTTAGATGCTCTTAAAGATCAGAAGCCACCGCACAAATGGTTCAACATTTGCGCTTCTTCGACCAAAGCCCTCCCTTCCACCCAGCGATGGAGAGCAGAGAGAAGTCCGTGAGAACTCTTTCTTACACCTAAAGCCTCAAATTTTAAGGACAAGTGAATTATGTGCATTGCAGGTGATATGGAAGAAGATGACCATCGGGAAAAGTCCTGTGTTAGGTTCACATGCCTGTAAACCTTTGCTCCAAACACTTCCTTGGAAGATCAACCCCTGAGTGCTGCCAGTCTATGCATGGTCTAGTATCCTCCACGGAAGTATGGACAGCCTATCAGTGTGCATAACTGTGAAGAAAACTGACCCTTCCTTTCCAGTAACCAGCAATTGTCAATAGCTCCTTAGCTAGTGGTGGGGCTTTAGACACCTTTCCCTATCTGCATTGGGATTTTGACTGGCTAGATCATGTGTAAGATTTGTGATGTATATAATCACATTGCTGTGAGTTTGTGTGTGCAATGGCTCTATCATATCAAGAAAACAGTTTCACAGCAGTCCTCCACTACCTCTGGCTCTCACAATCATTTCAAACATCTTCCTCAATGATCCCTGGGCCCTTGGTCCAGGGTGATGTGGAGAGATGTGTTGTTTACGGGTTTCCTCTGAGACTGAAATATTCCCTCCTGCAGGGAAGCTCCTTAAGAAGGAAGATAAACAATAAGACCACATGAGAACAGGAAGAAGCAAAGTGCTAGAGAGGCCCACAGAAATCCACAAAGATACCCACACAACAGACTGCCAGCAATGGTCGAGAGACAGCCCCAACTGACCTACTCTGGTGATAGGATGGCCAAACCCCCTAATTGTCGTGCTAGAAACCACATCCAATGACTGAGGGAACTGGATGCAGAGATCCATGGCCAGGCCCCAGGTGGAGCTCTAGGAGTCCAGTTGGTGAGAAAGAGGAGGATTTGCATGAGTGAGAATTGTTGAGACCAAGATTGGAAAAAGCACAGGGACAAATAGCCAAATGAATGGAAACACATGAACTATGAACCAATAGCTGAGGGGTCACCAACTGGATTAGGCCCTCTGAATGTGTGAGACAGTTGATTGGCTTGATCTGTTTGGGAGGCATCCAGGCAGTGGGACCAGGTCCTGTGCTCATTGCATAAGTCGGCTGTTTGGAACCTGGGGCTTATGCAGGGACACTTGGCTCAGCCTGGGAGGATGGGACTGGACCTGCCTGGACTGAGTCTACCAGGTTGATCTCAGTCCTCGGGGGAGTCTTTGCCCTGGAGGAGATGGGAATGGGGGGTGGGCTGGGGGAAGGGGAGGGGGGTGGGAGGGGGGGAGAACAAGGGAATCGGTGGCTGATATGTAAAATTAAATTATTAAGAAAAAATAGCCCTAGGAAGTCCCTGACACTGACCAGCTTCTTTGGGCCCCGTCTTCCCAAGAGTACACCAGCCAAGCTGCAGAGAAAACTCTGAGACTAGTACAACAGCTGCCTGGAAGAAGCAGAACCAGCTGAGCTTCCTGGAAGAGGTTTCGGTCAACTGAGCCACTTAGAAAGGACCCTCGGAAACCACCGGAGCTGCCTGCAGGCTGAGCAGTGTGCTCCAGGTTCCCAGCTTTGGCCATGCAGCTGTCTCTGAGTCATTTCTACTCCTGTAAATATCCCCTCACCTGCTAAGTTAACATGGGTCTCATTTTCCCACGTTCTTTTATGTCTTCTAGTCCTGATATTTTTTTAGGCACAGGATATAGAATTTAAAAATTGACAAATCAGAGCCATACATGAATCAGTTTCCCACAAATCTTCAAAAATGCAGGAACAACTGCGAAGCCAATGTCTAACCAAAAGTCTCAGTTTTCCCCATTCATTAAAACACCAGCAAAAAATAAAGAGCTAAGTTTGGAAAAGATTAAAAGGTTGCATGGTGTGGTGGTTTGAAAGAAATGGTCTCTATGCGCCCGTAGGAAGGGACGCTATCAGGAGGCATGGCTTTGTTGGGGGAGGCCAGGCCTTGTTGGAGGAATTACGTCACTGGAGTGTAGGCTTTGAGTTCTCAGATGCTCGAACCAGGCCTAGAGTGTCTCCCTTTCTCTTCCTGATGCCAGCTGATCTGGATGTAGAACTCTCAGCTCCTTCTCCAACAGCATGTCTGACTTGACGCCACCATGCTTCCTGCCATGACAATGGACTAAACCTCTGAAATTGTAAGCTAGCCTCGATTAAATGTTTTCCTTTATAGGAGTTGCTGTGGTCACAGTGTCTCTTCACAGTAATAGAAACCCTTACTAAGACATGCGGTAAGTACAAATTCTTTTTTTTTTTTTTTTTTTTTTTGGTTTTTCGAGACAGGGTTTCTCTGTGTAGCTTTGCGCCTTTCCTGGAACTCACTTGGTAGTCCAGGCTGGCCTCGAACTCACAGAAATCCGCCTGGCTCTGCCTCCCGAGTGCTGGGATTAAAGGTGTGCGCCACCACCGCCCGGCGTACAAATTCTTTTAATAGGCATGCTGTTTATCATGTAAAGGGGTGTAACTGTCATGGATCACAAATTTATATGCAACTTGGAAGACATGAATGGAAAATTACTGTGTTTCCCCACTAGTGTCTCACGGGCTTCCTTCTATCATCTTTCGGCATCATTGTAAGGAACTCTGAAAGCTGTTGTTTTCAGGAATATAGAAGACTGGGTGTGCATTAGTTAAAATGTAGCTTCATGCTCATTAAAGCTTTCCCATTTACCACAGTGCTGGGTTGACTCATGGCATAGATCTACAATGGAAGACATGTCATGTTATCTACAATTCTTCAATTCTTCTCCAACCTCCTCAAAACTGGGCATGTCCACCCACCTTCTGGCCACTTCTAGCCATTTCTTGAAGAACCTTCAACAAAGTGGCAAGTCTCGCCTCTCTGTTCTAGTCCTTTAGCTAACATGGGCAGACCAGCATGATCAAATGAAAGCATCACTCTGGTGCTCAGGCTGTCTCTGAACTACTTGGGTTCTCCCAACGGCTTCACCATTCTTGCACTGAGACAATGCCCTAAGGCAGTTTATTACCTTTAAATATTGAAATAAGCATGTCAATGGATCAGGAGGTACACAAGGGCTCTCCCAAGGGAGTTCTGCTAGAACTTTCAGGAATTTGAAGAAGTGCTACAAACCTGATTCTTCAAAGGCACCAAGTCTACTTTATATCTGGCGCCATCTTTGATCACCAGCTGTCTCTCTTCATTTTCAGAAGCAATGGGGTCTTCTTTATTATCAGACAGTATTCGAAATCTAACAGTCACATCACCGAACATTCCAGCAAGGCGGGTGACATTAATTTGGATGGACCTAATGAGGTTCTGCCCAATCAGTACCGACTGATGATCTGAATACAGGGCAAATACACCATGTGGGTCGTCATTTGCAGACACAGAGAACCAGGCGGTGCATTTTTCCAGGTCCAGTTCTGCACCTCCCTCTACAGAAACAAGCCGGACAGCATATTCTTCCTGTATCTCAGGTATATCATCTGGCAGCAAATGGACATCGAAGCTTGCTTCACTCTCTCCATCAGCAATGAGAAAAAGTCCACTGGTGAAAAGAAAGTCTCCAGTGAGATCAAACTCACTGCTGAGCTCCCAGTGCACCTGGGATGAAAAGAAGAAAATCAGCAGTTCCATAACTCGGCATGTGGAACAAGAAACCTCCCAATTATGTTTCCTCTGTGTCATGCAAAATGGAAATGGAAATTATATGTTGCTACATTTAGATAAACTTGGAAGTATATACTAGTTTGGAAAGTACATTAACTCCTTTCATATAGAATATGAAGGACAGGGTGTGTTTTAATCTTATTATTGACTTGCTTTTAAAATAAGAGTATGATTTGAAAAGAAGCAGGCAAACTCTAATGTGCCAGCCAGTTCCACACATACATCAGTGTGTGGACCATACACAATATTTCAAGGCCAACAATAAGTACATGATATATCCTAAATCACTTCTGGACATAACATCTGGAGACCTGCAGACCATACTGTAGAGATTCTTGCACATCCACATTTTTATTTGTGGATGTTTTTATTTGCATGCAAGTTTAACAGTAAAGTTTCTAAAAGTTGCTGCCTCGTTCACTATAGCAAAGAATTGGAATCAACCTAGTTGTCTATTAACAGATGACTGGATAATGAAATTCTGGGGTGTGTGTGTGTGTGTGTGTGTGTGTGTGTGTGTGTGTGTGTGTGTGTGTATAAAGAAAATGAAGTTAAAATTTTGCAGGAAAATTGGTGAACTTAGAATGTACAATATCAAGAGAAACCACATAAGCTCAAGAAGGGAAAAAAACACAAGGTTTCTTTCATATGTGGAATCTAGCCAATAATATATGCATATATGCAAACCAAAGTACATGGGGCTACAGTATAACATGAAAGAAAAAACAAGAAATGCTAATTATTGGGGGATGAGGAAGGACTGAATATGGTCATGGTCACTAATTATAAAAAAAAAGATAAAGAGCGAATTGTTCCTCCAGTTCTAATTCTGTCACAGATTTTTGTTGTTGTTTATTTTGGTGACAGTAAGTGCACAAAATATAGTTGAAACTGAAAGTATAATATTTAGTGTGATGCTCCAAAGCTTCCATTTTTAACGCCTGTTTTAACTGTTAATTGAATCAAACAGACTTTGGGTCAAGTTAATTTTGGCATGGTTTTTACTTGAATGCAAGTTTAACAGTAAAGTTTCTAAAAGTTTTCAAAATAAGTTTATAACTCATTATTTATTTTTGTGTTTTCTTATTAAAATAATATTTAAAATAATAGTTAATCATTACTTCACATGTGCTGTCACTAGATAACAAACTTTCAAATAAAAAACTAACAAGCCTAGTTAATCTTCAGTTCAAAGGAGAGATGAGGTGTTTAGGGAAATTTCACAAAGTGTAAAACATATGACAGTCTGAACAAACAGACCACCTTATCTGTTAGCCATACCATCAGGACTCCCAAGACCACCAAAGCAAGATTCACCAACAAACACAGGACAAAGTTCTTCAGAAAACTTTTGCTTCCATAGAAATGTTCTGTGAGAAATAAGCCCTTGACAAAGATAATAAGCAATTTACAAAAATCACTGAGGGGCTTCAGAAGGGGAGTCGAGAAAACACGAAACACCTCAGCCCTTCATAATAATGAAGATGGTTGGCTCTGCTCACGGTACCAAATTTAATTTAGAGAGCACATCGGGGCCGGTTCTCACTGCAGAATGCAAAGGCACTAAGCCTCTTAGCTCCTCTGAAAACCCTAGTAATTTCAAGTCAGCATAATCTTTAATTAACTAGAACATAAGATTTCTCTGTCCCCTAATCACATATGTGAGGCAAACTGATACTCCTTCAGGAAAATCAAAGAACAGCCAATACCGTGATCTCTCCAGAGCTGCCTCTGGCTCTTGTCACATGGAAGGAAATGAGTGTGGGTCCATCTGGTGGGGTTGGCTCTGAATATGTCTTCTTAGATAAAGACTCCGGAGCAAACTGAACGACTCCGTTCGGATCACCAAACTTTTGTACCTAACAAACATTAACAGGACGTGAATAGAATATAGAAAAATGATGACAAAATCTAACAGGTTAACAATCTAACAGGTTAACCTTAGCATAACCAGAAGGAATTCTACACAGAAGCAGTACTTGAATATAACCCTACCAATCCACTTGATATAAAAAAAAAAAATCTTCCTTACTACACTTGACTATGATCTAGATCAAATCGTTTCTTATTCTCCAAAGATAGAAGCAAATAAAGATGGTGACTCAAAGAAAGCAAAGGGGTAACTGTTTCATGCTGGCATTTTATTCACCATAGACCTCATCCATCTAGCCACGTGGCATCAGTTGCATGCTTCCTATGATACAGAGCAGACAGAGACAAAGGCCCTGTGGGCAGTAGCTGTTCCTTCTGAAGCTGAGGATCAAGCTCAGTGCGTGTTTCACCACTGAGCGATACTCCCCAGCCCCCACGCTGTTTAATGCTGTACACTACACAGGCAAGGATATGGTGTTAAACTGTCTGGTGAAACTCCATTCTAGATATCGCCGTGAAAGTACTTGTAGATACAATTAGCTTTTGAGTCAGTTGTTCTAAATGAAACATATTACCCCCGATAATGTGGGTAAATCTCACCCAATCAGCAGGAAGATGGAACAGTAAAGAGGGAAGATTGGAACTCAGGAGCCAAGCTTGACTTCCCTGGCCCTGCCACATGGAATACCAAGAACATTGCAACTCTTTCATGTTTCCTGCCTACTCACCAAATTCATGCATCCCTCCCTCGTCTCCTCCTTTTCTCCTTCCCCTCTCCTCTCTCTTTCCCTGTAAACCCCTCTTTCTTCCCTTCCCCCATACATGGTATATATGCACATTTGCCTGTGTGTATGTGTGTGCTTACATATGTGTGCATACATGAGTGTGCATGCGTGTGTGTGTACATGTGTGTGTATGCATGCATGTGTGTGTGCATGCGTGTATGTATGTATGTATGTATGTGTGTGTACATGCATTCATGTGTATATGTGTGTGCATGCATGTGTGTGCATACATGCGTGTGTGTGTGGGGGGGGTGTTTCCCTTTGGTTCTCTTTCTCAGAAAACCACTAACATATCCAGACCCACAAACAGAGTTTTCAAAAATGAAATCTATCATTTCTCTGTACTGTTTTCAGAAGGCATTATTTTCCCCAGAGCCTCCCCTCTGCTAACTGTGTAGTTCATATGAAAGACATGGAAGTCAGGTCAGATCCAACCACTGTGCCACATGAAAAGAACCTTTAGTCTGACTCACAAAGAGTTAATAATTTTTAAAAAGTTTGATGACAAGATACTCTGTTTACCACAACATAATAAATACCTCATCTCTAGAAATGTCAAATATTCTCCACATGCCAAAGTTCCTCTAAAATTATTTTCTCTAAAATTTTCTATAAAATGTTAGTTATAAGTACTTTAACATTCTATTAAAATTTCAGTAAAATTATCAATAGTGAAGCTGCTATGTAATTAACTAATATAAAAATAAGAATGTTTGACTTATGAGAATTACTAAAACTTCATGTTATTGTTTGTTTTGAGACAGGGTTTTCTGTACACCAGGCTGGCCTCAAACTCACTATGTAGCAGAGGCTAACCTTGCCTCCACCTCCTCAGTGCTGGGGTTATATTATAGGCACATATCACCACATGTGGTATTTGGAATGCTAGGCTCAAACCCTGGGTTTCATGCATGCTAGACAAGCAGTACATAAACTGAACCACATCCCCAGCGCCTTCTAAAGGTTTTAGTATTTCAGTTCCACATTAGCATGTCTCAAGCAATAGAAATAACTTTCTGATAAATCCATTAAATTCCAAACTTTTTCAGTGAAGGCATTCAGACTTACTGTTATTGCAACAGCTTCTGCTCTGGGGTCTAACTTAGCGTCTTTTGAAGGCTTCAGCTGAACAACAAAAGTCTCTTCAGCTTCAGTTTCCTCATGAGGACACATGGTAAGAATGATGGTTCTCACCCCGCCTTCTCCCTCTCCGAAAGAGACTGTCCCACTCACAGGGTCCTCAATGTCTCCATTCTGTGGTGGTAGGGCTTCCTGAGAATTGGGCCCTACGATCTCCCAGTTCACCTGCAAGGTGTATAGAGTTTCAGTAAAGATGACCAATTTTAAGCAAGGGACTTTTGCAGTCCATGTGCAATTACTAAGAGTACACAGATATGAAACTATTCTAGGATACATTGGGCTAATTCCTGGTTTATCTGTGCTGAAAATAGTATTTTCAAAAAAAGATGAAAAATCATACCTAGTAATTTATAATAATCACAGATAAACAAAAGTATATTTTAGATATTTATGTTACAAACACACAAACATGGGTAAAGTTATGAGTCCAACACTTTCCAGCATGTGCTTAGATCCTGCCAATCAGAACATGCTAGAATAAGACACCAAAACTGAAAATTCTGCCTTGTGCAGATTTTTCTGAATATACTTAAATTCCCGTTGTAAAAATGAGTACAAATGTTCATACATTTGATCAGAAAGTAGTATTTGGATTATAGCAAACATAGCTTTGGGTTTCTATAATTCTAATTTGTATAGTTTTTATATCCTTTAGAGGGAAAAGATCACATGATTCTTTTCGCTTATCACTTTCTACTTCAGAAGCACTGGACTACCCTCTCCCTCTGGAGACACCATGCCTCTTCTTTCTTGCCTCACATGATGCTTACAGGACTCTCACCTTCCTAGGTTTCTTCCCTCTTTATTTCCAGCCTTCCTTCCTCTGATCCCTGTAAGGCAGGAGCCCATAGCTCAGCTCTATATTCCGCACAAGCTAGCTATATCACAGGGTCATGGGGTCAGCGGCTCCCTACACAAACACCTGCTGTGCCTTGTCATCCCTAGTCACCTAACAACAAGCAGACTCAGCCTTTGTGACCCTCCTGGGACTTGTCCAGCAGGATCTGAAATTAAAATGTGTAAAAGCAGAATTCTTAAATATTTACTCCAGCAATGAAATTTCATAAGGCTGGTACCACAGTCCAGCTGCTTCTAGGAGTCATCCACGATTTCTCTCTTCTTCAGTCTCCATCTTTAACCCAACAAACTGTCCACATCTTGTTCTCTCGATCTCCATCACTCATGACTGACTTCTTGACAATCCATCTTTCATGTGGCAGCTAAAAGTGAGCTATGCCAGTGAAAACAGGGTCACGTATTCTCTGGCTAAGTCTCCCTTAATGGTATGCTCTTCCCACTTGTGATAATGTCTTGAACTGGCCCTGGATCAGTCCTAGGTCCTATATGATCAATGACCTGTGCACTGTCTGATCCTTTCATTAAGCCCCCAACCATGTGGACTTCTCCTACCAACAGGTCGGGCTTATTCCTCTGCAGGATCCATTATTCCTATTTCCCAAGCCATTGCATGTTAGATAATCCAGGTCACTCAGTCCATGTATCCCAACACTATAAGTAGATCACCACAATCATGCTTTTGTTAAAAAAAATTGTTTGCTACTATTCAAGTTTATCCAAGTGAGCACTGTGAAAACAGAGATCATGTCATTTCCAAACATGTTCTCACCTACTGAACTGACTAATGTTTATCAGAGTCGTTCATTCACTGCCTAATTTGCTGCTAAGAGTTCCTGAAAACAGAGGTATGGCTTATACACTTCTATAGACTTCATCAATCTTAGAAGCCACTTAACACTTACAATGAAATTAGTAAATACTATAGATGGATAGATAGATAGATAGATAGATAGATAGACAGACAGACAGACAGACAGACAGACAGACAGATAGATAGATAGATAGATAGATAGATAGATAGACAGACAGTTGAGCACATCTGGGGAATAGAAAATCCAACATCATATATAACACATCAGAATTACTTTTAACATCATAGGAAGAATGACTCTACCTGAATCTCTCCCAAGAGTCTTCCAGTCCGCTCCAGCACCAAGTGTAAAACCATTGTGGAGTTGGGGTTAGGAATAGAAATCTTGCTTTGGTTGAGAAATCTGATGACGTCAAATGGAGAGTCCCTTCTGGTAATTGTGATTTTGCTCACTAGGTGGTGCCCAAGGACTGCTCCACCAGTCACTCCAGTAAGCAGAATTTCAAACTGCTCTTCAAATTCCCTGCATGGCAAGAAGGAGCAGCCTGTGAGTCTAAACATATTAAAATGCTTGTAAAATCCAAATAGCTAGTCATTTTCCAAATTGGCCATACATATTCAAGGCCCAGCAGGCACACAGCAGGGAGAGGGTGTTCGGCACAAACGCAGACTCCACATGAGGCTCTCACATCCCACTCGTTAGACTTCTTAACTGTGGAAGGCTTCAGAGTGTGGACACAAAGATGCTGCCACATCTGTACCAGACCACGTAGGGACAGAATTTTCTTTTAATCTGAGGGAAAAAACGAGGTATACAACCACGGTGCCATCCTCTTTCCCAGTCCCCTTGATCTCTCTCAAGCGTTGTTTCTCAGCAGGAATGTTCATCATCAGTGCAAACATGAGTAAAAGTTAGACCCTGGTACCCATGCTTCATGTAAGCCCACTCTGTGTCCTGTATGACCAACCTTTCATTATCATCGGCGATGGAGACATTTATAAAGCTCAGGTTCTGCCCATGCTGAAAGGCGACTGAGCTACCGTGCAGGACATAGCCTCCTGGAACAGCAGAGTAGCCCTGGGACCTGAAATCAGCTGACACATGTCCATAAGTCCCGCGAAGCCTCAACACCGGGACTGTGATCACAAGGGCATCTTCCTCCACTGTAACAGGAATGTAGAATTAGCTGGGATATTAGAAAAAGCAATCAACTTTTACATGATACAGCTAGACTGGACTAGGCAATTCAAACCAGTACTCACTCCTGGTTTGCACAATTCATAAGTTAAATTAATGAAAGTCTTAAAAATTAGTGAAAGTTTTGTCACTCGTATCTTTTAATGAAGAATATAGTTTACCAGATGTTGAAATTTAGAGTGATTAATTTTTTAAAATGTAAGCAATCTATCCAGTCATTAGTATGGGCATTCTTCCTCTTCATGCTATGTACAAATAAGAGATGCTTGCTTAACACAGTGGTAGATAAGCACAGGTTGTGTATAAAAGGATACTGGATACTTCTACATATTTAGCTGAAATACAAATAGTGCACATAAGGGAGCCTTATGATATTTATATCATGGGGTATTTTTTACATTTATATTGTGTGTTTGTGTGTGTGTGTACTAGTGTGTATATGTATGCATACACAGCACACGTGTGGTGCTTAGAGGTCAGATCCCTTCCTCCACCAGCTGGGTTTCCAGGATTGATTCCAGCTTGTCACACTTGACAACAAATTCATTTACCCACTAGGCTATCCCAATAGTCCTTGTATGAATATTTTTAAACCTACACATATAAGCTATTATATTTTTAATCCTAGAAAATCAGAAAATATCAATATTAATGTTTGATTTCAATTTAAAAATTCAAATTCAAATCTTAAACTAAAAAGTATTCATTACTAAAACTTCTCCCCAAAACAATGAATTAATGAGAAATGAGTAAATAGAAAAATATCATATTTTTTCTTGATGCAAACATTCAGCATCACTTTACCAGTCATGGACTGAAACTCAACAAAACAGTTGATGTGATAAGCTATGGCTTATCCAACGTCCTCAGAAAGGATGCAGAAGGCTCTGGTCAGCTCCTCCCTCCAGGTTCCTGCCTTGAGTTCCTGCCCTGACTCCTGGATGGTGGACTGCAAGCTAGAAGATGAAATAAACCCTTTCCTCCTCAAGCTGTTCTGGCCATGGTGTTTTATCTTGGCAATAGAAATCTAAGACACTTAGCCATCTTCCCAGCCCCTTAACAATGCTGTAAGCAGACCTATTTTAGTCATCCTTAAAGTTTAAACATCAGTTTTTTCTAGATCAAGTAACCATTTGGCTTTGCGAAATACCAAGAGACTCAAGACTACCTAAAAGTAACTGAAAATAACTTTCTTAATGTAGGGATATTTTTGTGATTAGGCAAAAATGCATATGAGAATTCAGATTCCTGTGTAATTCAGAAAATGCTGTGACCATTAGGACACCCAATTAAGCTTACCTGAGATGGCAGTGTACTCTGGATCAAATTCAATGATGCCCTCTGCATTATCATTTTTCGTTATTATGATTTGAACAATGGAGATGTTTCCAATTTCAGGAGGTTGATCTATCTGAAGTCCATTCTCTTGGATGGTAAAATCATACCCTCTTGCAAAGTCATAGGAAACAGAAATTAAAACATAATAAAATAACAAACATACACCTGTGTAGCAAGAACACGTGGTCTTTCTATTCCCTATGCCTTAGTTCTAGTAAGTATTATACTGATTCATTTATGTTGAAGTACTGCACCATGAACCTACAGCCTCACGCATGCTGGCAAACACTCTACCCCAGCACTGTAATGGCCTTAAATATCCCCGATACTAAGGCTATCTTGTGTGAAGCAGGGTTTTTATGTTGTTTCCAAGTATTGGTGCTTACATGAAACAAAGTCTAATATAAAATCACAAGTTTGGACAAAATAAAAATAATCAGACTACAAGGAAATATAATTTAATTATAATCAATATCCTTCAATCCAGTTCTCCGCTTACTTGGATAACAACAGATTTCTGCAAAAGACTTTTTCAGACTGATGTCACTGCCTTCAACAAGCTTTGACTTCCAGGCCTCTATAGCGTTTCAATTCCTAAAGTAAAAGTTTTTTAAAAGATACTAAACAATTCCAATCCTTCCTTCAGTTCCAAAATTCTTACGTGGTATTCATACCTAGAAGGATTGAAAGCTGTAAATAAGATGGTATGTGGAGCAAACTTGGAGAACCAAAGTTTATGACATTAAACGAGAGGAATAATTCTCCTAATCGGCACCCTGAGATCCCTGTGGACTGGCAGGTTACCAGAAGACCTACCAAAGCAGTGGTCTCTAGGCAAGAGGCAAAACAGGAAACACATTTAATTCTATTGCTTCTTTTTCATATCAAAGGAAGCCTAGTAATTATCTGCAAGCAAAAACTGTTTCCCAGAATCCACGTCGAAATTTGTAACTGAAAGAGGGGACAAGAAGGCAAAATCTACAAGTCCTAGTTAATCAAAGGCACAGACATGCTGGCAGAGGTGGGGAGCTACTTCTCCCAAACTGCATTCACCTAAGCAAGACTGAGCAAGGGGAGGAACTTAATTGCCATGGCCAGATACGGAATCATTTCTTGATGTTTATGTGAACTCAAAATACAGTTTCACCTCTCTAGGTAAGATAATGCATACTCTACCCAAGTTTCTGAGTGAAATACTGAGTTGGGAAAAATTTGAAGCATGATATGTATATGTGTACTGGCTGGTTCTGTGTCAACTTGACACAAGTTGGAGTCATCAGAGAGAAAGGAGCCTCAGTTGAGGAAATGCCTCCATGAGATCCAACTGCCGGGCATTTTCTCAATTAGTGATTGCTGAGGGAGAATGCAGCCCATGGTGGGTGGTGCCATCCCTGGGCTAGTGGTCCTGGGTTCTAGAAGAAAGCAGGCTGAGCAAGCCATGGGAAGCAAGCCAGTGAGCAGCACCCCTCCATGGTCTCTGCATCAGCTCCTGCCTCCAGGTTCCTGACCTGTGGGAGTTCCTGACTTCCTTCAGTGATAAACAGCAATATGGAATATAAGTCAAATAAATCTTTTTCTCCCCAACTTGATTTTTGGTCATGGTGTTTCATTGCAGCAACAGAAACTCTTAAGACAATCTGTAACTAATGAACATACATTTTAATGTCTAAGAAAACTTGCAGTCTTCTCTGAATTCATGCATTATTCTAGGAGAGGGTCCCCTCCTGTACCCTGTGTAGACTCAGGGATTCAACCAAGAGCAGTTCACTGTGCTAGTAAAGCCTCCTATTCTGTCGGTCAAGCCGCTCCAGGGAAGGAACAAGCCTCAATATGATGGATTTTGATTCTTCATTGAAAACATGCTACACCAGTTTTGTCAACTACCATTCAATTTTGTTCCAGTTTAAACTGCTATCTCAAGCATCTATCTCATTTACCCACCGAGAAGACAGTACAGACTTCAGTATACCAAGGAGAGCTGCCTCCCACTCACACTCGTTCAGGGGTCCAGAAAGGGGGTAAGCAATTCTTGCCCCCACCCACCAGATGACCACTCCCTAGAAAACAGTCAGGCTAACTCCACAGGAATCGAGAGATGTCATACCATCATCAATTCCCTGGCTTTGCGGGATGGATGCACATAACAGGACCATGCTCTCTCAGCACGGAAGCAGGGGAATAAAGTTTAGAAAATTATGAAAGTTGTAGTCTGTCTTAATCTCTTTGTTCAGTCCTGACCCAACGTCTCCCCTCTTTCTTTCTCCTCCCACACCCTCATTTCCTGGCCTTTACCTTCCCTGGAGGTCCACTTTTGTAATGGCAAGAGCAAATTCCTCGGGGCCTTCAGGAAGGTTGTCGTCAAGGATTTCAACATGCAGACTTTTCGCCCTCTCTCTGGCTTCAAAGAGGAGCTCCCCTGATGTGGGAACAAAGTCCCAGCCTGCCTCGGCCGTCCTGCTATCAGTCTCACACCAGACTCGCACACGTCCAAAAGAGCCACCTGAGCGGACAACTGTGACATTAACCTAGGAGAAAATTGCTGACCTGTTTAATGTGAATGTTTAATCCACTGAACAAATCATCGCTAATTAAAGAGTCTATTTACTGGGATTATGTTGGAATTAAACTTAACTCCACACAATTATAGAAATTACATGTTATAATAGCGATACCAGGAAGAAACTAATCCACTGGGGGAAACGCTTTAGAAAAGGAACGAAAAGGAAATGCCTTTTAGAGGCTGCTCAGCACACTAGAAACAAAAGAAACAGTAAGAGCTGAAGCAGCCCATGCCATACCCTCTGCGCTGCTTCTGAGACTCGAAGCTGCTCATGTGAAAATGAGAACCGCCCATAGGGGCCATCACTGGCCACCATGGTGATGTCGGCGGTGATACTGGCTTCATTCAGCACTCCACCCTCACTGATTCCAGTGAGCTGAAACTCATAGGAACACTTCTCCTCAGGGATGTCATCATCCAAAGCCTGGAAAAGTTAAAAAAAAAATAGGCCATTCACAGAAGAATGTGTAAAATGTAAAGAAATGTCTGTAGCTAATTCTTTTGTCCCATATCAAAAGAGCCCTCTGGTGTGGGACAGAGAAAAACCAATATTTTTATTTAAAACAGGTTGATTATAAATGTGATCTCTTTCTAAAGAAGAAAAGGGGATATGATATAGATATGATAGGATGAAAGGGTAGATTATTGAATCTACTTTTTAAAGAGCAACTTGTTTAAAATGTTTTACATTGCTATGGATTTTAGTTTATTGATACAAGTTTAAACTTAATTTTGTTATATTGTATATATATTTCTATTCTTGTTTGAGGTATTATGTTTATGTAACTCATTTAAATTGTAATGGATAATTGAAAAATACAGATTAATAATTAGTCTTCTATGATAGTCAAACTTATAGTCATGTCGTTTTCTAGGTATACATAGATATAATTTAATTAGGTAGGTAATCTTCAAGCAACTCAAAGACCTACAGAATATGGCAATTAAAATGTTTTAAAAATTTAGACTTTCTGGACAGTGAGACATGTCTGCTCCTGGCAGCACCAATTTACTTCAGAGAGGAGGATGGGCATTGAAGACACTCCGTATGGAGTTTATCTTCTTCTTGACAAAAATAGCCATTTGGGCAAGAAACTGTTCTTGCCTGGACTGCTTGATCGACTGTACATGAAGGACCCATAGGAAGGTGACCACTGAACTTTGCTTGGCAAAATGGTCCTTCAGGTTCCTGCTTCACAGAGGAAACTGCCAGACATTCTACGGGACACAGAGAGAAGTGACTGAGAGACTCTGGGCCTGTGGGCTGAAGACAGATGCCCCAACTTTACAAGAGAACTTTGGATGACTGTCCAGGTTGTCAGCTGTCTCTGTCTACCCTGCAAGACTCCCGAAAGTTGCTTGCATCCTTCTCCTGTTTCTCAGGTCATAGTATATCCTTCTGGGGTCTTTAATGTAGTTGAAGACTAGAGTTAAAATTTCCTCAGTTATGATAAAAGATAAGTTAGATATAAAACCTTAGACTCACAAATATAAGATAGATAGGATATCTTCTTTAATATTATAACTGTAATTCTTGCTTAATAATTGGTTTGTTATATGTAATTTTACTATGTTAAAGTTAAAACCTTCCTTTTTGAAAAAAAAAGAAAAAGAGGAAGTGCTGTGTATGATTGATTGATAAATAAAACACTGATTGGCCAGTAACCAGGCAGGAAGTATAGGTGAGACTAGCAGAGAGGAGAATTGAGAGAACAGGAAGGCAGAGAGGAGGAAACGCCAGCCTGTTGTCCAGGGAGCATCATGTAAAGGCAGCAAGTAAAGCCACAGAACACATGGCGACATATAGATTGACAGAAATAGGCTGAGTATAAGAGTAAGAGCTAGACAGTGGTAAGCCTGAGTTAATGGCCAAGCACTTTAAATAATATAAGCATCTGTATGCTTATTTTATAAGTGGGCTACAGGACAGCCAGAGCTTGGCGGGACCCGGAGAGAAAAACATTATCTACAAGTGAGTCCTATCCATAGAAACAGCCACGGAATCTGTAGCCTCCCTCCATTTACGCACACATGCACACATTCACACACACACACACGCTGACAGAAGGCAATCACATTGGTACCTGAATTACTATAGTAGCTTCAGACTGTCCATCCTGAATTGTCAGTTGTCCTGATGTCTCAACAAACTCCCCCATGGAAGGAGGAAATATCCTCCAGTACACCATGATCTCCCCTGAGATCCCTGGGCCACGAACAAGGCTACAACAGTACATGGATATATATTTAGTACATTTTTAATTAATAATATGTCCTAAACAGTTTCTGTGCCTTTAAGCCAATTTTGACTATCTCAAGAATCTTATGCCTTTAAATAACCTTACCAATCAATGGTAAAGCAGGCAAAAGTCTTAGAATTGCAAGATAGTAACGTCAGAATTCCTAAGCTAACATTTCACTACCTCAACAAAAACAGTGCAACAAAAATGAGCTCTAAACTTGGAGGTTTAAAGGGATAGAAACAAGCATTTATGGATTTAACATCCACTAACGAGTCCTCTGAAGAACAGAACACATGCAGACTAGTGGAAAAGGATGAAGTCAATACCAGGGATGGAATTCAGACAGTTGCCAAGATCAAATCCCCAGGCCAACCCAGCTATGACACTGGTGGCTGTTGCTTCATTCCTCGGTGGGCAATGTGGGGAGACAAACCTGCCCACAATCATGCTGGCTTAGTTACGTGCCAGGCTCTGGCTGGAGAAGCACACGCTCTTAATACTTTTACTTGAAATGGTTTTCTATTAGCTGTATTATCTGGAAACACAGCAGAATCTTACACATAGACCTGCTGCCTAATAATCTTAATGAATGAACAGGTTAATGATGTCATGGGCTGAATTTTCTAGATTTTCCATTCATAAAGCTTCCCCACTTATAATTGGACATTTTCATCTTTAATATCCTTATACACCATGTGTTATATTTTGGCATTATTGAACTAATTCATACCTTTAGAAAAGGGGCTGACAGAAGGAAACTATGCATCTTGGTACTCTTCCTGATCTAAGACAGAATGTTTTAAAACTTGTAGCTGTGCTGTGCTATATTGAAAATGTTAAGTCTTGCATTTTTGCTTAAGTCATGGTTTGCTACTAAATTTTTCAAATATTTGCTCTGTACACATTAATAAAGTTAAGTGAATTTATCTTATTTTCATCCCAATAATACATGAAGCAAACCTTTTGACTAATAAATCTATGTGTTTACTCCTGAAATAAATGCAATTTTGTTTTGATTTATCATATCTTTTCTACATTTGGGATTTTTTGGAGATAGGATCTCACTATGTAGCCCTATCTGGCCTGGAAATCAGCTATTAGACCAGGATGGCCTCAAATTCACAGAGATCTGTGCAAGTATTGGGATAAAAGTTGCACACTTTTCACCTTTATAGAGGAACTAAGTCCTCGTGTACGCAGTGACAGAGTGGGGCTGTCTAATTTTAGCCCCATGAACTATGCGGCTCACCCCTAAGTGAGCAAGGCTACTTGTGACCTAGCATCAAGACAGCTTGGGTACAGTTTTTAATTTCTGCCTGGTTTGTTCTCCACACAATGCTTACCAGTATGTAACATGACAATGAGTATCATGTATGCTTGAGAATGGTACTCTAGGCAGTAACTCTCAACCTACTTCATGCTGTGACCCTTTAATACAGTTCCTCATGTTGTGGTGACCCCCAACCATAAAATTATTTTGTTGCTACTTTATAACTGTAATTTTGTTACTGCCTTGAATTGTAATATAAATATCTGATAAGCAGGATATCTGATATGCCACCCCCAAAGAGATCTTGACCCACAAATTGAGAACCCCTCCTCTAGGCCATTTAAATAAAACAAAGAAAAAAACATAAAATCCTCACCTGATGATGCCAGTGCCATTATATGTTGCTGAGGGTTCCCCAATAATGATGTGTCTAGATGATGAAGCAATCCCAACTTCTGATGCACCCTTATCTCCTCGAATGATTATTGATGCACTACCTGAGTTTAAGATCAAATAGCACAGTTTGATGCAACCATGTATGTGTGCACACACTAACCAATAAAACTCAAAAGGCAATAATGGCAGGTAGGCGCTGTTACCTGCCTTTCACCAGGAGGGTAGCAAAGCATACTGAGGCACCAGAGCCTTTATAGACTTTCCCATGATCACACTTGGAAAAGAAGCCAGGAGAAGCTTGGCAAAACCCATCTCACACTGCATGGTAAGCAAGCTCTCCTCTACCAGGGGCATGAACTGATTCCTGCAGTATTCATCCTTTGCTGTTGGCTGCATGGTAAGCAAGCTCTCCTCTACCAGGGGCATGAACTGACTCCTGCAGTATTCATCCTTTGCTGTTGACTGTGTGGCTTTGTCAGTGGTCTCTGTGGCCAAAGTAAGAATTCTTTAGGACCTTTTTTTTTTTAACTTTTAATTTCCTGACTACTACTCACAAAGCTGATTACTTATTATTATTACAAGGTAAACTAAACTATCTAATAATTTGAGAATACATACAAAAACTTAGCCATAATTTGATGAAGATCGTTTCCAGAAGCACACGTTGGAGTTCCATAAGAAACAAAATCAAAAAACATAAACAGAATGTTGTACATTTGCATTCCTTACAATGGCTTAATGAAACTAAGAGTGATTTGTCATCTACAAGTATGCCACAATGAGACATAAATACAGTCAGAGTTTGTTTGTGTTGATAATGTTTACCTTGCCTCATGTGGTGATATTTTATTTGTGCTTTAGTAAATAAAGCTTGCCTGGAGATCAGAGGAAAAAACAAGCCATTATAAGTAAACAAAGAAGTCAGGCAACAGTAGCACATGCCTTTAATCCTATCATTTGGCAGGCAGGGATCTGTCTAGATCTCTGTGAGTTCAAAGCCACACTGGAAACAGAGCCAGGTGTGGTGGTACATGCCTTAAATTCCAATACAAGTTAACCATAGAGGTCTGGAGGTCTGTATAAACAGACAAGAAGTAACAGAGCTAGGCAGGAAGAGGAAGTGATGTAGCTGGACAGAGAGAGCAAATCAGATAGCAGAACAGCAAGGCATATAGGCGTGGGTAGACAGGAAGTCGTTTGCATTTGGAAGCTGCGGAGTTGGTGAGGTGAGGTTAGCTTGAGGCTGTCCTAATCCTCTGATCCCTCTTAGGCCTTAATCCCTATATCTGGCTCCGTATTTTTTATTTAATAAGACCATTTAGAAATTCATGTACAGCCCCATGGATATATTCTTATTCTGTGCAGAATCATCCTATGCAACATCAGCCCTGGCATTTTAATGAGATTTCACTGATCTAAATTAAAACGCATGCAGGACATGGTGCCTTGCCATGACTGTTTCACAGGCGGGTCAATACTATGGGCTAATACACAGGAAGAGTAACCAGCCATCCCAGTGGTCTAAACCCTTCTGAGAATGTTCCAGGCCACAGCATCCACTGTGGTCCCGGAGCCTTGTTTAGCATGGAATTTCAATGTTATAAAAGGACTGTGTGACAATAAGCAAATTTCTATTTTAAAACTTTCTTGTCCTTTTTGTTGTTATATTACTCACAGCATGATGAAATCATTAAAGACCCGTCTTTTTTATAAAGATCTAAGAATTAGGATACCTAATTTTGAAATATGAAAACAGCCAAGTGATTAATTTTAGATAAAAATGTGTAGAAATAGACTATCAAAATCACACCTTGTGTGGTAATTTTTAAAATTATGCACTATATGGTTGCTATAAATAAATTAAAATTATAGGCAACCAAGCATCACTATCAGCATTTCAAG
This sequence comes from Peromyscus californicus insignis, assembly GCF_007827085.1. Classification (NCBI taxonomy): domain Eukaryota; kingdom Metazoa; phylum Chordata; class Mammalia; order Rodentia; family Cricetidae; genus Peromyscus; species Peromyscus californicus. Next base: position 71,235,183 of record NW_026294480.1, on the reverse strand, counting down.
GTTAATAATTTGAAATTCATCTAATATAAAAACATATCAAAATGGAATTATATTGAGCATATTGCTATGCAGTCCAGTTTCATAACACAGAAATTATCTGTGTAATTAAGAATTCTTGGGACTGGAGAAATGATCTAGAAGTTAAGAGTGCCTCAGTCCCAGCATCCACAACAAGCAACACCAAACACTGTAAACTCCAGCTCAGAGGCATCAAACGTAGGGCAGCTCATAACTCAAGGTAACTGCAGTCCCAGTGAGATTCAATTCTTCTGGCCTGCATACGCACCTGCACTCCCATGCACAAACCCACATGAACATATACACACACACAATTTTTAATCACAATTTTTAAATTAAAAATTAATTGTTCTTTATTTTAGTGTAATGAAGAATTTTTCTGCTACAATGTATAGTGACATTTAACAGCTTACTACGGTTTAATCATGTAGCTGTTATATTTTATTTTATAAGCATCACCATAATGAACAGTTTTCTTTTAAAACAAACAAAAAAACCCTAGTGGTATACTATCTTTGATCCATGACTGTATAAATTGTAAGTATTGTATTATAATTTTAATTTTTAAAACTTTGTCTATAATATAGATAAAAATGTATATTTACATTGAAGCACATTTTTAAAAAATTATAAAATCCAGCACTGCCTACCTTTGTAACTACTTATTTTGGATACTTTTAATTTCAAAAACTATGAGTTTTCTTACCTTTCATTGGAGATATCTCTATCTCATCAGCCGCTCTCAACTCGATGGTGAAGCGCCTGTCCTCCCCCAGTGCGCTGTCCTGAAGTGTCTGCAATGTCACGGTCTTTTGGGACTCAGTCTACGGCATTTAAACAAGAGAAAGACCGTTTCAAAACAAAAAAAAAAAGTAACAAAATCAAATCTTGAATGTTCTCATTAGAAAAATAAGATTTATGTGCATGAACTGCTCAAGAATCTGTTTTTGTCACATACAGTTAGGAATGATATGAAGGAAGAATTGCAATATAAAAATTATCTCTAACTACAAATTTTAGTTTAGTTTCTTGAGTGGGGAAAGGGGAAAAAATAGCACAACTCTTAAATTTATTGAAAAATTTTCCAGCATTGAAAATTCAAACTTGTAGAGCTAATTGTTCACATCCCAAAGAGACCAAGGTCACAGGGCTGACTGCATAAGACACAGTGTGCTACGTGCAAAGGAGAGACCATTTCACAGCCGTGACTGACAGGCCTTGAGATGTCTGCTGTCCACGACCTCTGGACAAGCTCCTGGCTTCACCAGTGTTAGGGTGGTGGTGCCTACCTGGTTGGCAATACTGCCTCAAGGCAACAGCAGGGGCCTAACCCATGAGAATCTGGCGTCTGTATCCAGAAGCTGGTGTTTTTGTTACAGGCTATAATTATCATTTGTCTGCAGGTTTAATGTTTTGTTTTTCTCTATTTTCATGTACGTCTTACTTGTCTCTTACTGAACATATTCCTAGATACTTTACATTTTCCTGATAGGTATTTTTATCTTTAATGGTAAGTCACAAATATTACTTACTTTATGTGTCAATAAATGTTTTTCTTGTACCCGCTAGACACAGCTTACATTTGCCCTACATTTGTCTGTAGCCCTAGCTCTACTGGAGAGCACATAGCCTTTCAGTTTATATTCTCCTTGTCTCCTTTTATCTCTCCATTTCACTCTTGCTTTTCAAAGCTGCCCCTCCGTCATTCTGTGAGGTGAACATATACTTTGTATACTTTGGTATACTATGCTGCCCATGCCATCCGTGCTTCCCTCGGTGGATTCGATTTGTCTTTTGATTATTATGGAGGGTCCATTGATTATAGTTACACATTTATGTTCATCTAATTGGTTACTTACTATTTTAATAAATGCTACCACAAATATTCTTGCAATCCTTATTTGTGCATTCAGACATTTCTCTGAGGTGCCCCAGAATGTGTCCATCCTTAAACAGTAAGTTCACCTGGTCTCTAAAAGTTATTTGCAACCTTAAAACAACTTTGGGGAACTTTTTGGCTGTTACTAAATGTATGAATATTATTCCAAACCTAGAGTTTTTCTAATGTGTTTTTGTGTTAAATAAGCACTGTAACTCCTACCTGGGCACAGTTTATCTAACACACATCTGCTGTTTATATCATATCATAGCCTTCTTTATGCTCGCAAACACCAGATTGCAACACTACACTGGGAATCACTTTAAGCAGTGAAATCACAAACCCACAAATGAAGAAAACTCATTCTAAAGAGACTATATTAAAAGCACATTTCTTTACATTGTGAGGTAGAAACAAGTCCATTCTCTGTCTTCCCTCAGCAAGGAATGTACAAAATATGAAAACTGAATTTTCCATCATTCTTCCTATGTCAGCAAATGACTAGGAAAGCATAAAGCATGTTGGCAAAGGAATACAAATCCATTTTAGTGAGTAGGTGCAGTCCACAAATGCAGAAGTATTAACAACCCTTCCATGAATCATAAGAACCTACTATATTCTGTATATTCACACTGCCTGCTAGGAAACATGCAAGGCAACTTTTCATGTCACAGAAACTCCAGTTCTCAATATAAGTAACAGCTGGTAAGTGGAGGGAAAGGCTGTCACTCCAAATCAACAGTTTTGTAATGCTGATTATAAATGATAACAAGGACTCTGGCACGAAGAGGTAATGGGAATGATTCATGGGGAGATGAGCTCAGAAAACCTCTACTAGTGATTCAAAATTCACTTAAGTACAAAGAGTCTTAAAAAAAAAAAAAAAAAAACTTCTCATCAAACCCCTCAAAAAAATCCTCCTCAATTCAATCAAGAATTTTCAAAGATTTTTGATCCTGGAAATTTTTTCCTTAAAATTTTTATTATTCATATTCTGCACAAAAGCTACATATATATATGGAGCAGCAACTTGGGAATTACCACTGCAGGCTGTCTCAGAGAGACAGAAATACAAACTATTTGCTTGCTATGGAACTTCAAAGTTATACAATTTTAAGCACACGATGTAGGAAAGATGAGCTTCACCACATTGAGAGCAAACAGCTATTTTCATTAACTCTTTTTAAATAGCATTTCTTTCATTAGGCACTTTGAAGTGTCAGGAAATTAGCCTGCTTGCAAAGACTATTCCTGCAGTCCTTATGCCTTGCCTGGTTAAACATTGCTATTCTTGTTTTGTACTTTGAAAACCAAATATTATCAACATAAATAAATTTACCTAGATCCCAAGTAGGAAGAAGGTTTCAGTTAGTCTCATTGGATGTAAAATTTGTCCCTGGTTACTTCCAATATTACAAGAGAACCACAATTGAAAGGAAATGTAGTAGATAAAATGAATACAAACACGGGTGACCTAAGAAATCTGTCATCGTATAGAAATGGCCATGAAAGGACTGAAGGACAGATGTAAATCTCTGAACTACCAAAACCATGATGGTACAGAGAGACTGGGGGAGTGGGGAGGTGTTAGCAGTAAATCCTGAGCAAAAGAATGTATTTACCCAAGATTTTGTTGTTCTTGTTTTGTTTTTTGTTTGGTTTTGCTTTGTTTTGTTTTTTGAGATAGGGTTTCTCTGTGTAGCCTTAGCTGTCCTAGAACTCATGCTGTAGACCAGGCTAGCCTAAAATTCACAGAGACATGCTTGACTCTGCCTCCCAAGTGCTGGGATTAAAATTATGTACCATCACCACCAGGCTTTATCCAAGTTTTTAATGCAATTTGGTTAGCATGGAAAGTAAATGTTTGATTTAAATTGTAATATAAAGCAGCAAGTTAGAGACTGATTGCAGAGCACAAATTCCATGTGTGGAAGAAGCAGGTACATATGTTTTGATAAAGGATATAAAAGAAACTGTCAATGGTGGTTATCACAGGAGGAGTGGAGAGATTTCACTTAATTTTCATCCCTCTGTACTTCCGAGGTTTATACCAAGAGCACATGGTTGCTTTGTTTGTTTTACTTACTAAACACATAAGCATGGAAAAGACTTCTGAGCTAGAGTGACAGTGGGTTGACTGAAGGAGACCTTCCTTCTTCCAATGTGTGGACATCACAGGGGCACAGACGGAAGACGACTAAATTGATGGGATGAGAGCAAAGCACTGTATCCCAGGAGTTAGAGGCTTCCATGAGAACACCAGGTAAGGTCTCAGGCAAGAAGCCAGATTTTTCTAGAAGCTCTCACATATGTATATATATATATATATGCTGTGGGATGTTTGTATGGCAAATGTGTTGCTCTGATTGGTTGGTAAATAAAACACTGATTGGCCATTGGCTAGGCAGGAAGTGTAGGTGGGACAAGGAGGAGAATAAAGCTGGGAAGTGGAAGGCTGAGTCAGAGAGACACTGCCAGCCGCCACCATGACAAACAGCATGTGAAGATACCGGTAAGCCACGAGCCATGTGGCAAGGTATAGATTTATAGAAATGGGTTAATTTAAGCTGTAAGAACAGTTAGCAAGAAGCCTGCCACGGCCATACAGTTTGTAACCAATATAAGTCTCTGTGTTTACTTGGTTGGGTCTGAGCGGCTGTGGGACTGCCGGGTGACAAAGATTTGTCCCGACTGTGGGCAAGGCAGGAAAACTCTAGCAACATATATATATATATATATCTTGTAAAATGGGGTTCATTATAATAGCTCTATTACTGCATACATCTATATAGGAACGGTAGTCTAAAAGATGCGGTGGCAAAACCAGTCTCCATGAAGCCGCACACTGTGAGGTGGAGGCTGACCTGACATGAAAGGGGACGAGCTGTCAGCTAATCCCAAGTGTGTAACCGATGCTGCATTGCCTTCTCAGATGCAGAGGGATGAGAGGTTAGAATGCATATGTCCCCATCATCTCCAAAATCCAATTCCATCCTCAGTACACTTCCTTTCCCTCTCTCCTTTCTTTCCCTTGAGGACTGATTCTCTTCTCACAGCACACCCTAAAAACTGTTCTTCAGAATCGCTCAGCTAAGGGAAAGGCACGAGAGGAAAGGAACACCAGTGAGTACTTGGGTGCCGTGCTAATGAAAGGGGCACAAAGGCAGCAGGAATGGGCAGAAGACAGAAGATAAGCAGACAGACAGACAGCCCTGGCAAGAGCAGAGCCAGTCGTCTTGGTGTGTCCCTAACCCACATCTCTGTAGCAGATACTTAGGACATTATCTCAGCCATGTTATCAAAAGGTCAATGGCTTTAAAAATCTAAGTCTGGGGGGCTGGAGAGATGGCTCAGAGGTTAAGAGCACTGCTTGTTCTTCCAAAGGTCCTGAGTTCAATGCCCAGCAACCACATGGTGGCTTACAACCATCTGTAATGAGATCTGGTGCCCTCTTCTGGCCTGCAGGGATATGTGCAGGCAGAAGACTGTATCCATAATAAATAAATAAATCTTTAAAAAAAAAAAAAAAAAATCTAAGTCTGTAAGCTTGAGATTCCCCTTGAGATGATGTGACTATTGTGTGCATTTAATATGTTGGCTGGACGTTTGTAGATTTGACAGTGTCTTAAAGACTGTTCACCGTCAATGTTTTGACTCATTGTGAAAGTTCTGTACACTTAGGATAGTAAAAGAGCAAATTGAAAAGAAAACAGAAAATGAGACTCGGTGATAAAATGTATGGAATGCCTGCAGAAGTGTTGGCATTAGGGATGACACCCCGACATTTGGTTTGTCTGGCTGACTCGACCTTTTCAGGCAGTCGGGGAATGTGACAGAAAGTCACTTTGGACTGTGTTACAGAGACAGGGTCTGGATTCTGCAATCTAGAATCCCTCCTTCCTTCTCCCTCCATTTTCCTTGTCTCCTCCCATTTCCTCTCAATGCACATGAATTTTAAAAAAAAAATTTGAACACTAGCATGTGGATTCATAAACAATACCACAATGCTCTATAAAAATAAGAAAAAAGTTACAGGAACTGAGAGCCTGACTGTACCTCATCAAAATGAAGTGTCCCATTCAAAGGACTGAGATCATCTTTGGCCTTCTCGTCTATAGCCCAATGAAGTAGGACAGCTCCTTTTCCTCCTGGGGACCGGACGACTGTCAATGTCACATATGAATCAGGGTCATCAGACAAAAGGGATTCATCAACCATTACCTACAAGAAATAAAATCCAGTAAAGCAAACACATTAAAAATAGAAATAATCTTATTTGTTTGTGATCATTGTAGTTTTGAATTTAAAATTCTATTCATGACATACTAACATGTAGGAGGGAAAAGGTTTCTCTCAAACCCATTTTCCTTTTCTATACATTAGGCTACTGGGTATTTCAAATTTCTCTTGAAATTAGGTGGAGCGAAGTGGCTGCATTGTCAACAGGTCACTGGTAGAAGTGATTGTAGCTGCTAGCACACTCAAACTTCCCCACAATCCTCCACCTCTGCTGTTTTCCCACTTGTAGGTGAATACAGAAGATGCCTCCAAGACCATTAAAATGCTAATAAGCAGAGAGAGGAATAATCTTATGCCTGGGGTGCCAGTTGAAGAAGAGGGGTCCATGGCAGTCAGAAAAATGGGCAAACTACTATAAAACTCTTGTATAAAGAGGCAAACACTAAAGATAAAGGAACTGAAATTTGGGGGCTCTTTATTACAGCATATAGATTTCCTAAGTAATAGGAATATCCAGGTATAGACTATCCTCTGAATGGTCAGTCGTTCACCAACTTTAGTGAATTGAAGTTTTTACTAAGCTGGTTGTCTCTATCAGAAGAGGAAATACTTAAAAAGCAATTTTGATTAGGGGGATGGAAGAGAGTCCAAATTAATAAAATGGTTTCAAACAATAGTTTCTCTCTCTCTCTCTCTCTCTCTCTCTCTCTCTCTCTCTCTCTCTCTCTCTCTCTCTCTTCGTTCTTTAGGTTTTTTGAGTGTATGATGTGTGTGGTGTGTGTGTATGTGCATTGCTGTGTGTGAAAGCAGGTGTACATGTCCCACTATGTATGTATGGCTGCCAGAGTTCAACCTTGAGCACTGGTCCTTGCCTTCCACCTTGCTTGAGACAGGGTCTCTTCATTGTTTTGCCACTGCATACACTAGGCTAGCTAACCAACAAACTTCCAGGGATTCTTCTGCACCTCCCACTTCTCCATATATGGTGATTTGAGTGAGAATGGCCCCTATAGGCTCACATATTTGAAAATCTGGTCCCTAGTTGGTAGAACTGTTTGGGGAAGGATTAGGAGGTGTGGCCTTTTCAGAGAAGATGTGTCACTGGAGGTGGACTTTGAGGTTTCAAAAGCTCATGCCAGGTCCAGTCTCTATCTCTCTATTTCCAGCTTGTGTATTAGACATAAGCTCTCAGCTACTGCTCCAGCACCATGCCTGCCTGCCTGCTACCACACTACCAACCATGATGACTGTGTACTCATCCTCTGAAACTGTAATCAAGCCCCCAACTAAATGCTTTCTTTTCTAAGTTTCCTTGGTCATGGAGCCTCTCGTCAGCAACAGAAAAATAACTAAGACACCATAAGAGTATCGGGATTACAGATATTCCTACTTCAGGTGTAACTTTCATGTAGGCTCTTGGCATTTGAATTCAGATGCTCCCAAAGACTTCTCTCCTGAGCCACCTTATTACTGGAAACTCACTACATTAATTTACCAGCAGTAGCACTTCTTATTCTGAAGTCCTTATTAAAAGATCTGGTATGAGTTAATTATGCATGTTCACTTTAGGCAGCAAAGGCCAAGTGTAGTGTATAAAGCTCAGCTATGTAGATGTGAAATGTAACACAATGCTTTCCATTTTGAACACAGAAACTTACCAAACACAGTACAATCTTGTTTTTATGTTTGTTTGTTCACTAGGCTCAATGTTAGAATCAAGAACAGAGATTTGGAAATAACTGGTATTTATTGAGCTTTTATTGTGATATTTGTGTGTGTTGTGTGTTTTGTGTTGTGTTAATTTTTGCACAGTTTATTTTATTTAAGCCCCAGAGAACTCTTAGAAATTTGAAGATCAGTCGGGCAGTGGTGTCTCACACATTTAATCCCAGCAGAGGCAGGCAGATCTCAGTGGGTTCGAGGACGGCCTGGTCTACAAAGCGAGTTTCAGGACAGCCAGGGCTGTTACACAGTGAAACCCTGTCTCAAAAAGCCAAGGAGAGAGAGAGAGAGAGAAAGAGAGAGAGAGAGAGAGAGAGAGAGAGAGAGAGAGAGAGAGAGAGAGAGAGAGAGAAGTTTGAAGATCAGATATGTATACATATTTGGGTAAAACAAGACTCAAATCTAATTCAAGTGTTTTGACTCCACACCAAATATTGTTCATGCCACTCTTTAGGCACAAAAAATATTTTCTAATAAAGAAAGAAGGAATCAATTATAAACAACCTGTAGGCATATTTTCTGCTTAGCTTGGAATATGCATAGATATCCACATGTCTATATTCTTACACATTGCCCTTGTGAGCATTTTATTTTGATGGGTTTACATTAATAATCTTTTTTCAATGTTTTTCAGTTTTCTTTTTAATCTGTCACCAACTAATACTATTCATTGTGTACAGTACTGCATGTTTCACAAGGATGTTAGAAAGTAGGGTACTTTGTGGTAAGAAAGGATATAATAAAAACAAATGTACAGGGTTGAGTGACAATTAGTACTAAGTCTACCAAGAGTAAAAATGTCACCTGCACTTACTAAAAGCAAACCCTAAATGTGAGTGCTCTACACGCATCAACTCATTTATTCCTTGTAGTTGTTATGAGAAAACTTACATTAGGACCTGGGTGTCTAATCTTACTTTTAAAGTAAGACAAATAGTAACTTGAGGCTAGTAGATTAATTCTCCAATCATGCTTAAGTTAGGTTTAGAGCACTGATGTTAATAAAAGCAATTAAGATAAACCGAATGCCCAAACTCAAAGAGTCTTCACCAACTGAGGAACTGAACATTAAACCATGAAATTATTTTTATCCAGCTAATTTTCCATAAAAGGAGGGGTGGCTTACAAATACAGATTTCAATGTCCAAGTTCAAGTATGATAATGTTACAAGCAAAAGTATTTTTATAAGTTTTCACAAATTGAATAGTTGAGCAGTTAGCCCTGTTCAAATTTGAAAAATTAAATTACATACTTATGTGTACTAAAATATTCCAAAATATTATTATATATATGTCAATATTCTAAGAAATGCTAAGTGATTAGAATTATTACAAAATAATAATGATGTTTATCTCATGATACAAGTTTATAAAAACACCTTTCCTATACATTTCCTATCCCCTAGACATTAGTTTATTACAAGTCACTCAAAGATTTCTACTTGATTCTTTCTCCAGGCAAAAAAATGTTTTACTTGGTTATAGCAAAATTGTACTCTTAAAAGTCCCAATTTCTTGTGAAATTGTAATTACACTGACAAAATCATTAGGTAACATTTAGGCTGTATTTAAACTTTCAAGTATCTGAAAAACTGAGATCTCTTAGACAATTTGGAAAGTTTTAGTCCTCTGGACACAGAATAGTAAAGATGGGAGCATTTGAGCAGCTAAAGATTACTCATGATGAATTACTGACTATACAGTAGATAAGAGTGAATGGTGACACACTGAGCCAGAAATGTTTCTGAGTAAATATGAACTACCTAAGGATATTTACGATTATTTCATCCTGGAGTTGTCTTTAAGAGATAAAGTCATAATAATTATATATCACTACCACAAATGATTGTTATGATAGAGATTATCCTACATTATATTTAAGAGAATGATAACATAAAAACTGCCATCAAACAGAAAGAGCTACATAAACATTTCATGCTTGCAATTGGTTAAGCTTTTTATCTCCACTCAAGGGCTAAATCTATGACAAGTGAATTTCTTCTTTCACATCTTGGAAGAAAACAGATAGTGAACAGCAAGAGGAAAAAGCTTGTTTATCAAAGCTTGGAGCAGAGAATATAATCCAATATTTTGTTCAATATAATCCAAGGTAAAACTCTAGCCCAGTGAATGTTTAGGACTAAGACTCACCAACTCACCCCATCCTAAACTGCAACCTGAGGCCAGTGATGAAAGCCCTCTCAACAAGGACAGGATACCAGCAGTAAAGCAAACAGAATGGAAGACACGGATGAGAAGCCCATCTTGGTCTACCATACACAATAAAAATGAATCTGTTGTTTTCTGTCACAATCACCTGATGTGACAGACTCTCAATGTATCTCAGTGTTTCCTACGGCAACAGCCTACTCAAAAGACTGATCTTGAAGAGAGACTCACTAAGTGAAGGGTAATGAAAAGCTTCAAAACAAAGATTAAAGATACTTTTTACTGAAAACTACATGAAAACCCGAGGAAAGCAGTCCCCTGATATATTTAACTTACAGTCTTCTCTTCAAATCCAAATATTCCAAATGGAGAATCATTTGGGGGTATGACAACAGTCACTACAACATCGTCACCTAGTCTGCCACCACCAGCCACACTCATCAAGCAGATGCTGAATGTCTCCGTGAGTTCAAATTCACCATCATCAATTATAGTTATTTCTATCAGTGCAGTGACCTATGAAACACAAAGGGGAGGGAAGGGGAGGAAGAATTAGAGGAAGGGAAAGATATATAATGTAATAACAATGTTTCCTCATATATATATTTTAATTATTTTAGTTGAATAAAACAAAACACAGTAGAAAAGAAAAAACAGGGTTTTGCTTATTATATCCATAATACACGTAAAATGATATATATAGTTCTTCAAAGTTAGAAATTTAGATCTATTATTTTCAAGATAAATTACATATTTAATAAAAAATAAACTATTTTATTAGTGATATAACAGGTAATGGATTCTTGAACAAAAGTTTCTAAATGGTATGCAATTTCTAACAACCACCACACAGGCATAAAACCCAGTGTGCTTGATATTAATTTTGCATGATAGGAAATAGGACCATAAAGCAATCCCTGTGTGTAGGAGACAGTTCAGTGATGGGGAACACAGACTGCTCTTGGAGGGAGTCCACGTTGGCTTCCAGCACCCAAGTCAGGTGGTTCACAGTCACCTGTAACTCCAGGGCATCTGATGCCCTAATCTGGCTTCCTCAGGAACCTCAGACACACGCACAAACCCACAACACAGTCATGCACTTCATTAAAATAAAAACAAATCTTTTTGAAACATTATCACTGACTGTCTCAATCAAACTTAAAAGAAGATAAGAGATGATTAAAAAATGTGCTGTTTTGGATGATTGTGATCAGGATTTATAATCAGACTCATCAGGGCCTATGATAAACATTTTTATGAATATAAATAAACCTGTTCCAGCTTGCGATTTCACACGTGCTCCTAAGAACACCCTGGCTCCATCATCACATTAACATCTTCGTCTGTAGCCTGCAGGTATGGTACAGTACTTGGATACATTGATCATGAAAGAAATTGTTTTCTATCTACAACATTTAACAATGGGGGAAAGCAAGAAGTCAGGATATCACACTCAGACAAGCAGAAACCCAGATATAACAGCTTGTCACAGAATCCACACTTCAAATCTGTACCATACAACACAAACTATCTCCCTCCCAAGTCAGGAAGTTTAGAAAACACAGTAATACAAAGAATGCTAGTAAATGATGGGACTTCAGGTTCACGCGTGGAACAAAATGCCAGGAGTCCAGCTGCTTCAGTGAAAAGCCAATTTTGTTGCTACTGCTTTAACATAAACATTCCCAACTACCTGTGGTGCCCTCAACCCACGCTTAGTAGAAAACATTTAAAAGTTCTAACTGTACTAATCGTTAACCATATCGGTCTGTGTGTGGGGGAAGTTTGCCTTTGTGTGTATCCTTTAGCGTTACAGAGCTGCTGGGGACCACTGAGGAACCGGTACAGGCTATGTAACTCTGTACAGGCAAATTCGGGCTAACTGTGGGTAGATTCTGCTGTCTTAAGTTACAAGCATGCATGCGATCCACACGCTTTTCTGTTCACTGATTAAGAATGTGTGCTGCAGAAATGGCTCCGGGGGCACAGCGCTTGCTATGCAACCGTGACGTCCTGAGTTTGGATCTCCAGAACTCAGGTAAAGCCAGTTACAGCAGCATGCACCTGGAATCCAAGCACTCCCAAGGCACTCGGTGGCAGAGAACCGAGAATCCACAGAATCTCACAGGCCAGTCAGTTTGCCATATGTAGTAAATGAAGAGATTCTGTCTCAAACAAGATGAAAGGTGAACACAAACACGTGAAGTTGTCCTCTGACTTACACACACATTCCGTGGCACACACTTGCCTGCACGCAGGCGCACACACGCGCACACACACACACACACACACACACACACATACACACACACATGCACATGCACACACACACACACACACACACACACATGCACACATACATGCATGCACACACAAATTTTAAAAATTTATAAAACTGTTCTATTCGTACTTATTACAAGGGATACAGCTTAAAGTATTCAGCATTTTTAACCACAAAAAAATATAAATTAAAACTACTTTGAGGTTTCATCTTACTACAATCAGAATGACTATAATAACAAAAGCAAATAACAATAAACACTGGTGAGGATGTGGGAAAGAGGAACCCGTGTATACGGTTTGCAAGTGTGTTAGCTGGTTTACATACTATAGAAATCAGTGTAGAGATTCTTCAAAAAGCTAGAAAGAGCTCTACCATATGACCCAGCTATACTAATCCTGAGAATACACCTCAAAGGCTCTGTCTATACTGTGCTACAGAGTTACTCATATATCCATATTCACTGTTGTTCTATTCACAAGAGCCAGGAAATAGAACCTGCCTAGATATCTATCAATGATGAAGAGTGGAGCTGTATAACACAAACATGATGGAATTTTATTCATTGACAAAAACTGGGATTCTAAAACTTGTAGGAAAAATGGAACTAAAAATGTACTGGTGAGATTGCCCAGGCCCAGAAAGATGAACTCTGCATATTCTCTGTCATGTGTGGGATCTTGGTTTCAAATTCTCAGAGCAGTGTGTTTAACCTGTAGCGCCTATCGTAGAAGGCAGGGAGACAGAGAGGAATGACTAAAGAGGGGATGTGACGCGAAGGAGAAGGGAACACATGGACTGTCAGGCTGGGGAGACTGGGCTGTGGAGGTTTAAGAGTGGAGAGGCATGGGGTGCAAAGAGAAGGTGTACGAGGGAGGAGCAACCCAAGCCAGAACATACGGGAAAACACTGGAAACCCACTGTTTCGTAAGCTTCTTAGATGATGTAACATTTTAAGAAGAATTTGAATTGAGATATCCAGTATGGGTGCACAATGTGCCTCCCTGAAGTCACCAAAGGTTATTAAAAATTCCAGGACCAGGTGTGGGCTATCTCCCTTCAAGGTGTCGGCTAGGGAGGTCCCTAAAACAATACAACCTATTGTCATTGTTACTGATTGCCCGCCCGGACTTGGTGGTACGAACTTCTCATTGAAGAGGCCAGCCACACACCGTAGATACAGAACAGAGAAATCAAGGCGCCACTAAGCAGGAAATCCCTGCCCTCCGGCTGGCTTTCACAGCACCAGAGGTGCCATGCAGAGCACTTGGGAAGAAGAGCTGTCCACAGCCCTGCCCTGAGGGAAGCCTCGCCAGCTGCAGAGCTGACCCACCGTACTGATCTATGAAACAGTGCCATGACTATGACAGAACCAACCAACTGCCTCCTGATCAGACTTCAGGCACGTTCCCAGGGGAAAGCCATGCCTGGTGGTGTACAGCTGTTCGAGAGCCTGGAGCTGTGGCCCGTGAGTAGGAGAACCTATGACTATTATTTGCTAAAGAGACATGTCAAACTGCCTCCTAAGTACTCATGTGTACACCCAGGGGTTCCTCTGCTCTCACCCTTCCACAAGAAGCTTCTTACAGCGGCAGGTAGCAGCCAGTCAGGGACTCAGGACTGCTCAGAACAACAAGAACAGATGCTAATAGAGGGTGTGGCTCTATAGAGAGCAGAAACATCACCTCCTCTAAGGTCAGGGAGCATGCCGGAAGAGGAGAAGGACGGCTTCCACAGAACGATGCTGGACATGGCGTGGCTATTACACTCATAACTCCCTAAAATGGGGCTGTGTGCACAAGACTAGGCAGTGAGCATTTCCTCAGGGATGGGAGAGGGCCCTTAAAGTCCGACCCTCCCTGAGGCACTGGAGGGAATGAGTGGTTTCTTTGGCGGTGTAGCCAATGACAAGTAGCCCATGCTCCAGGACATAACCTCCCCCCGACGCTCACGCAAGCCACCGAAGTAAACTCGGTGGTCACACACAGGAAAAGACACGAAAGTAGTAGTGGGACTCGGGGAGGAGGAAAGGTTTCAGTGGAGGGGGAGGGGTGACTAATGAGAATTATGTAATTAATGTAACTAATTCACTATATAAATCTGCAACTGTTCAGATCTTAAATCAAAAGCAAATAAATAGGAAATAATATCAGTTTATGAATACTAAGAAATAAAACAAATAAAGGACCTAAAACAGACCAGTGCATCAGACATTAATATATATATATATGTATATGTATATGTATATGTATATGTATATGTATATGTATATGTATATTGGTTTTTGTGACAGGGTATCTCTGTATAGCTTTGGTAGCTGTCCTGGAACTCACTCTGTAGACGAGGCCTGCCTCTGCCTCCCAAGTGCTGGGATTAAAGGCGTACACCACCACCACCTGACTTAAAAAATATTTTTTGTTAAGAACTTGTAGTCAATAATAATCGACTTCTATTGATGTCCTACTACATAGCTTCTATTTCAAATGGCAGAGAAGTTCAAAAAGATGTGGGGTTCTTGTCTCTTAGAATTCTCTCTCTGTAGGAGGCAGAAAGACTGTCAGAGGCAGAGATTATGATGACTTCATGGAGACAGTGTCTTCCAGACACAACAGGACTGATGCGCATATGAACTCACAGAGATTGTGGCAGCATGCGCAGGTCCTGCAGAGATCTAAACCAGATGGGGTTCCAGAGCTGAAAGGGAGAAGTGGACACAGGCCCCTACCCCTATCCAAGAAGTCATCTGCTGGTAAAGGAAAAAATAGTTTTCTCCAATGAAATCCTACAGGGTATATTTTCCACACTTCAGAGTAGGCCCCATGCCATTGAGAGGTTGTACAACACAAAACAGACTCAGTGGTACTTTTATAAACTTTTTGTCTCATTATGCTTAAGGCATTTTTGTCATACTTTTTGTCATCTTTTGCTTGTATACTTTGGTTCCCATTTTGTGTTTTTGTGTGTGTTTCTTGCTTTTTGTTTTTGGTTGTTTTTTAAAGAGAGAAAGAGTGTGGAGTTGAGTGAGGCAGGGAGGATCTGGGAGACATTGGAGAAGGGGGAAATGTGATTAGAATATATTGCATGCATTTTTCATTAAAATCTATAAAAACGAATTTTCTTCCTATGATTACTAATACACTATACAGTAATTAATAATAATTGAACTTCACTTGATAAAGAAACAGACTAGAATGCACTTAGCAGTCACTAATGCATCTTTAGGTGGTAGATGCTCACAAACACTTAAAGCAGAGCCAAAAACAGCAATAAGTCTGTTCATAATGAACATACTTGTCCATCAGCAAATTGGAGAGTCCCATGAGATGGCTGAAAGTCTTCCAGGCCGGCACTGTCTGGTGTTGCTTTCCAATAAACATGTACTGTCTCAAAGCTTCCAGCCAGCCGGATGACAGGAACTTGAAGAATGTTCAAGGGAGGAGACAGCTCATGAGCAGAAATCACTCCACCATCATCCTTCAAAAAGAAGAGATGTTGAGAGGCAGGCCAAAGCTCAGAACTCTCCTGAGCAACAACTTGTTGAATTTATTATTCTCACGTGTGTAAGAAGTGCCTAGAACTAAGAGCAAAATGTAATAGAAAAAAAAAAGTGTTTGATTCTGTGATTGGTTTAGAGAACTAAAAATCATTCATCAGACAAATTGAATATTTATCTTTGTATATATGTCTACAAAGAAATCCAATTACTTTGCAAAAAGAAAAAATGTAAAGGCACTAGCCAAATCAGCAAGGATCAGCCTTACTTATATTAATATAAATATGAAAAATTTCATCTCACTCTGGTAACGTGAAACTTGAAAATCCCTCTGGGATCATCATTTTCTTCGATCATTATCTCCGCTATTTCCATCCTTGGCCTCCGCACACGTGGCTGCTCTGCAGGGAAGTCAGGGTTCACCAGGCTCACCGCGGTGATGGTAACAATGAGTCCTTCCTCGAGTTCCGGAGCCTCATCCTGGGAGGTGGGGAGAGAGATGTTTTATTCAGTTGTTTGGCTCCTGAGATGATGCCTAGCAATTTTACCCAGGGCTGGTCTCAAACATGTAGGCCTGGGTGACCCTGCTGCAGTCTCTTTAGCAGCTGGAGCTGCAGACATCTTCCTCCAGACCCAACTGATATTTTTAAACAATATTCCCTTTACATTGTAAACCTGATATTTTTCAGTAAACAACTAACTTACTATACAGGCATGATGCCTCTGCAACATAAAAATGATTTCTTGTCAATATTTTAGTACAGCCAACACATTCTCAGGACATCCTCAGAATCTACGATATGCTCGAGACTAATGATGATCTTTCCAAGGCACCCACAACTGCATTAGACAATGTTAAAAAACCTGTCCCACAATTTCGACCTCACTCTATTGACTATATCACACATATACAACATCCTGAAATAAATGTAGGAAAATTTGATAAATTTTACATGTATTTTAAAAGTGGAAGCTCTAGATATAAATCTAGGTGTAAGGAAATACTACAGTTAATTTTGAAAAATTACTTAATTTGTGTGAAAGTAATAAACAATATATGAAGATGTAGAAGCAACATACAGAAAAATAAAAGAAAGTCTCCACCCTCCCTACTCTCTTCCTCCTTACGTGCCTTTCCTACTGTCCTCATCACATGACAGGTAACTCACAATCACCAAAACTTCTAACGGGAATACAAATATCACTGCATCTACTGAACGGCATCTGATGTGTTTACAGTGTCTAATATATACTTTATTAACCTCACACGTTATTATTTATAAATGTACTACTTAAACACGTGGTGGCATTGCATGTCAAGCCCAGGCAGGGCCTTATGTATGCTAAGCAGGCAATTTAGCTCTGAGCCGAATCCCCAGTCCTTATCACTATATGCTACAACAACGCTATGAGACACTAAGAGCAGTACTAGCATCTCTGATTCTTGTGCACTACTTCAGGTGTGTCTGCCTGTGTGGTCCCTCTGTGTCTCTGTATCGCTAGCTTCCTTTCCTCCTCACACAGAGAAAGGGCAAGGTGATGAGAGGTAGCCAGCAAATGTTAGACCTAAGTCATCTAAATGCTCATCTTATTGAAAGCATTGCATCATGAAGTGAAAATTCTCTCCTTGCAAGCCAACAATAAAAATAACTAGACTGACTTGGAGATTTAATTCATCCCATTATTAAAGCAGTTAACCAATTATCTTTGTAGTGTGGCCAACAAATCAGACACATAAATCACTCTCACTCTAAAACAAATACAATAAATACACTATCATTTTTCCATCTGATAATAAAATATTTTAGCGGAATTTTTAACTACTGAATTACAGTTTTATGGTTAAAAGCATCCTAGCTAATCTCATATTTATTATAATCTATACTTACTGGCAAAATGGCAACTTCAGCATAAGTTTCTTTTATGTTTTCTTTCATTATTATTACTGCATCTTGCAACACATAATCTTCATTCTCAGTAGCTTGATTATTGATGTGCAGTAAGAAATTGGGTTTCGCTATCAAATGAATGGAAATGTCCCCAAATAGTCCTTTGTCTCGAACAATGTGTAACTGAAGAACAGTGATGTTCTCTAGGAGATAAACGTGCCTCAGGTTAATGAGCTGTTCTGTGTTCTGCAAGCAGTCATGGTGGAATGTGGTCTCTAGACAGTTAAGGAGGCAGAGATAGCACAAGGACCGCATCCTATGGAGTTTTCTGTGTTTTGTCTCCTTTTTTCCCAAAGTCATGCTCAAAATCGTCATCCACTCTTGCATGAATCTACTTTAGTCCCTCTGTCCCTACAATGTAGCCTGCCATGCTTTCCATGTCATGCACCTGAAGTAAGTCTGATGGGACCTTACAGAAGTGGACATACAGAAGCACAACAGAGGTGAAACCTGCCAAGTCCTCAGAAACTTCTTAAAAATGAGTACTTAAATACACAGTCACAAATTAATACTAATCATTAGAAGAGTGATTTATCATTTCTATAGTGAGGTGTCAATGACAGGGTTCAAAGTGTCTCCTAGAACCTATTATTTTTTCATTCTTTAGTTTAAAATAATTTGTTATATAAGACAGTAAAAATGTTTATTAATATCCTCACCAGTCTAAGAGATTCTAATGATTGTGTTTATTATCAAAAGGAACAATGTAATTCCTACAAATTACTATGTTTTAAAAATGTTTATTTGGCTGGGAGGTGGTGGCACATGCCTTTAATCCCAGCACTCAGGAGGCAAAGTCAGGCGATTCTCTGTAAGTTCAAGGCCAGCCTGTTCTACAGAGCGAGAGCCAGGACAGGAACCAAAACTACACAGAGAAACCCTGTCTTGAAAAAACAACAAAAAAATGTTTATTGAATGAGACTGAGCACATTATTTTATTAAAGTCTATTGTTTTGGGTCTTGTGCATACAGTGAGACAAGGTCCCAGGAATATTACTACATACCACTTTTCCCATGAGCTCTGTGATTAAAGGGAATCTGAAATCTGTTTGCACATATTTTTATCTGAAAATTTTCAAGCCATTTTGTAAATTCATTCTAAATACACATTATATATAACCTTTTATTTCAATAGGTTGATTGATCATAACCTATTAGAATGTTTATTCAACAAGGGATATGAGTAGTTATTTACATAAACATTTCAGCACTCTAAGGAGGTAAGGACTGGCCACAGTACACACCACAGGGTGAAATCACTGTAATTACTGTTTGGGGTAATGTAATTAACACCTCAGCACCAAGTCTACCCCACAATGTAGCTGACTATTCCCTACATCTACTAAAAATACAGGAAATTCGAGTGTGGAATAAGAACACGTAAAGAAACTATAGAAGGGAAAGTAAAATCCAATCCCTGCTACTAATGCAGCTTAAAATTAACATTTCTATTATAAAAGCATGCTCTAAGAAATTAAAAACACTTTAGTAAACATTACTGCAAAGTGACTCATAATTATAAAATTTAAAATAAATTAAAAGGAATATAAACTATAAAACTAAAAAAGTCATATAAAAAGAAATTCACATTCCTTTCAAATATTATAATCAAATTGTCCAAGGAAACTTTTTATTAGAACTTAAGCAGTCTTACTTAAGTCTTGCTTAAGTTTGCCAGGACTTACCTGTGGGCTCTGGCACTCTGGTGAAAAGAGAATCAGTATGCCAGCCAACCACGCCATAGGGCGAGTCACTGGGCAGGATGGTTAGCATGGACTTGCTTCTGTTCTCATCAACAGTAGCAGCTTTTGATGGATCTTCAACCCCTTCTGTGATAATCTGAGTGAGTGTCACAATCACGACCTCAGATAACTCCGGCAGATCATCCGCAAGAAGAGTCAGAGTAATTGTAGACAGCGCCTGGTCCTCTGTGAATGAAATCTGAAAGTAAAATTTTAAAAAGACAGTTTTGCTTACATTGGGATTAACATTATGTCATAAAACATGTCAATTTCTTATTTTCTTTTAATAGGACCACAATTTATAAACCAAAGATGATTCTACAACATAATATGATTTTACAAACAAATCAACTGTCTTTTATATTAAAACTAGAGGATTGTTTGAAAAAAAGTAAAACCTTTCAAAAATGAGTTAATACTTGTAGCCAAATTGTCATGTCTTGGTGCCTACTTTCCATTATAATACAAAGGACAGAGTCTCTCAGGAACTGCAGTGATTGGTAGTATATGTAAATCTCTAGAAAATGAAAGTGGTTCAGCAGTTTCAATGTTTTTATCTACAAAGCTGTTGCAGTAATTGATACTGCAGATGGTGGTATCATTTAGCGGTAAATATTGATTCAAAAGAGAAGAAAAAGGCAACAGAGATGCAGGCCACACGCTCCCTCTTTCCTTTCTGCCTCCATTGTCTGATGTCAAATTCAAATTGCTGACAGCATCTGAGGTCCTTGCTGACAGGGATCTGCCCACTGCTTGGATAATATTCCTACATCATTCATCCTAATATCCACTTCCAAACCAATTATTCAAACTGTCATCGCAGGCTGAGGCCTCTACCTCTCCTGTGAGCCAAACCTGGTTTACATAAATGAAGTTTTATTGAGATGCAGCCAAACAGACTTGATTGAACACAGTCACTACCTATAATAACTGCTCTATAGCACCTGGCACAATTGTGCTACAAAAGCATAGTTATTTTTTTTTTTAAAAAAAAAAAAAGAACAAACAGTACATAAAATCTGAAGCATTTACTATATGACCCTTACAAAAAATATCTACTGATTCCTACACTACATAAAAATAATTATTTCAAAAACAATGTCAAGGAAACAGGTCATTAAAAATTTTAAATCTTAATCATATTCATATAATAAACTAGAGAAATATAATTCAATGCATACAGAAACAGAGATACAACTAGTGGTTTTGGTAATTTGCATAGAATTAAGTGTTAAACACAAGAGAATGCTAAGACATCCTTAACACATTGAAGTGTCTATCACCTTTGAAATGGTGAACCTAAAAATGCTAAACTGTTACACACATTTTTTTCCAAGAGATAATTTCATGAAAGCCCCTTTAATAATTCTCCAGAGAAACATTTGGGCAAAATACTGACCTATGACATCCCAGAAACACATGAGGTCACCCTTCCCACAAATAGATAACAAAAGGCTCCTTAAACCCTCTCTGAGTCAACCATCCCTTTGGTCATTCTGATTACAGATTTGAAACAGAGCATCAATTTTAGGCTAATCTGAGAGATGAATGATGTGATCCTCAGCCCAGACCCTTCTTGTGGCTGTCAATCCTTAGCTTTAGCAAATGTTCTCAATGAGGCCCACCTAGAGGCACCCTAGGACTAATAACTACTGAAAGGAGGGATGCCAATGGATCAGGCCTGAACTTGGGATGGCAGCCAAGGACCAGCTTAGACACAGGACTCTTCCCCAGAATCTACCTCCACTGGAACTGCAATTGCCTGTGGATCTGTTGGGAGCATATCACGAAGGTCCTTGTGCCCAAAGATCTCCAGAGAAACCAGGAATGTTAAACATACAGGATGTCTTTCCAATGGGAAAGATGAAAAAACCTGTTCTTCCATCCAGAAAGCTGAGAATTAGAAATGATTAACTGCCTGGTGATCTGTGTTATCTGTTGGGCCAGGCCATATCAAGCTCTTACAACCAAGACCTGAGTAATCTAAATGACCTCTGATAGCCAGAGGCGCCCCAAAGCTCCCACAACCAGGACCAGAGGTGGCCAATAGCCCAAATGACACTATCTATATAACTGAAACCAGGCCAGACCCTTAGGCCTCTAAGCTAGGACAGCCAGTGTATCTCTAGAACCCCATCTTCTTGGAGGAAGTATTTCTTTTATGGAAAAAAATAACAAAGCTAGCCTTAAATTGTATCCCACTATGGAGGTTAGCAGGAAGCCAGTGTTTACACAGTCAAACTCAAATATTCCTTCCAACAGGCAGGATTTGATCCCATGCATCAGTGAATGATAATCATAATTTATAAGTGTCTTCTATAATTCTGTAAATCACATACCACTCCTGAGGTAGGAAATATATCACTGGTACTTCCAGCTGCTTCCCATGCTACAGTTATGCGACCATGCGTTCCTTTCAAGCGTTCAACATTCAAGGTTACCAGACTATCTCGCTCCATTTCTTCCACTTGTTTATGCAATGAATTCTGAAAGATACACAGAAAGGCACAAGATGTTCCTTGAAATACCGAAGCAATCTCTTCTTTGTTTTGCATTACTACATATCTGCAAAGTTCATGACTCTGAGCAACATGAAATGGTAAGTGAAACATAACAGTTATGAACAGTGATGTAGTATAAGGTGTTGTGCTAAGGCCTATATTGTCCAGAGGGCAGGAAGACAACAAGTTGGAGTCTGGCCCAGACTATATAGTGCAACTGTCTCTACAAGTAAGTACATAAGCAACCTAAAGCCACAAGAAACCATTCACCTTATTGCATTGATTTTATGTTTGTCTTCCTGACGTATTTTGCTCAGTGGGCATATGTTACTTTTATACCTAGCACACATTTCTTTTTAAAGCAATGCACACAGCACTGAAAAGTCTGTAGAATAACAAGAACACGAACTGGAATGGCAGGGAAATTCTTTGCCTCTGCGTAAAGGCCCTTCAGGTCTCCCTCTCCTATTAGCAAATTAAGAGTTAGCCCCAGAAGTCTCCAGAGCCCCACCCAATGCCAACCACATCGTGAGAACCAAGACACTCTTCTCTGATCACTTGCTAATGTATCTTACACTTAAATCCATGTCCTGTGAATTTTTCAGTTAGCTGACCTATTTCTTTTGATGATACTTTATTCTTTAGCTCGTGGTCTGTGCAACTGTTCTTCCTGCCAGAAAAAAAAAAAAAAAACAACCCCTTTGTGCTCTGTCATAATCCTTTCTTCCCACCCATCCTTCCTAGTCGTGTTTCTTTGTTTTGATTCTAATGTCCACCACGCTGTATCACTCTACCAAACACATGCAGCACCTCACACTAGCTTTTTAAAGAACTTTTCCTCAGAAGGATACTTTCACATACATCAACCTTTAGGCATCATGACATGAACTTATCATCTACGAGTCCATGTTTAAGAATCATACAATTGTGCTAGCTAAAAAACTCTCATAATGTTTTAAGTAAGTTTATGATTTTTTGCATCCAGCCACATTCACAGCTAGTGACATGCAGCCCTAGGTTGGACACAGATCCCTTCTTAGAGCATCCTCGATTTCTCAATAAGGCATAAATACTGAGAATAAAGATGCTTTTTAAAAAAAAATCTTTCCCGTAGGGTTTCCCATGTATTTTTAACAATGACCATCTGAAGAGACACCTCCTTAATGCTTATGGAAATGTTAAGTTGAATAAAGATCCAACAGAAGAGGATATTTCATACA
The DNA here is from genome assembly GCF_007827085.1 of Peromyscus californicus insignis. Lineage (NCBI taxonomy): Eukaryota > Metazoa > Chordata > Mammalia > Rodentia > Cricetidae > Peromyscus > Peromyscus californicus. Next base: position 71,211,970 of record NW_026294480.1, on the reverse strand, counting down.
GCTGTTCAGTGTTGTTACACATGTTTCAGGCTAACAAAATTGTGCTCAAGGTGATCAAATACTCACTAAACATCAGATTTTAAAATATGCACATAATTTACTCAGGAAAGACAAGCGTTTCCTTGGCTCCATGGTTTTCATTACTGATGGTTAATAAGATGAGGCCTCCATACAGCCAGAAGATGTACCAGAAATTCTACTAAGCCTCTTCTAAAAGGCGGCTGTCCAGATGCAGGTGACCTGAACTGAGGGACTCTGCTGGGGAATTCTACTGAAGGACTAGCAGGAACTCCAGACCTTGTCCACAGGCAAGGATGAAGCCACAGGGGTTTTATCTATCTAGACAAGCTTCCTGAAGAGAGACTCTGAGTGAGAGGGTGGAAGGAGCCTATGGAGTCTGTCACCTCTCAGCTTCTCAGCTCATTCCCCCCAGCTTTTCCCATCATAGTTTTCGGGAGCACGGAGAAGCCCCTGTGAGTATTATCTTCACTCCTGCAGGATGGCAGGCTCTACCTAGTGGTGCAGCTGTAAACATGGAAGCCTCCAGCTCATGTACCTTACAACTTTAATGAAAAGAAATAGATAAATGACCCAACCCTTAGTGTCCTTAAGAAGAAAAGGCAGGACATGAAAGTTCAGACTGTGGGCACCAGTTGTCAACCTCACAAGCCCTTTCTGCTAAGGTGTCATTTGGAGAGAGGCCTGGAGAAGTTAATGAAAATGTAAGCATCTTGTACAGAGGGGTTCTATTCCTGGATCTCCCCTTACATACAATACAAATCTTAAAAGTTGACCTATACTACATGGGACCCCTGTTCACAGTGACCACTGAGTGCTTGAGATTAGCTCATTTCTAAATACAAAATGTATACTGCAATTTAAAGACAAAGAGTAAAAAAATGTAAAAATATTTCAGCAATGCTCTTTTATACTTGTTGAAATCATAGCATTGTGGATATACTGGGTTAAATAAAGCATACTACTTAAACTGGCTTTCCTTTCTTCTTTCTCTGTTCAGAAATGTGTCTACTAGGAAACAAGACTATAAAACTATTCTTATGCTCACATTCTATTTCTATTCAGCCTTTGTCAAGGTTTTTCCATTTGTTCCAGGGAAGGGCCAGATTGGGCAACAGTGTGATCTGCCCCCTACAGGCAGATGAGGATAATGCATGCACAAACATCATCTCCTAAACCAGCTTTTCATACAGCTGTCCCTAAGGAAGTGAAGGGTAAATTTATGCTCACAGATCCATCAAGTGATAATTACCGAATTGTCACAATGGCCTCTGATCAATATCACTTTCCACTTAGAATATGTTCACAATACAATAGCTAGAGTGATCCTTTTCAAAGGCAAGTCATGGACTGGAATGCCATGCCACTTAACACCTCTAAATTCGCTGCTGCCACTGAGTGGCTTGTCCAGGTGCTAACAGAGCAGGTCTGACTCTAGCCTAAAGAGCAAAGCTCACACGGCTGACCATCAGCTGTTACCTGAGAATGTGGTTTTCAAGAGGTCTCTTCCATTCCCTGACCCGGTGAGTGGTTCCTATGTATAAATAGTTTATACAAATAATATGGTTTACGCTGGCATCAGTTCTCCTTCTGGGATCTAAAGTTTTGACGTGTGTAAGGTGGAGGATGACCACTGGCCAGCTTGCAATGAGAACCCTGGCTTTGAGCCTGTCCTAAGGTTCTCTGAGTGGCCAAATTCTCCAAGTGTTGCAACAACACAACTCAGTGCTAGAGAAATTTGGCTCGGAACATTCTGTATGACTCCATGGATAATTAATTCTTGGAATATTACCCCTAGTTTCTTCTGGGATTTCCTCAAGACTATTTTCCATGTGTGTGTGTGTGTATGTGTGTGTGTATACATATGTGTGTATTTATAAATATTTTTACATATATCATATATAGTGTATGTAATATACACATGTAATATATTACATGTGCTATATGTATATGATAAAATATTATATACATAATAATATATGTATATATAATACATATGCATAATATGTGTGTATATGTATGTGTGCACGTATATACAAGACTGACTAAACACCAGTACTGCGAACATTCCCAGTGAGTCACTGAAGCTGGAGTTGGTCAGGGGGATTCTGAAAGCATCTCTCTGTCATTAACTGAACTTGAATAGGAAAACAGTTCTGTAACAGTAACAAGAGCTTTCAAACAGGCAGAGTGAGGACTCAGCTTTCCAATGACAGCATGGAGAGGTGTGTCAGCCCAGTCTGAGCCATGATGACACACGGTAACACGCAACCAACCCACCAACTCCACGTCTACCTTTGTCGTGGCTGTGCTCCTAGTGGTTAAGCCTATCTGAACTGGACTTTCCTTATATGTGAGGGATTTTGGAGAAAGATACAGTAGCTGTTGATATAACAAGTTAATATGTCTGAATGCTCTTTGAAGACAGGAATAAATGACACAATATGAGTGTCTATCTTTCTTCTCAGTGGTAACGGAATATGAAGTCCAAGTATATGGAGATTTTTAAAGTTCTTCCTTGAGAAGAATGAGGCCAAGGCATCTACATGTAACACGATGGAGGCCTGTACAGTTAGAAGCCTCCCCACTACTCCCTCATTTGATGTTATATTTATATGTGACATGTGTGATAAAAAATACACTGTGTAGTGTATCTAGATCTGTTTCATTATTACCCTCTGAATTACAGTTGTTACTTCTTTTGTTTGTTTATTTATTTTTTAGTTTTTCGAGACAGGGTTTCTCTGTGTAGCTTTGTGCCTTTCCTGGAACTCACTCTGCAGTTCAGGTTGGCCTTGAACTCACAGAGATCCGCCTGCCTCTGCCTCCCTAGTGCTGGGATTAAAGGTGTGCACCACCACCACCCAGCTGAGTTGTTGCTTTTTTTAAAGATAGTACCTGAAAGCAAAATCCTAGGACAAGACCAAATAATAATGTGTTCTATTCAAGACAAGTGAATAAACAAGAACAAACTAGGATATAGTATCCCAGAGAATCTAGTGTTTGAGTTTATAAACCATAATGTCATAGAATTCACTTTAGAAGACAGGGTAAGGAGTGAGGCCGAGGCAAGGCAAGGGACAAAGACCGAAAACAGGTCAAGTGTCACTCACTCCCTGAACGCTTACTAAAACTAATTTGTCAATCCAACAACTTTGACTTTTCAGTGTAGAATCTTCAGTCTTTTTACCTGGGCAAATGCTATCACTCCATAGGCATCGTCATTAGACAGAACATTGACTCTCACGTAACTACTGACGCCAATCTCTGCTCCTCCTTTTGGATTCTTAAGTTGAACTCTGAAGGATTCTTCTTTCTCTGGAACTGTATCATCAAGGATGTTTACTGCTATGATTGCTTCCTTATCACCAGGTTCAAATATCAGTTCACCTAAACTAGCATAAGAAGCACATATTAAGATAAGTCAATGATGACCAATGGATGATACACACAGTATATATTAGTCCCCAAATCCTTATAACACTGAATAATACTGGTCTTACAAGGATCAAAACACTTCATAAGCAAAATTTTCATACAAAATATTTATATAATACTGATTAACTTGGTAGACTAGATACTAAAAGTATGGATAACAAACAGATTTCTAGCTTATTAATAGCTCTTTCATTTTATGTAAAGCATTAACTCAGTCAATGAGATGGAGAAATCTGGTACCATACAAAGCTATGGTTAGATTAAAAGCATTGAACCTACCTAGGAATAAAGTCAGACTGGCTGGAGACGTAAGTCAGCTCATAGAAATGCGAGTGAGTAGCTCCCACTAAAGCAATTAAAGTTTTGCTTGAATTAAGCGACTTCACTGTAACAAAAGCTGCATCGTGAGCAGCAGGTGCTTCCAGAACAAAAGAGAACTCATTCCGCTCTGAATTCCAGCAGTAAAGAGCTGACTGTTGTTGGCCAGTTAGAAGTACATGGACTAGAAGAAGGAAAGAAAAAGAACAGAGCTGAAACGCATCCTGTGCCCACACATGCTCTCTTCAGGGCTCCAAAGCAAAGTCTTTCCAACTCTCGAAGCACCATCTGAGTTCTAGACTAAAGCAAATGTGGTCCTGTTTTTGAAATGACAGGATATAAGAAATTTTTGAGTGTTGTGCATTGACCAATTCAGCTTGACAGTGTGCACATATCTGTTCAAGAAATGAAAAGTCACTGGCGGATAAAATGAAAATGGATTATGCATTTGTTTGTGCGTATCTAAACTTACATAAAAGTAACTTGTCAGAGCAAACAACACTCATTGTGTCACCACCAAATGTTTCACTTTCATATTTCTTCTCTAGTCACCATCACATACTTTTATAATTGACAGTTGTAACAAATATAAACAAAAGTTCTAAATCATCTGAGTCCATAATTAATTAGAACTTTTATTCTTTCTGCCACATGGATTCTAGGATGAAACTCAGATTGTCAGGTTTGGCGGCAACAGCCTTAATCACTGAGCCATCTCACCGACACAAGTTTTTAATTTTAATATCGAAGTTCTAATCTATATAAGCTGTTCTTAAATATATTTAGTAATTCCTATAGATTGAGATTTTCTTGTTGTTTAACATTTGAAGTTTTCAGTATTAAGAAGAAGCAAAATACTTACTTTCACTTGGCAAATTATTCAAGATAATTAATGCAAAGAATATGAACAAGCTTCTGACACTTTGAACATACTCTGCTGGAGCACTCTTGATGCTATCAGGACTCATACTTTTGTTCGCTCACAGTAACGGCATACATGTGCATCTCTACAGGCTAAGAAAGGGGTGGCTTCACATGCTACATAGAACACCAACCGCTCTCCAGACATAAATGGAGGGGGGCTGGAAACCATAGAGAAACATACACAAATTCTAGTGCTGACGGAAACACGCTGGGGCAGGACCGTATCCAAGACTGAGTAAGCATGAAAATAACATGAATCCATAAAGGCTGACAACAACCTTCTTCTATGCTAGCGCACAGGTCACAGTGGGAAACCCTACACACTGACTCGCACACATCAAAAACTCTTGGTGACTACTGTTTGGCCACTGTTAATGTATTAATTAGATTAACTAATTTAGGTACTGTTGCATATAACTAAGCATTGCATAAAGGTAAAGATCGGAAAAAAATGTTATATATTAGAATCTTTAAATGGCAAATATTTTGCACAAAGTTTTGTAAAATTACAGACATTCCAAAATAACATGACATTTTAAAAGCTTCCCTTTTAAAGTAGTCAACGAAAAGAATCTCTTGATCTGTCTCTATGTCTCTCAGTTTCTCTGTCTCCCTTTTATCCTTCTCTCCCTCCCTGTATCCCTTCCCACAAAAGGCACTGTAAGTTTTAGGATAAAGACCACAATCATTTAATTCCCCATTTAATTGACTTAACTAATCTTTCTCTGTTCATGTCCCTTGCCACTGTTCCTCACTGCTTGTGCTTGGATTACATTGGGCTCTTTCTGGTTGTTTCTGGAAAGCACATGCTCACCACCACTACCTGACCTCTTTGTATCATTTGCGTTCTTTGCCTAGAGCCCATCTCCAGCTCAATTCTTTGCCTCCTGTTTAACCCATAATTCTTAATCACGTGATAACTGAAGAAAGCTTTGTTAGGTATGTCATAATTGGCTCAAGTTCTCTCCAGTATTTTATTCAATTATTTCCTGGAAATTATGTTATAGTTATAGTCGTATTTGTCACATGTGCATGCACACACACACACACACACACACACACACACACACACACACACACACCCCTCTTTATCCTACCACATGCTACATTTTTGCAAGACAGAGACTTCATGTGATTTGAACTGCCCTTGTTCCCACAGGCTTTGCCATTGTGACTGCCACCTTTAAAAATCTAATAACTAATAAAGGAGCCAAAAATAGAGAAGGAAGCAGCAAGTCTACATATCCTTGCAATACTAGTCCTATTCATTTTCCTCTTACATTTTCAGAAATCAGTCATAGAACTAACCACAGCGTAAATATGTGAACCTATGCCCTTGGCTCCAATTTAACATTTTGATTAAAACATTTGACATATACAAAATAAGAAATCCTTTGAACACTCTTTAATGCATACTTTCAGCTTTCAGGGATTTATAATAGCTATTCTAATAATTTCCTACGGTCTTTTCATGCCTCTACCACTTCAAGTCACAGAAACAAAAGAAACAGAGAGACCTCACAATGGGCTCTTCATAAAACCTCTGGCAGAATTTTCCCTGAATTCTTTTGGAAAGTGTACCTATTATATTTTTTAAATCCTTAAAAGGAATTCTATAACCTCAATTAAGAGCCCATCTGTGCAGTACATTTCTTCCTTAAAAACACTCATTAGGCAACCATTGTGACTATCAATAAGTGACTTGAGTAGACTGTCCATCCATCTGAAAACCTGAGGTATAAGAAAAGCAGAAATTAAAGGCCTAAAATTAAAGGATAAGTTAAAAAAAAAACTGAACAAACAAAATGAAAGATGTTCTATTCAGTAAATCAACTGTCGAGTGAATAAGAAAGCCAGTCCTACTGTACATCACAGGACAGCATCACAATGCATGTCCACATCTGTGTGAGCAGGGTAGGGATGAGTCAGGCCTCCGGGTACAGTGAGGCAAGTGTGGAGGCTGGGAAGCCATACAACAGACCAAGTAAAAAATTAGAGGGAATGCTACAAATGCAGAGCCCAAGAGGAAGAAACCCGGAAACAAAGGAAATTGTGTTTTTCTCTCAGTAAGAGAACTTGGTAAAAACAAACAAACAAAACCAGGGGAAATGCTCTCATTCAAGCCCAGTGGTTGAGGAAGCTCAGTGTGACCCAGCCTAGAGCCACAGTGTCTAACAGAGAAAGCTAGAACCAGGATTCCATGAAGAAAAGGAAGCACAAGCAGAATCCTGCGGTCTGTGCCAATCCTTCCAGCCTCCTACCACTTACTCTGTATGTCTTAATTGCAGTTTCACCTATCTCCAAGCATCAGTCTCTAAATCTAAACCTCTGATTTCCCCCCCATTCTCCTGCACACCTCTAACCACCTCAGTGTTTTACCATTACTTTCAACAACAGCCACCTAGAACCAAGCTGCTGATTGCTTCCAGTAAATTAATTCTTCCTACAGTCTTTCTTAATTTCAGTATCAGTAGCCTCATAATTGCCAAAGTGTGGAAGTTTTGCTGCCCACATTTGAGTACTCAGCAGAAATCTTCATGAATGTTCATTGCTATATGTCTTGTCTACAAAACTCCTGTGCATCTGAGGTCCCTTTCACCTCAGGATGTTCTTTTAGTTGATCTAGGTGGCTGCAACACATTTCATTCACATTTCTTATACCAAAGCTAGAGGACATTGTCAAAGAAGGGCTTTGTTCAGCATGTGCCTCTGAAATGCCTTTATGGACTTCTCTACCTCAGTCATCCTCAGAGTCTGAGCTGGGAACTGCTAAGAGTCCTGGGACACTGAGATAACCTGTGAGGTCCAGACTGTTTCTACAGCAAATCAGAGATGCTGTTTGGCTACTTCACTTCATTCCTGCATCAGCAAGTGTCCTGAGTCGATGTGACTGCTATCCTGTGAAAGAATGAATGCAGATGGGGACAAGAGAATCCAGATGCAGAAAGACAGACGATGCTTGATCCCTCTTCTCCAGGCGAAGACCCTTTATATGAAATGTTTCAGATTTCAGAGATTTTCAGATTTTAGAATACTTACATACATGGCCAAAATGTACTGAGAAATTAATCCCAAGTATAAACATAAAATCACAACCATTGTGGTACACACCTTTAATCCCAGCACTTCTGAGGCAGAGGCAGGTGGATCTCTGTGAGTTCAAGGCCAGCCTGGTCTACAGAGTGAGCTCCAGAAACAGCCAGAGCTATGTAGAGAGACCCTATCTCAAAAACCAAAAACAAAAACAAACAAAAAAAAACCATAAATTCACACTGCATCTTATATTGGTAAGAGTAATCTTACACAATATTTTTTTAATTTTATGCCTAAAACAAGGTGTTGTGGGCATAATTTTTCACTTGTCACATCATTTCAGATTTCAGATGTTCACAATAAGGGCACTCAACCTACACGAGAGTCTTAAAAGTTTGAACTCTTCAAAAAAGAGCCTACAATGGGCCTTAATGGACAGACCAGCATGTAAAATCCCAGCATAAGCCTGCCAACCTGAGTTCAGTCCCCAGGTCCCATGTAGAAAAGCGGGGGGGGGGGGGGGGGGGGGGGGGGGGGCTGGGGGGGGCGGGCCTTGCTTCTGCATACTCAGCATGTTACAGTGCAGTGGAAATAAAACTATCCTTGCACGTCCACATGCAACTGTGTCATGGGCTCACCCCCAGGGCACATGCATGTGTGCACATATACACAAATAAATAATAAATCTTTAAATAAAAAAAAAATAACTGCAATGGTGGTTGCCAGGAACTTACATTGAAGAAAATGGAAGGAGGCTAATCAAAGAATAAGATCTACAGCTGTTGATAATTTCTGGAGAGCTCATTGTACAGGGTGGTAATGGTACTACTAACCATGAGTTGAAAACTCAGAATAGGCTAGGAGAATAAATCTTGAGTTTTCATTACATACACACAAACGCATAGTCCACACTTTGGCCTAGAGCTATCCATAACTCCAGTTCCAGGGGATCTGTCCTGGTTGGGTTTTGTCAACTTGACACAAAGATAGACATATCACAAAGAGGGAATCCTAATTGAGAAAATATCTCCAAATATTTGCCTATAGCAAAATTCTGCTGGAGCATTTTCTTGATGAACGATTGATGTGGGAGGACCCAGCCCACTGTGGGCAACACCGCTCATGGACTGGTGGTCCAAGACAGTCTAAGAAAGCAGGCTGAGCAAGCCCTGAGGAGCAAGCCAGTAAGCAGCACTCCTCCACAGCTTCTGCTTTGGTTCTTGCTTCTAGAGCTCTGCCTTAACTTCCCTTAGTAACCTGGGAGCTGTAAGGTGAAGGTAACCCTTTCCTCCGCAAGCTGCTTTTGGTTTGTTGTTTCATTGTGGCAACAGAAACCCTAGGACAGGATGCAATGCCCTTTTCTGAACTCCATGGGCAACAAGCACACACACACTTGCAGGCAAAACATATGAAATAAAACACGCATGATTTGCTCTCTCCCTTCAGCTACATCACTTCCTCTTCCTACACAGCTCTGTCACTTCCTGTCCGTCTGTACAGACCTCTGTGGTTCACTAGTTTTGGAATTAAGGTATGTGCCACCACACCTGACTCTGTTTCCAGTGTAGTCTTGAACTCAGAGATCTAGATTCCTGCCTGCCAAGCGATAAGATTAAGGGCATGTGCTACCATTGCCTGACTTCTTTGTTTACTTATAATGGCTGGCCTTTTTCCTCTGAACTCCAGGCAAGCTTTATTTATTAAAGCACAAATAAAATATCACCACATTTCAGCACTAATAAAATATCACCACACACACAAAGCACAAAAAATAAAATTAATAAATCAGCCGGGCGGTGGTGGCGCACGCCTTTAATCCCAGCACTCGGGAGGCAGAACCAGGCGGATCTCTGTGAGTTCGAGGCCAGCCTGGACTACCAAGTGAGTTCCAGGAAAGGCGCAAAGCTACACAGAGAAACCCTGTCTCAAAAAACCAAATAAAATAAAATAAAATAAATCAGAAAGTATCAGTCTTTTTGAAACTCTGGGACTTCTGGGTGGATTATTATAAAGATCTGATGTTATATTCCTACTAAAATAGTTTCTGAGAACATACTGCTCTATCTAAATTAAATGAGAATGGAGTCAGTCTGCTTCCCACACTGCACTTAAGATGGGCTAGCAACTGAAAATTCCTTACCTATTCCAGAAGCTGGTGTGAAGGAACGGATTCTGTTAACAGTAGCAAAGTCCAGGGACTGGAAATATCTGAAAGATGACTTCCCCAACTCCCAGATGAAAATGTCAATTGAATTTCGATTTCCTGTGATTAAGAAATAAAAAGCAACAAGCTGTATGAAGAAAATGACAAAATTGCACAAAAGAACTATAGTGAAACATTAAATTCAATTAAAGAAAATTTTCCATTATATATGTGTGTGTATAACAATATATATACAATATACATACAATGTATAATGTATATACGTATACATACAATATACAATATGTATACAATATATATGCTATATATATATATATATATATATATATATATATATATATATATATATATATATATATATATATATATATATATATAAAAACAGTTCAACTTGGCAGGAAACATTGCAAGCCCTTTCTGTTTTTTATCACATGAAGCACACACACATACTAAGACACACTAGAAGACATACTCTGTCACGTGAAGCACACACACTAGGACACAACACAAGAGAGAACAGAATGACATATGTATTCTTATACAGATTGTAATTTGAATAGTTTTATCAAAAGTCACTACACACTATCAGCTCTATAAATTTCTCATGATACCTAAAGTAGAGCCATATAAAATTATAACTTTTGGAAGATTGACTATAAAATCTTTATACATCTTCTCACATTACCCATCTACTCCTCATCTTATAGGAATATAAGTTTGAAATGGTAGTTTAGCACAGCACAAGATCACAGGTATAAAGCCTTCTTTTTGGGTAAAATCTATTTCTAACTGACATTAATACTTTCAATCAAGAAAGTCGATGAATCCTCAAAACAGAGAACATTTCACATAAAAAAAACAATATAATGCTATATGGTTTTGATAGTAACTGTACATACATTACAAGCACCATATTTCCTCACCTAGAAAGGTATTTTTGGCAAAAAATAAGTAAACATCATCGCCTGAAGACAAAGCCTCCACTTGTGTTATCCCACTGACCGACACTTCTTGAAAGTTAGTAAACCGACTACCAGACCACGTGAATAAAAGGGCATTTCGTTTGACATTAGCCTGGGAAATGGCTAAGAAGACAGAGCCTCCTCTGCTGAACAAGGCCATGCCCAGGACACCTTGGACAGGCAACGTCTGGTGTAAGGCAAAGACGCTTCCACTCCATCTGAAGACCTGTAGGGAAAGTCCAAACACAAAGCCCTTATGATCAGGAATTGAGCACCTGAGACAATCTAACAGGGTCATACAACCTACACTCCTGGAGCCTTCTGTTCAGTTGGGAGAGTAGTGATATAATAGAAAAGCAATGAAACTGAGTCTCTCTGTCTCTGTCTCTCTGTCTCTTTCTCTCTCCTCCATCCCGTGTGTGTGTGTGTGTGTGTGTGTGTGTGTGTGTGTGTGTGTGTGTGTGTGTGTGTAATGAATAAAAGAGAAGTTATTTGAGAAGAAATCAGCATAAATATATAGAAAGGCAATGGCAGTAAAAATCCAAAAGTAGAAGAGAATTGAACTGAGTCTAAAACACAAAATCCTTGATCTCTTGATGTCTTCACCAGCATCTCCAACAACAGAATACAGAGATATCTTCGCCCTATGGTAGCAGTCCTATATTTTGTCCTCATGATAGCAAGACATGGAGGGTTTTAGGATAAGTATCCTCAGAGTTAACCTTAAAAGAAAGTCCATAATTTACCTGCTCATTCTACACCCTGGTCACTTTTTACAAAGGGTTGTAACACTAGTCAAAGTTTGGACTTTCGGCCAAGCATTAGGCTGGGAGCCAGGGATACAGTGGCTTTTTCTAAGAGTCCAGCAATTATTAGAGAAGGTAATTAAGTTGTCAATCAGTGAATAAATAGAGACTGCACACTGAGACAGAACCGAACATGACAATTAGGGTGGGAAGTACAGAGAGCGGATGTCCTGAGGGAGTCAAGTCAGACATGTTGGCTCTGAAGAAGAAAGTTTGTCTTGTTCTAGGCAAAGATGAATCCAATTTGAAAGGATGTTAAGGGAATGGGGGACTAGAAAGGTAAGGCATATTCTTTGGGGTGATGACATAATTTACAGTTCCAATGAGGGTCTCTGAGGCAGTGAAGAATAAGTATGAATGATTCCACCAAGACAATGGGCATGCTGCAGCACTGGCCTGGAAAATGAGGAACAATGGCAATGCTGTATAACATACAGTCTATATCAAAAACTGGAAAATTTCTAAGTGTAATTGAAAGCTGCTGAACAGTTTAACATGAGAAATAACACAAACCAATGCTGTTTAAAAGGTAACTGCAAATTCTCAACAGAGATTGGCTCTGCAAAGATCAGGGAAGTCTAGAGATGGGCTGAGACAGGTTCTAACTGTACCAGTGAGAAATGATTGGGGGATTCCTTAGGGAGATTATAAGTGAAATGATGGAGAGAAGCCTTAAGGGGATAAGAAGTGGATAGATGTGCCTGTATTCTAAATATAATTGAGATATTCATAAAAAGCACTTAATGGTAACAAGATTTAAAAGAATATGAAGGAATAATTAAGCAGGGAGATCCCATTATTACTCTTGAATGATTCCTCTTTATGAGGCTGCTATTGCCTGACATTAAAGCAAAAATGAAACGAGCTGCATGGAGAAAATTTAAGTTCAGACCAAAACGTTCTGTATCACATGCTTAAAACTATGTAAGTGGGCATGGAAGGAAATAGACAAGGAAATCTAGAGTACAGAAGAAAGGCTTCATATGTGATTTGGAGGACATTGGCCTACAGCTTGTATGTCAAACCACAGACTTATAAAATTACTCAGAGCGAGTACAGAGAAAGAACAAAACAAATTAAACTGAGTTCTAGAAAACTCCAAGATATCTCAGTTTAGAAAGGAAGTGGGAAATAATAGTGATTGAGAAGGATGGGGCAGTAAGGAGGAAGAGGAAGAGAAGGAGGGAGGGAGGGAAGAAGGATATAAGGAGGGAGGGAAGATGAAGGGAAGGCAGAGGAGGGGAGAGGAGGGCAAGGGAGGGGCAAAGGGCAGGAAGGGTTCTGACAGATGGGAAAAAAGAAAGACAGAGAACACAGATCCCTGGAACAGAAAAGAGGTTTCAAGTCTGAGGAATGCCGACTGCCATGCGCAGTCACAATGAGGACACACACATCTCCGAAGACCAACAGCCCAGTCACCACTGGTGTGCGTTAGATGTCCTATTGACTACTTACCTTGTTTTTAGGATAAAGCACTCTGACCAAAGCACCTGAGGGAGGAGTTGATTTGGGCTTACAGTTCTAGGGCACCGCCCACGACAGTGGGGAATGCAGGGCAGTGGGAAAAGAAGGCAGCGGGTCCCACTGTATCCACAGCCAGGACACAGGGAGAGATGAATGCGCATGCACCACTCACTTTCACTTTTCTATTTCCTGCAGAATCGCAGCCTATGGAATGGTGCTGCTGGAAGGGAAGGGGGGTCTCCTGCCGCAGGTGGCTAGCCTTATCTAGATTCTGTCAAGTTGACGATGGAACTCAGACCAGTAAGGAGAGATGTCTTCATAATAGAGAGAAAATGGAAATATCAGGGAGGAGGGCTTTCTTTTTAAACTGGGCGGTGCTTGAACATTATGCCCACTGTAAAACCTCCTTGAGAGAGAATTGGTAGCTTGGGGGAATAGCGAGGGTCTAAGAAGGCAAGAAGGGCATGGTGTGAGAGACATGGCCCCACTGTGATGGGAAGGGAGAATAAGGCTGGGTTTCCAGTGTTATAAAAAGGAGTAAGCTTCCTTCTGGCCGATCTCATTGCAGGAGAGTCATTCTCTGAAAATGAAGAGGTGCCAGGCATGTGCGGAAGCCTGAGTGACAAAGAACCATCAAGTAAGCACCATGATGACAAGACGAGTGTGCTAGAAAAGTGTGACACTGGTGATGTGATCCTGAATGCCCACTTGGCAATGTCCATCATGAGTTTTTAGTGATACCATCTGCTGAGCTGTGATTTTTCTCCACAGTGTTTCCCAACCCAATTAGACTCTAATCAGATGCTCGTGCTATTATTAGATTAGTCTTCAAAAAATTGACGATGCCCAGTCATTCCATATCACCACCATCAAATCATGGCCTTTGTTACACAAATCCTATAGACCACATGGGAACAGATCTCATTGGCATGTTGGGGGGGGGATTTTACTTTAAGAGACTCACACCTGAGTTAACTCAGAATCATTTCTTTGACTTGCAATGATGAAATAATCTTGACTGTCTGAGGTGAAATGTTGTACTTGACAACTTCCTGAAATAATGATTGTCTGAACCTGCAAAAGAGTAGTAATAAACATTTAAAGTCTTTAACAGTGGAAGCCACTGAATGCAATAACACACATTAGTACCTAGCTGAAGATCTGAGAATGTGTTTAATTGGTAGCTTATGCATTCCTAAGTGCCATTTGAAGACAAAAATAGCCTTGAATTAAGATACTTGCTACTATGTGTATCAATTGCAAAAAAAGTTCTTTTTTATTTTAACATAGAACATATATCCTCTTTCATTTTGATTAATCTTATGAATTTGAATTGCACTTAAGTAAAGAATCCACAGAAAAAGGAAGAATTTACCAGGAGTAATTTGAATCCAGAAGTGAGCGTGTACACACTGTTAATGGAAGGCTTTTCTCCGTTTTTCCCCCCATGAGTAATGACAAGATAAGGGGAAACACCAACATTAAAGGCCTCACAAGTGTCAGGATTTTCTATATTTAAATCCTAGGAAATACAGATGATATTAGTAATTAGTGCTATATCAAATTTTTCACATACATTTTAGTTTGTGTACCATAAAGCAAAGAGTGATGTTTACCTCAACTGGAATGAAAGTCCCTTGCCATCGGTAAACAACTAACGATGATTTTCTGAGCATCACACCGTAAACTGAATCTTCAAAAGTAAAGAAACACCAGCCAGGTGCTGTCTGGTCCAAAAAGCTTTGAAATACAGAAAAGACAAGATCCATGCCCCCTAAAACAATGAAATAAATCATTATGTATGTGTATATAATCACATCTGAACCTTATCTCATTTGAATAATTATTTAAACAGTGAAACTATAGAGCATATTAGAAAGAGGATGGCGATAATGGTGTGTGTGTGTGTGTGTGTGTGTGTGTGTGTGTGTGCCTGTGTGTCTGTGTGTCTGTGTGCCTGTGTGTGTTGTAAGTTAAAGTGAATAGACACTAGGAAGCTTAAAAACAGTATCTAAAAATACCAATGTTTTTAAATTAGTGATATTTTGATCTATCTCCTACAATCTTTTCCAAGTGTATTAAAAATTAAATATATATATATATATATATATATATATATATATATAGAGAGAGAGAGAGAGAGAGAGAGAGAGAGAGAGAGAGTATATATATGTTTTGAAGAGAAACATGCTAAAATTACTTCTATCAACTTCCATAAAGATTGTCAAAGGACAGATGAAATTTAAAAATGATAAATATATCTTATAAAAACATGCTAATGGTACTATCAAACTTAATCTCACATTTTTAAATGTCTGCTCATTCAACGGTTTCTCGGTTTCTATTTTATAGACTTCAGAATATCTGTGCAGACTCACTTCAATTGACTTCAAGATTTTATCAAATTGCTATATATTATACATCTCCTAAAATTTTGTTTAAAAATACTAAAAGAGAAAACCCCTAATTAATGAGGAATTATTATTTTAAAAATATTAGTTCTATCATATATTGTCATGACTATTTCCCAAAGTAAGTTATTTTTAAACTTTAGCTAGTTATGTGAACATATGGAATAAGAAAAACAAAACCAACAACTTAGGTGAATTACTGATCAGATCACTTTTAGTTCAAGAAGACGCAACGTATGCAGCATCCACTAGAGACTTTCCTAAATGCACCAATTGCATTCTTATCTTGCAGCCTTTCAAAAAAGTTCACAGCTTTTTCATTAAGAGTCCTAAGTAGAACTGACATACAGACAAATCTTCAGTCCTGGGACTCGAGAAGATGGGAATAAAGATTAAACAGCTGCCACTTGGGACTTCCCACTCTCAGGAGTGCATTGAAAAGAATGCTGAGTGAGAAAGCAAATCTTCCTTGTCTTTTATAGCTGTCCTATATATGACATGTGTGTGTATATATATGTTTGTGTGTATATATATGTATATAAACATATACGTATATGTATATATAGTTGTCTCCTGTCTTCTGGGCAATGTTGCTACTTCCACTTCTCTTCATAATTTTCAGTCTTTCTCTGATGCCTGGACCTCTTCAGCAGCACTGTAGTAAGTTCCAATCACTCCCAACCACACAGGTAGGAATTCTCTGAGTTCCAATATTTTATCTAGACCCCTATCCTCCCAGCCAGACTTTCAGAAATAGCTGCATGTAGCTAAAGTCTCTACCACCACTCGAAGAATTACTCAGTCCCTGTCCCCTATACAAATAACCTTCACTGTGCTCATGTGTGTGGTCCACATTAGTAACTGTAATGGTTGCTGTGGTAGATTCTCATCTTACTGGATGCCCACCTGAAGAGGCACACACAGCTTCTCTTCAGTTCAAACACTCTCCTTTGGCCTTGTCAGCAATCCTGCATGACTGGGTTTCTCACAAGTTATTTCAAATCTCCTCTCTTAGGTCATTACCATGTCCTTAGCCACACAATATGCGCCTTTTCAAAGATTGGTCTGCATGCTTATCCCCAATCTAACTACGCTCTCTCTTTTTAGTCTCTCAATTCTCATGAGCTTCAACACAATATGTGCCAAAACTTCCATTTAATCTAGAAACATCTCCTCAACTCTAACTCAAATGCAAAATACACTTAGTCCATGTCCCTTATTCAAATAATACCTCTTTCATAATTCTCTCTTTTAGATGATGGCATGACCTTCTACCCAACTGTGTAAGCAAGAAACTTGGGTCATCCACAGCATCTCACCATCATATCCAGTTCATTACTGGATCTAAGCTACCTAACCTGCTGCCTCCTGTTCATTACTCTACATCCTTTTTTTCTCTTCTGTACAAACAATTCTTTACATGACACTATGGACAATATCTATAAAATATAAATATGGTCACACCACACCATTCTTCATACCTAAGCCACTGAGAGGCTTTTCATTAAACCTAGGATGAACATTAGCATCCAAGAACTATTTTTCAAATTCTTTAAAGATTTGGCCTACCTAACTAATCAAGACCAGTATTCCCTCTTTCTCTTCTGTTCACTGTCCATTCAATATCTTCCTTTATATATCAGTTCATGACTCAAGTCTCCAGCCTTGACAGCCTTTCACTGCTGTCTCCAGCTTCCTCCTATCCAGTTCTCTCATCCAATCCCCATTCATCAGTCAGTCTCAGTTCAAACATTGATTGTTGTGAAATAATTATTTTACATTTGTTTATGCTGTGGAACATTTATTTTTAATGATGTAAAGATGTGTTGCATTATTTTATGTTGCATGTGTTTACCTCTGTGAAGCTGTGTTACATTACCTGTCTAAAACACTTGATTGGTCTAATAAAGAGCTGAATGGCCAATAGTAAGGCAGGAAAAGGGATAGGCATGGTTGACAGGCAGAAAGAATAAATAGGAGGAGAAATCTGGGAAGAAAAGATCAAGGAACAAGAAAAGAAGGGGCCAGCCGCACAGCCTCATAGCCTGATATGGAATAAGAAGGAAAGAAAAGATACACAGAAATAAAGAAAGGTAAAAGCCCAGAGGCAAAAGGTAGACGGGATAATTTAAGTTAAGAAAGGCTTGCAAGAAACAAGCCAAGCTAAGGCTGGGCATTCATAAGAAAGAATAAGCCTCTGTGTATTTGTTTGGGAGCTGCATGGAGGGCCCCCAAGAGTAAAGAGTAAAAACAACCAACTATAATTGATTCTCCTTGAAAGTACTCAGTATTTTTTATTTTACGTGCATATATGCATGTTTGTTTGAATATATGCCATGTGTGTGGGTACCTGCAGAGGCCAGAAGAGGATGTCAGATCCCCTGAATCTGGAGTTACAGGCAGTTGTGAGCCTCCTGACATGGGGCTAGGAACAGAACTCAGGCCCTCTGGAAGGGAATCAAGCACTTTTAACTGCCAAGCCATCTCTTCTGCCCTCTCTTACGTTTTACAACTTCCAATTTCCCCTTTAAAGCATTATTATCATTTGCAATGTGTGGTGATATTTTATTTGTGCTGAAATGTGGTGATATTTTATTTGTGCTTTAATAAATAAAGTTTGCCTGAAGATCAGAGGAAATAGCAAGCCATTTTAAGTAAACAAAGAAGTCAGGCAGCGGGTGCACACACCCTTAATCCTACCACTTAGCAGGCAGGATCTCTGTGTGTTCAAGGCCACACTAGGGAACAGAGCCAGGTGACAGACATGAAGTGACAGAGCTGGCCAGGAAGAGGAAGTGATGTAGCTAGACAGAGAGCAACATCATATGGCAGAACAGCAAGGCAATAAAGGCATGGATAGACAGGAAGTCGCTCTCTTTGGAAGCTGCAGAGTTGGTGAGGTAAGGTTGGCTGGTGGCTTTCCATATTTCCCTGATCTCTCTGAGGCTTTCACCCCTATATTTGGCTCCATGTTTTTTATTTAATAAGGCCATTTAGAAATCTGTCTACAGCAATGCAAATTGATTTTTATTTCTGGCAATGTGTAAATTCTAAACTTTGTGCGCTGAAATACACAATAAACATTGTGGATGCAATAAGAGAATCAAGTACCTGTTCTGTGGGTAATAGACCAGTTAACACACAATTCATGAAAAAAAAGTGAAACGTACTCATGCCAAAAGCTGTCTCAGACACTGTCTCCCACTGCACACTCACAGCTAAATCAAGGCCATTCGTTCGTGAAACATTGAGGTATACACTCCTGTTGGATTCTTCAACATCTATAGAGGTAGCACTAAAAGAAAAACAAATGGATTTTGGAGAGCAAAAAAGGATAATTTTTAAATATTTAACATACATATCACACTGCCAGAATATTACTTAATATACTTGTAAGTTTGTACACCCCAATGAGACCACAAATTTTATGCATTGGAGAGACTAGACTACAGTATTCAAAAGTATTCACTTATGGATATTTTTAAAATAAAAAATACAAATGTAGACCCATAGCCAAGCACTTGGCCAAGCTCCTGGAGTTCAGCTGAAGAGAGAGAGGAGGGATTTTAGGAGCAAGGAGGGGTCAGGATCATGATATGAAAAACCTCAGAGACAGCTGATCCCAGCTGGTGGGAGCTCATGGGCTCTGGACTGACAGCTGGGGAACCTGCACGGGACCACACTAGGCCCTCTGAATGTGGTTAACAGTTGCATGGCTTGATGTGTTTGTGGGTCCCCGGGCAATGGGATCAGGACTAACCCTGGGTACATGAACTGGCTTTTTAGAGCCCATTCCCTATGGTGTGATGCCTGACTCAGTCATGATGAAGTGGGGAGGGGCTTGGTCCTGCCTCAGCTTGGTATGCCAGCCTGTGTTGACTACCCAAGGGAGACCTTACCCCCTGAGGAGGGGATGGGAGTGGGACAGGGGGGATGTGGGGGGAGCAGGAGAAGGGGAGAGAGGGGAACAGGGGTTGGTATATAAAATGAAAAAAAATTTAAATAAAAAAATACAAATGTGACACACTCCAATACTCTTATCATAACAATGATTAAATATCTGTCACATCACAATATACAGTCAAACAATGTTGCCATTGTGAAATCTCTTCACACAGAACTCAAATATCTGGTAAGAAATATATGAAGTAGGAAATTTTAGCCTATTAATAAATAAAGTTAGAGCTCTTAATTATTTAAGATATAAAAATATTTGTCCACTCCCAGACATTTTAAAAGTAACCAGATATTAGCTTTCTTCTACATCTCCTCAGTTCAAACCTGTTGCCTATTTTGTTTCAAAATGTTAATGTGTTATAAATAAATCATACCTATTTTCAAGGGCAGAAATACTAAATAGTCCCAAAGGGGCCTGGTTTTGCAAAATTGTTATCAGGGTTTGAACATGGGTCCCTAGTCGAGCACCTCCAGTTGGATTAAACAGGGTACAGACAAAATGCTCATCCATTTCTGGTTCTGTGTCTAATATGGCAGAGATATGCAGGGCCTGAAAACAAAATAAAAAATAAAGTTAATAGAATATGATCCTTTTTGAAACACACGTGGAGAAATTCACTAAACATTTTTACAACATATTTTTGAAACATGACTTCTGTTTACATTTGATTCACATCATGTGATTGCTACATTTGTTTCAAGATACTATCGTGGGGATTTTAACCATGTGATCTGCTACCCTAAAGTGTCTAAAAAGTAAGAGTTGATGGCAATAGCACTCATTGGAGATGGAGAGATGGCTCCATGGTTAAGAGTTGCTGCTGCTATTCCTGAGAACCCAAACTTAGTCCCAGCACCCACATCAGGCAGCCCACAACTGCCTGTAACCCTAACCCCAGAAGATCAGATGCCCTCTTCTGGCCTCCATGGGCACCTGCACTCAAGTGCCCAGACACATATAGACCAACACATACATATGATTTTTAAATAAAAATCAATCTTTTTTTTTCAGTTTTCAAAACAAAACAACAAGAACTGATTACAATGTTAAATTCATGTGCTGATTTCTGTGACATTTTTGCCCCATCCAGGCTACATAATTCCATTAACCTCATCCCAATCTGTAAATGACTGTCTAGAATCAAGGCAGAGTGGGTACACACTAGAACCAATTAAATTCTTGCCATCAGCAGAACAAAAGGGCTGTGGTCTCAGCACAGAAACGGGAAAGAACCACCTACTGACAGGGAGCAATCATGTGTTCCCAGAATGCTGTGTGAAAGACATCAACATAAAAGCATAACCACTGCACGATCCCATCTACACAGAGCCAATGAGTCAGCAAGAGGACTCTTAATTTGAAAAGTTAGAAAGCTGCATTCTCTAGAAAGGGCAAAGGACAAAAGGGAGGCCTCTGGATGGCAGTGACTTAAATGTCTTACTCTGGGTGGTGGTTATATGTGCACACATATCTTTAAAGCCATTTATCTACATGCTTAAGGACTGTATAACATACAGGTTACATTTTAAAATTAAAATGTGGGAAGCAGTTAGGTTTGTTCAAAATTTATTTAATTTGTTCTAACAATTAATATTCCTAGTGAATATATCCAAGTATCTTAAACTATTTTAAAAAGGAGGTTTAAGGAAAATAATAATTTAAAATATAAAAGAATACTTTTTAAAAGAAGAAAAATACGAACAAAGTAATAGCAAATTCACAAAGCACTTATGCTTTAAACTTTTATATCATTTCAAAATTGGGGTGGATCTTTAAACAAATCAATTAAACTTTGTTTTAGATTTTCAAGAATATAAAAATACTGAACTTGGAAAACACGCTGAAGTTTACAGGAACACAAGAGGACTGAGGCTGTAGCTGACCTTGCCAGCATTCACAGGGCCCTGGGTCCAACATACACCATGAAAAACAGGAGATTCCTCGGTTACTACATGAACTCTCATGTTCAGTTACTGTAAGTATGCTCATTTAGTGTTATATTCGGGTCTAAAACGCACAAGTTAATGTGACCAAATATGTTTAACTGTACCTAAAAAACCAAGTTGAGAGGCTGGAGAGATGGAGGAAGTGATTAAGAGCACTGGCTGCTCTTCCAGAGGACCTGGGTTCAATTCCCAGCACCCACATGGAAGCTCACAACCATCTGTAACTCTGTTTCCAAAGGATCCAACTCCTCCCCTTCCGACCTCCACAAGCAGCAGGCACACGTGTGATATACACACATATATATGTGCAAACACACATACATGTAAAAATAAATCTGAAGAATTTTTAACTCAAGCTTTAAACCTGAGTACTCAAAACAAAAAAGTTAGCATACAGACCAGGAAGGGAGGAAGGTCCCTGGCTTTTGCTCCGTTTTGGTTTTGAGTACAGATGGCACTCAGAACTGATCTCAAGTCCAGCCTTTTTCTCACCTGAACTGCCCCTGTTCTCCTAGCTGCAGGTGAAAGCGAGCAGTTCTGTTTGTTCAGCTAGAACGTGGCTGACAGACACGGATGGAAGTTCCTTTAGCTTATGTTCTTACAGACAATATAAAGGAAGACTGCCACTCAAATGGGCTTAAATTTTGAAATGTGAACCACACATTCTTTTTCTTGCATATTCCTCAACCATATTAACCGTTTTCCCACTTGCCATCTGAGTGCACTTTCTAACATGGTGACACTAGCCCCTCACACTAGTGCCACTGTCTCTCTCATTTAAGAAGGGTTTTGCTTTGCTTTGCTTTGCTTGCTTCTTGAGAACTTAGGGCACATTTCTGAGAAAAATTATTTTTAAATACTAAAGATAATCTTAGTTCTCATTAACAAAATTAAAGGTTCATACTCTACCTTGGCTCGAACACCTTCCTCTAGAACAACAAAGCCTTTGGAAGGAATCAGATCCTTAGACTGTGTTGAAGAGTTGACTTCTGTCACAACAAACTGAACCGCCACCGTTCCAAACAGACCTTGTGCAGGCTCCCGAATGACGGTTAACACTGCAACACTCTCTTGCATGTGGAGAGATGTTGGTTCTCTGAGGAAAATGTGTGCACTGTTGTTAAAGGACAGAACTCCAGGGCCATCGTCGTTTGCAAGGACAGTAATCAAAGCTGTTAAGACAAAAATATTCAAGCAGTAACTGAATGTGTTAGAAATCCTAAAGACAGTACGCTCACAGCTGACTCTTTAATCATTACTAATTCAGGTCTCACCATAGCCAAAAGGGAGCACCTTTTAGTATTCCCATGTTACAGCGCCTGTGACAGAATGTACACAGGTACTCCATAGAAGTTCAAAAGCTAGAAGGGAACAGAACTGTGATACAAGCCAGGAAGTCAGCTTCAAGATGTTTACCATTCTTACACTCATTTTCATATCCATTCATTAGGTAGGGAGAGCACATGTCACATTGTGCGAATATGAGGAAATCAGAGGACACCTTGTGGGAATCCACCATGTGGGTCCCAGAGATCAAACTCGGGTCATCAAGCTTGGTGGCAAACGCCTTTACCAACTGAGCCATCTTGCCAGCCAAGACCTACAAACTTAAGCATCATCATAATATTTTTATATATCAGTTGCCATTGTTTGAAAATATAACAGTAAAGGGATCTCATTCAAAATAAACAATTAACAGAAATTAATGGGAAAATATAAGAAATATGCACACAAAGAAAAATCACAAAATGTCGATTGTGGCCACCTTGTCTCCCCTTGACCCTCTCTCAGATTCCTTGAAGTAGCTCACAAAATTATCACTGGGTCAAGGAAGAAATAAAGAAAGAAATTAAAGACTTCCAGGAATTCAATCAAAATGAATGCACAGCATACCTAAACTTATGGGACACTATGAACGCAGTGCTAAGAGGAAAGTTCATAGCACTAAATGCCTGCATAAAGAATGTGGAGAAATCTCTAGTAGTGGCTTAACAGCACACCTGAAAAATCTAGAACTAAAAGAAGCAAACCAACCCGAGAGGTGTAGAAGACAGGGATAATCAAGCTGAGGGCTGAAATCAATAAAACAGAAATAAAGAGAATACAGAGTCAATGAAACAAAGAGTTAGTTCTTTGAGAAAATCAACAAGATAGACAAACCCTTATCCAAACTAACTAAAAGGCAGAGAGGGAGTATCCAAATTAACAAAATCAGAAGAGAAAGAGGAACATAACAACAGACTCCAGGGAAATACAGATAATAATCAGGTCAAACTTCAAAAACCTGTACCCCATAAAATGAAAAATCAAAAGGAAATGGACAAATTTCTTGATAGATACCACATACCAAAATTAAATCAAGATGAGATAAACAATTTAAATGGACTGATAACCCATAAGAAAATAGAGACAGTCATTAAGTCTCCCAACGAAAAACAGTCCAGGGAAAGATGGTTTCAATGCAGAATTCTACCAGATTTTCAAAGAAGAACTAATACCAATATTCTTCAAGTTATTCCACAAAATAGAAATAGAGGGAATATTACCAAATTCTTTTTATGAGGCCACAGTTACTCTGATATTCATACCATATAGAGACTCAACAAAGGAAGAAAATTACAGACCAATTTCCCTCATGAACATTGATGCAAAAATACTCCATAAAATGAAAGGACCAAGGAGATGCCATAATAAGCTGCTCAGTCTTCTCTTAGAGATCAAGCCTCAATTTTAGTTTCCTGAAACTGAGCAAGCAGTTTCTGGGAGGGCCATGACCAAAAGACAATCACTAATGCCCCTGTCAGCAGGGACACACCAAGATAGGACACACCAAGCCTGGGCCACTGAGCCAGCCCCCACAGTCAGCACGTGCTAGGTCAGCCAGCCTCCACAACAGCTCAAGGACAAAGCCTGGGACTTGTCCAGGCCTGCCCAAAAATGGGTAACTGTAACCCCAACTAACCCTAGCCAATTAAAAGTTACTAATATGATTGCCACTCTCATAAACCAATCCTGAGTTTGTTCCTATGTAGTCTGTAGACCCCAAGCATCCCCCTTGACATATCCCCTACAAAAACCCTGCCCATTGATACTTGGGGTTTCTCCTGCTCTGCTGCTGCATCAGATGAGAGGCCCAAGTTAACTCACAATAAAAAGACTCTTTGCTTTTGCATCAAATTTGGTCTCTTGATGGTCTCTGGGGGTCCAGACTCTGGGCACAACAAAAATACTGGCAAATGGAACCCAAGAAAACATCAAAAAGATCGCCCACTATGATCAAGTGGGCTTCATCCCAGAGATACAGGGATGGTTCAACATACGAAAGTCTGTCAATGTAATCCATCACATAAATAAACTGAAAGAAAAAACAATGATCATTTTGTTAGATGCTGAAAAAACCTTTGACAAAATTCAACACCCCTTCATGATAAAAGTCTTGGAGAGATCAGAGATACAAGGGACATACCTAAACATAATAAAAGCAATATACAGCAAGTCATTTGCCAGCATCAAATTAAATGGAGAAAAACTCAAAGCAATTCCACTAAAATGAGAAAAAAAGACAAGGCTGTCTACTCTCTCCATATCTACTCAATACAGTACTTGGAGTTCTAGCCAGAGCAATAAGACAACAAAGGGAGATCAAGAGGATACAAATTGGAAAGGAAGACATCAAAGTATTGCTATTTGTAAATGACATGATAGTATGCACAAGCAACCCCAAAAATTCTACCAAGGAACCCCTACAGCTGATAAACACCTTTAGTGAAGTAGATGGATATAAAGTTAATTCAAAAAAAAAAAGTCAATAGACTTCCTATATACAGAGGACAAACTGGCTAAGCAAGAAATCAGGGAAACAACACGCTTCACAATAGCCACAAACCATGTAAAATATCTTGGTGTAACTCTAACAAAGCAAGTGAAAGACCTATATGACAAGAACTTCAAGTTTTTGAAGAAGATTATCAGAAGATCTCCCATGTTTGTGGATCTGTATGATTAACATAATAAAAATGACCACCTTACCAAAAGCAATCTACAGATTCAATGAAATCCCCATTAAAATTCCAACAAATCCCCATTAAAATTCCAACACAATTCTTTACAGACCTTGAAAGAACAATACTCAACCTCATATGGAAAAACAAAATACCCAGGATGGCTAAAACAATCCTGTACAATAAAAGAACTTCCAGAGGTATCTCAAACTCTAATACACAGCGATAGTAATAAAAACAGCATGGTGTTGGCATAAAAACAGACAGGTGGATCAATTGACTCGAATCAAAGACCCAGACATAAACCCACACATCTATGGACACCTGATTTGACAAAAAAGCCAAAATTATACAATGGAAAAAATATCTTCAGCAAATGGTGCTGGCATAACTGGATGTCAGTAGGTAGAAGAATGCAAATAGATCCATATCTGTCACCGTGCACAAAACTTAAGTCCAAGTGGATAAAAGACTTCAACATAAATCCAGTTACACTGAACCTGATAGAAGAGAAAGTGGAGAATAGCTTTCACTGCGCTGGCACAGGAGACAACTTCCTGAATAGAACACCAGTAGCACAGACACTAAGATCAACAATTAATAAATGAGACCTCATGAAACTGAAAAGCTTCTGTAAGACAAAGGACACTGTCAAAATGAAAAAAACAGTAGCATACACAATGGAAAAAGATGTTTACCAACCTCATATGCAACAGACGGCTGATCTCCAAAATATATAAAGAACTCAAGAAACTAGACATCAAAAACCCAAATAATCCAATTAAAAAATGGAGTACAGACCTAAATAGAGAATTCTCAACAAAAGAATCTCAAATGGCAGAAAAAAAAACTAAAGAAATGTTCAACATCCTTAGCCATCAGAGAAATGCAAATCAAAATGACTCTGAGATTCCATCTTACACCTGTCAGAATGGCTAAGATCAAAAACACAAGTGACAACTCATGCTAGAGAGGATGTGGAGTAAGGGCAACACTCCTCCATAGCTGGTGGGAGTGCAAACTCATACAGTCACTTTGGAAATCAATATGGCAGTTTCTTAAAAATATTGGGAATTGGTCTACCTCAGGACCCAGCTATACCACTCTTGGGTACCAAAAGGATACTCAATCACACCACAAGGACACTTGCTCACCAATGTTCATAGCACCTTTACTCATAATAGCCAGAAACTGAAAACAATCTAGATGTCCCGCAACTGAAAAATGGATAAAGAAAACGTGGTACATTTACAAAAAGGCGTGTTACTCTGCTGTTTATGACATCATGAAATTTGCAGCCAAACTGTTGGAACTAGAAAGAACTCATGCCTCGTGAGGTGACTCAGATGGAGAAAGACACACACGTGGTATGTACTCCCTCATAAATGGATGTTAGTTGCTAACTAAAGGATAACCATGCTACAATCCATAGACCCAGAGAAGCTAGGTAACAAGGAGGGCACAAGGGGTGACAGGGATGCATGGGTTTACCTAGGAAGAGAAAATAGAAGAGATCACCTGGGTGGACTGGGGCCAGGTGGGGATGAGAACTTGAGGGATCAGGTTGGGAAGTAGATGGAGGGAGAGAATACTGAAAGGTTGACTGGAAGGTGGGGAGGCATTTCAAGATCAGGTAGAAATGAGATGCAAGGGAAACTCTCATAAATCTACAAAGATAACCCAAACTAAGACTCCTAACAATAATGGATATGTAGGCTGAACTGGCCCTTCCTGTGATCAGATTGGTGACTACCCCAATTGTCATCAGAGATCCTTCATCCTGTAACTGATGGAAACAGATGCAGAGACTCACAGCCAAACATTAGATTGTGCTTGGGGAATCCTTCTGAAGAGAGGGAGAAAGGATTGTAGGAGCCAGAAGGGTCAAGGACATCACAAGACAACCCACAAAAACAACTAACCTGGCTCATAGGAACTAACAGAGTCTAAACTAACAACCAAAGAGGTCTGCATGGGACCGACCCGGGCCCTCTACAAATATGTGACAATTGTGTAGCTTGGTCCACATATGGGACTCCTAACAATGGGAGCAGGGGCTGTCCCTAATGGTTTGGCTAGCTCTTGGAAACCTATTCCTCATACTGGATTGCTTTTCCCAGCCTTAATTCAAGGGGAGGCATTTAGTCTTATTGCAACTTGATATGCCATACTTTGTTGATACCCATGGGAGGCCTGCCCCTTTCTGAACAGAAACAGAGGAGGAGTGTATAGAGGGAGAGGAGTAGAGGAGGGGGAAATGAAGTTGGGATGTAAGATAAATAAATAAATAGCCAATGAAAGTCCATCTTTACAAATAATGTTAGTATCTTATATATTTTAGAAGAAAAATGATTCATATTTGTACCTCACATATAATCATCAAAAATAATTTCCTTCATGTTAAAAATAACCATGTACAAATCAAAATTATACAAATTTCATAAAAATATAGTGAAATGATTCACATTGTTTTAAGAGAAAGCAAATAGAATTCAAAATAACAAAAATACTGATATTTTAAAAACTGTATAATAAAAGACACTATAATAAATTTAAAACATAAAAGGACAGTCTCAGATGATCATTTACAAAATGTCTAATAATTGAGCCTATCTGCTCATCCCAACTCCAGTGCAGCTGCATCTTCTCAGGCAGCACCAGCCTCATCCGGGACGACGAGATGGTGAAGGCTGGAGTGAGTGGATTTGGCATCTGTCTCCCTGGTTACTGGGCCTGCCTTCCAGTCTAGCAAAGTGAATACTGTTGCCACTGATGACTCTTGCATTGACCTCAACTACATGATCTACATGTTCCAGTATGACTCCACCAAAACCACGTTTCACAGTCAAAGCTGAGAACAGGAAAACTTTGTCACTTAAGGCCGTCTCCATCTTGCAGGAGCAAGATCCCATCAGTATCAAACAGGGTGATATTCATGCTGAATGTGTAGTAGAATCTATTGGTGTCTTCACAACCACAGAGAAGGCTGGGTCCCACTTGAAGGGGAGAGCCAAAAGGGTCATCACCTTTGTCCTCCTGCTGAGTCCACATGTTTGCGATGGACATGGCCACGAGAAATATGAAAGTTTACTCAAGAGGATAGCAATGCCTCCTTACCACCAAGTGCTTAGACCCATACCTCTATCCCTTTCCATGACCACTTCAGCACTATGGAGGGACTCAGGACCACAGTCAATTCCATCACTGCCACCCAAAATACTGTGGTTGGCATCTCAGGAAAACTGTAGTATCATGGCTGTAGCGGTGCCCATGATACTATTCCTGAAACCACTGGGACGTAGGTAAGGACATTGCACAGCTGAATGGGATATTCACTGGAATGGCTTTCCGTGTTCCTATCCTCAGTGTGTGTGGGTAAACGTGACCACAGCCTAGAGAAAGCTGCCAGATACGATGACATCAGTAACGTGATATAACAGGTGCCACGGGACCCACAGTGGTCATCCTGGGCTACACTGAGGCTCAGGTTGTCTCCTGAAGCCTTAACAGTGACACTTGGTCTTCTAATTTTGATTGCGGTAGCTTTGCCTTCAATGACACTCCGACAAGCTCCATTTACTGCAGTAACAATGAATTTGGATCCAGGAATATAGTGGTAGACCTTATAGTCAATATAGCTTCCAAGGAGCATGGAGCCCTGGATCAGCCACCCCAGCAAGAACAGGAAGGGAAGATAGAGGCCTTCAGCTCCTAAGAAGTCTCTGCCTCTCTTCCTGAGACTTAGAGGCCGGCCCCCAGCTCCCATCTTGCTCCGGACTTCCCTTTTGGAAAACTGGTGAGTGCCCTTCCTTGCCCCAGACCCCATCCCTGGGCACCAGCCACTCCAGGGAAGACCTGCCCAACTTGACCCCAGGTTCTGGCCACCGGGCAGGTTCCCTGCTAGCCCCACCGGGAAGGATCCCCTTCTCCAAGACCCCTGGCAGGCCCTGCAGTCTCCACGCCCTGCCCCCACGCCCATCCCCCTGAGCCCCAAGCCTCTTCCTGAGACTCAGAGGCCGGCCCCCAGCTCCCATCTTGCTCCGGACTTCCCTTTTGGAAAACTGGTGAGTGCCCTTCCTTGCCCCGGACCCCATCCCTGGGCACCAGCCACTCCAGGGAAGACCTGCCCAACTTGACCCCAGGTTCTGGCCACCGGGCAGGTTCCCTGCTAGCCCCACCGGGAAGGATCCCCTTCTCCAAGACCCCTGGCAGGCCCTGCAGTCTCCACGCCCTGCCCCCACTCCCATCCCCCTGAGCCCCAAGCCTCTTCCTGAGACTTAGAGGCCGGCCCCCAGCTCCCATCTTGCTCCGGACTTCCCTTTTGGAAAACTGGTGAGTGCCCTTCCTTGCCCCGGACCCCATCCCTGGGCACCAGCCACTCCAGGGAAGACCTGCCCAACTTGGCCCCAGGTTCTGGCCACCGGGCAGGTTCCCTGCTAGCCCCACCGGGAAGGATCCCCTTCTCCAAGACCCCTGGCAGGCCCTGCAGTCTCCACGCCCTGCCCACACGCCCATCCGCCTGAGCCCCAAGCCTCTTCCTGAGACTTAGAGGCCGGCCCCCAGCTCCCATCTTGCTCCGGACTTCCCTTTTGGAACACTGGTCTGGCTGAACCAAGTGTGCGGATAAGGCCAGTAACGAAGCACAAGGAGATGGGCAGACGTCAAGGCAGAAACATATACAACAAAATGAATAGCAATACAGCATCACCAGGCCCTAGCCCTCCTCCAACACCTAGACCTGAACATCAGAAATTGGAAGAAGCAGAAGAAAACAGCCTTATGAATGACATCATGAAGAAGCTAGAGGCTTGTGTAGAGGAAAAGACAAAAAAATGTGAAGAACGCTGTAAACAACTAGAGGAAAGGGCAAACAAATTAGAAGAAATCAATAAAGTCCTGGAAGAAAACAATAAAATACTGAGAGAAAATCAAGAAAAATCAATGAAACAAAAGAAGGAAACAGTCCAAGACCTGAAAAGCGAAATAGAAAAAATGAAGAAGACACAAACAGAGGGAATGCTGGAAATAGAAAATCTGAGAAAACGATTGGGAACTTCAGATGCAAGTATAATCAACAGAATGCAAGAGATGGAAGAGAGGATCTCTAGCGTTGAAGATACAGTAGAAGAAATACATTCATCAGTCAAAGAAAACACTAAAGCCAACAAAGTCATGAACCAAAATGTCCAAGAAATTTGGGACACCATGAAAAGACCAAACCTAAGAATAATAGGGGTCGAAGAAGGAGAAGAATACCAACTCAAGGGCACAGAAAATATATTCAACAAGATCATAGAAGAAAACTTTCCCAACTTAAAGAAGGAAATGCCTATGAAGATACAAGAAGCTTATAGAACACCAAACAGACTAGACCCCCCAAAAAAGTCCCCTCGCCACATAATAGTTAAACAACTAAACGTACAGAATAAAGAAAGAATATTAAGAGCAGCAAAGGAAAAAGGCCAAGTGACATATAAAGGCAAACCCATCAGAATAACACCCGATTTCTCCATGGAGACTTTGAAAGCCAGAAGAACCTGGACAGATGTAATGCAGACACTAAGAGACCATGGATGTCAACCTAGACTAATATACCCAGCAAAACTTTCAATCACCATAGATGGAGTGAACAAGACATTCCATGACAAAGCCAGATTTAAACAATACTTATCCACAAACCCAGCCCTACAGAAAGCACTAGAAGGAAAATTCCAACCTAAGGAAGTCAGATACACCCTCGAAAACACAGGCAACAGATAAAGCCACAGCAGTAAACCCCAACGTATAGAAGTACCCACACATCACCACCAAAAAATAACAGGAATGAACAATCACTGGTCATTAATTTCCCTCAATATCAATGGACTTAATTCACCTATAAAAAGACATAGGCTTACAGAATGGATACGAAAGCAGGACCCATCTTTCTGCTGCATACAAGAAACACATCTCAAATTCGAAGATAGACACTACCTAAAAATAAAAGGCTGGGAAAAGACTTTCCAATCAAACGGTCTTAAGAAACAAGCGGGTGTAGCCATCCTGATATCCAGCAAAATAGACTTCAAACTAAAATCAATCAAAAGAGATCAAGAAGGGCATTACATACTCATCACAGGAAAGATCCACCAAGATGAAGTCTCAATTCTGAATATTTATGCCCCAAACACAAGGGCACCCACATATGTAAAAGAAACATTACTAAAGCTTAAATCACATATAAAACCCCACACATTAATAGTGGGAGACCTCAACACCCCACTTTCACCACTGGACAGATCTCCCAAATTGAAACTTAACAGAGAAATAAAGGACTTAACTGATGTCATGACTCAAATGGACTTAATCGATATCTACAGAACATTCCATCCTAACAAAAAAGAATATACCTTCTTCTCAGCACCCCATGGAACCTTCTCTAAAATTGACCACATACTTGGCCACAAAACAAATCTAAACAGATACAAAAGAATTGGAATAACCTCCTGTGTTCTATCAGACCACCATGGTCTAAAGTTGGATTTCAACAACAACAAAAACTACAGAAAACCTGCAATCTCATGGAAACTGAATAATACCCAACTGAATCACCAAGGGGTTAAGGAAGAAATAAAGAAAGAAATTAAAGACTTCCTAGAGATCAATGAAAATGAAGACACCACATATCCAAATTTATGGGACACTATGAAAGCAGTACTAAGAGGGAAATTCATAGCACTAAATGCCCACATAAATAAGTTGGAGAAATCTCACACTAGAGACTTAACAGCATACCTGAAAGCTCTAGAACAAGAAGAAGCACAGTCTCCCAGGAAAAATAGACGCCAGGAAATTATCAAAGTGAGAGCTGAAATCAATAAAATAGAAACAAAGAGAACAATACAAAAAATTAATGAAACAAAGAGTTGGTTCTTTGAGAAAATCAACAAGATAGACAAGCCCTTATCCAAACTAACCAAAAGACAGAGAGAGAGCATCCAAATCAACAAAATCAGAAATGAAAAGGGGGACATAACAACAGACATTGAGGAAATCCAGAGAATCATCAGGTCATACTTCAAAAACCTCTATTTGACAAAACTGGAAAACCTAAAAGAAATGGATAACTTTCTGGATAGGTACCACATACCTAAGTTAAATCAAGACCAGATAAACTATTTAAATAGTCCAATAACCCCTAATGAAATAGAAACAGTCATTAAAAGTCTCCCAACCAAAAAAAGCCCAGGACCAGATGGTTTCAGCGCAGAATTCTACCAGATCTTCAAAGAAGAGTTAATACCAATACTCTCTAAATTGTTCCACACAATAGAAACAGAAGGAACATTACCAAACTCCTTCTACGAGGCTACAATTACCCTAATTCCTAAACCAAACAAGGATACAACAAAGAAAGAGAACTACAGACCGATCTCCCTCATGAACATTGATGCAAAAATACTCAATAAAATACTGGCAAACAGACTCCAAGAACACATCAAAACAATTATCCACCATGATCAAGTAGGATTCATTCCAGGGATGCAAGGGTGGTTCAACATACGAAAGTCCGTCAATATAATACACCATATAAACAAACTCAAAGAAAAAAACCATATGATCATCTCACTGGATGCAGAAAAGGCATTTGACAAAATCCAACACCCCTTCATGATAAAGGTATTAGAGCGATCAGGAATACAGGGAACATACCTAAACATAATAAAGGCAATTTACAGCAAGCCAACAGCCAACATCAAATTAAATGGAGAGAAACTCAAAGCAATTCCACTAAAATCAGGAACGAGGCAAGGCTGTCCACTCTCCCCATACTTATTCAATATAGTACTTGAAGTTCTAGCCAGAGCAATAAGACAACATAAGGAGATTAAGGGGATACAAATTGGAAAGGAAGAAGTCAAGCTTTCCCTATTTGCAGATGACATGATAGTATACTTGAGCGACCCCAAAGATTCCACCAAGGAACTGATACAGCTTATAAACACCTTCAGCAACATAGCAGGATACAAGATCAACTCAAAAAAATCAGTAGCCCTCCTATATACAATGGACAAAGAAGTGGAGAAGGAAATCAGAGATACATCTCCCTTTACTATAGCCACAAATGGCATAAAATACCTTGGGGTAACACTAACCAAGCAAGTGAAGGACCTATATGACAAGAACTTTAAGTCCCTGAAAAAAGAAATTGAAGAAGATGTCAGAAAATGGAAAGATCTCCCATGCTCATGGATAGGCAGGACTAACATAGTAAAAATGGCAATCTTACCAAAAGCAATCTACAGATTCAATGCAATCCCCACCAAAATACCAACACAATTCTTCACAGACCTGGAAAGAATAATACTCAAATTCATATGGAAAAACAAAAAACCCAGGATAGCCAAAGGAATCCTGTACAATAACACAACTTCTGGAGGCATCACGATCCCTGACTTCAAGCTCTACTATAGAGCTACAGTAATAAAAACAGCTTGGTACTGGCATAGAAACCGACATGTGGACCAATGGAATCGAATTGAAGACCCTGACATTAATCCGCACACCTATGAACATATAATTTTTGACAAAGAAGCCAAAAGTGCACAATGGAAAAAAGAAAGCATCTTCAACAAATGGTGCTGGCAAAACTGGATATCAACATGTAGAAGGCTGCAAATAGATCCATATCTATCACCGTGCACAAAACTTAAGTCCAAGTGGATCAAGGACCTCAACATAAATCCAGCTACTCTGAACCTGCTAGAAGAGAAAGTAGGAAGTAGTCTTGAACGCATTGGCATTGGAGACTACTTCCTAAATAGAACACCAGTAGCACAGACTCTGAGAGAAACAATCAATCAATGGGACCTTTTGAAACTGAGAAGCTTTTGTAGAGCAAAGGATACGGTCAACAAGGCAAAGCGACAGCCTACAGAATGGGAAAAGATCTTCACCAACCCCACATCTGACAGAGGACTGATATCCAGAATATATAAGGAACTCAAGAAATTAGACATCAAAATGCCCAACAGTCCAATTAAGAAATGGGCTATAGAACTAAACAGAGAATTCTCAACAGAGGAAACTCAAATGGCCGAAAGACATTTAAGGAATTGCTCAACATCCCTAATCATCAGGGAAATGCAAATCAAAACAACTCTGAGATACCACCTTACGCCTGTCAGAATGGCTAAGATCAAAAACACTGAAGACACCTTATGCTGGAGAGGATGTGGAGCTAGGGGAACTCTCCTCCACTGCTGGTGGGAATGCAAGCTTGTACAACCACTTTGGAAATCAATATGGCGCTTTCTTAGAAAATTGGGAATCAATCTCCCCCAAGATCCAGCTATACCACTCTTGGGCATATACCCAAGAAATGCTCAACCACACCATAAGAGCACTTGTTCAGCTATGTTCATATCAGCATTGTTTGTAATAGCCAGAACATGGAAACAACCCAGATGCCCTTCAACTGAAGAATGGATAAACAAAATGTGGTACATATACACAATGGAATACTACTCAGCAGAAAAAAACAATGGCATCATGAGGTTTGCAGACAAATGGATGGATCTAGAAAAAATCATCCTGAGTGAGGTAACCCAGACTCAGAAAGACAAACATGGTATGTACTCACTCATAGCAGGATACTAGACATGAAACAAGGATGAACTGTCTGCTACTCACATCACCAGGGAGGCTACCCGGAAAACAGGACCCCAAGAAAGACACAGGGATCGCCCAATGACAGAGAAATGGAATGAGATCTACATGAACAGCCTGGACATGAGTGGGGGTAATGAAAGGCGAGGGTCGAGGGAAAGAGAGCTTGGGGGAGCGGGAGATCCCAGCTGGATCAACAACAGAGAGGGAGAACAAGGAATAGGAGACCATGGTAAATGAAGACCACATGAGAACAGGAAGAAGCAAAGTGCTAGAGAGGCCCACAGAAATCCACAAAGATACCCACACAACAGACTGCTGGCAATGGTCGAGAGACAGCCCGAACTGACCTACTCTGGTGATGGGATGGCCAAACACCCTAATTGTTGTGCTAGAAACCTCATCCAACTACTGAGGGATCTGGATGCAGAGATCCATGACTAGGCCCTGGGTGGATCTCTGGGAGTCCAATTAACGAGAATGAGGAGGGTTTATATGAGCGAGAATTGTTGAGACCAAGGTTGGATAAAGCACAGGGACAAATAGCCAAATGAATGGAAACACATGAACTATGAACCAATGGCTGAGGGGTCCACACTGGATCAGGCCCTCCGAATGGGTGAGACAGTTGATTGGCTTGATCTGTTTGGGAGGCATCCAGGCAGTGGGACCAGATCTTGTGCTCATTGCATGAGTTGGCTGTTTGAAACCTGGGGCCTATGCAGGATTGTTTGGCTCGGCCTGGGAGGAGGGGACTAGACCTACCTGGACTGAGTCTACCAGGTTGACCTCAGTCTGTGGGGAAGGCTTTGCCCTGGAGGAGATGGGAATGGGGGGGGGGGCGTTGGGGGGAAGGTGAGGGGGACGGGAGGGGGGAGAACAAGGGAATCCGTGACCGATATGTAGAACTGAATTGTATTGCAAAATAAATTAAAATAAATTAAAAAAAAAAAAGAAGTCTCTGCCTCAACTTAGCTCCCAACACACTGAGCATCTCCCCTCCCAGTTTCCATCCCAGAGCCCCAGACGGAGTGTAAAAGCTTTGGAGCCCCATTCTCTCATATACCATCAATAAGTTCACTGTGCTCCCCCAAAAGAACTGACACATTGGATTCCAAACAGAAGAATATTCCTAAATATAACAAAATAAAGTAAATGGAAATGCACAAAACAAAACCACACAAAGAAAGAGCAGACAGTGTCAAACCCACTAATAAAAGAAAAATGTAGAAAAATACTAAGGAACGCCACAAACCACAGGCTTTTCACTGGAATTAGTGAAAAACTTTAATGAGTGAAGGAATTACTGGCAAAGATATAAAGAAAAAACAGTCTTTGTTGGAGAGCATGTCTTTGCACACAGTACCCATTATGCTCAATGCAGAATACTCATTGTCTACAAATGCAAACATTTATAGTTGGTCTGATGGTTGAAGCCCACAATCCTAGATATACAGGATGTTAAGGCAGGAGGATTTTCAGTCCAAAGCAATCCTGAACTACAAAGTGGGTTCAAAGCCAGTCCAGGCAACCTAATGAGATTCAATTTTAAAATATAAAGTTAAAGGAGTCCTGGGGATGTAGCTAAGTAGTAAACCTCTTATCTATAATGTTGTGACGGACCTGGGTTCAATTCTCAGGTCAAACAGTACAAAAATATTTATATGCAAAGAATTTATTAATATTTTATAAAAGATTAGAAATACTTTAACGGTCAATGAAGTGGGCTTTGCTTAATAAATTACCCATTATCAAAAGACTTAGTGTTTACAGAAATATTAATATTTAAAATTTGGGATTTAAAGCCTAAAGTAAACTAGACAGTGTCCAGCAATGTCACTTCCTTCTGCTCACAATAGTAGACATGGAACCTATTGTGGTCAGATCTTTGTTATCTGACACACGCCAGTGTCATCCGGAAAGAAGCAACTTCAATTGAGAGAACGCCTCCACGGACTTTGCTCATAGGAAAGCCTGTGGGACACTTTCTGAATTAATGACTGATGTGAGAGGGCTCAGGCTGCTGTGGGCAGTGCCACCCAGGAGCAGATGGTCCTGAGTTGAATAAGAAAGCAAGCTAAGCAGTTGCAGGAGCGAGGCAGTATATGGCATCCCTCCCTGGCCTCTGCTGCAGTTACCAGCTCCAGGTCTCCTCTTTGAGTTCTTGCCCTGACTTCCCCTCATAATGAACTACAATTGAAAGCTCAAATAAACCCTTTCCTCCCCAAGTTGCTTGTGGTCGTGGTGTTTTAACACAGTGACAGAAGGCAAAGTAAGACAGAACCTATGTAATTCTGGCCAGAATTCTCTCAAGCTGTTTTAGGAACTCTAGAGCCTGAATGTGTTCTTTCTTGTTATGTGCATGGCTGTTGAAGAATGATGCTGAGCAGCGTCTTGCAACAATAACGAACAGTGCTCTTGGGCTGAGGCCAATATTCCAACAGCAAGGAGGAAAGAAAGAACGGCAGGGGCCTGAAAGCGGTAATTAGAACCAACTTCACCTAAAGCCATATGCCTCTGATCCCTGTGGTTAAGTAAACGTACGAATTTTCTTTGCTGAAATCCATCTTAATTAAGCTTCCATTGAATATGCATAAATGACTCTAAGCAAAGACATGGTGTCTATTCCTACAATCCTTTACACTTGTTCTTCTCGACAAGAAAAGCATTTCATCCCAGACTTGTGCTTTCTTAATGTGGAACAAAAGCCACATCCTTAAAGAAAAAAATAGTTTCTGGGGACTCGGAAATAATATCTGTAAATGTAGCAATGAATTTAAAACCATGTCTTGGACACACAAACTCTTTCAATGTTTTTCAATAAATAATTTTTTTTATATCAAGAGTAGTAATTTATGAACTCAGAAGTTACCATTGACTAAAGCAGGTTAGAGATTCAGTCTCCACTTGGTTCTTCAAACACACTGAGTTATCTATCATCTGAGGGAGCTGAAGTGACCTTTGTGGGGAGGGCACTGAGGATTAAACTTAAGGTCTGAGGCAAGCTTAAGGAATAGCCTAGCAACCTGGGACTCTAGTAGTCTTGAGCTTTGTACCCATACACCCAACTATGAACAATGCACCTAGACAACTGTTTGCTTTTTAGGAAGCCCACCTGCTTTATGCAATGAAAACAAGTTATACCCCATAGAAATCTGTCCACAATATCCTGTTTCTATTCAAACACATCGTGGAATATAGTCTGTGAAGTAAGGGCAGTGTGTCAGTCTAGCCTAAACTGATCTTGGGTACGTGTACCATAAGTTATGTCCTGAAGTGAACTTTTAGGGAATCCCCTATTTATTATCATATGCCTATGTATAAATTGGCATAAATATGATAGAAACCAGATGCATTATGAGAAGGGATATACACAGTAGAGAATTGATTGTCTGACTTAATCTGTTAGTAAAAGAGAGCTACTCTCACTATGCCCCTTAGGAACCAAACTCTCCCTTCTCCTAAACCCCATAAACAGAAGCTCCAACAGAAACCAGAACTGTGAATACCCTCACTCACGTAACCTGATGTCAATCTTAACACTGTATTCTGATCTGTTCTATAACTTTGTTTTTGAATGAAGCTTCCTTGCTACTTTGCAATATGTGTGACTCTATTTAATTCTTGAATAAGAGGCCAGGACCCTGGAAAAATCCAGTTCAGACCCTGACCATGGGTAATAGGCCTCGCAACTGTCAAGCATGCTCCTCCACAGAGCTTCTGCCCCAGCTACTTACGCTGTTTTTCAAAAACAGTCTCATGAAGCTCAGGCTGGCCTTGCACTCCATATGTAAGCTAAGGATGGCCTTGAACTTATAATCGTCCTGCCGCTACCCCCTGAGAATTGGGATTACAGGCCTGTACCAGCATGCACAGTATATGTGGTATTGGGGAATCACACCCAGGACTTGGACATGCTAGGCAAACACAGCACCAAATGAACTACCTCCCTATGTAGAAGTAACTGTTAAAAGTTCTCCCAAGGCTGTGAGTGCTCAGCCCTAAATGTGATTTCTTTATCAAAGCTCCCTCCCCTCCCCACCTGCCAAGGCTCAGGAAACATCAGTAAGTGAGGAGGCAGAAAGAATGTAAGAGCCAATGGCAGAAGTTCTGTGAAATGTTGTCTTCAGAACATGCCAAGGCTGTTGCACCTATTGACTTACAGAAACTAGTGGTTACCTGCACAAGATTCGCTCAAAATCAAGCCAGACAAAATTCTGTCATAGATGCTAGGGTGTCCACCATTTCCAGAGGAGCTATTGGCAATCACTAGATGTCAGGGGAGAGAATCGGTCTCCTCTGTGGGTTTAGCCACTAGTAGTTTAGTCCCATGTTCGGTGGCTAGCCCCAGACCCATGTACATATTGATGGCATTATTGGACTTGTTAGGTTATCAAAAAGAAGAGAAGGAGGAAGGTGTGGAAGAAGAAAAGGAGGAAGAGGAGAAGGAAAAGGACAATGATGACAGGAAGAAGGAGGAAGAAAAAGAAGGTGATAACAGGAAGTTGGGAGCAAGACATGTTGGAGGAGATGGGATCCAAAGTGAAGTGGAGGGGGAAATGTGGGTGAATACAATCATATTTCATTGTAAATGTGTGTGAAATTCTCAAAGAATAAAAAATTATAGCAAGTATACAAATAGGTTTTCTTACGCAAAATTCAGTATATCCATGAGGTTTTCTCTCTTATTACTGTTCCCTTTGTTGAGTAGTCATCATAGTACCTAATCCACAGTGAGACTGGGTGATCTTAGAAACAATAGCAAACCATTCCAGCCAGAGAACCAAAGCTCTCACAATGGTCTGACACTTCAGGACCTCCTACTCTGTGCATAAATCTCACAGCACGCAGTAACACTGGAAGGACCCTCGTCAGCGTTCTTCTCATAGCTAAACACAAAACCAGAGCAGAGCTCAGATTCTGACAGAAAGACTTTTACATGTTAAATAAAACTGCAGTCATTGAGAAAGTCATTTAATACTACTTTTAATATCAACCTACTCTGCCCTTGCTGTTTTCATATACACAAACGCACAGGGTCCGCTCGTTATCACTTGGAGGGCTTTTCTTATGAGGCTAGGAGAAGGCTCATCCCATCTGCCTCCACACTGCAGAAGCCAGGACGGGAAAAGGAGACTGTGGAAAACGGATAATTAATTACCTATTGTATTTTTCCCCAGCTCTAGTCCAGGAGAAGGATTTGTCAATATCAACTGAAATTTTTCATCTCCTTCTGGAATATCATCGTCCAGAATCACAACATCCACATGTTTATACCTTTCTCCATCAGCAAAATGAAGAATCTAATCAAAAAGATAAAAGAAAAGACCACGTACATGAATTCATTCTGAGTTTTCATGAGATGTTTAAAAAGCAATGCCATATAATTGTTAGTGTGGAGAATGAGCTATTTTAGGGGCTGGCGAGATGGCTCAGCAGTTAAATGTTTTGGCTGTTCTTTCAAGGGACACAAGTGGGGTCTCAGAACCTTCATCATGCAGCTTGTAAATTCCTGAAACTCTAGCTCCAGATATCTGATACCATCTTCTGGCACGCGTGTGCAAGTACATATGCAAACACACACACACACACACACACACACACACGCACGCACGCACGCACGCATGCACGCACACAATTTTATATGCTCTCCTTGTTTAAATTTAAATTGAAAATATTTCAAGTGAAAGTTACAGAATAGAAGAAAGCAAGCATTTGGTTAAGGAACAAAGGCAATAAAAAGACAAAGATTTTTAAAGGATATTTCAAGGGCTTGAAGTGTCTTAGTAAATTAAAACAAAGAAAGAATGGAGCAGAGCATACATTTTCCAGAAGCATCTGATACACTCTGGGAAAGTCTAATAATTAACATTTTTAATATATGATCTGGTATTCTTCAGAATTAAATACTGCAAAATATAGTGAACTTGGAGTAACATTTAGAACAGAATTAAAACTTAATTCAACTACTTACTACAGCAGAGAGAACTATATAGAATAGAGATCTTATGCCTTGTCTCACTGTGGAGTAGCCTACACAGTAGTTACTAAGATTAATTTATTCATGCACCTACATCACTACAATTCTCGAAGAACAGTGATTGTAAATGACCATCATCGATTATGCAGAGCCCTACCTGTGGAGTGCAAATGTAATCCAGCCCCATCTGAGCCTCTAGATTCTGGGCATACATAAACAAGGAAACCTGGCCAAGGGCCTCTCTGCTCCTCTCGGCTACCAATGTTACAATGCCATGGGTTTCATTCACTTCAAATCTGGAATAAAGAGAATAGACTCATTTTTCTCTCATGACTTGTTTGGTAATTGTGAAGAACCCAGATTAAGAAAGGCACTTACACAGCCCAGGGCTTACCTGCTACGCTGCCATTCAATTACACCTTGGGCACCATCATTGGCATCGATGATGATCTGGGCAGTCAAGCCTTCTGAGTCTGATAAGACAGAGACGTATTGAATGAATATAAGTTAATATAAATGTCATTTAAACTATAGTTCAAGCCACTGTCTGGCACAGAATTTAAAGAACGAAGTTATATACATTTTTATGTATAGGTATTGTAGGTAGTGAAAAATATTTAAGGAAATAAAAAACAGTGCTGGTGACATCAGAAAAGAAATATTTTTATTACCAAGAATTACTGATGTATAACTACTCCACTAAGAGCAGCGTGGCATCGCAAGCTACAGGTGTTACAGGTTCGTTTTGAATCAATGAAACAGTATTTACATCTCTGTTGTATCTTAGGAGGGAGGAAATGGTACAGGTGGAAAGAGCAGACCAGACAAGAGAAAAGAAAAACAACCTTGAAAGAGAAAGGTAGATGGTCACAGAAAAATACCTGTGTCAGAGAGTGACACACAAGGGAGATTAATGCAAACGGCGAGGGAAACGGTTTGATAGGGCGGAAGTACAGCAGGAAGATTAATGCAAACGGCGAGGGAAACGGTTTGATAGGGCGGAAGTACAGCAGGAAGATTAATGCAAACGGCGAGGGAAACGGTTTGATAGGGCGGAAGTACAGTTCTCTTCTCTGTATTGTATTCCATCCATTCAGCTACACATAGCTACTCTTCTACCTTAAAACATTGATTCTCCCGTGTGTGTGTGTGTGTGTGTGTGTGTGTGTGTGTGTGTGTGTGTGTGTGTGTGTGTGTGTGTATACTGTATCCTTTAGTTAAGGACAATTATCATGGCGGCTTAGGTGTAAAAAGGAGTAAGAAGACCATTGTCTTTACACTGAAGAGAACAATACTGTTCAGGAGACAGTATAAGATCAGAATTTAGATCCACTGGACTACCAGCTTACAGCCAGACACCTAAAAATCACAGTGTGCTGTTAAAATATATATAGAAGTAACATTATATGGACTCAATAGGTTATATTTGTGAATATATGTATTAAAAATACATATATATTTTTGCAAAAACAATTGAGGAAACAAGCCATGAATTTGAAGGAGAGCAGGGAAGAGGATTTGGGAGGGTCTGGAGGGAGGAAAAGGAAGGGAGAAATCTTAAAATTAAATTACAATCTCAAAAATAAACAATAAGTATTTTTGAAAGGAGAGTGAATTCACAGATTATTAAAGTTAAATTTTTAGCTTAAAAGAAGAAAAAACAGCTCTTTCGTGTTCTGGTTGTAATTCGAGGCATATGCAAAATGGGGGATGTAAGAGACGGCAGTCCTAACACACGGAACAGGAAGAGCTCTACTCGAGCTGCCACCGAACAGGAGCCGCGGGAAGACACAGCGCTGGGGAGGCTCTCCTAGCATGAACAGGAGCCGCGGGAAGACACAGCGCTGGGGAGGCTCTCCTAGCATGAACAAGGAGCCACGGGAAGACACAGCGCTGGGGAGGCTCTCCTAGCATGAACAGGAGCCGCGGGAAGACACAGCGCTGGGGAGGCTCTCCTAGCGTGAACAAGAGCAACCTTGGATCACTGCTTGACATAAAGAGCTTAGTCATTGGAATAGCTAAGAATTAGCCAAGGACATATAGAAGACTGGTTATTATTTTCCAAGTTGTTCCATTAAGCCTTAGAAATGAGTCCTCGGGCCACTACCCCTGTCCAAGCTCCCTGCTGTGCCTCCTCCTCCAGGGCTCACTCCCCTCTGTCCTGTAGACATACTGCCCATGGCAGGATCAGTGGGACTGACTGACCCTGATGCTTCACTACCACCCCGCACACGTCACATATGTTCCAGAAGGACATGGGATACAGCTTATTGAAGGGTCTAAATAAGCTTCTACTAAGGTTCAAGTTTTACCTTTCAGTCTGTAATGAATTAAGTTTTATAAAAGCGTGAAAAGAAAAAAGATCAAAGGTCAGAAAAGCAGAAGCGGAAAACA
This sequence comes from Peromyscus californicus insignis, assembly GCF_007827085.1. Classification (NCBI taxonomy): domain Eukaryota; kingdom Metazoa; phylum Chordata; class Mammalia; order Rodentia; family Cricetidae; genus Peromyscus; species Peromyscus californicus. The sequence continues at coordinate 71,168,505 of NW_026294480.1, read as the reverse complement.
CAAAATACATGTTTAACTTAAAAAAAAATAAAGTGGGAAGCTTATGAAAATAGCTAATTATGTTTTTAAAAGAAAATGAAAGAAAAATACTTTGAAAGAAGTACTACTACTTTGCAGATTGCAGATTTGGCTATACATAGTTGTAAAATTCAAAGAGCATCACAATAATTATTGCCTTTACATTGTTGTACACAATTGTAATAATAGTCTCTAAATTAGAATAAGTCTAAAATGCTCATCATATTTCACACAGCTAAAATTAGAAAACATAACAAAGAACACTTCTGACTTTAAAATGAAGTCACTTCATTCCATTTGAAGTCAGTAAAAAGATTCACAAAAGAGAGTCACCCTACCTAGTCTGGGAGGAAACGAAGTTAGAGGAGCCATAATGAGATCAACATGAGTTAAATTCACCAAGAAATATTCTTTTAGTTCCGGTATATCATCCTGCAGAAGTTACAATCATTGAAAAAAAAAGCCTTAATTATTTTTAAAGGAATTATTCCTTATAAGCTGCTTTTTAAGTTATACTACAAATGCATATGTATAAACAGCAAATATATTATAGAAAACAAATGCACAGTAAAAGTATTTAATTAGAAAATATAACTATAATAGTGTTAAACTTATATAGAAGTTATTAGGTTGAACACTATGAAACCACCTCAAAATTATAACACTTTAAGCACAGTTTATAAGCAAACCAACTATCTAACTATATGAACCTAATTCTTTTAAATACAACATAAGCAAAAGGTGTCAATTTCCCCACTACCTGCTCTTCAGAATGAGGAATGGAATGATGTTGTAGAAGCAATGAAGCTTTGCAACAGGAAGGCTGAGAACGACCTCTGGAATTTGAGGTAAGCTGTTTACATTCCAAGGCCTCAAATTTACAGTGCTTTTTAATGGAGAAATAATAACCACACTGGCATTGTTTGTGGGTAATGATTTAAAATAGTGTATGTGGAATATCCAGCTTCAAGGAATCCTTTGAAAGTGATAGTGATGATTATTAATCAGTAGTCCCACAATTAACAATGAAAACAAAGAAGATGCACTAAACATAGGAGAAGTAAAACCCATGTCAGAAGTGACTAACTGGCTGCTAATGTTTATAAGATTTATACAGAAACTGTGTGTGTGAACTGAGGTATATATAGATAGACAGATATATATATATATATATATATATATATATATATATATATATATATATATATAGAGAGAGAGAGAGAGAGAGAGAGAGAGAGAGAGAGATGATAAATAGGTAGAGAGATGGAGAGATAGAGACATATAGATACAGACAACAGATAGTCTAAAATATCAATACATAAATACCAACATGTTTTTCAATTTATTGGAGACATTTCCATGTGAGAAAACAAGAAGCTAAAAACTGATTTCTAGACAGGCCTGAGGATCTGGGCAAACATGAGCAGCAACCCTCCCTTACCACACCCTACTGTGGGGCGGTTGGTTTTTTTGGTCTTTTAATGGGTTTTGGGTCTGGGATAATTTTCATTGATTAGGGGGGTTGGTTACAAGTTGTTGTCAAGGGTTAGGAAAAAGGCTAAGCAAAGGAGATTAGATTTAAGGTTCTTGTTAAAAAAAAAAGAAAGAAAGAAAGAAAGAAAGAAAGAAAGAAAGAAAGAAAGAAAGAAAGAAAGAAAAGAAAAATGTAAATACTTTACATTGGATTGTTTTATATTGTATACAAATTATATATATTGAAATTGATATTGTTAGAAAATGTTATATATATTTTTCTAATTGTACCGTTCATCTAACAATGTAATGCAATTTTCTGATCCTTGAATGTTATTACCAACTATTAGGATATAAAGAAATGAAAGTTAGTAGTTAGATATTATAATAGAACTTGTAGTTATATTAGGTATGTTTTCAAGATTGAGTAGATATATTTTAGATAGACAGGTTATCTTCAAACCCTTCAGAGATCTACAGAATATGGCATTTAAAATGTTTTAATAACTTAGAAAATTTTTCTTTTTGTTATGATTATGAGACATGTCAGCTCCTGGCAGTACCAATCTACTTCAGAGAAAATATGGGCATTGAAGAAACTGCATATGGAGTTAACTTTCATTGTGGCAAAAGTTAGCCACTGGACAACAAAGTATCCTCGAATCAACAGGACAAAATGGACAGACAGGACATAAAACAAAGGATTACTGATTCTTGCCAAAACAAGTGTGGTTATGGCTTTATCAAAAGGCATCTTCTGAGGCCAGGACAATATGGCACCATCCCTGAAGTGGCCTTCGCAATTCGAAAAAGGTACAGTGCCCTTTTCTTCGAAGGCAGCTGAACAGGCAGTGGGCCGATGGCCTCTGATGTGCAATGGAACAGCAGCTGAAACAGTTATTCTTGAAGAGTAACTAAGCTCACGCCTCTCAATAGTAGACTGGCATTTGATAGAGGGATATGGAGAAGAATGGGATGCTGAGATGAAGCCATATATACACAGCCAAGAAGAATGGACAGCTGAATTAAAAAACCATCAACAATTTCCAGAATTTAAAATCCTGAATCATGACATGACACTAGTGGAATTCAGGTGTTTCTGGTACATGGACTACTCTCACTCAATGTGAGGTTGAACTGTTGACCTTGTGTACATCCTACTTCACAAATGAGTCTGTCAGATATGCTAAGCCTATAGGCTGAAGATGATGCCCCAGCACTTCAGAGAAACCTCAGGTGACTGTCCAGACAGCTGTCTGTTTCTGTCAACTCACAAATTTTTTGGAAGTTGCTTATGTGCACTTCCTGTTTTTATTTTTGTTAGCTAATATTATTTCCTTCTTGGGTCTCTGAGGGAGTTGAAGATTAGTTAGTTATAGTTGAAGGTTAGTTAGTTATAGTTGAAGATTAATTAGGATACATTTTGGACTTACCAAAATAGGATAGATAATGAAATTATTTTCTCTGAATTTGTCAAATACAAATGGACTAGACATTGTTTAGGTATTTATTACTTGTATATATTGTATATAGTTATTATCCTTTTGTATATAGTTTTTCTTATATTAGTTATAAGCTTTTTCTTTTTTTTCCTTTTTATTAAAATAGAAAAGGGGAAATATGGTGATACTTTATTTGTATTAAAATGTTATTTGTATGTTAATAAATAAAGTTGCCCGGGGGTCAGAGCTATTAGCATGTCATAGGAAAGCAGGGCAGTGGTAGCGTACGCTTGTAATTCCAGCACTTGGTAGGCAGAGCTGGGTAAGTCTCTGTGTGTTCAGGGATACAGCCATTATTGGATACACATGCCTTTAATCAATACCAATCATGGAAAACCTGGAGGCCTATACAGACAGGTCGTGAGGAGGTGGTCATGTGGTTGGGTTTACAACCAATGAGAAGGCAGGACAGGAACTCTATATAAAGACTTTAACACAGGGGTAGCTCTGGTTCGGAGAGGTAGGACCACCGCAGGAGGAAGGGTAAGGTTTTAGCTCTTAGCTCTGACCTCTTGTCTTTCTTCTTTGCATTGGTTCTGTGTTTCTTATTTAATAAGAAGGTTGGATACATCTACAGACTACAGTTGTCTGAGTCTGTATGTCGGGCCTGCTCGGTGTTAAACTAGCACGGCTTAGAGAACAAGGGTTGAAAATGAGCAAACAGAGAAGGCCGTGCAAGGGAGCATCCCTGCATCCCTGCTCACAAAACTAGACTTGGAGGTGGGGGCAGGGTGGGGGAGAGTGCATTTTTACTTTAAAAGCGCACATAACCAGGGAGCAAGTCTGTGTGTGTGTGTGTGTGTGTGTGTGTGTGTGTGTGTGTGTGTGTGTGTGTGTGTGTTTATAAGGTGTATTTATAGTGTATAATTAGCTACATTAACAGATCAGGCTTTTATAATGATTGTTTAGAAGTTTTGTCAGATCCTTCACCTGTTACACACTGACATGAGAGTGCCTTTCATTCTTGGATTTAGTTTTTTTGTGTTGCAATGGGCCACAGTGCAGTGGAAATAACAACTAATGTCACAGGGTATATAGCCTATATTACTAATAATATTGTACAAAGCCCCTGACAGAATAAAAGCTTGAAAATCGAACTTGAAAATACAAAATGACAGAAACGTATTTCCAAATACATAGTCATTCTCAGCACTAGACCATATACCATCTTCACTCTTTCTGTTTACAATCTTCCCATGACTGCCTAGAAGTCCATGTACACAGTTGAACCCAAATCCCCAAATGACACAAGATTTCATGCTATGAAACTCATTGACGGTGCAATTCAGTCACCACTGATGAAGTCTGGCCATAACCTTGTTTTCTGCCATCAGCCTCTAGAGAGTTTGCCATTCTCTGATTTAACTATTCTTTCCCACAAAGACTATGATCTACATGAACCTGTGGGTTCAGTGAATCCTTTGACATTATCAAAATACTCCCTCGGAACCTCTTAGGCCAAAGCCACTTTGGAAATATCTATCACACAATGTTTCTATAATAAAACGCACAACAGCACACTGGCCAGTCTAAACACAAATGGAGATCCCGAGGGGGATCTGAAAGAAAAAAATATCAGGGAAAGCAATAACCTGATTTAAAGCCACAAGCAGGGGAGACCAAACAGATGGAGTCTCAGAATCTCTACCCACAGTAGAGCTTTCAAGTTTTGAAGAAAGTTTACAAATATTAAAGACAATGATACTTAATATAGAGACAACTAAAAAGTGTTATATAATCTTAGTCATCATGAAAATTGCTACCTCTAAATACGAAGTTACTAGAAATCGCTAACCACATTACACCGTTTATGTTATACATAGAATGTTCTATCCATTTCTACTTTCTGTGTAATCATTTAGGCTTATTATAAGATGATGGAAACAGCACTGTTTACCTCAAGAATGGTGATGTTGATGGCTGCTGTTGTCTCCCCTTCTTCTAAAACCAGAAAGCCCGTCACAGGGACAAAGTCAACCTCTGGCTCCGCTGGCGTTCCTTCTGTTTCATTTCTCAGACTCCCTAGTCCAGGAACGGTGGCGTACGTGACATTGATAGCTCCTGAGGGAAATTGTCAGAAAAAGACTTTGTGATTATCTACACCTTTATAACTGTCTCACCGTGAACTCTTCCCTTTTATTGTAAGTCCCATACCTCACTCTTGCACATGCGTACGACCTCCACATGTGTTAGAGCACAGGGATGGTCTACTATCGTCAAGATGCAGGCCCTGCCTCTGGACTTGCAGTTTGGCTATGGGACTTGTGTTGGCCAAACAGGGCAGGGTAAAAGTGCTGATGTCGTCATTTTAAGCCCATACCCGGAGGGCCTGGCATACTTTCATTTGCTTTATTATACCTTTACTTGTCCCAGTAGAATAATGAAAAGCATGAAGAACAGCCACATAGGCCAAGCCCATCCTAGTAAGCAGACCCCAGAGCAACCCACTGCCCTCTGCCCTGGGACTGAACGGCTGTTTGGGCCACAGCATCTCTGTGAAAACAGATAATCCCTTTAACTTGTGTAAAAAATAAAGAAGTTACAAAGTTCTGAACATCATTTGCTTTCATGGATTTAAAATAGAATTTTAAAAATAAAACAAAATTTCTAGGCCCTTGCCTAGGAACCCCACTTACCACTTATTCCAAAGGAATACAAACCTAGAGATCCAAACTCTCTGTTGATGAACAGTTGAATTGTTACATTAGCCTCTTGTAGTAAAACAAATCTTGAGGAGAGAGCAAAGTTTAAAACGCCATGAGGCTCATCACTGGCTTCGACCGTCAGTACGGCTGCGTATCCCTGGCCGTCAAGCAGAGCGACTCCCGCGGGCAAGACTCCTAAACATATCAAGGAGCCCATCAGGAAGCCAAATGGTCTTGTCAGAAACTTCAGAATTCTTAAAACACTGTGTGTTTGCTGAGCCTGTGAAGCCTAGCCAGTGCCCACGCCCCTCCCAGAAATCACCAGGCTGGCAAACAGTATGCACCCCATTTTCCTTCCACTCAACCAACTGTGAACTCTTCTATGTGGATGTTATTGTCATTATTGAATATACTGGTTGTCTGAATTACAGAAATTAATAGACAAGAAAAAAATCCTACTCGAGAAATTTGCTAAAAAATGGACAAATTTAAATTACCCATAAACAGTAATTGGTACAAAACTCTAAATTGGTTTTCTAACATAAAAACAAATTCATAAACTTTTATCTTTAGAAATATATTTTCTTCAATAAATAAATATCCTGCATGTCACACAGCCCTCCTTAGGCTGAGGTAGAAGATCGTGAGTTTGAAGATAACTTGGACTCCATGAAGTTGAGGCCAGCCTGGGCTACGTAACAGAACCTTGTCTCAGAAAGCTAACCACTGCACAGCAGAACATTTAAAATCATTTTTATACTTGTTTGTGTTGTGTATGATTATGGGTGGGTTCTTTCGTGCGTGCATGTGTTTGTGTGTGTGTGTGTGTGTGTGTGTGTGTGTGTGCCACAACAGTGGACATGTGGACATCAGTGAAAACCACGGATCTAGGTCCTCTCTTTCTACTTATTTGGGACAAGGTCTTTTTTTTTTTTTTTTTTTTTGCCACTGTATATGCCAGACTAGCCAGCATGTGAGCTCCCAAGGATTTTCTTTTCTCCGTCTCCCACCCTGCTATAGGGATGCTTGGGATTAGAGGTATGTACAGCCACGTCCAGCTGGGTTCTGGGTATCTGAGCTCGGGTCTTCTGTCACACAGCAAGCACATCGGCCACTGAGCCATCTTCCCAGCCCTATGCAGCAAAACTTCTAGAGTAGTTTCCTTCAGCCCATAAGGATAAGTGTTTACATGCCATCCTAGAAGGGTTTTTTTCTTCAGTATAATATTTATGTGGGACAGATAGTATTTAAAGTAACCTCTTCTAAAAGACAGGATCTCACTTTGTAGTTCTGGCTGGCCTGGCACTTACAATGTGAGACAAAATCTCACAATCCTCCTGCCTCAGCCTTCTGAGCACTGAGATCGCAGATGTACAGCACCATGATCTCCAATGTAACATTCTTTAGACCTACCTGTTAAACATACTGATAGAAACTATCTCATTTCTCTCTTTTCTGAAATGAAAATACCAAGGAAAAGTTCAAAAATGAATTCTAAATTACCTTGGGTCTTGACATCATACAGAACGACATGGTAAACTTCTTTCTCCTCAGGAATATTGTCATCCAGCAAATGTACAAATATTGTTTTATTCAATGTCCCCTGTGCCAAACAGAGAGAAACACCATGCTTGTATTGTTACTGTGCATAAATTCTCTCCTGCTTTCATTGGCCTTGTGCTTATGCTGTGCAGTCAAACATAGCTTCATTTGAACCAAACATTGTCTTAGAAATTAATTAAACAGGAACCACTGACTCATGAGGAAGCAGGTTTAACGCATAGAGACACTAACTGGACATTCTGACCACTGAGCAAATCATTTTAAATCTTAATCAATGACTGATGTATATGAGAAAGCAGCATCATGAAGAGATCTTTGTAGGAGTGATGACAGAAAAAAAAACTGAGAAAAAAAATACTGAGGGGTTTCAGTCATTAGATGCTCAACCCAGTGCACAAGGTGACAGGACATGGCTTCGGCTCTGCATCAAAGCAGCAGAAACGAAGACAAAAGCTAACTGCACCAAGGAAGAACAAGGTAGGTAAAAGGTGGACAAAATGATGATAAATACAGTATAGTGGTGTTCGATTTCTACTGTTTTCCTCAAAATGCTGCACGTTCTTCTAAAAATGTATGGCAAACTTTTCTTCATGATATTACCTCAGAGAAAAAGAGTTGGCCTGTCAAGTTAGCAAAATTGACTTCTAGATTTTGTCCAACAATTTTCCAGTCAACAGTGACATTTCCTCGACCAGGGGGTGTTCTGATCACATGGAACTGCAAAATTTCTCCTGCAAGTAAAAAATGCAGATTATAAGCACTTACTGGGAATGAAATTAATGTTTGAACTCAACAAAACCCAAACTCAAGCATGCAACTCTTTTGGGTCCTTTTCTAAAAACATAACAGAACTGTTCTGTTGTGAATCTTCCAGGTGCTTTACACATCTTGTTATTCATCAGCACAGAGATCCTCCTTCCAAATACTTTCTGTGGGTAGAACTTCAGGAAATACAAGATGTATTACAAAAGTTGAGAAAGCAGCTGGTAAAATGGGAAAGAAACTTGTAAGCACTCCAAAACATGCAGCAGAACACGGTCTTCCGTAACACTACAACTCTATAGTCAAAACTAGTAAGGACACAAGGGAATTCCTTCTTCGTTTCCCCAAAGGACACAAATTCCTTACCCCAGTACACAATGTGACTTAATACAATGCATGCATGAAAATGCTTGTAGATATCTCAAAATCACATTTGTTTAGGTTGTAACTTACATATATCACCAAGGATTTTGTTTTGTAAAAGGAAATACAAGGAAAGGAGTCAAATCTGTCCATCTGTCACTTCAGCACAGTTACATTAGCATTCCCTAGTAACAGGTTAAGTATTTCCCTTTCTTGGCTTTTATCAACATGCAACATTTTACAAAACTTAAGAAAATTACTAGTCATTTCTTTCAAATTGCTGAAAGGGCAAAGGAGGCTATTTGGAACTATGCTGATGGCTACATGGCTTGCTAAAATGATGCTCAAATTGCTTATTCTGCATAATGATAAATATAAGTTGCAGTACACTATGAACAACATCATTGAAGTTATAATGAAACAGGAATCAGTATTATTTTAAAAGGTTTGAAGAACACATCTTTATTTGTAGTTTGTAGCACAAAAATAAAATTGAAATACACAAATATTCACTTAAGATGCCATTTAAAAAAACAGCTTTTGTGTATCTTAGCAATCTTCCAACACTTTTCAAATAAGAGTAGAAATAAAATATGAACACCACATTCTAATCTTTTTCAAACTACCACATTTCTAAACTTCTAAACATAATCAATCTAAACACATATTTCTTCATTTTTATTTTTGGTATTTCTGGAGAAACCCCACCAAGGGGTCTCAGATATGCTAGACAAGCACACACTGAGCTACAGCTTAAGGCCCCAAAACATTATATCTAGTATAAATTTCTTAAATTAAAATATTGTGGCTCAATTCATTTAAAGACTACAAATTACGAATAAACTGCAATAAAATTGTACTACTAAGTCTAAACACAAAATTTTATTAAAATGAATTATTTGTGGGCAGTCAGGAATTATAAGGCAAAACACTAGAAAGATTTTTAAATCCATATTAAGTATTTTAATACAAAAGGACTTAGTCATCATTACTTTAGTAGGCTGTTTTTGGTTGTTTTCTTGTTCAACACATAGGAAAATTGATGATCACGAGAATACTTCAAAGAGTTAAGAGTAGCTGAAAGTACACAATCAGTTACCGTTGCCCAAGCATCATTTAACAGGTTTACATGTGTATAATCCATATGGACAAACACAAACATGAACTCCTAGAGATGCTCCTCTATGCAGCACAGAGAGCTTCCTTCCGAGCGTATCTGTACTGCAGGCAGAGGGAGAGCTTTGCAGTTATTGACATGTTTTATGGGTAGTGTCAATGACAAGGTTTCTAGAGTCATGGTGGGCAAACTTTCCAAAATCCCCAAACCTGACACTACTTTAAAAACACTGAGAATTTCAAGAAGTGCAAGAAGACTTGCAAGAAAGACGGGCAGGTCAATGACTGTCCAGCTTGACGGGGATCCTTTACTCTTACTAAAAGGTTGAGTCTGTTTAGTTGTATACAAAGATATGGGAATAAAGACACCATTCTGCGATGAAAAGAAAAATAAAACGCACAGAAGAGGAAACCAGTAAAAACCTCCCTTCAAGCCTGCCCCACGTAACACTCAGTGTCTAACACTACTCCATGAGCATCTGCTCTGGAAATGATCTATTGGCAGAAACACAGTATAAAGCTTGCCATTCAATTTTCTAAGCTGTAATGAAAACGAAGGACATGGTTCTGCCTCTTTCAGGAAGACTCCCAAGATCTAAAGTCACTGAAATTGCCTCCTGGGAAAAGGAACTCATATGTCGGAGGTGATCTTCACAAGGTGACACTCAAAAAACAGCCATGGAAAAAGGAAACAGACCTAGGAGGCCTTTGCCTTCCAAATCTGGCAAATAACTGGAGGGAACCCTGAGAGAGGACATGCTCTGATATCCAAATATGAACATTTCATGGGATCCTGAACCACCTTCTGTGGTGATATATTGTGTACCCTAATAAACTTTACCTGAGGATCAGAGGACAGAACAAGCCACTAGATTAAACATAGAAGCCAGACAGTGGTGGCATACACCTTTAATCTTAGCACTTGGGAGGCAGAGATCCATCCGTATCTCTGTGAGTTCAAAGCCACCCTGGACTACATGAGATTGACTCCACCTAAGAGAGAAACAGAGCCAGGCAGTGGTGGCACACATCTTTAATCCCAGCACTTGGGAGTCACACACCTTTAATCCCAGCACTAGAGAGGTTGAGGCAGGAAGTGATAGAGGAGACAGGAGCTGAAGGCTTTTCTGCAGAAGTGTCCCTTTCAGCTAAAGGGTCTTCCAGGCTGAGGAGCTGGTGAGGTAAGGTGAGGTGGCTGTGGCTTGATCTGTCTCTCTGATCTTTCAGCATTTACCCCAATATCTGACTGACTCAGTGTAGCTAGAGTCCACCACACAGCTTAATGTGCCACTTATAGAGGCCTCATTCCCGCCATACTGCAGGTCAAGCATGCATGCCAGGAACCCGCCATAGTAGCTCAAACACACAGGCTGCCGCTAGCTTAAAAGAGACAACTAGGAGCTGTTTTTAGCTCCGTTTTAGAATCTTTTTTCTCAGGTTTTAGGTGGAAACTCGTGCCCCACGTTGGGCGCCATTTGTAGCTAGAGTTTTCCTGCCTGGCCCACAGTCAGGACAAACTCTCTCACCTGCCAGTCCCACAGCCCCTCAGACCGAACCAAGTAAACACAGAGACTTATATTGGTTACAAACTGTATGGCCGTGGCAGGTTTCTTGCTAACTGTTCTTACAGCTTAAATTAATCCATTTCCATTAATCTATACCTTGCCATGTGGCTTGTGGCTTACCGGTACTTTACATCTTCCTTGTCCTGATGGCAGCTGGCAGTGTCCCTCTCACCCAGCTTCCTGTTCTCTCAATTCTCCTCTCTGTTAGTCCCACCTATACTTCCTGCCTGGCCACTGACCAATCAGTGATTTATTCATTGACCAATCAGCAACACATTTGACATACAGACCATCCCACAGCAACTCAGGGTTTTTTTTTTTTTTTGAAAGACCAATTTAGCAATTTGTGTTACAACCTTCCATATCTTGTTGAGGCATGCATGATCTCACCTGCCAGGGTCTATACAACACTGGAAAAATCATCCAACATGAAGTCCACACAGCCACCCAAAGCCAGAGGAGTGACTGTGTACGTGTGTGTGTGTGTGTACGTGTGTGTACGTGTGTGTGTGTGTGTGTGTGTGTGTGTGTGTGTGTGTGTGTGTGTGTGTTTATTTTGAAGGTCATTTTAAAAATGAAGTTGAAGACAATCTGAAGAGGAACACAGATTTTTCTCATTAAATAAGTATGGTGAATAAATGAAAATGTAGGAACTCTGCTCTGTCCACTGCAACTCCAGCAATAAATTCTAGTTTCTGGAGGTTCTTATGGTTCTAAAATGGAGGGGAACCATGACAATTAATACAGTTCACATAAATCTACAGCCACAGTCTCAGAGTGAGGATTTTCTGACTGGATTTAATTACTAATTTAGTTTAATTACTAATTCCTCTTCATTGTATTTGTTGAAGACTTGTGCCTGTCAGAACAAAAATGACCACAATATGCTTTCAGATGAAACTCATTCAGCCCCAAAAGAATAGAGGTCTGGGCTCTGCAGATTCTCTGAGATGCTACGGTAGCCACCAGCAGATGCTGCTCCTTCAGGGGTCTTCCACCCACCATTCCTATCACTACTTAAACAGTCACAGAATAAGCTTGCAGGACATGATTGTCTTACAGTTTAAAAACACCATCAGTAGATGCTGGGTGCCTATGTACTCTTTAATACATATTGTAATTAAATCTTCTAGAATTTTATACACTGTATTCTGGTTGTATTTGCCCCCTTCCTCCAGTTCCTCCCAGATCCACCCCCATCCCTTGCCCACCCAGCTTTGTGTCTTCTTTAAAAATAAAAAAATCCAGCAGGGCATGGAGGTACATGACTTCAACACCAGAACTCAAGAGGCAGAACCAGGTGGATCCTTAGGAGTTCAAGTCCAGCCTGGTCTACAGAATGAGTTCCAAGATGGCCAATGCTATATTGCAAGACATTGTCTCAATACACACACACACACACACACACACACACACACACACACACACACACACACACACAAGCCATTCTGTGGCCACTAGAACGTGTTCCACCTCGCAGGGGACACAGCCATAAAGAAAACTGATTCATCCTCTCCGAGCAGAGGTGGGACTCTGTGCCCACCTCTCCTCCTCATGCTGGTGTTTTATCTAACTTGAGCTTAGGCAGGACTTGTGCATGCTGTCACAACCACTGTGAACTGATACTTGTGCATGCTGTCACAACCACTGTGAACTGATACATGCAACTGCCCTGCTGAGTCCAGAACACACTTTTGTTTTAGTTATTTACTAGCTTGGGCTCTTACAATCTTTCTGCCCACTCTTCCACAATAATCCCTGAGCCATAGGAGAAAGGAGTACTTCACAGATGTCCCTTTAGGGCTGAGCATTCAGCAATCTCTTCCTCTGTGCACCTTGGCCAGTAGTAAATCTCTATATTAACCACCATCGACAGCAAACAGTGGCTTCTCTGGTGAGGGCTGAGAGATGCACTAATCTATGGGTGTAACAATTCACTAGGAGTTCACTTAGTACTTTAGCAGAGTAATAGTTGTAGCGTCTCCCTTGGAGCAATGACGGTCGTCTAACTACTGGGTGACTATTGAAGTGTTTCTCTCCTGGGTCTCTTCGGCACCGTCTCCTGTCTCACAGTCTTCCTCTCCAGCACCTTAGCCTGCTGTTCCACATTGCTCCACCCCGATAATGTGCTTTTCCCCTCGGTCCATGATGTCAATGAAAATCCAACTTCCAATTCTTTTTTTTGTTCGTTTGGTTTTGTTTTGTTTTGTTTTCTGAGACAGGGTTTCTCTGTGTAGCTTTGTGCCTTTCCTGGATCTCACTCTGTAGACCAGGCTGGCCTGGAACTCACAAAGATCCACCTGCCTCTGCCACCCAAGTGCTGAGATTAAAGGCGTGTGCCACCACCGCCCAGCCCAACTTCCATTTCTAATAGGAGACAGAGCAACGTCTCTTCCTGATTTCCTTCTTTCAAATAGACAGCACTACTCAGAGTTAGTAGTCCTGCAACTAAAGTCACTTCAAATGTTCACAATTTCCTACACTGTCAGGTTCTGTGGCAGACACAAATCCAAGCAAAACAGTCTCCATTGAGGAGTTTCCCTGCTGAGGAACATGAGCTTTGGGTTCCAGTACCGGGGAGGGGAAGTTCCACCACTGATCTCAGGTGCTCTCGCTTGATTTCAGGGTGTGTGAGGGCCTACAGTCAGACTGCCACTAAAATAAGGAAATAATGGGAGTGGATCTGACACACAGGTAACACTCCATGAACTTGTCACCATTACTAACGATTCCTGCACTGCATATAACTTTTGATAGCAAGTTTTCTTTACAGTAGATTTATGACAATTTATTAGTTGCTTTTATTCATTATTTGAGTGACAAGATGCAATTCTAAACCAATAGGAAATATAAAGAGTGTCAGAAAAGGACTCATAGTTTTAGATGAGTTCAGCAAACTTGCATGTTGGAAGCATACAGTACAGAGACAACAGGTGCACCCTAGCACGCATCAGGTTTCCAGCACAGCCACTAACTGGCTCCTTGGCCCTGTAAGTAACTTAATCTGTGTCTCGGCTTTGTGTTGCCTCTCAAGAGATCCAAATATATGAGCCATGTCATTTTCATATCTTAAGTCCTTAAATTAGAATTATTTTCAGATATAAACAATGAATTCAAACTATGTGGTAAAGTACATAAAGTAATGTTTCATTAATTTCAAAACAGGCTTATTCAGAGATACCACCCCTGTAATATCTGAATCAGATGAAAAGTAGAACACACGGAATACCAAAGATGCAGAGAAATTCTAGTGTTTAAAACAGTGAACACTGTATCAAGCTTTCTTGTATGGCGCTCTGTTCATAAAACATAGAAAACTACAAAGTTGAGTCTAAAATATTCAGAAATTACAAATATTTCCACAGAAATTTGGTGTTTCACTGTTTAATAATAATAGGTGCCGAAATACACACACTACACTTGCCAAAAGCTATACTAATCAGTTCACAGTTTACAGTTCACTGACTCCTCCCAAAGAACTCTATACAGTATGGAATGTTTTGTGATTTAGTAGATGAGAGAGCCAGGCATTCCAGCTTTGAGGCTCCCAGCACTGCCAGCGATGGGGAACGGTGGGGAAAGGTGAGCTAGATCACAGCGTGCGTGAGGCTCCCACACCTAGTTAAGCAATGCCCGCCACGTGGTCCTCTGTGCTGCACAGATTAAAAACACAGTTCAACAAGAGAAAGAAAAAAACAGACACTTCAAAACACAGGACAAAGAAAATGACATCTGTGGGGATAAGAAAGAATGTGTCCAACAACACAAGGGACCCACCTTCATGGCCTATGACGGACCTCGAAGCTGTCTGAAAGCTGACAATCCCCGCCACGTTGTCATTGGCCAAGATGTTCACTGTCACAGTGTCAGAGCTGGGCAGGATTCTGCTTCCACCTTCCGTGTGCACCAAACGAACCAGGAGACTCTCGTCATCTTCCGGCTCAGGGTCATCCAAAATTGTTAAAACAGCCGTCTTTTTGGTTTCACCTATAAGAAAGTTAACGGAATTAAAAGTTAAATCAGTCAAATACCAACCTGAAAGGTCAAATATAACCTCTAATTTTAGAAGGTAAGTAAAAACGTGTGAATCACAAGAGTCCAGTGCTGTGAGCAGCACTGTTAGCACCACAGCAAACTGAAGAGTGTGCTCAGTTACCTGTGTTCCTACATGGAAAGCACTGTAAAGTCTACATGGACAGACTGTGGAGGACATGGAGTCGTGGAAAAGTCAATGAGGAGACCTGTTCCAAAGAGCCACAGTTCACTCCCTGGTCTTTGTGGGAAACACTGGTCTACCTGGGAAAGAATGCTGAGGCCATGTTCAGGAGTTCCCTTAAGGAAACAGAACCTCACTCCTCTTGTGCCATTACTGGGAATCGTTTTATCCATCCCAATGTCTCTCTTGAAGGCCTCCAGCGCATATGGAACGGCAGTCAAACTGGGCCCCAGAGGAAGGGCAAGTTCCGAGCAAAAGCACCAGCAAGAGCACGGTGACTTTGGGGTGGATAGTTGAGATGGCACCGTCATGTATTAGTTTCCATGTTGCAAGGACTCATGGAGACAACGGAGAAATGTAACAAAAAGCGAGAGTCCAGTGAGGATGCAGTGTTTGACACAGGGTTCTGTTAACAGAGAAAGTGCTGGGAGATGTCCTGAAGCATGCCTGCTTCTGCTGCTCACGAAGGAGATCAGTTTAGTTCCTGTCCATGTTTAGGAAAGAGGATGAAAAGGATAGATCCCAGGGCATTTCCATCAGTACTTCAGGCCCGAGATTGCCTCAGGAGGGCACATTAGCTTTTGTTTTATTCCTTATGGTTCTGGGCATTGAACCAAGGACCTTGGTTTGAGACAATATATTACTCAGCAATCTAAGTTAGCTACAAAATAAAGTCTATTTTGTGCAAAGCTAAAGTTTTAATTTAATGTAATAGTAAATTTAAGCCAATGTAATAATAATTTATATAATGGTGCTGCTTTATATGACATGGTCATTTATATTTATCTAAGCCATGAGAAAATTTAGTCATAACTTTTTATCTTTACCCATCTTATTACATTTTTGTTATTCACTTTCAAACAGGGGAAAATGTCACCAATTACCAGCCTCCCTCCCTCCAGCATGCATTCAAGATTCAAGCTACCTGTTTAACCCCCAAACAGTTTCATGAGTAATGTTTTCTAGCATTTTATTCTTATTTCATTTTAACTTTTGAGATAGTCTATCTACTGGAGCCCAACATTGCCTCCAACTCAGTACATACTGTAGATGGTGGTAAATCCCGGGCCCTCCGGCTCCTGACTCCATCAGCTGAGTGCTAGGATTATACAGGTATATACTGCCATAGTTGGTTTATGGGGTGCTAGGGATCGTATCCAGGGCTTCATGAATGACAGGACAAACATTCTACTAACTGAGTTGCATTTCCAGCCAGGTTTATGGCATTTTAAAATTGTATTCTCAAACACAATGTTTATTAGATATTTTAAGTCTATTACATATATAGTTACTAGTTTCAAAAATGTGTGTGCATTAAAATATAAATAGAGGCAATGAATTGCTCTGAGACATAGAATTGCTAATAATTTAAAACTTATTCAGTGTATATTCTGAGGTTCTCATGAGTATGTATAACTTTTTCAAACAGGAAAGAAGAAAAAAAACACTTAAGAACTATGGTATCTCTTACTGTTCAACTCAAGATTTTAAAAAAATGTCCTGAATAAAATTACATTTACTATACTGAGTAAATATACTAGAAACTTCGCAAATTTTAAATATTATAAATCAACTATTGCTAAGATCGAGTAAGTGAAGATGACCGACATTTGACACTGTTGGCTGCATTTCGTCCATCACTTATGGAAAATCCCATGGCACTCCTCCTGTACAAGTTTAAGAACACTGTAGCAAGCTAATCTATGACAATGATCAGTTCAAAACAAGTACAACTGTCAAACTTCAGACTACTTTTACTTAAAGATTTTCACTGACGTTCTGTCCTGCTTTACCTAGTGCATCTGAAAATGTTATATTCTCAGGTAGCACTGCTTCTTCAACACATTTGGTTATAGGTACACTGCTTGTTCCTGGAACTTTCCTTGTAAAATTAGAACCTGCCTTGTGATTGCTGATGACATATGAAAGCCATTGTCATCATGCATAGAGGGATTACATTCACATATTCCCTAAACATCTTCTTTAAAAATTAAAAGCATACATATCTAGGGCCTGTTAGTCTATGTCTGCTAGGATAATCATTTGTAAGCTGAATCACTATTGTTTCCAAAACCACATTGCATCTCTATATGAATACGAATACACAGGTAAATAAAATATTTATGAACATTAGCATAATACTGACTCTGATGACTTTACCAAGAAACGCTAAAATCCACTTATCCATGACTCACCTTCTGCAAAAGTAAGAATGTCTCCAGCACCTATAAAATCTAGACCTTCAGTAGCTGTTCCACCAACAACACGCCATTCAACAGTCACCTGCCCCAAGCTGCCTCCTGTCCTGTGGATGGCCAGCTCCACGGAGGTTTGCGCCTGCTCCTGCACTTCCACACATAAGCCGTCTTCCGTGGTATTGGGACTAACACTGTAGATAATGAAGATTCCAAAGGCATCGCCATTCAGCGCTATGACCACTGCTGAAGTATTTGGCTGCCCTATGGTTGGTTGGTTTTTAAAACTGTCTGTGATGTTCATGAGGTGAACTTCAAGGAGAGAAATTAGGAAACTTTCGTCCTTCTCTGGAACATCATCAGGAAGTACAGAAACAGTGAGATTTGCAAATTCATCACCTTCAAGCATCAGGGCCCACTGCCTTGTCAGAGGCTCATAGTCACTACCAGCCACTGCCTGGCCACTAAAAAGAGAGGCCACCCTGGTCATGTTCTTCTTGTAGGTCCAGAAGTCTGAGCTGTTCACAGTTAAGCTGGCCCACGATGTCATCCAAAAGCACTGAGGACCGTCAGTTGCACTGACAACTGAAAACGCAGAACAAGCATGTTCTCTGAGACACAGAGTGGCACAGGTGTCCTGTGCCTCCTCCAGTGAAGAGACATTCAGCCGAGTTCTCCAGAGGGGGTCGGGCATCCCCTGAGTCGGTGATTCATAGTAGGACAACACATCTTCACCTTCCTCAATGGCAAGAGCCACTACATCGATATCAGAAGTGCTGTAGAACAACAAGAGGCGGCCAAAGCATCCTCCGCTGAGATGTGGGGACAACGGAAAAACAGTTAAGCATTCGCACTACTCCATGAGCCACCCATAGAGAAGAACAACAGGGACTGTGGCTTTGAGAAGCTTTCTTGGTAATATTTTAAACACTAGTACTAACACAACCAATTTCTAAATTACGTTTGTCTTTCATCGTTTCATTTTCTAGTGTCAACTATGCTGGCTAGTTTTCAACTAAATAGTGCTTACATTTAATCATGCTATGAAAATATTTTGCAAGGTAGGCAAGTTGTAGACATTTCAGAATTTCCAGACATAATTACAAAACCTTAATTATTAGATTCCACTGAAAGAATACCAATGACAGCAAAATGAAGATATTTAGAGAACTATAACTATTTTGCTACAGGTCCCTAAACCTTCTGTGTTCTATTTCTGAAACAGGTCAGTGAACATTATGCTCCCTACAAAAGAAATGCATGAAAAAGACCCTAAAAGTCCACCCTTCATGCAACATCTGAGCTTAAAAACAACCCGTATTCAAGTTCTAATTAGAACATACTACATAGTAAAGCAATAGATTTGTGTAACTAGAAAGCAAATGGTGTAAAAATATCTTTATCTCATTAACAGTACTTCTAATAAATATGATTAAGTCTATCAGTACACAGAATCCAACTAACATAATAATGTATGGCATGTTACAATGGAAAAAATAAGAATGTAATTTTTTAGTTACAGCAGGATCCTTCCCCGACCAACACTCCCACAGACACAGCAGCCCACTCATGTACCTTCTCCTGACAGTTATGTTAGCATAGGAACTTCTTTCCAGAGGCTCGTGGACACGGTAAACCGACTGAACAAAGGCTACTGAGCCGTAAGGGTCATCATTGGCAGGAATAACAGTACTTGCCACTCGATCTAACCCAATTGTACCTCCACCAGATGCGCCAGTCAGCCGCACTTGGATAACCTAAAAACATAGTGAAAACTTCCTTAACAGCACCCCAGTTCTGAAATCCAAATATAAATGATTCAGAGAAACATCAAACACATCCTTATAGGAATCAAATACAATGAAATATAAATAACAGCACCCCAGTTCTGAAATCCAAATATAAATGATTCAGAGAAACATCAAACACATCCTTATAGGAATAAAATACAATGAAATATAAATAACAGCACCCCAGTTCTGAAATCCAAATATGAATGATTCAGGAAAACATCAAACACACTCATAAAAGAACAAAATACAATAAAATATAAATGACCCCAAAAAACCTGCCCCAACTATACCCAGAAGCCCACATACAACAAAATACTACACGATCAACTTTTAATAGTAGAGCACAACAATACAAAAGAATTACAGGCTGTTCAAATCACTTAGTATTTGCTTAGATAGTCATGGGAATCATTTTTTAAATCCTGCTTATCATTGTTATAATAGACTTTCATAACCCATGCCTTTCTTACTGAGAAGAACTATTGCATATCCATTTCACTAAGTAAATCTGTTCTGGGTTTCCCCCACCATATCTTAAATAATAATTATCAGCAAAACTTTAAAAAATCATGACGCCATCTAAGTTTCAAAAGAAGGAAAGAAAATATATTACATGTATTAATGCACGATTAATATTTTTAAAGTGAATAGTGGCATAATTAGCCAATAAAGTAAATGCTGTAGACTTCATATGCTGTTAAATGGAACTGTTATTAAAAGGAATATGAGATCTAGATTTTAATAATATTTGAACTTCATAAAATTATCTATGATAATGTGTTAGTGATTAATAAAGTTACTCTTATTTGTCATATTGCATGCTCATCATGAGAAATCCCAGGAAAATGGACCTAGCATGCTTGTTATAACAGCAGAAGAACGGCAGGAGTGAATGTGTGGAACATCAAAACTACACTTGGTTGCAACTGGCACACACTCAGATGGGAACAGGATACAAATCAGAATTGTTATATGAAACAAATGCCACACAATTATGATATGCATACATAATTATATGAAACAAATGCCACACAATTATGATATGCATACATACATAATCACTTAGGAAATGTTTTCTAAAACACACCATACTTGCCCACACAAAAAAACAATCTTAAACTGGCAAGCTGGCCTGTGCACCATGCATTCCTAAATTGTTCCTGCTTCTGTGTTTTGTAAGAAACGTCTCTAGACTAGCGTTCTGTGAAATCCCTACAGAAATCACGCGTTTGTCATCCTCACAGCAGCATTTATCTGTTCTAGTCACTACGTAAGACAAGGCACAATGTACAACGTCATTCTATACTAGTTAGTCCTCTCACCTCTTCAATCTCCGGAACGTCGTCAGCCAGGACCTCTAACAACAAGGTTTGAATGGTTTCCCCAGGGGCAAAGGTCACATTACCTGAGACAACTCGCAGGTCGCCAGTAGCAAGTTGTCCATTAATGGTGGCAACCCACTGAACAGTAACATTGCCGAGTGTCCCAGAATTTCGAATTACTGGCAGGCTTACCCTCACTGAGTTAAACTCAGGTTCCTCTACAATAAATTTAGTATTCTGAAAACCTGAAGGGCAGACAGAATGATTGTTTTTAGATACAAAGTGAAACTGTGACAAACAAAAGCCAAGCTGGGACCTCTGAGAACAGGCGCTCTCCCCTTAGGCACCCTGAGCAGGTCTGGCAATGTTCTGTGGTGCAAGGTGAACAGGACTGCTCCTATTTCCCAGTCACCTTGTATTGTGGCAAAAGCAGATCATGGATGTCTGCAGGGGTCAGGTTTTTACCCAGCATGAGTTAAATAAACCCAGGGAGTGCTGTAGCTACTGTAGGGCCAGCCTGGGCTACAAAAGCAGTTGCTATTTTGCTTCCTGGCTGACATTATGCAGGAGAAGGGGCTCGATTTCACCATTTTTTTTCTTACTTATACAGAAAGTTAAGCAACCCAAATATGAGTGGAAATTTAATTAATTAATTATTTAAAAGCATTATATAAAAGCCAAAGTCGGGCATGATAGTCCATGCTTATCATCCCAGCATTAAGGAGGCTAATAAGGAAAGTCTCAAGTTCCAAGACAACCCAGTCATCACAGGTAGCAAGACATTGTCACCCAAAGCTCAGAAAAAAAAATTTACAGAACACATCTAGGAGCCAGACATGACACAAATCAAACAGGTTATGACTATCTCTATGCTTACAGGTGTCTGATTTCATTTCCTAGGTAACCACTAACCTATGTCAGGAATCTTATGTATAAGTAATAGCACCCCACCACACACACACACACATGCACGCACGCACGCACGCACGCATGCGCACCTCACTCAAATCTGTCTTAAATAAAGAAAAGGTCATTTTCGGTGGCTTAGGGAATGAAAGAAATAAACGAATTAGTCTGATTACCAAACAATCCGTAAGGGTCATCAGAAGCCGCTATAGTAATGACTGCCTCCGTTAAAGTCCCCAGTTGGGCGCCTCCTGTTGTCTCATTCAGCAGTTGCACAAGAAACAATTCCTCCAGCTCAGGGTAGATGTCATCAATGATATATATTGGCACCGCTTTACTGGTTTCCCCTTCCAGCAAGACCACATCTGATGAAGCTATACTATAATCTTCACCTGCAAAGACAAAAAGATAAATGTGAAAGCTTACTTCAGAATAAACACTCCACATGCCTTCACCTGTGATGGTAAATGCCAACACTTCCTTTACAAAAAGCATTCCACACACCAGGTAAGCACTTTGTCAAACCTCATGGACATACTTGGAGAGATATTTTTGGAGGATGTTAGCTACATTCATTTGAAAAAGAAAAGTTTTAATTTTCAAACTAGGAAAGTATGCATTTGATAACAAACGTCTCCCTGTGTCTTCATGTTCATTCCTTCACTTTCATGAAGATGTGTGTCCCCACACACCTAAGTATAACAACATTTTTCTGAGAAATTCATAATGTATGTATAAAACCATATGAAAAGCAAGACAAAGAGAAAGTGATGATTCTTTATTTCAAGTTTTTAAAAGATATGTGCAGTGCTGTCAGAACAAAACAGAACTGGAATCGTGGTCTCAGTGGAAAGACATGCTGTAGTCATCCAGATGCTACAGGTGAGCAGCCTCACTGACACAGCTGGGTTAAATCAGCTGCTGAGAACCGCTTGGGGTGGGGAAAGGAGGGAAATCAGCACCTAGAGGCTAATTTCTCCCAGCACTCATCACTGCTCCCTGTCACAAAGGAGTCTGCCTAAGGGCAGCCACACATTTCAAAGGGATGCTCACCACATTTTGTGCACACACAAAATGAGCCTGGTGAGTTATTTTTCAGGCAATAATAATGTCCAGATGATTTATTTTTAAGCACTAGAGAGGGTCTAACAGGTGCTCTCAGACAAATCACCCTGTATAAGCTGGGATGCCATTCCTAAAAAGGTGGTGGCCTAACTTTTCTATTCAGCAATGACATCATTTTCCTTATACATAAAATCATTAATTCTAAGCACTGTCTTGTCCATGCTCTTCATAAATAAATGAACAAGGGAGATAATGGGTTCCAGAGAGAAGACAACTGACGAGCCCTGAGAGCTATGTCTCACTTCTTCCTGCGTGTCTCCGCACTTATCTGCACATGACCACCTTTCAGAAACACTAAGTCATGGGGTCTTAGTGTGTCCTTCCTTAGTTTACACATTTCTTGCTCTTCAGAGCTTCTCAGTTTGCTTATACTTTGACTATCAGTTTTCACAAATTCAAAAATTCAGTGTCACTGGTATGTAAATCATGCATATTTGTGTCTAAAAGGGCTTAAGTATTGGGAGCCAAGGGTGTAGCTCAGTTGGTAGAATGTTTGCCTACCAAGCACAAGCACAGGATTTGATTTCCAGCAGTGCACAAACCCAGTTTGGTGGTACATGCCTATTCTGTGAACACGGTAGGCAAGAATCAGAAGTTCAAGGCCATCTGCACCTACACAGTGAGTTTGAAGATAGCTTTGGCTACATGAAACTCCATCTAAAAAAAATAAAAGTCTCTCTCGTGTGTGTGTGTGTGTGTGTGTGTGTGTGTGTGTGTGTGTGTGTGCGCATTTTCCTCTCTTTTGAGATGCTGTTGCTCACAGACACATGCCACTCTGACACACGCCAGTGCCCCTTCCATGTCTTTCCTTACCAGCAACTGCAGTCACTGGCACAGCTTTAAACTTAACAGAGACATCTGCAAATGCTCCTCCCGTTCGAGTCACGTTGATAATGGGACCAACATGATTTTCTGCGACACGGACACTTGGTGCCGACAGCTGCACTGTTCCGAATGCATCATCATTGGCAACAATAATGAGATGGGCCACGGTTTCTACCTTAGGCCCAAGGC
Organism: Peromyscus californicus insignis; assembly: GCF_007827085.1. NCBI lineage: Eukaryota > Metazoa > Chordata > Mammalia > Rodentia > Cricetidae > Peromyscus > Peromyscus californicus. The sequence goes on along the minus strand of NW_026294480.1, from coordinate 71,144,927 downwards.
GTGGGGAATGCGGGACTGGAAGACAGAATGCAAAGCAGCCAATTTCTAAGACCTAACAGCCATCAAGAACCTAACAGAATTCTCATTCTTTCCCCCTATTTATGGTTTTAAAAGTTTAAATATGTCTATCTGTCAGCCTTAATCTAGGCACTGGAAATACAAAAATAAAGTTAATAGGAAATCTCTGCTCTCTTTTAATTAACACATATTCTAGGGATTAAAAACATTATCAAAGCAACAGTTAGACTATAAGAATATTTTAATGAGCATTAGACATTGATGATCCCAGTATAATTAATCATCAACTTATATAACATTGATTGGATTCTAAGAGCCTACAGAATTACACTACCACAATTAGGTCTGTGCTATGCCATTGCTAAAACAGAATTCCAACACAAAATTGAGCAGGAAACTACTAGACCCCAGAGCCTTAATCCAGCTGCAGCCAGCCTTCCCCTGTCGGTGTGGCAGATGCTGGAACTCATTCCCCATCACTCTGCACTTGGATGCCTGTTCTCCAACCATCTTTTCTCCCTTCGTTTGCTTCTCCTAGCACTCAAATCACGGTGCTGATCGCTTCTTTGAAACAAACTTTCTAAGCTTCCACATAAGAATATGCACTATTTATCTTTCTGTACATGGCTTATGTCACTTATAATAACATCCTTCGATTCCATCTATTTTGTCCCAAATACAATTTCATTCTTTACGCAATTAATAATATCTTTATGCAAATAATAATATGTGTGCCCTTTTTTTTCTATCCATCTGCTGATATATTTGAATTGCATATATGCCTTAGTAGGGTTACTATTGTTAAGATGAAACACCATGACCAAAAACAACTTGGGGAGGTTTACTTGGCTTACATATCCTGAGTCACAGTTCATTGAGGGAAGCTAAAGCAGGAACTCAAACCAGGTGGGAACCTGGAGGCAGGAGCTGATGCAGAAGCCATGGAGGAGTTCTGTTTATAGGCTTGCTCCTCATGGCTTGCTCAGTTTGATTTCTTATAGAACCCAGGACCACCAGCCCAGCGATGGCACCATTCACAATGGGCTGGGCCCTCACCATTAATTACTAATTAAGAAAATGCACTATAGCCAGATCTTATGGAGGCATTTTCTTAGTTGAGGTTCTTTTCTCTCAGATGACTCTGGCTTGTGTCAAACTGACAGAAAACTAGCCAGCCCAATATATTTGATACATTTGTATATATAACTGACATATTTGGATTGCATGAATACATGCATATACACAGACACGTACACACATTTCTACAGATAAGGAGCAAGGAGTTAATGAAATTACCTAAGATCTTATATTAGTACCTATCAGATATAACTAAGAAACACACTACACTCATTTCCTCCTCAAAGGTAAAATTCTCAGCAAGCCATGTGTAATACCTAAAGTTATCCACAAGTGGGCACCCTATGCCGAAGTCTTCTTACACTGCTCACATCCACAAAAAAGGGATGACTACGTTCATAGTGAAAGCTTGCCAGACCTCACTTTGGTTTTTGTCTATTAAAATCTGAGTCTGTCTCTCCCTTCTGTCCCTCCCCCTCTCAATTCTGCACTTACTTGTCTACTCCTTAGCCTACATAACAACTGTTCTGTATTATTCCATAAAAGATGTGTTGACTGTTTTTCCCATCCCAAAAGGGCAAAGGTTCTCAGCATATGCCATTCTACCAATAAGCTCCATTACTGAATGCTTAAAATACAGCAGACACTGTATTACTCTTTACATATATTACCACATGTAATCCTCCCATATATATTATAAATAAAGAAATTACTTACTTTTCTATTATCTCCTAATTATACAAGGAAAATAGGGCTTTCAAAGATCATGTCCAACAACTTATTATTATACATTGGAACAAAGTTATCCGACTTCAACACAGCTCCAAGCCACTGTTACATGTGGTCATCCAAAGGGTTTTATTTCAATCTCAATACACTATGAACTGCTTGAAAAACAATATGTGCTTTATAATTCTTAGTTAATAAGACAAATTATTTAGCTTTAACTTCTTTGCTGTTATAGCTGATCCTAAATCTATGTTAAAAGAAGAGCAGAGATGATTCATGAAAAAATTTTAACCTGAATATTTAATGTTAGCATCTGTAAATGTCCTTCTGTAACCCTCACCTTTAACTAGTAAGACTCTTGTTCACCTCGTACAGTATTTACCCAGGTAAGGTGAGCACACTTACTGAGAAGCGTTCTTAATTCATACGGCAGTGTATTAGAACATGCAGGTCTTGGAACCTTACATCCTATCCCTTGTAATTCCACAAATTCTCAGTTCTTACAGTCCAACAGCCCTTTCTCCTCACCTTACACACATTTGCTGATCAGGAAATCTGTCAGAAGTGTACCAGTGTGAAAGAAGCTCCCAGTGTTGCCACAAGAACTACATATGGGCTTTTCAGACTGATTGCAGAATAGTTTGAAGCAACAAAACAATATGAGGGTCAGTTACATAACCATTACACAGGAGTTCTTAAAATGTACTTTGGGGACATGACTGTTTTTTTACAGTTTGATTTCTAAGGAAAAATGCATGCCCCATTTCCAGTTGTCTTAATGAAAACCTTTACAAGTACTGCTTTCAAAGACAGCACTTGGAGCTAAGGAGATAGCCCAATGGTTAGAGCACTTGCGCTGCTCTTGCAGAAGACTTGAATTCGGTTCCGAGCACCCCCACTGGGCAGCTCACAACCACCTGTAACTAAATTCCAGGGGATGTGATGCCCCATTCTGGCCTCCTTGGGTATCTGAACACATGTGGTACACATGCACACACTCAGGCATGCACACACAAACACATAAATAAGAAAATTGTTTAAAGGTAACTTTACTTACCTTTGATCTTACCTTTCCTGTAGAATTTTCTGCTATACAAAACTGCTTTTCATTTTCATAGTCTTACCTCTAATAATAATAACACACTAACGGTACTTACTCGGGCGAGTTTGCACTCTCTCTACTAAAGTAGAATTGACTAGTTCAATGAACACAGATTCTGACCGTTCTGGTTCATCATCATCCAGGATTGAAATAGTTATTGTTGCCTCAGTCTGATTAGCTCTAAAAAGAGCCAATCCGGATGCTGATACATAGTCTCCTCCTTGACTTGCTCTAGCTAAGTTAGGTGGGAAATAAGGTGGTTTTTCCATATCGTCTATAGTTGCATATGAGATTGCAACTTCTCCCAGGAGGCCTTTCAACCTTATTATAGATAATGTAACATTGTGGGTTGCTTCTTCAACACTGATAGGTCTAGTTTTGTTAGAAAAAATGAACACCCCATAAGGATCGTCACTAGCCAAAATTGTCAATGTGGCATTAGTAAGGACTCCCAACGAGCCACTGGAGACGCTGAGGAGCGACACGGTGAGTGCCTTGTCTAGCTCTGGCTCTTCATCTGGCAAGATCTCCACAGGGATGCCGGCAGTCCTCTGCCCAATCTCAAACGTGATGTTGCCAGAGGTGACCGCGAGATCCCCATCAGGATCAGAGTCTATGTTCCAATGCAAAGTCACATGGGACAGAGCTCCCTGAGTCCGGGTAACCTAGGAAATATTTAAGAATTAAAAAAAGAAGCTGGAAGACTGACTTAAGAATTTTGTTTAAGTACATGATAGTGCCAAAATGAATTTTAAGTTTTCATTAACTTGTTTTTTAACGTTTATTTTCATTTTCTAAGTTCTCAAGGCTATGTGATCATTGAAGGTAGGAGCCAAACATTACCTTTCCCTAACTCCTCAGGGCACCTTCCGTGAGGAGGGTGTGTAAAAGTGAGTATGGCAGAAGACCACAGACTAGACACACAATGTTCAACTTCCAAGTAAATCACAGCTGCTATCATCTGCGAATTTATCATCCAGATCAACAGTGAAACTAATGTGGCTGACTGTGTGCATGTTTATGCGCACACACGGGATATTCTCTACACTGATATTCTCTACACTGACTAAAAAAGATGGAGCCTCCTCTGTAATCAGTGACATTTTTCTGAAAAGTTACTTTCAATATATTCGACCCAAAGTACAACAAAGTACATTTAGAAGAAATGCTTCAATATATAAGAATAAAAACTTAAAATTGTCCCAAAGAAACCCTAACTTGTTAGTCCTAATAATAATTTCATTTTTATTTAATTATCATTTTCAACTCAAACTAAAATGAGGCAATAATTTCATCAAAGTATGATCCTTTTTCATATTTTTGGTTCTAAGTAATTAATTATTCTTTCTAAAGTTATTCAATCAATTTCATAGCAGATTTAGATAATTATTCCACACAGACAAAAAAAAATCTGTCACTAAGAGTATAGAAGGATGTATTTGCACATCTTTCTTCATCATTACATGAAAAGTGGGGAAGCTGAGTGAGCTGTGAGCTCTGTTGAGTTAGTTAGTGATATAATCCTTCTCAGTCTCTGTAGAACTCAGAAGGCCAGGCACAAAACTAAACATTATTAGTGGTCATTTTACTATCCACAAATCTTTGGGATTTCCTTTTCTTCTATATGAGGTGGCATAGGACCACATGGCCACACAATTCACTCACAGATATAAAATAAATCACTTCCTTCTCAACACCCACATCCCCCAACCATGGCTTTTATGAAGGTAAGTAATCCTTGGCTCCTAAAGTGACTGATGAATCAAGTCCTTTTGCCAACTCCGGTTGGATATACACCACGAACAAAAATTCCTTTAAAATAACTTCCCATTCATTTGTTTGTTTGCTTGTTTGTTGGGGGGTGCCACAGTGAGGGTACAGAGGACAGGGGTGTCTTCGATGGGTCATTTCTTTCATACCCCGCCCCCTGTAGGTCCCCAGTGTGAACTCAGGCTATCAGGGCCTCAGTGCCTTTAATTGCGGAGTCATCTAGCTCACCAGGGCCCAGAAGCAATTTTTTTCTTGTGCTAAGATGCTGAGATTTTGAAGCATTTGTTGCCACCGTCTATCTGAACTAATGCAGAAATCTATGCGACAGAATTATATAGCAAAGGTCCATCATGAAGGGTAATGACCTAAAAGCCTCAGGTGGACTGAGAAGCTCTGGCATACCATACCCAACAGTATCTACCTCTCCGGACAGGGGAGCAGACCAGAAGATGGGCTCTTCCATCCCCAAGTTTCCCTTTCCCTCCCTGTAAAACTCCAAGAGCCCCACGCCACACGCTCATAGTCTCTGTTGTTCTGATTAAAGAAGAATTCTGCCTCCTGAGATGCCTGTCTGCTTCCTTTTGTTTCCAATTTGCCTCCGTCAATCCAAGTATAATACATCATATTCTCTAAAAGGTAAGGAGCCCTCAAAATAACAAAATGAATTTACATGTAAATGCAACCACACACTAACACCAAATCACTGACTAGCAATCTGCACTCCTGTTACCTATAAGCTTGCTCTTAACCACCTACACAGGAAAAAAAGAAAAGGAAAAGCATGCCTTACTAGTACTAGTACTACATCATTTTAAGATTAGGAGGTGTCTTGGAAAGTACTCACATTCAATACTACAGTACTGAACCCATCCTCTGGTTCAGTTCCACTGACGAAGAGTGACTCAGGGCTGAATTCAAACACCCCATGAGCATGGTCAGAGGCAGCAATTGTCACCAGAATCTGGGAAGCCGCTCCTAGACTGGCTGTAGGAACAAATTCCCACAAACAGAAAAGAAATATTAATCACTATTTTACAAACCACCATAAAAGCCAATAAAGAACTATTTTGGAAAAATATGTAAGGCTTTTCGTTCATGAAGTGCATTCTCATTGGTTTTAGGAAGAAAGGTGACACAAATGGCGGCCACACATCTTTGTGCTTTTATGACCCTTCTCTGCTTTGGCAACAAGTGCTGCCTGAGCACTTGGCGATGAACAGGGAAGATTTGTTCTTCCTTTTCTTTCTCCATGAAAGAACATTCTCCCACACAAAGGTCTCCCACGGCTCTGCTGACCTCTGAAGAACACGGGCCAAAACAGCCCTTACCTCACTGACACAGCAGTTTCCCCGGGATTTTAATGCATCCAAATGCAGAGTCTTGGCTTTCTAATGTGCATTAACCCTAAGCCTACTCTTCCATCATGTTATTATAGATTAGTTTCCTTAGATCCCAAATGATCCATGCCTATATCGGAAAGGATTCTAAAGACTAAAGGCTCATTCAATGTGTGTGTGTGTTTTTTATCATTATTAATGCCTGCAGACAAGAAAATGTACAATCCTAAAAGCAACAGTCACAGACATGGCGTGATATACTGATGGGTGTTAGAACTGAAGGGGGTAATGTGAGTCGTGTGCACTCTGGGACCAACAGCAAAACTTGACATTAGGAAAGAGAGCCTTTGAGGGTTAGAAGTGTGATCCTTCACCAGGCAGCTATTCTAAACATGCTCTGCATATATGATAAAAAAAAAAAAACTAGGGTAAAAAGCTGGAGGACCTTTGTACATGAATCTATGTATATGAATTGTACATGAATTCAAAACAAACCTCCGTATAATGGTAATTAACTAGGAACTTATTTTCCCTTTATATCTGATTTTTCTCATTTATCTTGATCAAATGATATGTATAAAGACTCATGTTCCTTATTGTACAGAAAATAAGTGGGATGGATTTAACTTGAAAATACAAATGTTCCTTCCATTGGTCAGTTTACAGGCATTCAAAGCCATGTAAAGCGTTTTCAACAATGATTTGTTTTTAAGGGCATTCAAGCAAAGTTTCTCTCCATTCAGAATCAGCAAACCATGGCAGGTCCATGTGGTGAGGAGTGCTTGGCCATCAGAAACAGACAAGAATGTGTTTCTGTCTCTGTGACTGAGAGAAAATACTTCATAAAGCTGCCGTGGTGGTTAAGGAGTTAAAACACAAAGGGTCATCTAGTTACCAAAGATGACAGTAAGTGATTAGTATTGCTGCCTCTGAAATGAGAAGCTAAAATAAAAATACTAGTAAGGGACCTCGGGACAGCTGCTTACCGTGTGCACGAACAGGCGAGAAGAAGAAATCCGCGTCCCCTTCTCCACTACCACTGCCTTCCACCCTAAAGAGTTCAGGCACTTCACAAGAGACACACAGAGACAGCCACACAACACACAGCAACACAAGGAGAAAATTAAGAGCACTTAAAACATACCAAGTAAAGAAGAAAATGCAGTAACAACCACGCAAGGATGCACACTCTTCCATAGACAACAGGTCATTTTGAATGATGATATGGAACATCATGTATAAAATTGCTAAATCTTTCTAGTTTGGGGAAAAATTCCAAGTAAATAGTAACTAATATTTTCCATGTCCAATAATGTAAATAATTTTATCTGGAAATTTTCACCCTTTACAGTAATTTTAATCCATAGAATTTTAAATTTTTTGATAATATTTGTGTATATAATCATATATTTAGACTTACACGCCAGTGAAGTTCACCTTGTCAATCACGATCAATTCAAAACTAGGGAAATGTATCTATCATTTCAAACCCTACCACATTTACCATTCTCAAACTTAATTGCCTATTTGACACTGACATTGTGGGAAAAGTCCTAGATCATCAGTTGAAAAATTCAATTTTAACCCTGTCTATAAGGGATACCAGTTGTAAATGGTCAACAAAACACTTCACTTCCTTGGTGTCTCAACTTTCTCACCTGCAAAAGGTGCTATGTTTTACAGAAATCTTACAAAGCTTACAAACATAATTAAAATAATACTGTAAAATATATAATGCCAGGGGAATATAGGAGAACTGTAACAAAATGCCAGGGGAATATAGGAGAACTATAACAAACGAAGTATTTACACTTTGATATCTAATCCATCTTCTACTCCAACCATGATTTTTAAAAATATTTATAAAGAAAGTCAGGGCAATGATGACTAAAATGAAAAGGCAGAGTAAGGAAAGCAAGCCACATCGAATATCCTTGATGGACAGGCCCAGGTTAAGGTCTGCCTTGGTTTTTGTCCTTCCCCCAATAGAGACTGGAATGTGCCAGGCATGAGAATTTATAGCACACCCATGACCTAAAGTCATCTCAGAGACAGAACGGATTGCCAGCAACTCTACAGTTCATAACTGCTCCCACACTGTCTAGAATTCATATGAAAGAAACGTAAAGTTCAAAGCCATAAACACCTCGGTTAGTATCAAACAACTATTAAGGTCATGGTTAGCATTCCCAATCAACTTTAGAAGCCAAACGGTATGGCACAAGGAGTGTTCTCTTGACCCACAAAGAATTTAGCTCTGCAAACTGTTCCACTTGTTACACAGTCCCTAACAATAAATATAGAGGAACATCAATGTCTAGACTACTTTTCTTCTTACCTTCAGCTCACTACTGAAAATTTAGTTTATCTATCACTACTTCTTACTAGGAAACTACAAATGAGAATCTATCACCAGTTAGAATACAACTGCCTAGTCTAAATGTCTGAGCAATGTTTCTACATAAACTCTTAAGTATCACTATGATGATAAATATCTCAGTTACATTTGATGATCAAGGAATGGGATGCAGTTCAGTGGTGAATCACTTCTCTGATATGCACAGGGCCTTGGGATTAATCCCAGAACTGCAAAATTTTGATGATTTTTTTTTAAGGAAGAGTCTCCCTCTGCCCTGGGGGGCCTGGAACCCAAACTCACAGAGATCCATCTGTCTATGCCTCCAAAGTGCCGGGATTAAAGGTATGGGACATCATACTTGGCCCTTGACTTGTTATTAACCAATACTAGTAGCAGTCACTGACATTTTCTCTTTCTAGTGCCTACATATTCCTTGAGTTAAGTGATGTAAACAGTGACTTCAAATAGGACATGTTAATCTTTTCATTAATGAAGCTGTTGTCATGAGAAGCTGATGTGGCAATGTGAAGGTGAACAGCTTCACTTTACAACGGAAAATGTTGTCAATGCATTGAGTTTAAACTTCAAAGACCTTTGGTAAACAGTTTTCTGATCATTAGAATTAATAATCAGATATTTCAGGCCTGTCTTCCCTATATTATCTCTCTGGACTGCTCTGATAGATGCCTGCATTCTATCTGGAGACAGCGCTAGTGGACCCATTAAGAGAATGCACAAAGCAGGTCTATAATAGCCCTACAGTTTGGGGGTCAGTAAGGAGAATGGCAGCAGCCGTTTGGCACTGGGTAAAGCTGTTCCATGAGTGATGAAAAGGAAGCCGTGCACTGGCACTACTTAACGGCAGCGTGGTCGGCGGACAGGCAAATATTTGTTACTATGTGTTACCGGTCTTACCTCCTCCACCCGAGTTTAACAACTCAACTTGAAAAGACTTTTCCAGTTCCGGGATGGAATTATCAGTGATGTTGACAAAAATATATTTATATCTTTCTCCTGGTTGAAATTCTACTGTGCCAGCAATACTCTGAAACACAAATGAGATTTATCCATCATACTACAATTATTCTTTGTGCAAAATTGCAAAATGAAAATGTTTACTGTATACCAAACTGTCAAACCTCTAAGGGTTTGACTGAGCTTGTCTGTGCAGACCACGTCTTCTCTCACCACATCTAGCCATCCACACCACAGAGAACATGGCATTCGTGAAGTTCCTTCCCAACACCGACCGATGCCTACACCGTTATCATATTACCAGTGTCCTCCTGCTTCAGCTGCATTGTTCCTCCTAAACTTCAGAATTCAGCATAAAGCTCTGATGGTCCAGCCTATTTCACAGCCACCCCTCACAGATCACAAGCCCTGCCACTGTCTAAACGTATGCTTCACGTAACTCATTCTTGTCGGCAACTGGTAGCCGCTGGGAAAGGGAGAGTCAGTTTACCTTGGACGTGGCCCTGATGAGCAGTCCATGTTTCAGAGGATGGGCCTACACTTATGCACATGCTTGAAGCACTAAATGGACTCAATGGGTTAAAAAAATGATAGGAAGTTGGGAGAGAGAAATGTGGAAGTGATTCAGGTTAGCCAGGAGGGAGCCAGGGTGCATTTGATCAAACACATTATACTCATATTTGAAATTCTGAAACAAACGAACAAACAATGAAAACACAGAACTCCAAGCAGCTGAATGGAAAGACTTAGGAGGTGGGTATTACTTGCTACTTGGTTAGTAGAATTAGGAATAATCATAACAACAATAATCATTGAGAACAATTAATATTTAAAATTCAGCTGTTTCTTCTCCAAACATGATCCCTCCTGGCATCTTTCCTCACGTATGTATTTTAAATTTATTTTTGATAGCAAAGACCATCGTAAGAAGTAATGAAGGCAAACATTATCCAGTTATCCGTGCTAAGTAAATAAGTAGTTAAAAGTGATGTTGTCACAACCAGAACTTCAACGCCCTCTGAAAATACTCAGATATGTCTCCATGGACACACTTCCTATCTGTCACAAAGGACTGCATAGGTTTCCTGTTTTGTTTCATTTATTATGGAAAGTGATAATGAAATTAGAAATTGTGGTTATTTCAGCTACTCAGAAACTAAAGATTGTTAACATGAGCACCCAAGTATTACTTTAAGAAAATGCAGAGAACACTTTAAACCGAGAAGGCTCACATTGTGGAATATGTCATACACCAGTCTCATCAAAGATACAATATGTGCTGGAGAAAAAAAATTCATTTCCTAAAAAGAGTTTTTGGAAGACTAAATCTGTGAATACATAGTTAACTGGACTAGAGCTGAAATTAATGAAATTCATTTAGCCAAGACTTCTATGGCTCAGGAGGAAGAGTAGATACGAAATATTATGCAAGAGGATGGTGAGGAACAAGAATCTAACACTGAAAGCTTAAAAGAAAGAATTATCTGGGAAACGATAAATATTGAAGTATGCATTATCTTTTTTGAGAAGGATTCCCAAGAAGAAATTCTAACTATGTTCTTACTCAAAATACTGTTGTTAACCCTGCAAACAGGTAATGGTAATTGACTGTTACTACATATGCACCATGCACAGTGTACGATACACAAACTGATGTCGTTCATCTCCAGAGTGACCCTGCGCAATGAAGACATCATGACTTCATAGATAAAGAAATTAAGAGTAGGAAACATGAGTCTCCACCATTACACATGTAGAGGTCAAGCCAAACCCGGGTTCTGTCCATTTCTAGATCCTTAGTTTCATACTAAAGTGCCATATTGCTTCTCCTTTGGAAAAAAAAAAATGATAAAATTGAAAAAAAAAACATGCACACATAATATCTTTGTAATTTTGATTTTATCTCTTGGACCTTCTTAGAGAGTTTGAAATAGTTAAGAATCATCTTTTAATGCACCCGACCATTATAACAAACTCCACATGGAAACTTGGAAGGAGTGCGGCACACCGTACGGAAGCTACCTCAGTGTCATGGTCCATCGCAATCAACTGTCAACTTACACAAATTGAAAAGCTCCTAAGACAACCAGTGCGCTTTCTCTTGTTTGATGGGTTCCTTATGCAATGCAAGACACTTCCAACCCTCCGTGAGGGCTGTGCTCAGATTCAATGGACAAAAACAGCTTCACAAAGCATGGTGATAGGCTGAAGAAAGGTCTCAGTAGTTAAGAGCACTTGCTCATCCTGAGGATCCACATGTTGGCTCTCAACTCTCTGTAACTCTGGTTTCAGTGGATCCAAGGTGCTCTTCTGGCCTTGATGGGGATGGCATAAACATGGTGCACAGACACACATGCATGCAAAACACCCGTACACATAAAATAAAAAAAAAAATCAAAGTCTTAGTGGTATACCTGGTAGTCTTCCGGACTAAATGCTGTCAAGGACACTGTTCTAAATTCCACAGAAACCCTGCCAAGGAGTCCTTGTGCACGAACGATCAGCAAACGGATCTCTCCATCCTCCTCCTGTACGGTGAGGTGTGGTACACGACTGGCAGGCAGACTCACTGCATCTTCAGGCTGAGGAGGCGGCCCTGTGGAGAACTGCAGCAAGCCTAAGAGACAAAGTCAGAGGGTTCTTAGTCAGCTGTGGAAGAATTTCTTACTCAGTTGAAGCACTCTTGTATAATCATTTCTATCATCAGGATAAAATCCTGAGGAGCTTCACATAAAACGTGTTTTTAGAGTTAACTAACACACTTTTGATGCCAAATATTTTTCTTATAACTTTTAAAAATTATTTCTTTTATTTTTGAGATTATAGTATAATTACATCATTTTCTCCTTCCTCTTCCTCCATCCAAAGCCTTCCCTATATACATTCTTTTTCAAACTCATGGCCTCTTTTTTCATTAAATGTTATGTACATACATGTGTGTGTATATAGGAATACATGTTCTTAAATTCATAAATACAACCTGTCAGTCTGTATAATGTTAATTGTATGTGTGTAAGTTTTCAGAGCTGACTATTTGGTATTCAATAGCCAACTGATGTGCTCTTTCTGGGGAAGACTGTTTTGCCCACTCTCAGCATTCCTTGGTTGCCAGTAGTTCTTTGTGCAGGGCTGAGGCCTCATGAGATTTTTCATGTCTATGTTAGCATGTCTGCTGGTGCCATCCTTGATCAGCTCACGTTTAGGCAGTCATGTTGGTGAGTAAACTGTGTGACTGTGTTATCTAGAAATTTCGGAAGCTGCACCCATAATTGTTTAAGCCTCTACAATGTTGAATATTAGTGTGTAAGGGAAGCAACCAATAGTACTTCCCAGATCGGACATCTATGAACTATACCAATGACCATTGTGGCACAGTAATCCTGAGTGTAGTCAGTAGTGACAATACAGACCCTGGCAGTAACCGACAGCTCTGTGATCGGACTTAAGACCCCCTTCAGCTAGAAGGAAATCATGCCTGGTACTGTGAACACAGTCAATACCCAGGGCTAGTGAAGTCATGGATCTTGGAGATGAACCTGCAACCCCCACTTTACTAAACCATAATCCTAACTATATGCTAAATATTTGTCCATATACCCACAAGTAAATAAAGTCTTCAACGTTCAGCAAGGAAACTTCTCTATGCAACAGATGGAGACCTTTACAGAAACTACAACCAATCAGCAATGCAGAATTGTCCCAACTACTATATCTGTAACACAAACCCTGCACCAAAGGCTTGGAATCATTATAGAAGATGGGGCAAAAACATTATAAGAGTCAGAGGAACAGGGAGTTTCCTGTGAGATTGTGTCATCTAGGAATGTCAGAAGCCACACCCAGAATGTTTTTAAGCCTTCATAATGTCAAGCATTAAAGTGTTAATTTTCCTTGTCTTTAGTCAAAGAAATCTGTTTAATCCCACTGAACAATCAATAAGAGAAATACTAAGGGAATTTAAAAAATATGTATTTCCAGACAATTACTCATATTTGACAAATTTCTGAATTCTGGAATTGATATACAGCCACACTGATGAAACTCTAAAGAATCTGCAACAATTTCTTTCAAATTTCACTCTAAAAACAGAGTAAGAGATTCTCTATTTCTCTACCCAGACACTTAAAGATGTCCTTTCTTCATCTGCACACAAAATATCACTTTAATAAAAACATTTTCAACATCCATGGTAGTTCCCAATTAAAACTATCACTTGTTAGTATAATAGTCAAACTACTATAGTGAAAACTGCATGTTTTGAAACCTAATAAGACATATATTACAAAGTTTTTAATTACCTCAATATTAACATATTACCATAAATATTTTAATTACAGGAATGTTGATAACCATATAAAAGTATTTTTAAACTTTAAACATATTACTTAAGCTCAGAAGTTGATCTTTACATTTTCTTTCATAAACAATGTCCTACAAAACAGTAACAGAGATGTTAGCACTAAGAGGCCTTAAAGGAGTTCTACTTCATACTCACTTATAAGAAGTTCTTAATAAAACCAAGTACGGCAAGAGAAGAGAAAAATAATTGCAACCGAGAGTGGTTTACCATAAGGGTGATCACTAGCTTTGATGGTGATGTCTGTGGTTTCCTTCTCGGGGTCGATGCTGGCGCCACTGCTGGGGGTTGAGCCAAGTTTTCCATCTCCTGGAACTGCGGAAACCAACGTCACCCGAAAATACTCATTAAGCTCAGGAATGTCATCATCAAGAACGTATAGATTCAGGACCTGTTCAATGCAAAAGCACAGCAGTAGTTACTACTTGGGGGAAATAGCCAACTGAATCATGTATGATTGAAATTGTCAGTAAACATTACTTATTTCTACACAAACTTGCACATTGTAATATATGTGTACCTGTGTAGGCACATACATAAATAAAAAGAGATCTGAGGATATTAATTCTTTAATAGTGTTTACTTGAATAAACTGAATGTGTTACCTCAACATTTGCATATTAGTATCTTGCTCCCAGGGTGGTGTGTTAAGAGTGGAGACTTTAGAAGAAAACTAGATATTAGAAACTTAATGAACAGGACCAGGATCAGTGTCCTTATGAACGAGGCCATGGGGCGCTCATTTACTCCTTCTACCACATGACACAATGAATCGGTACCACAGATGTAAAGCAGAAAAGGAGCCTCCCCAGCCCCTGCATCTACAGGCATCCGGCCCTTAAGCATCCCATGATTTCACACTGTGAACAGCAACGTGCTGCTGTTTCTAAACTCCCAATGTAAAGTAGTGTGTGATAGCAATCTAAACACATAGGAATAGTAACACACATCCGTCATATCAGTACGCAGGAGGATGACAAGTCCAAGGCCCACCTTGGCCACATGTTTCAAAATAGATTAGTAAGTAAAATATATAAAAATACAAATCTAGAAAGATATATCCTCAAGCTATATTAATTTTATTGTACTGGCATTAAAGAATTTATAAAACTAACATTGAAACTTTTTATTTTTCTCTCACAGAAAAGCTAGATTATTTCTGTTTTAAAGAATAATAGATACACCTAATTTCCCACATAGTTTAAAATGCTTAAATACCAAGGGATTGCTAACCAATGAATAAATAAAGAGATGATGAAACACTTTCCCAGAAGCATCTGAAGAAACCCAGGCGGTAGAGTTTACCTCAGATCTCTGCCAAGGCAGGAAGGTAATGGTGCCACTGGCATTAGCAAAATCATCAACGAGGTAATTGATGCCTTCCGATTCGATCTGTGAGATGGTGTAGAAAACATGAACATAATCCAAAGCTCCCCTTGTTCGCTCTACCACACAGGAAATGGTGGACCCCTCCTCTGTAATCTGTAATTGAGCATAAATGATTTTTAAATGCATGGTCAGTGAAGAAGTTAGTGCTTTCCCGAGTCCTTCTGCTTTGTATATCCTAGTTCTATGACTTTCCACGTGTCCAAACAGGGTTGGAGACCTCTACATTTACGAAGTGTATTTGAGAGCATTGTTTCTTCCCATGCTTATTAGGTACAAAGCAAAAGCAATTGTAATGGCTTTACTGTGTGAGTAGCTCATTCACTGATAGCTCCTGCCTGCTAGACACAATGCCAGGTATGATGGCTACAAAAGATCTTTTTTTCCAAAACAATGCACAACCCTCCACTGAATAAAGGACAATCAAAGAAGGCAACAGTCTCACAATGTAACAAAAGATGAAGTGTAGACCGACCAAATCCAGGCAGAGTCAATGGCAGAAGGCTGGACATAACATCAAGAACATTCTAGGATTGGCTACAAAAGCTTAAATATTGGTGGAATCATTCGGGAGTGATACAAAGCACAAAGGAAAGTATTTTAGAACTGTCTACCTAGAAGTGGTGGCTCTTCATCCCAGGACTTGAGAAATGGAGTCAGAAGATTATGATTTCTATGAGTTCCAGGTCAGCCTGGGCTACACAGTAAGGCCCAGATTCTATAGATAGATTGAAAGATAGATATAGACAGACAGACAGACAGACAGACAGACAGACAGACAGACAGACAGATAGATAGATAGATAGATAGATAGATAGATAGATAAATGATGGATGGATGGATAGACAGACAAGAAATAAATGCCTCAGATGGAGGAAACAGAAAAGGGCATTTTGTATTATGCTTGGTATCTTTTTAATTCCTTTTTTACACATACGTAAAAAGCATAAACATATCTGTGTACATTTTTTCAAAAGATAATATTTGATCCAAACAACTTAAAACTATGTGGAGCTGGAAGTCTGGTGTTTTTGAAGTAGATCTGCATCCTCTCCATAGGGTCTCAGTTTGACTCGGTTTTCACGTTTGGAAACACACTTCATGGACAACAACTGCAACTGCAGAGAAAAATATCTCCCGAGGCTAAGGTTAGGAGCTGACAGCAGGACCGAAGAAGACTGACTTGGAACTTGTCTACTGACAAGTGATAATGGAAAGATTTCTCAATGCATATGGACTATCCAGGACTTTCTCCGGCAAATCCTGAATTTCAAGGAGCAGCAGGAACCCACTGGCTCCAAAATAAACAGGAGGGAGCACACATGGGCCAACACGGTCAGTTCTCTGATTGCTCGCCATGTGGTACAAGATGAAGCAACCAGATAAGAGTTCACTGGAGTCATGAGTATATCTTCTGGCAGTCAGATGATCCCCCAGAAACTCAGTCAGAGTAGAACATCTAACACAGCAGTGTGTAAAGGACGGAGGTTGGAAACAGATTGAGACAATGAATCAGAAAGTCGTGTGGAGCTAGGGTAAGTCTCACTTCGGCTTCTAACTTCTTGAGCTCAGTTATAAAGTACTCAGAAGCTGATACCAGCACTGAATGTGCATAGGACATCCTGGGGAGAACATTCCAGCTCTACATGAGACGGTCCCTAGGCCAGCAACTTGCCTGAGTCTTTCACTAGCCATTCAAGTGCATTCACTTCGATGACTGTGTGCCCATTGTCAGACCTTCACATGGTATGTGGCCACATGATACATGATACCAAGGGCCATATACAACGAGCATATACACATAAAATTTGATAAGCGATATGTAAAGAAAGGCTAAGACAGTACAAGCAGTAGTTCAGCATTTGTGTTGGGATCCACACTTGATTTCTAGTGTTACAGTTTTTCTTCTGATTTTAAATAACTATCCCTGTATCACTTCCGGTATCAATTAATCTGCAACCTTCTGAGGACCATTCTTACAAGTAAACAAGTTCCTTCTCAAGGCAAGAGGCTACGACACACTTGTTGTAGGGTGCCTTAAGTGTTTACTGTATACACTTTTGTTAGTCCCCATCTTTCCTCTTAAGCACCAGTGGTATTGTTTTTTGAGCTATTATCTCCTGCCCCTGTCTAAGGGCTTAATGTTCTCACTACTGGTGACTGTGGTGGCTTCTGGAAAGCCACTCAGCGTGCTGTGACAGACATGACTTCCTGAGGCAAGGCCTTCCATCCTTAAGGGCTGAGGAGAAGAAACAGCAAAAAGACCCAAGAGCACAGTATGACTTCCCACGTGATTTCCTCTGTGGGCTCTGCTTGACATCTGCACACTGGCAGGATGTACCTGAGCAAATGGGAGATGGGAAGAGGAAGGTCGAGGGTCAGAGTTCTGAGCCCCTTTGTATGCTCATCAACTCTTCCCAGAATCTTCTTAAACAGGGAATCATAATGGTTACAGGACTTGGATGGAAATTAAACATGCACTATACATAGATTCTAGTAATACATTACCATATACAAGTATTTCCTCCCTTAAAAATAGACACCCATGTATTATAAGAGAAATGCTATGTAAAAATGTCTCACTTTATAAAGATAAATATGTACATACTGAAAAGAAGGATTCCTCTGTATTTCAACTTCCAACACAATGACAATTGATTTACTCCAATTTGTCCTCCAAATTTATGTTTTTATTATTTGAGAAATATATTTTTATGATATTCTTTCCACTCCCCATCTTTTCCCACATTCTACCCTCCACTCATCCAATTTCATGTTCTCACTCTCTCTGATTAAATAAAAAGTACTAAACTTAAACAAAACAAAAAAATAACACAAGCAAATAAAACACACACACATACACACACAGAGAGAGTCCTATTGTGTTGTCCAGTTCCTCCTAAGCATGGTATCACTTCGCATCACTCCAAATTTTAATGAGAATGACTTCTTTTGTACAATCTAAGCTCATAAACCATTTATTTGAATATGCAAATATTCAACCCCTCCTTTCAGCAAAAGGCAGGGAGCAAATATATCCAAAGACTTACTCAGGAATGTGTGGAGGATCCTTTTAGACCTAAAAAGCATGACCAGGAGGGATTAGAACTAGGAGAGAGCTTTACTATACCTTCCATCAACAAAATCCTCCTGACATGCTGTACAAGTATATTCAAATGCATGCTGTATATGAAGTTTATATGGAAATATGTAATGGTTTTGTGCTGTATTCAGCAAAGCATATCTTATAAAATTCAGTTAAAGACTCCATTAGGTGTCAAGAGTCCATAAGAACAAATCACTTAGGATGATTGGCTAAAACAATACACCATTAATGTTCACAAATATTATAAAACAAATGGCATCCCCTGAAGTTTTGTTGTTTTAAATACTGAGGTCAAACAGATTAAGCAATACTGAGAAAAGGTTAATTACTGGAGTCTGGCAATGAGCCACTATCCCCGCTGCTCTGTTTGGGTGTACATCATCTACAGGGACTTTAAATTCAGGTTTATTCACGTTCCCTCCCACAACCAGACATCTGATCCTAGAACGTCATCCTCATCACATTCTTTGCCCTCCCCCATCTTTTCCCACATTCTACCCTCCACCCATCCAATTTCATGTTCTCACTCTCTCTGATAAAAAAAAAAAAAAATGGGGGGAAAGAATGTGGTTACATCAGGATGCCTAGTAACACAAATTTGACATTTCTGACACATTTGGAAAAGCCCTAAACTACAAAGTATAATCACTGACACAGGATTCTATCAAGAGATAGAAAATATACATGTAAAGGTTTTTCCTAATATCATCATATCTACCTGAACTGACTTTAGAATATTGACACAAGCGTTTCGGCCAGTGAACGGATCCCCTGCAGCCTCAAAGCCACCTTTATCCATTTCAAACTAGAAACAGCCAGTAGTCCTCAACGCTGCACCCTCTTTTGTTTCTAAGTTTATTTCATTTTAATCACATGTACAAAGTGTATAAGTACGTGCACACAAGTGCAGGTACCCTGGAGGCCAGAAAGGGTGCTAGATGACCCTGGAACCGGAATTCCAGGAATTGGAAGCTGCCCAGTATGGATACTGGGAAGAAACGCAGGTCTTCTGCAAGAGCAGTACATACTCTTAGTCACCGAGCTGTCTCTTCAGCAGCCTGTGCTCAGCCAGCATTTTGCAAATGTTCATATCAATGGGGGATCAGAAGTAAGGGTGATCAATTAGGAGAGGTGTCAAGTCCATTTGCTCAGACACAGGGCAGTTCTGTGAAATGTGAAGTGGGCTTCTTTTATGAAATAGAAAATTAAAACTAAGGAATTACAAATCCAGTTTGAATTTTTATTCTGTTTCATGTTTGGGCAATGCTTTGTGAGGAGTTGTACTGTATTGGTACAGCCCTAAAGGAATTTATTCTTATAATATAGTAGGTACTTAAAACACAGTTAAGTGAAAACAGTATCTTATTTCCACAATGGTCTTCCCAAATCATTTCTAAATTGATTCTTAAGCCATGTATATAAAAATATAAAACAAAAGATTAGTTATATAAAATGTGAGTCTCACAAGTTCTATGCACTATTGTGAAAAAAGTAATTTCATCAATTAATTATATGGAGTACACCATTTTATAAAGTACGTTAAAGAAGAAATAACATAGAAATTATACAGAAGAACAAAGCATGGTGACATGGATACTATGCTGGGTTTAACAAGATCAGCGGTCTACTCAACACGGATCCCAACTGCAATCCAATCATTTGATATGCCTTATCAGAACTCCAATCTACCCATAAGTTTATTGGCTCTTCCTATTATAATCTATTAAGCACCTGCTCTTTCATGGGACACAGTGCACCTGGGCAAAGAAGAAACATCAAAATAATTATGGCCACTTTCAATATTTCTGAAAATGAACCAAGCTACTAAATTCAGTCTTAGGAGGCACAAAGTAAACAAAGACTTCTCAAATCTTTTTCTTTGTAGACCTGCGCACTCATAAAATCACTTAGAAGTCCAAACAGTTTCTGTCTATGTTAGTGAAGTCCGTTGTTATCCACTGTACTAAAAAATGTAACAATGAAATGAGTAATGACTACTAACTAATTGCAGTACAACAATAAGCCTGTCAACACAAACAACATGTATTCTGAGTAATAACTATATATTCTAAAATGAAGAGAAGCAGTAACAAGAAGCAGCATTTTCTATTTTTATGTCTTTTCCAAGCAGTTGATTCTTAATCTGTGGGTCATGACCCCTTTGGAGGTCAAACCATCTTTTTTTCTATTAGTTTTTCACTTATTTTACATACCAACCACAGTTTCCCCCTCCCTCCTCCCTTCCTGTCGCCTCCCCACTCCTCCTGTCTATCCGCCCCCCACCACCACTCCTCCTCCTCCTCCTCTGTTGAACAATCATTCCACAGGGGTCACTTAAGACCATTGGAAAACACAGATATTTATATTATGATTCATAACAGTAGAAAAATATAGTAATGAAGTAACAACAAAAATAATGTTATGGTAGGGGGTCAGTACAACACGAGGAGCTGTATTAAAGGGTCACAGCATCAGGAAGGTTGAGGACCTCTGCTCTGAAGTCTGGTTTAGTGGAAAGCAGCTGGACTTCATAGATCCTTCTACAACCAGTATGTTTTTTCCTCCCCGAGTTCTAGCTGAAGTATAAATAGAAAATACGGCCTTACATATGTAACTGGAAAGCAATGGAGTCTTCATAGACTTTTAGGATAACTATGGGTACTGCAGTACCACACCAAAGTTTGAAAAGTGGCAGCTTCTTGGAGTTTAGCGCAACCTGCAAACATATTTTGTTGCACTGTAACCCACTGCCCATCTTGCACTGGGGATCAATCTGCTATCTGTGCAATGATTATTTAGAACATACTAGCTTACTGAGCTCTTTATATCTTCCACGTGCTAACATATTTAATTACACAAAACAAGTACACGGATATAGATCACTGGCAATATTATCTCAAACATCTGAAGAGCTCAAAAACTGTCAAACTCACTTTGGCTGATAAAAATTTCCAAAACTCAGATTCTCATGTGAAAGACTGACTATTTTTAATCACCAACCAGAACTATTATGTTTTCTCATAATAGGTAGCTCATTTTTCTGAAAATATGTGCCAAATACCAAAGTCTACATAAATAAAACTTGTCAACCATTTTTTTTTTTCAAAATGTAGTGTTCCATGAGATCAGCAACTAATTCGGCTCATGATTCAAAACTGTTTCTGTACCTTTCTTCACTCACCGATCATGGCTTTCGGTCTTGTCTGTGCATGTGTATGTGGTGAGTGTACCTATGGGAATCCATGTTTGCACAAGGGTGGACACACCACTATGCATGTGCATGGGAAGGCCTAAAGGTAATGTTAGTATCTACTTCAACAGTGCTCCACTTTATTTATTCACACAGGGTGCCTTGCAGAACGCAGGACTCACAGATTTCAGTTGGTCTACTCGCCATGACTACTTAGTTTTACATGGGTTTTGAGTTCTTACATTGACAAGGGCAAGCACTCTAACCACTGAAAAATTCTTCTAGCCCCACAACCACGCATGTACGTGTGCATATGCATGCGTGCGTGCGTGCGTGAGTGTGTGCGTGTGTGTGTGTGTGTGTGTGTGTGTGTGTGTGTGTGTGTGTGACACATGCTTGCTCACAGGTGGCAACAGCAACCAGAAGAGCGCAGTGGAGCCGGAGTTACAAGAGGTTGTGAGCCAACCATTGGGTCCTCCGCATGCTCTTGACTGCTGCAATCTCTCCAGCTCCCCAGCCATCGTGCTTTGGTAAGGCAACAGAAAATACCTTTTTGCACTTCTCATTTTGGCATGGAATATTAGAAAACAACATGTATTTGTAGTTTGAGACTTTCAAAACTTAATCTTGTACTGATTCAATAAAATATCTTTAAAGTTAACACTATTTTATGTGGTGGTGAGTAAGCAGCAGAGTGGGTAACACCTCCATAATTTGTACAAAGGAGGTAGAAGCTACAAGTCCAGGTCATTTTTGCTTTTGTAGCACAAAATGTCAATAAAATGAAAAACTAAAATATTTTACTATTGCTTATAAAATTAAGTTTGACCTTGTTGAGGCCCTGAAGGGATCTCAAGAAAACCTAGGGACGCTAGAGCCACATTTTGAGAAAGGTTTCTGTAAGACTGAATAAATATTCCTGGTTTTGATACTCATAATGATGATAAAAAAAATTAGGAGTTTTAGGTTTCTCCTATCATTTAAAACATAAGAATTGTGTAATGTTTCTAAAAATTAATTGTCAATCTTTAATCTTTCAGACTCAACAATGTTCCTCTCTTAATCAGCAAACATTGCTCTTTCAAAAAAGGGTCCATTCATTTCATCTCACACAGACTTGGTAATCCCAGCTGTAACTTCAGTGCAGTTTACATCATGTGGCCGAGGCATACAAATTCTCCCATCCACAGTGAAGGGCATGGTGGAATCTGTTGAGGCAAAGTTGTGTAACTACAGAGTAAACTGTCACCAAGTAAGATCATCAGTGGGATTTGTGAAACAAGCCAGTGTTGAAAGATTGACTACAATGGCTTAGACTAGGGAACACTGAGAGACTACTCTTCATTTTAAGTATTTTTGAAGTGTGGTTTTTGTTTTTCCAGTTTGGTTGCTCATGTACTTAACTAAAACTAAACACTATCTGAACTGCTATGTGCTTTTTCACATTTTGATATCAAATGTATTCAAAAGGTCCCACAGGTTTTCTGAACACCAGCAATGCTCCATTTTTGGTGCTACTGATACAATAATGAATCACAAGACCTTCCTGTGGCTCAGAGCTGTTTATCTGTGTGATAGATGTAGATGTAACCAATACTTAAGTAGACTTACGAAGGCCAGAAGGAAATGGATAGTGTGATCAGTGCTCCAAAAACATTGAGGGGATGAAGAGCAATGAGTTTGAGAAGGTTAAAAGCATTAAACAATGGGTGGATGAAGAGCAATGAGTTTGAGAAGGTTATCTGTGACTTTAAATAGGAGACAGTGTCGTTGAGTAACTACAACTCACGACCTGGAGTAAAACGATTGCAAAGATGGAGGCTGGTGAGTGCTGTGTCTTGACACTGGGATTGTACCAAGGCAAGTACGTCTGAGCCACACTGATAAAAGATGAGATTTACACAGATGAGGCCAGCATCATAGGCAGAGGCCAGATCTTGAAGGTAACTTAAGGAATATAACATTGCATGGTACAACTATGGTTCTCACAACCCAGCAAAAACTACTCGACTTTTCAAAATTGGGCATAATGACATTTAAAGATACATGGAGAAAGATAATGGATTAAGAACCTCAAGAGATGGACTCAGATTCTAGTTCTTTTATAATAGAGGCAAAGAACAAAATTGATATTCATTAAGATGTAATAAACACAAAGCTGTAAACAGGCATTTGACTTGATCCTGCCTGATTTAATTCAACTTAGGATAGTCATTTCTCAGACCTGTAGCCCTGTCTCTGATTCTACAATGAGAAGTATCTGTCTTACAGATTATCAGAAAAATGCATACATCTGAATATGTAAAAGCTGATGTCTGAGTAGCCTGTTTAAAGGCACCGATGAGATGACTCAGGGGCAAGACATTTGCTATCATTTGATGTCCTGACTTTGATCCCTAAGATCTCACACAAGCTATCCTCTGACCTTCAGAGGCACAGCAGGCACACATGTGCCACACACACACACACACACACACACACACACACACACACACACACACACACGTGCCCCCCCCCCCACACAAAGTTAACAAATAATAAATAAATAAATGTGAAAGAGCAATTTAAAGTCATTATTAGCATATATGATATTTCTGAAGTTTAACAAAAACAACTTAAGAGCTCTTGTCTTGTGGTTGCCATGGAAACCAAGGGATGACAAGAAATTCCAGAGATCTGGGCATTCCAATTTAAGCTGCAATGAGTCCTGTGACACATAACTTTTCCAAGTTCAACTCATGCTATTCTTCTTAACCATTCAGTTAACATACACCTTCATCTAATCTACCAGTGTCAAGCTGCGGAGCCAACAGCGCTCTTGTTTCTTGGCAGCATTCATGAACGCGGAGCATTTGCTGTCACACACAACACCTGCGAGGCAGTTTCAGGAGCGCTCGCATTACTAATCAGGAAACTGAGATGATCAGGTGTCTCTGAAAACTTAGGAAGAACTGATAAGAACAGTAAAGCGGTCTAATGAATTAAGCCAGCCAAGACAGTTGATGAGAAACAATTACAAGCAAGTTGGGAGAATTCTACAACTACTTTAAAATGTTCCCTGTAAGAAAAAAAAAAAGCAAATTGAAATAAAGTTTCATTTTTAATTATTCACACAGGCTTTCAGTATGAACTATTTCATTTATATATGGTATCAAAATTATTAGCAATATTATATATGGTACATAATTATTCATTCTTTAAAGTGACCAACTTTTAAGCTAATTGCTGAGAGTTATTTGCTCTTTTGCTCTTCTTTCCTTCACCTCAAGAAGGTGACTTAAGCTGAAAACTACCAGGAACAGGGACTGAGATTTGCATGTGCAAACACAGCTACCACACACTTCTGGACAGCTAGCTCAACCCTAAACAAATGCACCTACACTGAATGTTTTACTGTGGAATTCTCCAAGCTCCCTACTCACCTCTGGTATGCAAGCTCCCGTGAAACCGAACAGGCCGTTGGAATTGTCACTTTTCTGGACTCTCAGTCTAGCTGTAGTGTTTGCCTCCGAAATCTGGGCCCCTCCATAGACAGAGACCAGTTTAAGAAGAAATAGCTCCTCTCCTTCCTCTTCCTTGTCATCTCTTGCAGAAACAATGAATGACTTGTTATTTTCTCCTTGTCTGAACTCCAGATACCCAGAAATGGGGTGTAGATCATTCCTTGCAGGCATAGCATGGAGTTCATAAATCTCTTCAGTAGTCAGTTTCCGCTCATAGACCCTCACATCCTGCATCCAGCCTGTGAATCGGTCACTGCCGTTCATCCCCGCCCCAATTCTCAGTATTCCAGGACCTGAAATTAGACATGCCTTTAGATGCTACAACAGCCACTGTCTCCTACCACAAGCTCTAAGTGTGATTCAGAAAGCAAGACAATTCTACAGAAATATATCTTTGATAAGTAAAACTTTTTGGTGTAAAATGAGATCAATAAACATCATCTTTCGTTATGACAAAAAGACACCTGCACAATAATTTCTGGGATTTGTGATCTTACACTGCAGTATCTACCTTCGAAATTAAATGATGCTCTTCAAAGGAATTTATATCGGTCTGTCAAAATCATTTATGCACATAAAAATAAATGTATACATTATATATATATATATATCCATCCATGTATGCTTGTGTGTTGTATATTCGTTTGAGTAGAAATGTGTCCTATAACACTTTAAAACTATTTACTGATTTTAAAATGTAATAGGTTAGTTCAGTTACAATTTTAAAACTATAGATTATACACGTAGAGAGCCTGAAAGTTCTAAGGACTAAAAATTCTTCTCCAGTTAAATAAACTGGGGAGTGGTGGTTTCTATGGGCCAACTATATCCTTTTGTCTAAAACTTAACTGAATGTAGAAACAGAGCAGTTCTTAGAAGACCTTTTAAAACTAGTGAGAGCATACAGGCCAGCTATATCTCACCTTCACAGGCCTTTTAAGGATTTCATCAATTTATCATTTAGTTGGTTTGTTTTATATTTTGGTTTTTGATGTTTTGTGACAAGATCTCATTATTGCTTCTGGCCAGCAACTTGGTATGTAGCCCAGGTTAGCTTTTCCTTCATGATTGTCCTGCCTCAGCCTCCCAAGTACATACAGTCTACAGTGAGTTACTCAAAGAGAGAGCATATGATTTGGCTAAAAAGCCAACAAAGATTATCTCTTCAAAGCAAGCCACAGGATTCATCCATTCACCTACTAATAAATATAGAGCCTGTAATCATTTTAGTGAATATTTTCTCCTGACTCCTCTTCTTCCTAATGCCCATTACCCTTCACTTCTGATCTTACTGAAGGAGAAACAGTTCTCCAGACACAACAGGCTGCTTCAGAATTCCAGACACTTGCTCATTCCTAAGCTGAAATGGTCCTCATCCTGACCACTAACTTGACGGACAAGTGATGCTCCTATTTTTTCCTTTCTTCCTACAAAGTTTTACAGCACATCTCTAGCCTGGAGCCTGTTTTTGATTCCACCAGGCTAAAGACTTTGCACCCTTCATTTCTGAAATATTCATTGTAACCTGATCTTGGTCTTGGTAGGCACATAGCTTTATAAGAGAAAAACAAGCAAAGTCAAGTTTCAAAACTTGCTAGCTCTTTTGTAAAAATAAAATTTTAATTGAAGACTTGAGAACTTTCAAATTCAATGTTCTAGTTATGAAGCTGACACTCACCATCAGTGATGGCTTCTCCTTTGAGACTCTTGATTCCTCTGGGCATTGCATTTCCATCCAGATAGAATTCAATTATGCCATCATCTAGGATAATTAAAACATGAAGCCAAACACCTTCTTCTAAATATTTCATGACTGTGGTCTTGGCAATATATGTAACATTTGATCCAAAAGTTTTATAGTGAAGGGAAAGAGTCACATGGGATTCATTTGTTTGAATTTTTACCCCATAATAGATACTTCCATTGCCGTCATCCTTTGCTATGAGAAATCCATTTGTATTGGCATTAGGCATTACCCAGGCTGAAAATGTAAAGTTGGCAATTGTGTTATTCCTGGAAGGGTGGTACTTTGGGTCGACAGTCCCAAATGCACCTTCTAGTCCACTGAAGTACAAGACATCTGTTCCACTCTGGTGACGTCGCATATGTGGCTGCAAATGCACAGTAGCAGGGAAAATTCCTACCAGCAGAAAGTCGATCATTGGTGGCAAACCAGCGGTGAACTCTCTGGACAGTATCTCCCAGGCCACCCGCACATCGCCGAAGACACCCTGTTGTCTCAAAACGGTAAAGCTGGTAATATAAGACATATCATCTTCTGACAGGACATCTTCTGCCACTTCTCTGTCTAGACACTCTGGATCTAAGACGAAAACTCCAAACGGGTCATCGTTGAATGGAATCATGACTGTCACCTGAAGGTTGGTTTCTGCCAGCTGACCTCCAGAACCTGTAGGGAGAAAATTTAGAATAACTAAAAAAATCAGAAGTTAAATACGTTTTAGTCGAAGAAAAAAAGCAGTGTGTTTGACAGGAAAAATTCTAGTTAAATAATTTATTCATTATCAGTGAATAATGGAATCATCACATTGTTTTCACCACGTTTTGCAGGGCAATGTTATTAAATAACATCAATTAGCATATTCATATTGATAATCAGTCAAGACCCCCCCCAATACTTTTATATTGAAAACCCAAAACGGTGAGATATAAGGAAGCCTCTATTCATAAAACTGAACCTCCCTAAGACCTTAAAATAAACATGCAAAATTAACAGTTTGAGGCTAAGGACATAGTTTAATGGTAGAACACATAATTAGCATAGAGCCTCAGATTCTATGCCTAATACCAATGAATAAGTAAGAAAAACTAAGCCAGACACAGTGTCACATGCCTATGACCCCAGAATTCTGGAGATGTTGTCAATAATCATTGGCAACAAACCAGCAGTGAACTCTCTGGATAGTATTTCCCAGCCAACCTGTACATCACCAAAGACACCCTGCTGTCTCAAAATGGTAAACAAAAAAGAGCTAGGGTTGTAGCTCAATGGTAGAGCACTCCTAACACACAGGCTTAGAGTTTGACTCCCAGCACTGCAAAAACAAAACAAAACAATTTCGACCAGGAAAGGTACTTTGACGTTAAAATCAGACAATCATAATACACTTAACCATCAACCAGACTTTGTATGCAATTTATTTGAGTATAAATTATAAGATTTTGGTTGGTAACATAAGAGATGGAAAGAGCCCACACCTGAAATATTTACAAGCTTTAGAGTATAAAATTCATTGAATTCAGGAATTCCATCTGGGAAAGCATGGAGAATTACTGATTTTGATCCTTCTCCATCTATGAAGTTAACAGTCCCTGACGTTTCGTAGAACTCTTGTCCAGACTGCAGAGAAACATTCTGAAACACCTGCCAAGCCACAGAGACGTTGCCAAAGTGTCCGCGGTGCCTCAAAACCCTAAGTGAAAACAGAACAATATTATGTTAAAGAAACGTGTGTGTGGTGAATGTAACGATAGCAAAAGCATTCCATCCTCTCTTGAAAGTATACATTTTCTATTTATCATCAAACTAGCCAGCAGGTCCCATTGAGCAACCAAGTAAAGTAAAGGAAGGAAATGGTAGCAAGAACTTAAGCCCCTTAAAGAAATCCAGGAAAACAAAAACAAACAATGGGAGGAAATGAATAAAACCCTTTTAAAAAGAAAAAAAAAAGTTGAGAAAAACCAAACAGGTAAAGGAAATGAATAAAATGGCTCAAAATCTGAAAGTGAAAATAGAAGCAATTAAATAAAAGACAAACTGAGGGAATCTCGGACACGAAAAATGTAGATAAGCAAACAAGAACTAAAGATGCAAGCATCACAAACAGAATACAAGAGATGAAAGAGAGAATATCAAGTGTTGAAGACATGATACAAGACATTGTTACACTGAACAAAGAAAATGTTAAATCTAAAAAGTTCCTGATGCAAAATATCCAGCAAATCTGAAACATTATGGAAAAAAAAATTAAGGAAAAGAATCCCAGCTCAACGACCCAGAAAATACTTTTAACAAAATCATAAAAGAAAACTTTTCTAAGCTGAAGAAGGACATGCTTATTAAGGTACAAGAAGCTTATAACACCAAATAGATTGGCCCAGAAAAGAAAGTCCCCTCACCACATAATACTCAAAACACAAAACATACAGAACAAAGAAAGAACCTTAAAAGCCGTAAGGGTAAAAGGCTAAGAAACATATAAAGGCAGACCAATTAGAATTACACCTGACTTCTCAGTGGAGACTCTAAAAATCAGAAGAGCCTGAACAGATGTCTTACAGACTCTTGTGGACCACAGATGCCAACCTAGACTACTATATCCAGCAAAACTTTCAACCAACATAGAGGGAGAAATATCTTGATATTTCATGACAAAGTCAAATTTAAACAATATCTACCCACAAATCCAGCCCTGTAGAAGATACTAGAAGGAAAATTCTAACCCAAGAAAGCTAACTATACTCGTGAAAACTCAGTAAATAAAAAAAAAAAATCTCACACCAGAAAAAAATAAAAGAAGGGAAACACACAAACACTACTACCACAACCAACAACAACAAAATAACAAGAATTAACAATCATTGGTCATTGATATCTCTCAATATCGATGGACTCAATTCCCCAATAAAAAGACATGTGCTAACAGAATAGATGTGAAAACAAGATCCATCCTTCTTCGGCATCCAAGAAACACACCTCAACATCAAAGACAGACATTATCTCAGAGTAAATGGTAGGACAAAGATTTTCAAAGCAAGTGGACCCAAGAAGCAAGCTGGTGTAGCCATTTTAATATCTAACAAAATAGACTTCAAACCAAAATTAATCAAAAGAGAAGGAAAAAGGATTCATCAAAGAAAAAAAATCTACCAAGATGTCTCAATGCTTAACATCTGTGCCCCAAATGCAAGGGCACCCCCATGTTTGTAAAAGAAACATTACTAAAACTTAAATCATACATTGACTCTCACACATTAGTAGTGGGAGACTTCAATACCCAACTCTCACCAATGGATAGGTCATCCAAACAAAAAGTAAACAAGAAATAATGGAGCTAAAAGAGATCATGAACCAAATGGACCTAACAGATATCTATAGAACATTTCACCCAAACAGAAAATAATATACCTTCTTCTCAGCAGTTCACAAAACTGTCTCCAAAATTGATGGCATACTCTGACACAAAGAAAGTCTCAATAGATACAAGAAAACTAAAATAACCCCCTGTATCCTATCAGACCATCATGGATTAAAGCAGGACTTCAACAACAACAGAAAGCCTATAAACTAGTGGAAACTGAACAGTTCTCAACTGAACTGACACTGGGTCAAGGAAGAAATAAAGAAATTAAGGATTCCTAAAATTTGATGAAAATTAATGCGCAACATACCCAAATTTATGGGACAAAATGAAAGTGTGCTAAGAGGAAAGTTCATAGCACTAAGTATCTTCATAAAGAAATTGTAGAGATATCACACTAGCAACTTAACAGCACACCTGAAAGCTCTGGAACAAAAGGAATCAAACACACCTAAAAGGAGTGGATGGCAGGAAAAAAAAAATCAAACTGATGGCTGCAATCAATAAAATAGAAACAAAGAGAACAATATAAAAGAATCAATGAAACAAAGAGTTGGTTCATTGAGAAAATCAACAAGATAGACAAATCCTTTAAAAAAACTAACAAAAAGACAGAGAGAAAAACATCCAAATTGATAAAATCAGAAACAAAAAGGGACACAACAACAGACACCAGACACTGAGAAAATCCAAAGAATCATTAAGTCATACTTCAAAAACAAGTATTCCACAAAATTGTAAAAACTACAAGGAATGAACAAATTTCCTGACAGATATCACTTACCAAAGTTAAATCAAGATCAGATAAACAATTTAACAGACCTATAGCCCCTAAGGAAATAGAAGCAGTTATTAGAAGTCTCATAACCAAAAATCTCCAGGGCCAAATGGTTTTCTACCGAATTTTCTACAGAATTCTACCAGACTTCCAAAGAAGAGCTAATATCAACACTCTTCTAATTACTCCAAAAATAGAAATAAAGAAACATTGTCAAATTCAATTTTATGAGGCCACAGTCACCTAGATACCCAAACCACACTAGATTCAACAAAGAATGAGAAATAACAGAACAATTTCCCTCATGAACATTGATGTAAAAATACTCAATAAAATCCTTGCAAACTGAATCCAATAACACATCAAAAAGATCATCCACCATAACCAAATAGGCTTCATCCCAGAGATTTGAGGAATGATTCAAAATACAAAAATCTGTCAAGCTAATTCACCATATAAAAAAAATCGAAAGAAAAAAATCACATGATCATCTCATTAGATGCTAAAAATGCTTTTGACAAAAATCTAGCTACCCTTCATGATAAAAGTCAGGGATACAAGGAACATACCTAAACATAATAAAGGTAATTTACACCAAGCCTATAGCCAACATCAAATTAAATGGAGAGAAATTCAAAGCAATTCCTCTAAAATCAGGAACAAGACCAGGCTGTCCATTCTATCCATATTTGTTCAATATAATACTTGAAGTTCTAGCTAGAGCAATAAGACAACAAAAGGAGATCAAGAGTATACAAATTGGAAAGGAAGAAGTCAAAGTATCATTATTCACAGATGATATGATTGTATACAAAAGCAAACTGAAAAATTCTACCAGGGAACTCCTACAGCTGATAAACACCTTTGATGAAGTAGTTGGATACAAGATCAACTCAAAAAAATCAGTAGAACTCCTATATACAGAAGACAAACTGGCTGAGAAAGAAATCAGGGGAACAACACCCTTCACAATAGCCACAAATAACATAAAATATTTTGGGGTACCGCTAACCAAACAAGTAAAAGACCTGTATGACAAGAATTTCAAGTCTTTGAAGAAGAACAATTTCTTTGAAGAAGAAGAAGAACAATTTCCCTCATGAACATTGATGTAAAAATACTCAATAAAATCCTTGCAAACTGAAGAAGATATCAGAAAATAGAAAGATCTCCCATGCTCATGGATTGGTAGAATTAGCATAGTAAAACCAGCCATCTTACCAAAAGCAATTTACAGACTCACTCAATGCATTCCCCACCAAAATTTTAACACAATTCTTTACAGACTGTAAAAAAACAATACTCAACTTCATATGGAAAAACAAAAAGCCCAGGATAGCTAAAACAGTGCTGAATAATAAAACAACTTCCAAAGATATCACCATCCCTGATTTCAAGCTACACTATAGAGCTATAGTAATAAAAACTATATGCTGTTGGCATAAAAACAGATAGGTAGATCAATTAAATAGAATCAAAGATCCAGACATAAATCCACACACCTATAAACCCCTATTTTTTTTATAAAGAACCCAGAAATATACAATGGAAAAAAAGACAGCATCTTCAACAAATGGTGCTGGTCAAACTGGATGTTGGCACGTAGAAGGTAAATAGATCCATATCTATCACCCCACACAAAACTCAAGTCCAA
Organism: Peromyscus californicus insignis; assembly: GCF_007827085.1. NCBI lineage: Eukaryota > Metazoa > Chordata > Mammalia > Rodentia > Cricetidae > Peromyscus > Peromyscus californicus. Next base: position 71,112,484 of record NW_026294480.1, on the reverse strand, counting down.
GTGGATCAAATACCTCAACATAAATCCAGATACAGTGAACAGTGAACAGAAGAGAAAGTGAGAATTAGCCTTGAACACATTGGCACAGATTACAACTTCCTGTACAGAATATAAACAGAGCAGGCACTAAGATTGACAATTAATAATGGGACCTCATGAAACTGAAAAGTTTCTGTAAGGCAAGTGATACTGTCAATAGGACAAAACAGCAGCCTTCAGAATGGGAAAGGATTTTTACAAACTCTACATCTGACAGAGGGCTAATATCCAAAAATATATAAAGAACTCAAGAAACTAGGTATCAAAAAAATCAAATAATCCAATTAAAAAATGGTTTACAGATCTAAACAGAGAATTCTCAACAGAGGACTCTCAAAGGGTTGAGATACACTTAAAGAAATGTTTAGCATCCTTAGACATCAGGAAAATGCAAATTAAAATGACCCAGATTACATCTTACACTACTCAAAATTGCTAGGATCCCAGCTGGATCAACAACAGAGAGGGAGAACAAGGAATAGGAGACCATGGTAAATGAAGACCACATGAGAATAGGAAGAAGCAAAGTGCTAGAGAGGCCCACAGAAATCCACAAAGATACCCCCACAACAGACTGCTGGCAGTGGTCGAGAGACAGCCCCAACTGACCTACTCTGGTGATGGGATGGCCAAACACCCTAATTGTCGTGCTAGAAACCTCATCCAACTACTGAGGGATCTGGATGCAGAGATCCATGGCTAGGCCCCGGGTGGAGCTCTGGGAGTCCAATTAGTGAGAAAGAGGAGGGTTTATATGAGCGAGAATTGTTGAGACCAAGGTTGGATAAAGCACAGGGACAAATAGCCAAACGAATGGAAACACATGAACTATGAACCAATGGCTGAGGGGTCACCAATTGGATCAGGCCCTCTGAATGGGTGAGACAGTTGATTGGCTTGATCTGTTTGGGAGGCATCCAGGCAGTGGGACCAGGTTCTGTGCTCATTGCATGAGTTGGCTGTTTGAAACCTGGGGCCTATGCAGGATCGCTTGGCTCAGCCTGGGAGGAGGGGACTGGACCTACCTGGACTGAGTCTACCAGGTTGATCTCAGTCCTCGGGGGAGGCTTTGCCCTGGAGGAGGTGGGAATGGGGGGTGGGCTGGGGGGAAGGTGATGGGGGCGGGATGGGGGAGAACAAGGGAATTTGTGGCTGATATGTAGAACTGAATTGTATTGCAAAATAAAAATTAAAAAAAAAGAAAAAGATGGTGGTTGAGTCTAACCATGTTAGAATCATCTCCCTGTAAACATGTTAATCTGAATAGGTTTCAGAAAAAGACTTTCAGGAATGCTAAAAAATAAACAGGTTAAAAAAAATTGCTAGGATCAAAAACACAAGGGACAGCTCATGCTTGCAAGGCTATAGAGCAAGGGGAACACTCCTCTATTGCTGGTGGGAGTGCAAACTAGTATATTCACTTTGGAAATCAATATGACGGTTCCTCACAAAATTGGGAATCCATCTACCTCAAGACCCAGCTATACCACTCCTGGGTATATACCCAAAGGATGCTCCATCTTACTACAAGGACACGTGCTCAACTATGTTGATAGTGGCTTTGTTCATAATAGCCAGAAACTGGAAACAACCTAGATGGCCCTCAACCCCTCAACCAAAGAGTGGATAAAGAAAATGTGGTACATTTACACAACGGAGTATCACTCAGCGATTTAAAAAAAAAAATGACATCATGAAATTTGCAGGTAAAATGGATGGAACTAAGAAAAAATCATCCTGAGTGAGGTAACCCAGACCTAGAAAGACAAATATGATTTGAACTCACTTATAAGTGGATATTAGCTGTAAAGTAAAGGATAATCATGCTATAATCCACAGACCCAGAGAGGCTAAGCAACAAAGAGGGTTCAAGGGAGGAAGCATGGATCTCCCTGGGAAGAGAAAATAGGATAGATTATTAAGGTGGACTGGAGGGTCATGGGGATGGGAACAAGAGGGATCAGGTGTGAGGGTTATGGAGGGAGAGAGTACTGGGAGAGACAACCGGAAAGAGGGGGGCACATTCAAGGGCGATGCGCAAACCTAGTGCAGTGGAAACTTCCTGGAATCTATGAGGGTGACCCTAGTGGAGACCCCTAGTAATGAGGGATACGGAACCCAAACCGGCCATCTTCTGTAACCAGGCAAGTGATTTGGGACACCAATCCAGCCACAAAAACTTAGACCTATAATTTTCCTGCCTGCAAGAACCAAGCATGACCAGTCTAAAAAAAAAAAAAGGCAATGAAATGACACCTAATGATATTCTGCTATACTTGTACAGAGGAGCCTAGCATAATCGTCATCAGAGAGGCTCCATCCAGCAACTGAGGGGAGCAGATGCAGAGATCCACACCCAAATATTGGGTGGAGCTCAGGGAATCCTTCTGAAGAGGGAAAGGAAGGATTGTAGGAGTCTGAGGGGTCAAGGACATCACAAGAAAACCCACAGAATCAACTAGCCTGGGCTCATAGCAGCTCACAGAGACTGAACTGACATCCAGGGAGCCTGCAAGGGTCTGACCTAGGCCCTCTGCACACGTGATGGTTGTGTAACTTGGTGTTCTGCGGGCCTCCTAACAGTGGGAGTGGGCTGTCTCTGACTCTTTGCCTGCTCTTGGGGTCCTGTTCCTCAAACTGGGGTGCCCTGTCCAGCCGAACTATGAGGAGAGGTGCCGAGTCTTCCTGCAACATGACATGCCATGCTTGGTTGACATCCCTGGCAGGCCTGCCCTTTTCTGAAGGGAAATGGAGGAGGAGTGGATCTGGGGGAGAGGGGTGGTTTTGAGAGACGGCAAGGAGAGGAGGGAAGGGAAAATGTAGTCAGGATGTAATATATGAGAGAAGAATAATTTTTTAAAGTAATACATCAAAATTCTCCATTGAAAAAAAAGAAGAAAGACACTAGGTGCAAGGAGTCACAAGTTGAAGGCTGAAAAACTGAGGTCCCCAAGTCTTGAGAAGATAGAACTCGGAGGGGGAAGGGCAAGGAGATTAAGTTCTGTTTAGCAGATAGATGGTTCTCATGCTTAGATATTTAATGAAAAATGTTATAGCAGAGCATAGACAAAGTTATCATTTATTTATATCATTTAAATTTTTGTTTGCATAGATTAACAGTGTTTCAATTTTCACACACTTAATGATCTTAAAATTGTATTGTATCCAGTTTTGACTTTCCTTATCCAAATATACGTACCAAAATGCATTTGTCTTTCCTTCTTCCACTGCTTTGTCTACGGGCTCCAGAGAAAACACCCCATTTGGGTCATCATTGGCTTCAATTATGACTGTGGCTATTCCATACTGATAAACTACTGTGTCACCTAAATTAAACACAAAAAAGTCAAAGTAATTTAACAAAGAAGCTACCTTTAATTCAACACAATGTTTAACATGCACTCATTTTATTCACTTATATTTTAGAAATATAAAACTAGCCGGGCGGTGGTGGCGCACGCCTTTAATCCCAGCACTCGGGAGGCAGAGGCAGGCGGATCTCTGTAAGTTCGAGGCCAGCCTGGTCTACAAAGCGAGTTCCAGGAAAGGCGCAAAGCTACACAGAGAAACCCTGTCTCGAAAAACCAAAAAAAAAAAAAAAGAAATATAAAACTAAGAATATAAAAGGCTAAGGAGATGGCTCAGGGTAAAGAGCATGCTGCATGTGTGTTTTGCATTCAGACCCATGCATCTGTGTAAAAGACAGGAGCTTCTACAACTCCAGCTAGAAGGAGACCAGAGGCTGCTGGATCCAAAGAGCCTGTTGGCCAGCCATCATGGCTGAAATGGCAGGAATGAGGTTCAGTGGGACACTGCCTCATAAGCATGAAGAGAAGGCCGGAGGACAACTCCTGGCAATATCCTCTGGCCTCCAATTGTGGATACATGGATGAGCACAGACACATATACACACCCAAAGTATTCATGTGTGCAGCTTTATTCCCATACCATGTACTTTAAAAGGCACTAGAAATAACAAAACATCAGTAGCAATAACCACAGCCAGTAGCCAGATCTTATTTACTGAAAAATACTCTTAAAAGCAGGGCTTCCAAAAGAACTGGCTGATTTCAGGATCGTGGCGGGAAAATAACACACTAAGCTTGAACAGCTTGGTGCGAAAGGAGGTGGAGAAACGCTGGAAGAATAATACTAAGGACATGGCAAAAGGTCATGCTGAGTAGACTACCACTAGCCAAATTTGGATGAAGGTAACCACAAAAGTAAATGATGGTAATAAAACTAACCTTATCACTAAACAGAATATGATTCTATTCCAATAAATGTCAATGAAAGCTTGAAAGAGTTTTTGAGTAATAAAACATCTACATAATTTCAAGCTAACTAGCCACAAACATTTATTAATTATAATAAAAGGTAAACTTGGAGGTCATCACCTTAATTGTACCAAAACAAATATAATGAAGGGACAAAACAAAATCCTGCAAGAAGAAATTAGGAACACAGAATTACCCCTGTGATGTTATTACCAAGGATAAAAATACTTGCATCAAATAAAAAAGACCAATCAGGCAAACTCAGATGAGAAATATTCAAGCTTGTGGTTTTGCTGAGATCATGAAAGTCAAATAAAAACTATGGAATTACTTCAGACTGAAAAGATTAGAGGGACATTAACATTAAATGAAATGCATAATTCCACTAAGGGTAATTTTACTACAAACACTGTTATTGGGAGAACTAAAGAAATCTGAATAATGACCGAGGTGACAGTTTGTACTGGTATTATCTTCTTGATTTCAATGCCAGGCTTCACTGCAGATGTAGAAACAATGCAGATAAACAGACATGGGCAATTACCCCTGAAATCATGAGCCAAAATCTGTCCTCTAATAAGTTGATTTTCACAGAATTTTATCACACAGAAATCTAATCTCCACTGCACAGTGACAGCTATCTTTCTCATCCCACCAGTCAAGAGAACAACGCTTTTCCTCATGAGCAGTTATAAACCACAGAGCAGCCAGAACAGTATTTATTTACCTGTTGAATTGAAAAGGATTATATAAAAAGGTTCATCTGTTTCGGGGATTCCATCATCATTGACATAGACAGATACACTCTGCTCTCTGCTCCCAACCTCAAACACAAGGGTTTCTCCTTTCTCGACAGGAACAAAGTCTCCCTCTCTTCCCGAAGCCTCTCCATCCATGGTAGCATACTGGACAGTGCAAGTTACATCCACAGACCCATTTCTGAGTACTGTGAAGTTGGCAGTCTCACCCTCCTGGACCCTCAGGACACAAGGCTCTGAAATATACGTAGAAAAGAAATACGTGAGCCTATTCCACCCGTGAGCACATTTTCAGATGTCTTATTTCTCCCTGCTATCAACAAAAGTCTGTGATCAAGGACCCTCTGACTACCCCCAGCCTCAGTGTCCTTTCCCGCGCAATGCCCACAGTACCCAGTGTCTCTAGCAGCTGATCTGTAATAAAATCTCATAAGATTTTTATTTTTTACTGCTGTTTAATATACTTCATGTTAAAGATCAGTTCCTTGAATATATATAGATCTCCTGTTTCATTTTTTTCCAATGACAGTTGGAAAAAAGATAAGCACAGGCCTAACTCACTAACTACATAGTACCTGAAGGCTAAGAATGGCATAAATAAAATTCAAGAGGCTCAAGGTGTTGCTAAATCAGCAATTTCACCCATATACATCTTACAGAAGAGAGTTCAGAGAATTAAAAATCTGATTAAGTCTCATTTACAAAACTAAAAGATGCCTCGGGGGCAAAAGTTAAATGTGAAGAAAGCAGTGAAATGGCGAAAATGGAGACTCCTTAGTTAATATGTCCATTACCCATCAGCTGCTGTAACAAGTGGCCACCCTTAGGCAGAACACAAGCCGTGAATCCATCAGACACTGTCAGGAAGTGACTGGGGAAGCATGCTCCTGTCTACCCAAAGCAAAAGCAACGCCATGGATTAAAAAGAAGAAGCAAGCAAAGTTTTCTAAGGGACTTCTCTTATTTCCATTGTGTTTCAAGAGGTCTTAAAAATAAAAAAGTTTAAACTCAATGAAAGTCAATCATCAAATGAATCTGAAATTATATTTTGTTTTGTTTTGTTTTTGTTTTTGTTTTTTGTTTTTTCAAGACAGAGTTTCTCTGTGTAGCTTTGAGCCTTTCCTGGAACTCACTCTGTAGCCCAGGCTGGCCTTGAACTCACAGAGATCCTCCTGCCTCTGCCTCCAGAGTGCTGGGATTAAAGGCGTGCGCCACCACCGTCTGGCCTGAAATTATATTTAAATAACATTGATTGCACTACAAAAAAATGTCCAGTTAATAATTCTTCTTAAACATATATGTTGGGGCTGGAGAGATACCCAGTAGTTTAGGGGACTTATGGCTCTTGCAGAGGACCCAGGTTCGATTTCCAAGACCCACATGATGGCTCACAACCATCCTAACTCCTGTTGTAGGGACCCATTGTCCTCATATGGCCTCCACAGGCACCAGCCATGCACAGAGTACACATACATACATGCAGGTAAGACATACATACACATAAAATTAAATAAAAATGTCTTAAAACGTATATACTATTTAGGAAGTACGTAAACTCACTCAAACAAGATAGTAATGCTACCTGCAAAATAAATGGGGTCGTCATTCCTCAGGATCCTCAGGAAGGCCGTTGTTCTGTTCCCTGTCTGAGCACCACTGGTGGCATTAAATAGGAGGATGGTGAATTCCTCCATCTCCTCTGGAATCTTCGGGAAAATGGTACATACTTTAAGTCAAGTGAATCATACGTGTAATTAGCGTGCCTATTCATTTTTGAAAGCTCAGTTATTACTGCTAATATTCATTTTCATCTCTAAGGCAGAAGCTTCTTAAAATGTTCCCATAAAACTCGGGTTCCCCTCAAATCATTTCAATACTCTTTCAAATAGTTATTTCACTGTGGCTAGCTATAAAGTACAAAGGAAACACATATATTTTGACTTAAGTAAGGAAAACATGGCTATGCCAGAGCTTATATTATTTCTATAAAACAGGAAAGACATTAACTGTAAGGGAAAAACAGAACAGAAAAACAATGTAACAGTTTTAACTCCTTCGGCACAGAGCACTGGCAGCTGCTAGGCTGTTAGCTCTCCACTGTGTCTTTAAACCGTCAGGAAGGTCCTGAGGAGGTCCAAAGACATCCTTCCTTCCGTGTCCTCTGAAGGTTGAGATTTCCATTTCTTTGATTCTTATATCCCCCCAGTGGATTCTAGTTCCCTTTCACATTGTCAGTGTGAGCTAGTCTTCTCCCCATCCCATAACAGAAAAAAAAGGGAGAATTTTGTCTGTTGGGGGACAGTCCTGAAGGAAAGGGGACACGCTTCACAGCTTTGCCCCGAGGAAGGTCCACTCCTCGTCTTAGCGAAGTTCTTTGTCTTTCCTGCTGGCTCACAGCCCCTGTGCCCAGTGTGGGGATGCTGAAGTACACAACGAGATGCCCAGAAGATGGCTCCTCTTCAAAGTACCTAAGGCAGACCAGCTGCTAAACATCCCCCAGGCCTGAATCTCTGGTATTTGATACATGATGGAGTTACTGACCTTCACCAAATGTAAGGATTTAAAAATGCAAATGCCTTCAAGGGACACCCAAACTGCATTGCTTTCTCACTGCGTATCCAGTCACAGTCATAATGAAGCTCTATTACAGTTTCATCACAAACTGTATCACAAGGTATTTAATTACTTAATTTTAAAAAAGAATGAATGAGCTGTTAATTTAGAATGCTCATATGCCATATGGAGAGTCTGAACAACAGCACCACAAAAGACAGACCAACCAAACAACACACGCAAAGGTATGAGTCAACAATTACAAGGAGCCGAGTGAAGAGCTGTATGGGCAACACTTACTTCATCCGCAAGGGAGTAAACGGTGATAGTTTTTGAAGATTCTTGGTCTCCAAAGGCAATAGTTCCTTGCACAGGAAATACATCTTGTGTAAAGTCTGGACTAACCATCCATGATACACTAACATCACCAAAGTTGCCTCGAGTTCGTATTACACCATAAACAGCTAGAAAATACACGTATGAACATAGGTTGAACTTTAAAATAAGCTAAGGAACTTCTGAAATAAACAGAATAAAACACCTCTTCATCAACACTTGTTGGGAGGCCTTGCTGGCTGCTCAGAGCTTGCAGTCTATCATGGCCTGGCAGCTTTTTACAAAAGCTGGACAGTATGGGGATTCCTTCCCCCTCGGTGAGACTTCCTGCTCTCTACCTGCCCTTATCTGGAGAATGTTCCCAGAGGACTGACCTTACCTGAAAGCTGTCTCTAAGCCTGGATGCTGATTAATCTCTAGGGTGACCCTTGGCACAGCTGCCTGCCAGAAGCCTCCTTGCTGCACACAACTAAGACACGTGCTGGGAGGCTATAGGACCACAGGAACCTGCTGCCACATACAAAGTCACTTAGTGTAAATTAGGGTTTGTCCCCAGGCTCCCCAATCCTATATAGTTCCTATATTCTAGAATAAAGTTGAGCTGATTCACTGAAGTCTTTCCTGGAGGGCTGTCTCCAGGGTGTTCACATGCCATACAAGGATCTCTGTTGTCACTTCTGCCCCTGTGATCTCATGGACTGATGGCCAACTCACCTCAAAGACAAAGGGGAACCCCACAAACACTTGCTTAGCAAACACTCCAAGGTTGACATAACTGTGTGTGTATGTGTGCGTGCATGCATATGTGCGTGTGTGTGTGTGTGTGTGTGTGTGTGTGTGTGTGTGTGTTTATTGAGCCTGCACAATATTTTCCATTGCACCTTGGGATGTTAAGAATCATTTGGCATAGAAATGGGATTGTCATCAATTATGTACAACTATTACAAAGTCTCACGAGTCGATCCACCAAAAGCATTTGCTGCAAGCTTGACTTGTATTTGACAGGCAAAGTGATTTTATTACCCAGACAATGCTTTTAAAATAACAGAATTCGCCGGGCGGTGGTGGCGCACGCCTATAATCCCAGCACTCGGGAGGCAGAGCCAGGCGGATCTCTGTGAGTTCGAGGCCAGCCTGGGCTACAGAGTGAGTCCCAGGAAAGGCGCAAAGCTACACAGAGAAACCCTGTCTCAAAAAACCAAAAAAAAAAAAAACAGAATTCTCACCCCCTACACTTCAATAGTTTCTCAACAGTAACTCTTAGATGTAGTGTCCTCTCCATTCGACTTAACTTGACTCCTTCCCACGTGTATGAGCTATACTGTATTAGCTAAAATCAAACTGTAACTGAAGTCTTCAATATTATCACAATGCTATCCAAGAAATGAAAACAGCAACCCTGATTGTGAGTTTTAAAAGATTGCATGTAATTTCTGAGGCAGAATGGAAAACTGACAATAGTTACTAAAGAAATGAACTAAGGGGCTGGTCAGATGGGTCAGCAGCTAAGAGCACTTACTGTTCTTTCAGAGGACCAGGGTTCAGTTCTAACACCCACACAGGGGCCTCACCACTACTAATGTCTGGCCTCCATGGGCAACTGCACACATGTGGTGTACAAAAACTCACACAAGCAACACAAATACACATATGAATGAAAATATTTTTTTAAATTAAGCTGAAAAGAGATTCGTGTCCTCTTCAGTGAACAGAAATAAAATACAGTAAACAAAATAATTTACCACTATAGAGATCCTCTCCTTTGCTTTCTTTTATTGACGTGGTCAAATCATCAGAAAGGAACTCTATAATCCCATGAGGATGGTCATTTTTCAGAATCGTTATGTTGACAACTGTGGCACCTCCCAGCTTGCTTTCCCGTTCTCCGTGGCTGCTGAGGACCACCCAGTAGTGCTCATCCACCTGCAAAACACAAGCCAAATTAGAGAAGGTGTAAAGCTGATGTTTCCACAGCAAACCGAATGTGTAAAGGACTGACGATATCAATATATTCAACTTTTCAGGAATACACATTACACTAAAAAGACAAAAGAGCCGATGCTATTCCTGATTTTTAAAAATATTTGCCTACTAACTGAGAGACGGGAGACATCAGTATACATTATCATATATACTTAAATAAAATTAATTTGGAAGCTGCATATGGGTTGCAGTATAAACATAAATGAAGTACATCTGATTCTTCGAATACAGAATAATTTTCTTTCTAAAAAATAATTTTATAGGAAAACTTTACTTCAAAACCACACCAGTAAGAGTTGTTGATATAGAGAACATAAAATAAAACTAACCATAAATGAAGAAAACTGATCACTCAATCAAAGTCTTATACTGTTTTTTAATTTTTTGTTTTGGGACAAGAGTACACTCCTCAAAGTGGAATGAATCTTATTCTGCTTTTTAAGCTTCTTTTTAAGTTTTTCCAGACATGAACACTTATTCTTTCTTATGTCTTGCTATCAATGTTCAACATATTTCTATTCTCAATGTACTGATACTATCAATCTCCCCCATGAGCATAAGAGAAATTCAAAACTTGGTACCTCTGGCATGCCATCCAATCTCGAGAGCAAGGTGACCACGACATCGCGTTCCCCAGGTGTGAATTCCAGCACCCCTGTGTTTCCGTAGAATTCGTTGCTCTCTCTGGGTTCTATGTGGTAGCGTAGGAACTGTTTCACAAGGGACCCCCTGGATCGAGTAATACGGAGCTCTACAGCATCTCCTTCCTTAAAAAGAAAAACCCACAAAAGTTCAAATTCTTCTAGAACATTTTTCTGAAGTTACGAATACAGAGTGAAGTTTCACACTTACTTTTATAACATAGGGTCCTCTAGAATCATGAGAAAATTCAAAAACACCTCCAGGATCATCATTTTCCAAAATAATTAAGTCTCGGCTAGTGTATCCTGATTTCAGGACTTCACTGTCCACACTCACGCTGAAAAGTGAGGAGGGTAGAAGCACTCTGTTATTCTGAGTTTTTCAAGCTTTTTATTTACATTTTATATTTACATTTCTTCCAGATAATTAAAAAGGCAACTAAGGGTTAAACCTCAAAGCCAGTTTACATGTATTAAATCACTTCACACCAAAACTGTTTTCATTGGTAATACTTACTGAAATATTTCTGAATTCTTTATATCTTTTTTAAGTTTGACTGGCCAAAACACTGTATAAGTACACAAAGAATAGAGAAACCATATAAAGTATCAAAACCTATAAAATTGTATTGCAGTTTTAGAAAACTGTACTTTCTAATTAGTGGGAAAATATTCTTAAACAACTTGGTAGCTGCTGTATTTTGCTTCTCCAATGTATGTGTTTTAAACTTTAAATTTTACTTACATGTGAATTTCCTTTAAGTCTCCTTAAATATGATTATGTTACTTGAATAAGGATATGTATTAATTATATAACTACATACCACAAATGACCAAAACTAAATAAATAAACACAGTTATGTCAGACTTTTATGAATAATTTTTGTCTTTCAAGTGCTTTCTATATGTTCCAGTCTTAACCTCAAACATTTTTTAGGGGAAAAAAAGGTAAAATATATTAGAATAAAAGGAATAAAGTAGATCTGAGAGGCTGATATGCTATAATAAACTCTGTGTGTGTGTGTGTGTGTGTGTGTGTGTGTGTGTGTGTGTGTGTGTGTGTGTGTATAAATAGGTGGATAGATAAACTTTTTGTTGTTGTTGTTTTGTTTTGTTTTTCGAGACAGGGTCTCTCTGTATAGCTTTGGAGCCTGTCCTGGAACTCACTCTGTAGCCCAGGCTGGACTCGAACTCACAGAGATCCGCCTGCCTCTGCCTCCCGAGTGCTGGGATTAAAGGCGTGCGCCACCATTGCCCGGCGATAAACATTTTTCAATTTCTGTATTTTTGCTAGAATATAATTAAGATGATCAAAGAGATGGCAGGCTCTGAGACTTGGAGTTAGCTCTCAGGAAGTCTTAGTCACATAATTTGGACTCAACCTCTCCACATGTCACTTCCTACTGAACAAAAAATGAAGTCATAATCTGACCTCCAAATCACAATGAAACTAACAATCCAAAAAAAACGCGCACAGGCCAGTGGTTTGTATGAGGCAAGGAACACGAACTAATGTGCTTCTGCTTTTAGAAATCACACAAACAATACCTAACATGTTAGTGACCACAGAGGAAGTAATCCAAACACCAGAACAGTTATTCGTTGTGTTGACAATGCCTCTATTTCATTTCAATAAATGTCATTAGTTAAAATCCCTGTGTCCACATAAGCTAGAAGACAGAAAACCAGATGAAAAGCAAAGTATGTAAATCAGTGCAGACAGTAAATAAGCAGTTATTTTTAGACTTCCTTAAAATATGCTACTCTAACATAGGATGCAAATTCTAAAAAATTCTCTGTAAAATACAGACATGAAAACAAGAAACTGCAAAGATATACTCAGAAAAGCCACTTATTTTATATTCTCTGTTAAATATGAGACTCAAAGTATTTCACATGTAAACTACAGTGATTCTCTGGTGTAAACTATATGGGAAGTTAAAATTTAAAACTCTTCAAAATGTGACAATACTCAATTCTTCAATGTTTCCTTAAATGTTTTAAATGCATTCATAATGCAAAACTTAGGACCACAAATTTCACACCATTCATAAAATCCCATTGTCACTAAAGAACAAAACTGCACACGGACATGCACAACCAGGTGGACAGGCAGCGTTGCTCAAGACAAGTCATGCAGAACAGCAGCTTCATCATAAAACCGTCACTCACAGAAGAAAACACTGAATCTTCGAAACAAGGCACTATTCTGCACACTTACCCAAAATACACGACAAATCTTTCCGTTTCTACCCTGTCGACACAGAAAGAACTGTGGGAAGGGGAAGGGGAGGAGGCGAGCGTACCATTTGCTAAAATCTCGCTATGAAAAGCTTAGAGTGTAAGGGGAAAATAAAGTTAAGGAAACCACACTTACTCTCCCCCCACCCTGCCGCACAGAGCTAGTAATTTGCAGTTTATGGGAACTGTGCACATTGCATTCTCTGCTATTGACAGATGCTAGCAGTCCCACTCAGGGAAGATGACCCCATGACCAGCAAGCATGTCACGACCCATTCAAGACATTCTTCCTGGCCCCCTCCAGAGTGCAGATGCCTGCAAGTGATGTACACTTCAGAGGCCACAGCGGCTGAGCACATTTCATTCAGCCCTATTTATAATTACTTACTCACTTTAATTAGGTTTGGGGAAAAAAAAAAAAAAAACTTCCATCCTCAGATCTAAAGCCAGCTGCAATTTGCATTAAAAATCATTAAAACTTTGTAGCAGAGAAATCTATGCCTTTCACTGTTGGCAGAAAAAATGTGTTCAAGGAGTCACAAGACATCATCACTTTCAATTGCAATTTTATATCAGAAAATCTAAACACTTTTCCATGTTCCCAGTGTATTTCATCTTCAAATAACCTTGAGAAGTACACACACCAAAATAAATAGCTCTCAAGTTCAAATTTTAAAGTAGAATATATCATTTGTAAATAGAGAGTTATGTAGCATGTAATTATTTTTATGAAATAAAATGACAAAAAATGCGTGTAATTGCAAAGTACTGAACAAGAGAGTACTTTAAATAGGTATTATATTGAAGTTACTTTTAATTGTTTAGTATCAGGTCAACTTTTGTTTATATTTAGTTCAAATATAAAGTACTTGAGTTTGACCTTAAGAGAAAATTGTGAAATGCATCCTAATAAGGCATTCATATTTTTGTTGTGATATAATCATACTAGCATTCGTTCATTCATTATTTTGCTTAAGTTTGGTTAGGACTTTGCAAAAGTAAAGGGAGATTGCTTTGACACAATCACTTTCAAATGATAAATCTCATTCTCATTTATTTATCTAAACACTTCTTTGGATGCAAGACTATAACTAGGCTATTCTTGTTTGCACACTAGTTACTAACTGAACTGACGTTTTAGTGTACGTTTTGACTGATTTGCTCTCTTTTAAAAGTACCACAATATTAAAAAAAAAAAAAGGAACCCTATGATTTGCTCTTCCCTATGTGGAAAGAAAGGAAAAGAAAAAAGCTTTGGAAAATTAAAGTTAATTCATTTCAATTGTTCATGTTACATTTGAAAGACTATAAAGGAGAGTCACTAGATTCGCAGAGGTATACATAATCCCAATTATTCTTCAAACATCTAGTTGAGGTCAGCCAAGCTAACAAGACTTCTATCAAGCCCCCCAGGTATAATTACTGTTCAGTTCGCTTGAATATCCCTTACAACTGCCCAATGACTTCATTGTGCTCAGAAATGGTCCATGAAAAAAAATTTTCCAATTTAGATTTCATTAAATTTTGCTAACTTTTATCAAATGAAACAGTTTTCTACAAGGCAATCTATAACATATTAAGACGGTGTCATTTAGACTGTGGGTTTTGGCTTTGGGGATTTATTGTTGTTTTACTTTTGTGGAGGAAGAAAATAAACACGTGATCTGAAGATAACAAAATGAATAGTGGTGTCTCAATAGATCTGCTCTCTGTAGTCTACATTCTATTGATTCACTTTAAAAACTGTACCATACAAGGGGTGCACACCTTTAATCCCAGCACTTTAATCTCCAGAGGCAGGTGGATCTCTGTGAGTCCAAGTCCAGGCCTGGTCAGAGTTCCAGACCAGGCCCATCACCCCCCCACCCCATCACCAAAAGGTATAGGAACTCACAGTCAGATAGAAAAAGATCACATGATTAGCTTTCACTGCTTCACTCATGAAGAACATCTTATAAAATGCCTCAAAGTCAGTCCTAAATCTATTTATAACTGTGAATTGTGCAATGTCCTCTAGCCACAGAGTCATAGAAGGTTAGTGTGGTTTTGCTTTCTAACATCATTGTCACCAATTAATCAGGCTTCATTTCCTCTTTAGAAAGTATTTTCTGAATTTTCTAAATAAATAAATAAAATATAACAAAGCCCTTAGAGATTGTAGTACCTTCTGAGAAATGCAAAGTAATTTCTTATTACGATGGCTGAAAGGTTAACACATGAATTCATGTGATTTTTTTATTCTATAAAAATAATAATTATTTACTACTTAAATCCCAGGCAAAGAGAATGAAGGTCAATCTCGTCTTTTCAAGCACTTGATAAAGATATAATCTTCCCTCTCTTGAAAGTGAAAACTGGAAACTGAGTGTGTGACCCAACGTTTCTGATGGCTTGCTGCTGCCCGCCTGAGCAGAGCCACATGACTGACTATCCTTCACACGTTTCAGCTACTCCCCATCACTGCCAGCTACTCCCCACCACTGTCAGCTACTCCCCACCACTGTCAGCTACTCCTTATAACTCTCTACATAATACTCCCTCAGAGCAAAACAGAAGGGGAAGGGTCACAAAATATATATAAAAATCTTCATAGTCCAAGAAAAGCCCATCCATATACAACAGAAACATTTGACAATAACACTTCCCCATAGTTTTCACAACTTATGGAGAAATTAATTAAAACAAAGTCAAATCACTAATCAAACAAAAGTCACTGTTTCTGCCATGAGTTATTACCTGTCTAAGGAAAGGGTGAGTGTTTCATTCAGTTCCGGGATGTCATCACCTTTCACAGTAATGTTGATTGTTGTGTCACTTTGCCCAGATAAAAACACAACAGAGCCATTAAAGGGACCTGTGTCATCCATGGTCACTGCTTTTGAATTAAAGCCAGAGGGCTTCAAACTCCAGTAGACAGTAGCCCGGCCATCAGTTCCATCCCGATGTAGGGGGATGTATACCTTATTTTGAAAAAGAAAAAGAAGAAAAACAAGACTTAGCTAAAATGTATATTCATGAGTAACACGAACTTTCCATGCTCAAGCAAATGTAATTTACTGACCAAGTGTACTCCATATAAAGAAGGAAGCAATCAGGAGGCATTATAAACACAATTGAAGCAGCAGGACAATAATTTTAGATACTTTTTTTTACATTTTTACTAATCAAATTTATCTGCAATATAAACCACACCAAAAATGTGGCTTTGGAATTATCTTAATAAAAGGCAAATATATTAGAAAGATAAGGAATAATGAAAAATATAAAAAACACTGTCTGTTTTGCTGTTCTGGCTAGCAACTGTCTGAACCTGAGAGAAATAAGCAAAAGAAAAGTCTTAGGAAGAATATGAATAAAAAATAAATAAAAATAACGAAGAGGTGGCCCCCAGTCACCTGAGGGAGCTGGTTAAGACCTGAAACCGTTGAGACAGTAAATTCTCAGCTTCACACAGTAAACAAACAAAGCAGAGCTTTCCCTGGGGACAAAGTAGATGCTTTTCAGGATTTTAGAAGGAAACAGTAAACTTTTGAAAATATATAAAGTCAAAATCATTTTGAAAAGTGAATCTTCACTGTCCATTTACAAAATCTAGTAACAAATGAAGGAAACAGTCAAGATACTTTGATGTGAGACTTTGATAACAAAAGCAGCTCCTTCATTTCTGACCTAAACCTCATGCCAATTGAAATCCAACCTAAGTGGAGGTACGTGTCTTTGACAGATTGTGGTACAGCAATACAGAGGTATCCCTAAACAGAAGGATACTTAGGGAAGCTTCAGCTATGGCAATGCATCCTTTGGGAGGGAAGGAGCAGAGTATAAATATATCATCGCGTGTGTGTGCGTGTGCGCGCGCGCGTGTTTGTGTGTGTGTGTGTGTGTGTGTGTGTGTGTGTGTGTGTGTATGGGCGCACGGTTTGCTAAGGCTCAGTGTTATGACCTATTACTCCCGCACGTGGAGGGAAGCATGCTGGCACGCTGGGCAGATGCAGCAGCGGTGGGACATGCCATATGGGCATGGCCAGCAGTGGTGGCGGGCATTCATTCACTACCCAGACACTGCTTCTACTTGGAAAGAGTTTATTATAATAGATGAAGAGAAATATAGGAAAGAGGAAGAGAAGAGAAAGAAACAGAGAGGAAGGGGTGGGGGTGGGGTCGAGGGTGCACACCTCCTGGGAGGAAAAGAGAGAGCGGGAAGGGAGGGGCCTTTCCCCAAAGAGGCGGGTCAGACATTGGTTTCCAAGGAGCAGGTCAGAATATTAACACTAAGCATTTCCCAACTTTACCACCATCATAACTGGTATCAACCATCGGATTCAGAGCTACCTCTGAGTCCTCAGTTCTACCTGAGGTAACACACAGAATGGTTAGAGGATAAATCGCAAAACTACCTCTGTTTCTACAATATGACCACTAAAACTAGATTCATAATTGACTATCAAAGGTCATGACACTGTGTAAAACCAATCACATTTAAACAATCTACTCTCACCATGAGCAATTAATTCTATTCTTTTCTTTAAATTTTTTAATTGAAATAGCATTACATCCCCTCCTGTCCTCCCTCTTCCTCTCTCCAGTCACTCCCACCTACTCTTTCTAGAAACCCTCCCACGCCACCCTCTCTCTCAAGTCGATAGCCTCTTTTTCTACTACCAGATTTGTTACATACACATTTGTGCATGTATATGTACATACATTTATATATATATATATATATATAAACACAACCTCTCAAGAATAGTAAAAATTATAGCAAAACCAGACGCTTGTCAGTGGTTGATTCTAAATAGCATGTATCCTATTAACTCTACATGCTAGCCCTATTTTAAAAAAAAAAGTCTTTACATTTCTCAGACATATTAGGACACATCAATAAGTAAATGCATACTCACCACTTCAGCAGTAGAACCTTTGGGTTCATGCAAAATAATTGGAAGATTGCTAAGAAAGCCAATTTCTCCATTCGCAATGGCTGGGGTAACCAATAAAGAAATATTTCTAATTTTCCCAAATCTTGGGCTTACTGGTGGAATTGGGGGAAATATGTTCACCAACACCACCGCTTCCAACTATAAAACACAAGCAAAAACAAGAGATAGGATAGTTATTAAATTATTAAGAAAAAATATCAGCATGACATGTCTACATAGATAAAGTCACAGGTCACCAGTAAGAGTCACAGGTCAGAACTTCAAGACCTGCCCCTACACCAACCCTCTTATACCTCCTGAAGTGACTGCCAGAGTCCAGTCTCTTCTGATTCTCAGGTATGATTACTGTGTGGAATTCTCCCTGGGTTTTTTACTTGTAACTTCATCCTACATTTAAATAATATCTGAACATCTCCCTCAAACTCCAAGTCCTTATAACCAGTCACTAGTGAGCATCTCACAGATGTCACACAAACATTTTACAGACAGATTGTTCAAATAGAAATCACTATCCTTGTTCCAGGCCCTACCCACCACCACCTTTTTGTATTTTTCCACCTTCTCACATAGCCAACTTCATTGATGTTTTAAAAGTCAAATGTAAAATATCTCTCCCCATTTTCTGCCTGGTTTCCATCGACTCATGTATCCAGTCAGCCACCTACTACCCTTCTCTGCCAGCCTGAAATCAGTGCAAGAAAACCATTCAGAACTCCAACCATACTCAGAGCAACCTAATGCTTAAAGAAATGCAGTGCACATACAGCACACTATTAGTCTCCTAGGAGTTGATGAAGATGGTAGTCTCCTCACCGAGAATGGCCCTCCCTTCATCATCTCACAATTTGAAGTATACGCCCTTAAAAACCAGCTCAATGTCCCCTCTTCCCTACAAAGATCTCTTGGGATTCTCCAGTTGTCTTTGGCCACCTCCTTTGGAAGCTCTACTGCTCTCATAAAGCTTCTAATGTAACTACAAACTTCACACGTCATTAGTTCATCACTTCACATCTCAGATTTCTGCTTGTTAGGGATCTTAGAGGATCTATGTCCTTGTCAGCATGTTCCCCACACACAACACACACCTGAAATGCGGCAGCTACGCAATAAGCATTTGTAATTCATTCCTCCAGGACAAACAGCTCTATGGGGGTCACTGATACACTGCAACTTCAACGTCTACATGTGGAACTTTACCAGTCCATACTGTTCAATTGAGGGAATTAGTCATTACAGGACTATAAAAGAAAACAGTGCTTTTAGGTCACATGAGACTTTCAACTTCACAAAGCATTCCAAATCTCTTCCTCTGCAAAGCTTTGAAATGTTGACAGGATGCCACTAAGAAACCACAGCAGAGATTTGTGGTGTGTATGGTTTTTCCAGAAATGGACGGGACTGAGCTGTTCTCCCACAACTGGAATACTTTGTGACAGACAACATAACATCCCAAAGAGCCAATTTAATGCATCATTTAAATGTCATGCTTTTTTGTTGAAAATTATGTACAAGAGAAAGATATGAAGAAGTCCACATTTAGTAAGTACTCATTTGAAGAAAAATAAGAAGAAATTAGAGTACAAATTCTGTCCAATACTGATATACAAACTCAGGCAATTTAGTAAACTACATTGACTTTATAAAATAAACTGTAAAGACAAATATGTAGTTAAAACCACTTGCATATAACTTTTATTCTCAGAGAAAATGAACACATGTACACAGTCATATATAGCTATAGTCTTAGAAAATAGCAGGGCTGGAGAGATGGCTTAGTGGTTAAGAGCACTGATACTCTTCCAAAGGACTCTAGGTCAATTCCCAGCACCCACATAGCAGCTTACACCTGTCTGTAACTTCTGTTCCAGGGGATCCAATGCCCTCACACAGACATACCTGCAGGCAAAACAACAATGTACATAAAATAAAAAATAAGTAAATAATAAAAAAAAACTTCTCTACCAGGGCTATATTTAAAAAGAAAAGAAAACAGCACAAAAAAAAAAAACACATAGGCACATCTGAATGAAATGTTAAGATAAGAGGTTACATTGGTTAGAGGTAAAGATGTAACTAAAATCTCCAGTCATGTGAAAGTAGTCATCTGTGAATACACGTTCATTCCCAGCTGTTCACAGATCTCTAAGCTGCTAGAACTGTCTAAAACAATGGTTCTCAACCTGTGGGTCATGGCCCCATTAGTAATCTCTATCTTCAAAAATATTTACATTACAATTCAGAACAGTGGCAAAATTACAGTTATGAAGTAGCAATGAAATAATTTTATGGTTAGGGGTCACCACAACATGAGGAACTGTACCAAAGAGTTGCAGCATTAAGGAAGGTTGAGAACCACTGGTCTAAAGTATCAAAAAAAGAAAATATATTTTTTTTACTCAAAACTTTCTACAAAGAAAAAGCAGTAAGTCATTTTAGCTACTTTTATCAGAAGGTCATACAATTAATTCTAGTGCTTGTACTTGTGAAAACTAAAAGGAATGATATAAAAGATGATGAAAAAAGATCATTCAATGAACTGATCAAATAAATGCTATTTTTATGTCTTGCCTTTGCTGCTATGGTTCCTTAAACATCTGCAAAATGAAGGTGTTCCCTGCATTCATAAGGGGCCATGTTTGCCTTCACATGTCTGCTGTTGACAGGACATGCCTTCCTAATGTTGTACCCTAGGACACCTTGGCTGAGGGGTGCGAAGCATGAGGAGAGCATGCTTCTGGTTCCCCTTCTTGTAGTTCCATCAGCTTTCCATGCAGTACAATGCTGCACACCTGTCTTAGCTAGGCTTTCTATTGCTGTGAAGAGACACCCTGACCATGGCAGCTCCTCTAGGGGAAAACATTTCATTGGGGTGGCTCGCTTACACTTCCGAGATTTAGTCCATTATCATCATGGTGGGACATGGTGGCGTGCAGGCAGACATGGTGATGGAGAGGTAACAGAGTTCTTCATCTTGCAGGCAACAGAACGTGGTCTGTGTGTCACACTGAGAGAAGCTTGAGCAAGAGACCTCAAAGCCTGTCCCAACAGTGACACACTTCCTCCCACAAGGACACATCCTACTTCAAGAAGGTCACACCTCCTGAGTGCCACGCCCTTTGGGGAGTCACTTTCTTTCAACCCTCCACAGCACTCTCCTCTTCTGTCACCTTCTATGCATCCCTTTCTTATCCCTCAGCCTGCCTGAGCCTCGAGCTGTTTAATCCCAAGGAACTAACTATGTCACCAACTGAGAACAGCCTTTCCCGCTGCACAGGAGCCGTGTTAACTGTCTGCACTTGGCCGCTTCTGTTTTCTGACTGCATATGGAGCTAGACAAAGAGCTGGGTCTGCAGTTAGTAGTGCAAACAACTTTCTAACCGAAGATCACCAAAAATTAGTCCTCATACTGCAAGTTTTTCCTTAGTTTTCAAGTATTATAAAACATAAAGTCTGTCACATGTCAGTGGTGTGTCAAGATACAATAACTTGAGGAATAGCTGACCCTCAGAAAGGCCTTATGAAGGCCTTGTCTACAAGGAAGTTACCTGTAGCTACTGTGAAAAGTTTTCGGGTATTTTGAAAATATTAATAATTTAGTATCAGGGTTACCGATAATGACATTGATGCAGAGCTCTCTATCCATAGTAAAAGCTAGTTTTGAAGAATCAAGAGAAAGTAAAATAGAAACCTGATATGGAAGCTGATAAATTCTCTATAAATCCAAATAACACCTCTGCATCCTCAGTCCTTAGTGACGCAGTATCACTAAATGCTCTATGATCTTAGTCACACCACAGCACTGAACACTCTGGAATCACAAAGGGACTCAGTCCTTAGTGACGCAGTATCACTAAATGCTCTATGATCTTAGTCACACCACAGCACTGAACACTCTGGAATCACAAAGGGACTCAGTCCTTAGTGACGCAGTATCACTAAATGCTCTATGATCTTAGTCACACCACAGCACTGAGAGCTCTGGAATCACAAAGGGACTCAGTCCTTAGTGACACGGTATCACTAAATGCTCTATGATCTTAGTCACAGCATAGCACTGAGCGCTCTGGAATCACAAAGGTACTCAGGATGCTATGAAAACAAAAGCAACAGTGTGAAATATTTCCCTTCTGAAATCCGTTTGAATAATTTGGTTTCCGTATGAATTGTAGCCTATGTGAGACCAAAGGCAGACAGACAGGAGGGTGAACTGAACACTGAGATGCCAGAGATAAAATATTCTTTAAGCATGTGCTAATAAGAACACCCTGAACCCAGAGGACATAAGCACCACATAAGATGAATGAAAGTCCAGACACCAAACAGGAGACAACTTTTATTAAATTCTAAAACTGCTCAACACCTTATATCCCAAAGACTTTTGGAAATTTGGAGAAAATTATCCCAAGTATGAACTAGTAAATTTGTATGCATCTCATTGAACAAAATCAGCTTTAAAAACCAAACAAGTTATGACATATTTTTAACTTTTTAAAAACTTCTGAAGATATGCCTAAGTGCGTTCTGACGGCAGCGTTCTGGTTTTCAGTCCTTGCTACAGAGAGCTCTGGTCTTAACCGTTTGCTCTACTCAACAATTCTCACACTCTGCCACGGGGCTGGCCATCTCACAAGCGCATGCCATAAACCAAGGAAGAGTCAGGCACACAGCTGGGAGTAGACCTGCAGCCTGAACGCCTCTAGGAATCTTTAGAATGGACTGTCTTTGGGCAAACATCCCAGCAAAATCTCCCCACATGAAGGAAACAACAAATTATGATAATAAAGACGAAGGTCAGTGTTTCTATCACCAGTGATGGCAGGGACATGACAAAAACCTCCCACTGGATAGATAAGCACTCATCAAAAAAGGGTTCGTCACATACTGGAAAACCACGTGTCCTGTAACAGGCCACCCACCAGGCCACGGGGTGAGCTGTCCCTCTGGAATGCGAGCCTATGGCATGTGTAGCACTCAGCTAAGTTCTTCTGGAGGAAAGAGCTGCCCTCTGTACTTAGCAAGGCTGGACACAGGGCATGGCATTGAGGGAGTCAAGAATACTACATGCTTTTGGAGACTAACAAAATTACCTAGCAATAAATCATTCCCTTCCTTTTAAATTTCTCATCCGCAATTCTAGAAGCTAAAAGACTACCTTCTGTGTGATAATTAAGGAACTGTTTAAAACTACAACTATTTCCCAAGCAAACAAACATTCTAAGGATAAGATTTCACATTTTCACCCCTGCAAAGTCTCAGAAGTTTATGCCACATATACACTTTCTGCATATGTATTTTAGGGGGAATCTATTACGGCAAAAGTAAAACATAATCCAAAAGGGGAACACCAGGAGCTAAGAAAACCCAGAGTTTCTTAAAAACTTCCCAATCCAGGAGAAGACAGAACAAAACAGTTACTATAGCTAATCTCAACTTTCAACACTGTGGCGATCCCATATCAGAGCGGGGAAGGAGAACAGTCAGAACCGCCAGAGAGAGCCATCAGAACCCGGGAAATACAGCCTGAGTACGAATGCCATCAGCACCCGGGAAATACAGCCTGAGTACGAATGCCATCAGAACCCGGGAAATACAGCCTGAGTACGAACGCCATCAGAACCCGGGAAATACAGTCTGAGTACGAACGCCATCAGAACCCGGGAAATACAGCCTGAGTACGAATACCATCAGAACCCGGGAAATACAGCCTGAGTACGAATACCATCAGAACCCGGGAAATACAGCCTGAGTACGAATGCCATCGTAACCTGGGAAATACAGCCTGAGTATGAACACCATCAGAAGTCGGGAAATACAGCCTGAGTATGAATACCATCAGAACCCGGGAAATACAGCCTGAGTACGAATGCCATCAGAACCCGGGAAATACAGCCTGAGTTCGAATACCATCAGAACCCAGGAAATACAGCCTAAGTACGAATGCCATCAGAACCCGGGAAATACAGCCTGAGTACGAATGCCATCGTAACCCGGGAAACACAGCCTGAGTACGAATGCCATCGTAACCTGGGAAATACAGCCTGAGTACGAATGCCATCAGAACCCGGGAAATACAGCCTGAGTACGTATGCCATCAGAACCCGGGAAATACAGCCTGAGTACGAATACCATCAGAACCCGGGAAATATAGCCTGAGTACGAACGCCATCAGAACCCGGGAAATACAGCCTGAGTACGAATGCCATCAGAACCCGGGAAATACAGCCTGAGTACGAATGCCATCGTAACCTGGGAAATACAGCCTGAGTACGAATGCCATCAGAACCCGGGAAATAAAGCCTGAGTACGAATGCCATCGTAACCTGGGAAATACAGCCTGAGTACGAATGCCATCAGAACCCGGGAAATACAGCCTGAGTACGAATACCATCAGAACCCGGGAAATACAGCCTGAGTACGAGTGCCGAACTCATTTCAGCAGCACGACACACAGAAATAACAGAAATGTCATTTCTTTGGTATACACTGTGAATGGCACTATGGGAATGAGACTAGAGTTCTTTTGCTGTGCGTTTTTGTTTTGTTTTGTTTGAGACAAGGTCTCCCCCTCGTAGCCCTGGCTAGCTGGAACTTGCTGTGTAGACTGGACTGTCCTCAAACTCAGACCTGCCTGCTTCTGCCTCCCAAGTGCTAGGATTAAGGGCATGCACCACCATGCTCAGCTTGAGATACCATTTTAACTTTATGAATCTATTCTCATTACCTATTTCTGTATTAAATTATTTATATCATCAAAATTTGACAAACAACTTTCACGGTTTTCTAACTGAAGAATCAGTCCGTATCAGATATGTGGAATACAGAGATTTTATCCATCTGAAATGAGTGTGGCCATTTTAACTTTAATATAAAAAAAAAAAAAAAGAATGTGTTTGGCAGATAGAAGTTGAAAAGTAAGGCCGGGCGGTGGTGGCGCACGACTTTAATCCCAGCACTCGGGAGGCAGAGCCAGGCGGATCTCTGTGAGTTCGAGGCCAGCCTGGGCTACCAAGTGAGTTCCAGGAAAGGCACAAAACTACACAGAGAAACCCTGTCTCGAAAAAAAAATAAAATAAAATAAAAATAAAAAGAAGTTGAAAAGTAAGAGTGACGAGCTGGAAGGATATGATGCAGGGCTCTTAATTGTGGGAGGTCCAGAGATCTGACCTACACTTAGTGAAGAAACAGATTTTTGAATGTACTATTTAAAAGAAAAAAAACTTTTCTGATTGCTTTTAGTTTCAGAAATGCTTCTCTTATAATATGCACTATGAGAAATATTTACTCCGTAAATCCCATCCTCATGTCCTATTTTCCAAAGCAGGTCGAAGCTCTGGTGAATCCATCTCCTGCGTCCTGCTCAGCAGCCTGTGCAGTTACTGTATGTATTGCAGTCTCCTTGCATTTCCAACTGGTGTATTGTTAGTACCAACTGGCTGAAATATTTATTTCAGCAGACTCCTCCCTTATTCAGATCTGGGAGCTGTGGGAGGTGCCAGCTCTTAAGGGACACTCTACCAGAGTCTTTTGTTTTGCTTTTTCTTGTTTGTTTTCCCACAGTTCAGTATGTAACCAAGGCTGACCTCCCCCTCACCATCCTCTTGCCTTAGTCTCTGGAGTGCTGGGGTTACAGGTGTGTACCGCTATGCCAGCCCTAAGTAGTTTCAAAGAACAAGGAGAATCTAAATCATAAATAAGAGCAGAATAACTGTTAGCTGTATTACACAGACAACCAAAATGGAGATTATTTTCATCATCAAAGTACCTGCACTAGGAAGTGGGCCTCATTCTGCAGGAACGCATCATTTCTTATTGGTAATTTTGTCGTGACTTGATGGTTATGTTCTGGGAAAATGAGGCTGCCTCTCCTGGATGCATTTAAGATGCCGTCTTTTGCTCGCAAGGGGTCCACAGCTCCAGCGGGAATATAGAGTGCAGAATAAATCACCTTCACATCTCCTTTGGTTCCCCCTAGTCTCATAAAACTCAAGGATAAGCACCGCTCGCTCGGACTGCTTTCAATCTTCTGGCTTTCCACGGGAAACAAGGCGATTTCTCCATAAACATTGTCGCTGTCCTGAATGTAGAACAGAAGCTACAAATGAAAGGGTATGGTTAGTGCAGGAGTTTCACAACTGGGATGGTCCAGACGACTCTGGTCTTTATTATTTATGTATTAAATGACCATGTCTTAAACAACCACTTCGTGTAGGAAGAAGAGTAAAAGAAAAAAAACAGTTTCAAAATTTTTCAGAGCATAGAAGTTTTGAAACTTTTTAGATGGTAAAATATTATGTCTGGGGTTAAAGATAGTGTTAAAAGCTTTGGCTAGTGGAGAAGCATACAGTCCCTCGTTCTAACCAATGGGTACAGTGGACGGACCCATTGTTTGTTTGGATTTTGTTGTTGCTGTTTTACTTTGTTATTTTCCGAAGACATTCAGTTGATGAAGAGAAGTAACCACCCCTTTGGCAAAACCAGAATTCTTCCTGCCACACAGAACTAAGCATGCATTGAATCTGTACCCTGAAATTCTTCAGCGCTTTTGTATCACAGAGGTATGGACAGGAGTGGAGCATGACAAATCCCCACCTGTGCTGGCTCGCTCACTTCAGCACCGCCTTGTGTCGTGTGAGGCAGGATCTTAAGGAGGTAAACTTCAGCCTCTTCTGGAAGGTCGTCGTCAATGATGGTAAGAGGGATTGATGCCAACATCTGCCCTTGTGCAAACTGGAGAGTCCCAGAACTGGGGCTGATGTCTGCTGTCACTGGTGAGGGATCACTGCTGTTCCTTGTCAGCACCCAATTCACAGAAACATCTCCGTGGGTGCCACCATTTCTAACGACTGTGATTTCTTCAAATCTAGAATTGTTTAGAACACATAAGGTCACTATCATGCACTCTAAAAAAGCAGAGACCAACAAAAAAACTAATTAGTTTTAATGGGAAAAAATATAAATATATGGACATAGCCTAAGAACCTATCATAATATGGATTCATTTTAATAATTAAATCACATTAAAAAGAAATCAGTAAAGCAGTTACAGAGGAAATGGCACATGCTCTCACAGCTCAGCCTTGTGTCAACACTACAAAAATTAAATCATGTAACAGTACAATAAAGTCATTATGGTTGTGAGTTCAAAGTAAATTATACCTGGAAGCTTTATCTTCATCGATTATAACTGGCCTTTCAAACAAAACACTATTGAATGAAAGAACTCCATAAGGTTTGTCGTTTGGCTTAATGGTGACCTGTACCGTAGAAGGACCCACCAGCACAGCATCTCCCTGCAAGGTGTTCTTTAGTAACATTATGTGAAATGATTCAGCTATCTCTGGTATGGTGTCATCAATTATTTGAAATTTCAAGTGTGATTCATGAATAAAAGGGGGAAAGATAACAGTGGTGTTTGGCTGAAGATCGATGAAGTCTACATTTTGCTGGGCATGTGCTGTTGAATCCCCAGTCATAACTTTATATCTGACTGAAACTTCGGATTCATCGGCTCCAATCAGGTTTCCATCGCTGTCCTTCCCACGGAGCACTGGAATAGTGAGGATGTGGTCATCCTCGGGAATCAAGTAGACACTCTGGATGAACGTCACAGGACTGTCGTTCTTCCTCACGGTGATTTCAACCGAACTCCGGGAGACGTTCATCTCTGCCCCTCCTTCTACACTTTTCAGCTGAATCAAAAACACTTCGTCATTTTCTGGCACCTGTCACAGGATATAAACAAAATATCATTAGGCAAAACACCTACAAACAGGCCCAAGTTTTACAAAGGAGTGTGTTTCATAGACATAGGAAAGGTAAAAGTGAGAAAAAATGGTAAGTGGATCATTTGGACTTCACATACTAAAATATCTTCCAAATGTTAATTTATTTTCAGTTAGGATGGAAAATGAAAATAACTTAATAAAGCAATGGTATGAAGAATTAATGATGAATATTTGCTTCTTTGGGTCTTGATCAGAGTTGAGAAAACTATAAAATACACATAGTAAAAGGGGGAATAAATCCTTGTCAATTTTAGAACATTGGTGGGGTCATAAAGAGTATTCAAAGTCTAACAATGCCCTAGAATCTGGAAAGTACACTAAATATCAAATAGTTCCTTCATTTCAGCGTATGAATTTCTCTCCCATCTCTCTATGTGATTCTAATTCAGGAGTCAATTCTATGATATTAAGAGAACACCATGCCTCTCTGGAGAATGGCCCAGAAGAGTCATTTCTTGACAAAATACTAACATTACTCAAGAGGATAGTTTTTTATAGCTTACAGAAATCCTGGCGCTACTCTCCAGTATGCCTTCCTGTTCAAGCTTTGCATTCACTGAAAATTATATTTTATGAATAAGAGTGAAAATCCACATCATTTTTACCTCCATCAGTAGCAATACAACAAAGTAAAGATACTTCTCCCAAAATATACTACTAAATCTTTTAGATGCACAAGATCAGTAATTAATTCCTTGTACACAGATCATAAACTATGATTGCTCTAGGACCACAGAGGAGAAAGCTTTTGTTGATCTCTTGAACTAGAAAAACAAAGGTCATCAATGCTACC
Organism: Peromyscus californicus insignis; assembly: GCF_007827085.1. Taxonomy (NCBI): domain Eukaryota; kingdom Metazoa; phylum Chordata; class Mammalia; order Rodentia; family Cricetidae; genus Peromyscus; species Peromyscus californicus. The sequence goes on along the minus strand of NW_026294480.1, from coordinate 71,084,138 downwards.
AAATATTTCAGGTTTTTCCAGAGCAATCTACCATGCTAAAGTATTTAGTGCATTTTCTTCTTTAAGTATTGTTGGTGCTTCAGTTACAGATTTCTGTCTGTCTTTCCTGTCTTCACTTCTTTAACAATACCTGGATTCCTTTGTAAGTTTATTTTTTTTCTTACTGGCCATGAGGAGCGTCTTTGTACACTACTGCTCAGATTTAGGGTTGTCTCTGCAACTGAGTCATGGCATATATCTAAATCCTCAGTCACACATGAACTGTGACTATAAAATCTTCTTTAGGACAGTGAATCTAAAAGTATGTAGAGAAAGAAGCCATCAGGACGGCTCATCAGTTAAAGACGCCATAAAGGCTGGTAACCTGGAACTGATTCCTAAAACTATGTGTAAAACGCACATGCATGTATGCACACATACTCTAGTAAATAAATATTTTAACCTAAACAAAAAATATCAATTGTAGTAGAATTTTTCTTGAACTTATATTGAAACATGGTTGCTAGATAAGCACCCATATCCATGTTCAAACAGTAAATGATTAATAAAAAGTGTATAAGCATGTACTACAAAATTCTTCAGTCTTTACATTATATTTAGTTGTCAATTAATACTCAAGTTCATTTTAAGACACTGGGGATGGAAGCCAGGGATTTGCACATGGTAGGCAAGTGTCTCCCCACACCTCCAGCCCTGTAGGCACAAATTAATATGACTTAATTTAATAAAATAATAAATTAGGCAAATATTTGTAAGCTGCATCCCCAAATAACAGCTTGCTAACTCATGGCTAAAGTATGAATGGGTACAACACGTTAATGTGTCAAAAGACTGCACTCTTGAATAATTTCAAATAATGAATACAATTTAATATTCAAATAAATGGTTCTCTAGAAATCTCCATCAGAGACCCTGTCTCTTCTACGTATTCAATACTGTCTGACCTCATCATCAAGTACTGTCCAGGTGTGAATTACAGTGGCCCTGCCAGGTGGGAAGGTGATATTTCCTCTAACTGGATTCAAATCTTCTTCAGGAGGATTTGGGCCACCTGATACCTGCAAAGATATAAACAAAACATCTAGAAGCAAAGAGCATTACTGTCACGTCAGCTGGCAAAATTCTGAAGTTTAAGGAGAGCTTACAAAAGTCTTAAGAGCTTGCACGAGAGACCGCCTTTCTAATTAAGTCAAGGTCTGTAATGCCATTACAGGCCTTGACTATGATTATAGTAAACTGTGTTTTCTAAGGTTTGGGATTTTTTTAACTGTTATAATAAACCTGAGGGGAAAGCTGTATAAACGTGTCATCCTGAGAAGAAAGAGATCGAAGACCAGTAAATTCCCTAAAGAAATGGGATCTAGTTCCAGCTCCACCACTGGCTGTGTGACCTCGGGCATGCTGCTTAACAACTCTGCGCAGCATTTTCCTCATCTTTAAAGCAAGAAAGAGAGTATCTACTTTGCAGGGGAGAGGGGAGAATGTGTAACCTCGTTCTCTAAAGTGTTTAGTGAGCAGCACGTGCCTTATCATTAGGTCCTAAATATAAAAGCTGGAACAAGCTCCACCCATGTGGAACTTACAGTTAACAGACAACAACAATGACAAGAACGATAATACGCAGCACAGCATGGGGGTAGCTATTATAGAGAAAAAATGAAGGTCATGAGGGAGGCTGAGTGCTGCGGGCCCAGGACGGCTCTGAATTGCAGCAGTTACCAGGGTAAGGGACAGAGTATATGGCAATACAAAAGGCTCCACAAGTTTTGCTTATAATTGCTTAAACAAAACGGCATATTTAACCATAGCAACAGTTAAAGAAGCAGAGGCCATGGATTTGAAAGAGAGCAAGGGCATAGGAAGCCTGGAGGGATGGGAAGGAAGGGGGGAGTTTCCTGTGAACTTAATACATGCCAGCAGCAAGGGAAACACTTCACTATCAACCATGAAGTTTATAAAAGCAAAAGTATTTGTCTTCAATTAATCTTAAGTAAGTGTGATATTTATCATACAGAAGACTTTGGTTATCTAAATTGCAATCATCTGATACAGACTATTAACATGTTATCATCTAAAATTATTTCAAAATAAACTTACATCAAAAGTCACAGTGACCATTCCATAGGTCCCCTTTTCCCTGATGAGAGTAAGGGGCACAGATTCATTTCTGCTCCTTGGTTCAGCCACTGAGATTGATGAAGGCTATTGGGAAGAGCAAAGGCAACCAGGCATGGATCAGAGGCAGGAGGTGGTAAAAATGACTACCTTAGAAATGCAAATCAATTCAGAGTGTACTCTTACAGTGTGTATTTCTAGCATCGATAAACTGTAGATGACAAAAAAAATGAATTTAGAAGAGCAGTGTAAAGAGAAAACAAAGCATGCAATAAACAAGTTTTCCTGGCATAACTAGCATCTGTTCTAAGGAATCTTGAGGGCTACCCAGCTAAAGGATGATAAATTAAAATGCTCACAGAGCCCAGGAGGTCACAAAGGGAAGTTACGCTCTAAGACCAAGCTAGTGGTTCTCTGGGGCCACTTGTTCTCAAGCACTCCTGCCTCGTAATTAGTCAGAAGGTCACTGAAAAGCAGACAGTTGTTAATGACATTCAGAACCAGAAAGAAAATCACTTCAGAGGGAAAACAGGGAAGACTTCAGATGTTGAAACATGTTGTCTTAGGTTGGCTGAAACACAGGATAGATGAGGGGAAAAGGAAGCGCATGTACTAGGGCAGCAGTGGACATCTCTAAGAGTGACAGTGTCATAGCCATCCGTTAATGGGGATAGGAATACCTGTCTCTATGGTTTGTGATTAGATTCGATGAGATAACTTACATCAAGAGTCTCTCCTGCTTCCTGACACATGCTGAGTCCTCAATAACTGTTGGCTGTTACCATTGTCCCAATGCCATGTTCATTATCAATATAACTGTTGAAAGGCTAGAGAGGGAAGCAGCCTTGAGGACCTTCTGTGACATGGAGCTCATATGGAGTCCGTCAGAGGAGGCATTGCAGCACTACAACCAACCCCAGAGACTAGCACTCATTCCCATAGCATAAGGTGCATAAGGTCAGGAGAAAAAGGGAGGAGAGAGGAGGAAAATAAAAGAGAAACAAGTTTCAAACAAATCGGTATGAGCCTCATGGGTAGTGAAGAAATTAGACGGAGAACTTGTTCCCTGACAATCCTTTCACTCAAGAAGTCCTAATTAATGTAATCAACACTTAGGAATGACAGTACATGGTAGACTACCAAATGTCTACTAAATTTAGGTCATGAAAACACCCCTTTTAATAAGATAACTCAAGCACAAAGACCACATTTATCCGCAGCTTGCCTTGTTTTAAAGATAACTTTACAGAACCATGACATAATGCATACAAGTGCAGGAGTGTTCGAAATGGAAAACGAATAAAAAGCTGGAGGCTGTGGAATCAGATTTCTCGATGTTGCTTAGCAACAGAATTCAAAAAGACTATCAGGAAGATTATTATAGCCTCTAACTTGCTATCCAGATCCAGTAGTGTTGAAGACAACCTTTAATTTCAGCTTAGGAGCTGGAAACATTTTCTCTCTAGGAGAGACCTGTCCTGTGTTTTTGTTTCTAAAAATGAAACCCTCTGAAAATGGGATTCGCTAGAAGAACAAGAACTTGATGAAGGAGGGGCAGTAAACCGAACAGAATTTTAGGAGAGGAGACAGAGTCTTAACTTCCATGAAATATGAATTAATAAGAGAACTGAATATTAGGATATGCAGTTTAAAAGAATATGACTTGATATGAGAATATTCAATATAAGAGAATATGAATTGACATGCGAATTGAATTGGAAGAGCTATCACATCTGCAGGTTAATCTTAAGTTTACTGTAAGTTTTCTCCCTTCACAGTTATTCCAGACGAACAGAAGAGTCTGGAAAACAGGCCAGATTTCCTTAAGTGGCATTGGAAATAAATACATACATACATGCATACATACATACATACCCTTCAGTGTGCAGCAGTGCAAATACACAGAATGCAGAGCACCTACAGAGTTAGTGTCAAGCTTAATCAAAAATCATAACAGACTAGCACTAGCCGACAACAGGAAAGACGGGTTAAAAGAAAACCGACTGTAGCAGTATCTTGCAACCATTACAGTCTTCACACTGTAACCATACCGCACTAAAGGAAATAATTCCAAATGCATTGTCATTGGACAGTATTGTCACAGTAGCAGTCCTTGGCCATCCAAGTTTCACATTTGCTGAGGGTTTCTAAAGTGAAAATAAACAAATTAATAAATTAAATATTAGAAGAAAAATAATCTTTCGGCAGAACTCCTGTCTTCAATTATTAAGAGCATGAATAAACCACCCCTCTCTAAAAATCTATAGGCAGTTAACAGCTTTGGGGGAGGTAGAGATTTTCTTCAGTGACATGTCCACTGGCAAGGAGCACGTGCTCCTATAAACAAACCCTCACCCACGCCGCTGACCACCTCTCAGAGAGATCTATGAAAACCACCGTGATACATATCCCTTGGCTTATCACTAACAGAACAGATTTCCAAGTGTTAAAAGATGTTTTATGAATCAAAGTTGAGGAGAATGAACCTACCTGTAATGTCAGGTGAAAAGTGAAGGTTTCATCAGGCTCGGGAAGATCGTCATCACACACTGCTATGTACACGGTCCTGTTTGTGCCTCCCGCGGGGATAAACGCCGCAGCGTACGTGTCAAAAAAGTCACCAGTGTCTTCGCCATTCAGCTACCACGTGCAAAAGAGAACATCCTCACTTATCGGGGATCTGGACAAGCCAGACTGACCCTCCCGGGAGCAGCTGAGGGGACAGGCACAGATCAAGCGGCACTGACATTTCTAATAGTATAGTCAAAGACGAGCGTTCGGCAACAGGTCTACTCGTCTTCTGAAAAATCATCACAGGCCAGCAAGATGGCTCAGGGGCAAACGTGTCTGTAGCCAAGCCTGATGGCCTGGGGTCCATTCCGGACTCACATGGTGGAAGGAGAGACTGACTTCTACAACTTGTCCTCAGACCTCTACCTGTGTGTCCATAGACACGCATAAATAAATAAATATAAAAATTATTTTTAAAAAAGGAAAATCACAGAAATATATCATTACATATAAAGTAGTTCTTAATATAGTGGAATCAAAGTTAACTGCACACTAATAATTTAATAGAAAAGCAATGCCATTTTCTTCCTCTGTCTCTTAGCTGATTTAGTATAGACTACAGCCTAGCAGGACAAATTATGGCTAAAACTCTTAAAAAGGAGAGGTGGGAAGCAGCTTGTAAATTCAAGGAAATGCTATTGTTCTCCCAATGGGTTAAAAAAAACCCTACATCCAAAACTTTCAACCTGGAATTATACTTACATTATTCACGGCAACTGAAATAGAGACGCAATTTTTTAGCATCTCAAATTATTAATCATTAAAAACCTTCCTAATATTTTAATCTGTGGATGCAAGATTGCTAGTAAGACTCACAGCAGAGTGGCAATTACAATATTGTAAAGGAACAATTCATTGTACAAATTCAAACGACATTTCTTTCACCAGAGCTCAAAATTAATAATTTAACCTCTAGGGAAAATTATTTAGCACAAATGAGAAATAACATATTTTTGAGAAAGTTTAGTCATTGTCTAGTTCTAATTTATTTTAAAAAAGTTTTAAATAGTTGAGAAATCAAAATAAGTTGGAAAGTGTTGAGAGGGTGTTGGATAACTAGTTCTTATAACTTGCTATGGAAAATGGCAGCCTTTCAGAAAGTATTATCAAGAGGGACCGAGCATACATAAAAATACATTAATCTACTCTGTGAAAATCAACCAAAAATACAGGGAAATAGTCATTTATATAAACAATTCTCCAGATGCCATTCACTATAGATGGTAAACCTGAAAGCAACACCAATGAAAAGCAATGGAGAAATGTTTAGAATACAATGATCTAGCAAGAAAAGCAAAGTACAGCAACCTGGAAGAGGTAAACTGCATCAAAAGACTGTCGAACACAGTATACACCAGAACTAGAAACGAAGTCAGCAAATGTATACATAAATGTCAAATTGAACAGAAACTAAGATGTTAAAAATTATAACCCTGGGTTTATTTTATAAGTAGCTTTTCTTTTCTTTTTCTTTTTACAATATTTTACAACGTAATTTAACATTATTTCTTAAGGAATCACTTGAAAGAGCTGGGAGATGGAACAGCTGATAAACGGCCTGCCCTGTACCCATGCAGACTTCAGTTGAGCATCAGGTAAAAAGCCCAGGGTAGCAGTCCACTCAACTACAACCCTAGTGCTGTGGGAGGGGTGGATACCAAAGATCCCTGGTGATAACTAACCAGCCACTCTTGCCAACCAGGGAGTGGCAGGTCCAGTAGGAGACCCTCTCTTTAAAAATAAGATGAGAGTGATACATAGGAACACACGTGACATTGATCTGGCCCTTGCACACATAATTGTGTGTATATGCACCCATATGTACATGTGCACACAAACTAACATGCAATAAACACACACATGTTACTTTTGCTCCCAAAGTTTTAAGTACATTGAGCCTCTAATATAGCAATATCATTATTGGTTATATGACATTGCTTTCTGGATAAAAATAGACACAAACGCATAACATTAAACATCCAATCCTAACAAACTTTATATAATAAAGAATTTACACAATCTACTTAATTTTTAATTAAGTTAATATACTTCATTTCTCCAACAACAATGACTCTAACTGAACTCAGGGTTTCTTTTCCTTTCCTGTCATTTGTATCTTTTAAATATTGCATGTATTTTTATCTAAGTCACCTCACAATGAATGACTAATTATATGATTCAAATTACCCAAAATAAAAGTTTTGTTTTAAAATAAACATATAAATGACATATAAAGATAATTAGCCTTTATCTTTAAAATACACATGTCAAATGTCCATAGTAACACCGGGGCATTCTCTGAACCTCTGACAGACTTAGATACAACAGCTCATTCTCCAGATCATTTCTCAGAATGAAACTCAGACTCGGAACCTCAAACACATAAAAACTTTGTTCCTACTGAAACCAATAATTTTCACATGCATATCATTTTTAAAAACTAGGGCTGTGGTTTTTTTCTTACCGACACAATGGCAGTAATGTTTGCTGGCTTTCCTGTCCTCTCAATGACAAGACGAATAACTGTGGTACTTGTTTCATTAACGAAAAATTCTGTTTGTCCAGCAAATCTTATTTCTGCTTCTCCAAATACAACAGAGATGAGCAAAGCTGACAGGTTTACTAATAAAAATGAAGAGATCATCCCTAGAGAAAATAAGAAACAAAGTCATAAAGCTCAATAATCTATTCTCATTAGATTTTGTTCTCAGTGTTACAAAGAATAATAAGAAATTAAGACAGGCATAAATACATCAACTACTAAAACATCCAACTTCAATGTGAGATGATAGGAGCTAAAAAAAATCATAATTTGTTATGTTTTTCTTTTTATTATTTAAAACTACCTTTTTGCATTTATCTTCTACATCAAGATAATTACAAAGTCAACTTAATTAAATCTGTTTTTTTAATGACCCCAAATGACTTACTATTATGCCCATAGATTAGTGCATCTCTCAACCTTCATCAGAGAAAATTTCCTCTTGCAGTAGATGACAACTAGTCAACCTGTAGATACCATGGAGTACTCAACCCTAAACGGCACTTTCATATCACACCCCTCCCCACAAGGCTTGCAGACCATTGGGAAAGAGGGAAAGGAAAGTTTGTTTGGAGCCAACAGTCAGAAGCAGTGGGTCAAGCAAATGGTGTTGTTCAGACACAAGGCAGTTGTGCATATGCATTCTAGGTGTTCATAAGACCTGCTCAAACTCCAGTCAGACAAAATCCCAGCATGGAGGCACAGAGGTCAACATGAAATCGCACAGTTAGCTCTGGAGCTAATGACATTTGATAGCTGCTGAGTAAGGGAAAGTCTGTTTTCTTTAATGATGTGACTCCTGGTAGGTCAACCACACTCCAGAGCAAGCCCCACTCCTAAGAGCAGCACAATAACACACAGTGGAAACAATAAGGAAGAAAACTCGAAGGTGGTGGGTCTGGAATTGAGGTTAAAGAAGGTGGGAGGAGTTGAGGAGTATGGGTAATCAAAATACATTGTATAAAATTATCAGTTAATAAAATAGTATTTAAATTTAGCCAGGTGGTGGTGGCACATACCTTTAATCCCAGCACTCGGGAGGCAGAGGCAGGTGGATATCTGTGAGTTCGAGGCCAGCCTGGACTACCAAGTGAGTTCCAGGAAAGGCGCAAAGCTACACAGAGAAACCCTGTCTTGAAAAACCAAAAAAAATAATAATAATAATTAAAAAAAATAAAAAATAGAAATATTATTTAAATTTAAAAGCTAAATTTTTGAAAAGGAAGATAAATATCACCAAAAGGAAGATAATTCAGTAACTTGACTTAAACATTATATAATGTATACATTTATCAAAATCCCAGCAAAATCCTGAGAGGAAGCAGAGGCAGGCAGATCTCTGTGAGTTTGAGGCCAGGACAGCCAAAGCTACACAGAGAAACCCTGTCTCGAAAAATCAAAACAAAGAAAAAGAAAAGGAAAATTTTACATCCTAACACATTAATACAAATTATTTTTATTAAAATATGGAAAAATAGTTGCTTTTTTAACTTACTGAAACTTACCATTTCATCTAAGAAAAACCTAAACAACACCATGCAAAAGCAATTAAATCCATTTTTCCTAAATAAAACTTGTTAAGTGACAGCCAAAATTAAATAGTTGAAGATAAACTTTAAAGTTGATTTGATTTCTTGGTTAATGTCTATATTTTCCTTGACTAAGTTTTAAAAATAATTATTTGAAGCTGCCAATCCTTCCAAAAAGGTAAATTCCCAGGATTTAAGTTTCTTCCACTAATTTTATTAGCTAAACTACAACCCTGCTTAGAACAATGTCCAAGTTGCTTTAGAATAAGCAAAGTCAGCCAAATGTGTTCCTTTTCCATAACTCCCATTCTTTCTTTGTACTACAACTCATGTGTTTATGAGATGGAAATGTTGTTCCCACTTTTAGCTGCATGTGATTCAAGAGCTTTGAAAAGCACAACCCTGCAGTGGCCTCATGGAAGCCCTGTTGTTTTGTAATGTAGATGCACCTCTAAAAATGAGAGCTATTTATCTCACGGATCGTTAAGATTCCAATGGATCTATGTGACCAGTCACACGAACATAACACATTTGTGTATTCTAAAGGACAGTGTTCTAAAGCACAGTCGCAGCATTACCTACTCCAGGAGCCAAATGCTTCCTTTTAATCTTTCCTTAGCCAAAAAGCAATGAAATTCCACACATTTGGTATTTCTACATGGCTGCACATGACTTTCTATGTAAGGAGTACCAAATGTATGAATCCTTCATATATTTTAGAATTTAACTGGAATATATTCCCCGTCCAGTGTATTCTGACAAGCACTCTCAGAGTGCTTAGCCATGTCTTACATGCCACTTAATCGTAAAATCGCCCAAACCGAGACACAGAGTTCAAATGGAGTCCAGAGAACAGACATAGGCCAGGGGTCAGAGATGGCGGGAACTTGTCTTTTTTTTCAATCTGTCCCTAAGCTTCTAAAGCCAGAGAGATTTCACAGAGCAGTTCTGACAAACTATGGGAAAGAAAGGACCTAGAGGTCATGAAAATAATAAGAACTGGAAGGGTGGAGAGGGGCAACTCACACCCCAGGTGTGATGAGAAAGAGCAGCTTTATGATGGGAAGAGAGTCAAACCTCAGACCTTGGACAGGAGATATCCCAGGACTGCAGTAGCAGAACTAAAACGGTCACGTGCGTGCCGAGGTGAGCAAGAGGGAAAGTGGGAAGACAGCCTAGGGAAAGGACATCACACACAAGCCCAGCAGTTCTCAAAGCCGTTACCCCCTGAACTTGGTACAAAGCCAGCTCTCACTCAGAAACCCTGATCCAAGAGATGGAGGCTGAGTCCTTGATCATTTATTAAAATACTCCTTATTTATTCTAATGCAAGTGCAGAATACACTTGGTACACTTATAAACACACTGCATAAACTGTGAGGAATAGGTCTTAGTGGGGCTATGTAAAAGCCCACATCTGTAGCTGTAAATACCTCCTGAATTTTTCCAAGCCACAGATGGGAACTTATCATATGCTTTCTCCTTGTTTCTTTTCTACCTATTCTGGTACTGTACTTTAAGATTCCATGCATCTGAGCTGGCTTTTTGGAGTCCAGTGCCTATGGTAGGACACCTTACAAAGCCTTGATTCAGGGGGCAGGGCTTGGACCTGCCTCAGCTGAATGTAACAGGCTCTGCTGACTCCCCATGGGAGTCCTTGCCTTGAAGGAGGTGGGAATGGGGGTGCGGGTTGTGGGGGAAGGCTGAGGGGTGGGAGGAGGGAAGAGGGGGCACCTGTGATTGGTATGTAAAATGAACAGAAAATTTCTTAATAATAAAAAAAGAAAAAAAGCTTCCATGTATCTTTTAAAAATTGTAACAACCTAATAGTATCACAACAACAAATATTTACCTATACATTGTTACCCGAGCACTTTTTATATATATATAAATGCTATATATATAAATGCATTCAGTTCCCACAGTATCTCTACGAAGATTCAAGAACCATTAGCCTCGTCTATGGGTTAGTTAGCATACTCTGTCAGTCAGCTAAGTCAGTGGATAGGCAGGATTTTATTCCTGGAGTCTCTGGCCAGAATCTCTACCCAGAAACTTTCTATACAGCCTCTTAATTCGTTCCTAAAAGTTACTTGTTCCCTTCTTAATAGACTGACCGTGCTATACATGTTTGCAAACATCCACATATTTTACAGTCATGTAAATCACCCCAAACTGCCATGGCCTTCTGAAAGTTTTCCCTTATTGGTCTAATGAGCATTAGAGGTGTTTGTGATGCTGCAGTCCCCTCCAATACTTTAAATATTTAACAACACCTCTTCATATCAAGACCAGTGAACTCAAACACTGGGTTCTTACAACCTCCCAGGCAATTAGAGCACACAGATCTTACGTTTATCTCAGGAAATTCATTTTAAATTGGTCCATGTCAGAGAGTTTTGAAATTATGCAAAACGAACAAACAGGCACGACAGGAAGTGCCTCTGGAAGTGCCTCCACCTGCATGATCTCACTGGTAACCCCGTCTTGTTTGCTTTCATCTTTCACGCTGTAAGGAAGGGTGTTGGGGCAGAGCTGGCGTCTGAACAGATAAAAGATGAACCAAAGCAGTGAAAATGGAGTTTCCTTTGGAAGGCAGGCATAATTACTCTAAAGCACAACACTATGTGTTCCAGAGTAACTAAGAACATTTTCTGCTATCACACTATAAAGAGAACACATGAAAATTCCCCTTTTGATTAAACTCAGAAGACCAAATGTTAGTAAATGATATTACTATAAATATAACTATATTTCAGATCACTTTTTCCTCTGAGGTTTGATAAAAAATTTGTACATGCCCTTTTGGAATACTTATTTTAAATTCCTTATGGAACAGATTTTCAACAGCATATGTTTAAAGACTACAAAGTACATAATTCATATTCTGCTACAATCGTAAGAGAACAATTTTAGCCTTGTTGACATCCTCCTTTCTCTCCATAATGGCACAGTGCTAGAGCATTCAAACCATCCCCGACTACGATGTCTCCTCATGCCTCCCACTCTCGTTTTGTATGACTCAGAGGAAATCATAACTGTTGCTGCCAATAGATGGCTCATCCCTCAACACAACTCTTACCACGGTCAGAGACTGGAGAATTAACACTCATTCTTGCTTATTTCCCAGATGGAACTATGATGTTTGGCTTGTCTTAATAACACAGAGGTGCAAAGGCATAGGTTGTTCAGTTCTAGCAATCATGTTCATCCTATCCAAGTCACCTAATTCCACCAGAAAAAAAATAAAAAGTAAAATTTGAAATATATTTAAGTAGCTCTTAAAATATAAATTGAATGCTTTCAGAAATATATCATACAGCTCGCTACAGGATTTGTATTTTGAGAGACTATTCTACATTGTATAATCCCTCTGCTAATCACTGAGGACCCAAAGTTTTTAAGGCTTGGTCCTAGACTCCAAGATAACCACAGTAATGGGCACATAAGCCAGGTGTGGGGAATCAAAATCAAGACGGTGCTTGTGTCAATGTTGGACTGTGATGATTGGGGCAATCGTCCCTCACAATGACACGAAGCCAGCTCAGATGAAGACAGAGCCAAGAGATGGGAAGAAGCAATGTCTCAGTAACCAACATGAAGCTTTCGGATTCAGCCTTACCCTGGATTTTTCAACTGTTATGACAATAAAGCACATTTGTTTATGGGCCAGTGAGATGGTGCACTGGGTAAAGGCTCTTTGATATAAACGTGACAATCAGGGTTTGGTCGCTGGAACCCACAAGGCAGAAGGCGAGAATCAATGACTGCAAGCTATACTCTAACGACAGGCATGCTGTGGCAGGCACACTCCCACCCACATCCATATGCAAATAAGTAAACGTTCATATTTTTGTCTTCTATGTTGGTTTCAACTTGGTCACTTCCAATATCAATATTTATCTACTAATATCCACCCAGTGGTGTCGTGAGCCCGCGTCACAATGGGCTCACAGATGCGAAAAATAAATAAATCCTTTTTGAAAAATGTGAAGAATCACCTCTTAAAGGCTATACTTGCACAAATAAAGGTGATGAGTGCACTCCCAATCACCAACCCTGAGCAGTCTTCCCCAGGCATTCCCGGAGGTCACCGCATGGGCTATTTGTCCTTTTCTCATGCAGTGGTTTCCACCATCGTTACTCAGCTCAGCTCAACACATGAGCAACCAGAACCCCGGGATAAACCAAAGCTGGCTTCGAAGCAGCGCAAACACAACCGGACACACCAGTGACTTTCAGTCCCGGAAAGGAACCCAGCAACGACTTACTACATGCGGTTGGCGTTAGTTCTTTCTCCTCATGCTTTCCAGATCCTTTAGCTTCCAATGGTTTATAAATACGTTTATTTCACACAAGCAGAATGCATATAACAGATAAAAATTCTATACTGGAATAGTTCTGCAAACTGATATTTGCAAAAACAAACTCAAAAATGTTATCCATGAAGGCATGCACGTGCACACTCATCCAAAACACACAGGGGTGGGGGAGGGGATTGATTTAAGAGCATGTTTCCTTTCCCTCTAGCGGCAGAAGCAGGGCTGAGCCACACTGTGTTCCTGCCCATTTCACTGTCTTACACAGGACGCCTCGAATGCATGGCTAGGAAGAATTCCTCAAGTTGTTCCTTCTCTTCCGGTCTCAGGAGCTTCGGGAGCCACAGGTTACCATGCAGACATGGCCAAGTCCAAGAACCACACCACACATAACCAATCCTCACAATGGCACAGAAATGGCGCCAAGAAACCACAGTCACAAGGATACGAATCTCCTAAGGGGGTCGACCCCAAGTTCCTGAGGAACATGCGCTTCGCCAAGAAGCACAAAAGAGGCCTGAGGAAGAGGCAGGCCAACAACTCAAAGGTGATGAGTGCCGTGCAGAGGCCATGAAGGCCCTTGTGAAGCTGAAGGAGGTTAAGCCCAAGACGCCCAAGGGCTCCAGCCGCAGACTCGGAGGCCTTGCTTTTCTCCTTCACCCCAGGCTTGGGAAGAGGATTCGAAGCTACATGACTGTCTTAGTCAGGGTTTCTGTTGCTGCAACGAAACACTATGGCCAAAAGGCAGGTTAGGGAGGAAAGGGTTTACTGTCTTACACTTCCACATTGCTGTTCACCACTGAAGGAAGTCAGGACAGGAACTCAAACAGGACAGGATCCTGGCGGCAGAAGCTGATGCAGAGGCCATGGAGGAGTGCTGTTTACTGGCTTGCTTTCCCTGGCTTGCTCAGCCTGCTTTCTTAGAGAACCAGGACCACCAGCTAAGGGATGGCACCACCCGCCATGGGCTGGGCCCTCCCCCACTGATGACTAATTGAGAAAATGCCCTACAGCTGGATCTCATGGAGGCATTCCTCAACTGAGACTCCTTTCTCTTTGATATCTCTAGCTTGTGTCAAGTTGACACATAAAACCAGCCAGTAAAATGACCAAGGGTCATTTGTTCTGTCAACCCAAGCCCAAGGTTCAAATCAAGGCAAGGCCACAGCTCCAGCTCCGGCTCCCAAAGGTGCCCAGGCCTCTGTGAAGGCTCATAAAAAAGGTTTCTATCTGCCAATGTGAAGACAGATGGAAATCTGCAAACAGTAACTTGAGGCAAGATCTGGTTTGTTTTTGCTTTCATTAATTCCTCAACTTACTTCATCCTTCTTATCCTGTAGGACATGGCAGTCCTTGGGCCATGATGACAGGCTCAAGAGAATGCTCTTCAAGTGATTCTGCACACTGGGCCATCCAAAGACAGTGGCTTTGCCTAGGTCCCCAGAGTCGGCTGTCTGCCTTCAGCAAGGCCTGGTTCATCCACTCTATTTCCCTCTGTAGGAAGGAGGAGTATGTCTTTCTGCCCTGCTCAGCGTGGGCAACAGATATGTAGCCCCATATGTTGGAACTGGAAGTCTACCAGCAACAATGGCTTCTAGATCTTTTTAATAATATTTATTCGACTTTATTTCTCGCTTAGATTACTCAGCACATAACACTAAATGTCATATTTATTATTGTTGTTGAATGTTTGATCTTGTTTATCTAAGCTGGTGTCTTTCTCCATATTGTTCATATTAATGAGTATCTTAAGAAATGTAAGAGGTAAAGTGTAGTCTAAGAAAATGAGAACAGCCTTCTAGTTAAAGTCTCAATAACTGTAAAAGCATAGTAGAATAAGGAAGTGGGGTTTAAAAACTTAAGAAAAGCTCAGCATCTTGGACCTAGAGAAAAACTCTCCCCATCTCATTTTACCGCTCTGATGTCCCCACCAATATATTTTACACTTTTCTTGATTTACAACTTTCTTTGTTCTGTAAAACTATAAAAACTGCTTCCATGTTGAAAAATAGAAGTTGAGGGTAACCTAAATCTGTGTTCCCGGGTCGTGTTGCTCAAAATAGTTCCAGAAGAAATTAATTCTCATTATCTTTAAAAAAGAAATCGGGTAAAAATAAAGAAACACAATAAAGGCTCAAAACAGGAGTGTAAAGTAAACTATAAGAATTCAATTAATTTTATGAGAACCAATTTCCATTTTTTTAAAAATTATGTGCTGTGCAGCCGGGCGGTGGTGGCGCACGCCTTTAATCCCAGCACTCGGGAGGCAGAGCCAGGCGGATCTCTGTGAGTTCGAGGCCAGCTTGGGCTACCAAGTGAGTTCCAGGAGAGGCGTAAAGCTACACAGAGAAACCCTGTCTCGAAAAACTAAAAAAAAAAAAAAAAAAATGTGTGCTGTGGACGTGGCTCAGCTGTGGAGTGCTCGCCTTTCATACCCAAATTGTGTTTCATCAGGTTGAAAGCTAACTCTGCCTTTTATAGTTTCAGAGGAAAACAACTGTACAAAGTCTGCAAGTGAGAGACGTGTCCTGAAAGACATGAACGTCTCTAGTGCAGACAAAGGGGTGCACGGTGCTTTCCGCCCTCAGCCTCTGCCACGGGTGCCTCAGACAGCATCTTCCCACAGTGTGACCACCAGGTAATCAAGACGGAAAATGTGATCCTGATGGAGCAAGGTTTTCAAGTTTAGAATTACTCGAATTCTATTACATTTATTAAGGGGCACTCTAAAACTATAGAATTACTCCTGTGGAACAAGAGAAGTTTCATCATTCATGTCATCAATTATTTAGCTTTTAAGAATTCTTAATCTGAGATGCTTGTATTTGGCAAGTATGAAAAACCTGGTTTTTCTTGTTTCCATACTACAACTGAATTTAAGCTTGCAGTTTCCAAAAAAGAAGTGGTGTGCGGCTATTTTGAGTATCAAAGAGGACACGGGTGCAACCAAGGTTTAGAGAAACATGCTCTGTTGAATTAAGCTTTGCTCACTGCTGATAAACAGAGTGCAAAGACGCTGCATGAAAATTTGAAAAAATTTCCAAGGTAAAGACATAAATAGGTTTCACCTAATGTAACAGATGCTCAGTGGGTTGTGGATATTGGGGGTGTCTGGTGTGACACTAACCAGTTTGTACTTAACCCAGAAAGCTTCACGTCGAGTTCACTTCTGCTTCCCACACACTCTTGAAATAGGATTAATAGAGAGTGACTTCATTCTGTAACGAACTGAGAAAGCCTTCCAAGTGCCTTATTTCACATGAGTCAGGCTTGTAAACTTTTGCTCATTGTATGTTAAGACTTTTTTTTCCCCAAAAGAATCCATGACTGACGAATTCCCTCTGGACACAGAGAAGACTTCCAGCTTCTAACCACCACCTGAATAAATGGTTCTGTCTAGACTGAAAGTAGTGTTCTACTTAATATAAGGAAATGCACGACTTGAGTACATTTCTTTTAAATCTGAGGTCTGTACTTCATCACACAATTTTAAGATTAACATTTTGCATATTACGATCTATGCCCCTTTGCATGAGTCCTCGGGAAGCAAAAGGCAAAGCCATTCACACTGCTCAGAACTGGACCACACCTGCATCTTCTTCAGACGCTTTCAATGCTAGAGCTAGGTGGGGCTCTGAGGACCATGGACTTCCACCACACTTTCTCTGTTTCACTTTTGCAAAGTGGAAAACGAAAGTCTCACTACTCCAAATATTTTGAGGCACACACAGAAGCAATTAGTTAAATCTAAGTTTGTCTGTGTGGTGAGAAATCTGACTGTCAAGGCACAGTTAAGATATACTTAATTTTTTAAAAAAAAATATTAATTTTTAAAATATCAATTCCTTTATAACTTGATAAATGCATATAATCCATTTGATCATACCCACCCCCATTCCTCCCCCTGACCTCTCCCAGGTCAGTTCCTGACCCCCACCTCCAACTTCATGGCCTTTTTTTTTTTTTTAAACTCACAAAGTCCAATTCCTGCTGTTCATGGACTCGTGGGTGTGAGGCAGTCCACTGGATTATGGTTGATCTCTCAGGGAACACGCCCCGAAAGAAGACTGCTCTCCCTGGCAGCCCGCAGTTCCAACAGCATCTCCAGCTATGGACTTTATAATTCTTCTGAAAAATACGATTCAAGTGCTTAAGATTTCTTGTATCACCATTAGATGGCACCACTCCATCTTCCAAAGCATTTAAAAAAATAATTCCTGGCATTGTGAAAAGAGGCCTTATGAGTCGAAAGTCTTTCACCTATAACTAACTCTTCATAAACGGTAATCCTGTAATTTCACACTCATTTTTATTTTTCTGGAAATGATGTCATTCGGCACAGTTCTAATTAGTTGGAGTGAAATAAAACTCGTGTTTCTTCCCCGAGAGTCAGCATTACCTACATATAAGGAACGGCTTCCTCCAGGAATGCTTCCCGAGTCGCCTGCATCAGAACTGGAGACACTGTAGTTCTACGGACAAATGGGCGCCTGGGCTCCTAGAGGAGCTGCTGAGCTCACAGCAGGTAGAGAAGAGAAAAGCCGGGTGAACTTGGAGGCTTCAACCCAGAGGCCAGAGGAACACATTTTAGTTCAAACTGTGTTTATAAAAAATATACCAGCCGGGCAGTGGTGGTGCACGCCTTTAATCCCAGCACTCGGGAGGCAGAGCCAGTTCCAGGACAGGTTCCAAAGCTACAAAGAGAAACCCTGTCTTGAAAAACCAAAAAAAATATATATATATATATATATATATATATATATATATATATATATATATATATATATATATATACACATTATATATTAAAAGGTTACTTTTTGCATGATTTAAAAGGCCCTGAACACTTAGCAGTTAAGAGTGCTTGCTTGCTGATCCACCAGGGGATGCAAACTGAGTTCCCAGCATCCAAATCACACAACTCACAACTGTTCATAACCCCAGCTCCAAGGGACCTTCTTCTGGCCTCTGCCTACACACACACACACACACACACACACACACACACACACACACACACACGCATAAACGTACAGATTCGAAAAATAAATAAATCCTTTTTGAAAAATGTGAAGAATCACCTCTTAAAGGCTATACTTGCAGAAAATTTTGTAAACTCAGGATCTATGGCGGTCAAGGTCCACACTTTTTCATGGTGTCAAAGACACACTGTTATTTTGGCAGAGAATTTGCTCTCATTGTAACCTCCCAATGAATTCTCAGACTCGGGTCACATAGAAATGTGCGATTATTTTCCATATCTTACCACTCAAAGGTTGAAAAGCAGAGACAAGACATCCATGTGTACACACACACACACACACACACACACACACACACACACACACACACCTTGTGAGCCATGTCCTCTCTGCATCATCCCAGAAATTTGATTTCACAGAACATGGAAGTGTTGCTGGCAGGGCCTCAGAAGACATCCCACCACAGACGCCATGGAGCTTCTACCTGATACACAAGGTATTGAGCCCTTAGGGACCTCCTAAACAAGAGGCAACGATGGGACCCAGAGTGAGCCTTGACTTCCAATCTAGTTCTTTCGTCTTTCCAGCTTCCTAACATTGAACACATGCTGGGTCTTACGGTTTGTCAACTGTCACAACAAGGCACAAAGAGCAGCTGTGGCCCCGGGTAGTCACGAGGTGAGAGGAGAATCCATCTCCGCACAGTCAAGGATCTGTATGTTTAGATTCCAGGCTCCAGGGTCCAGACCTTCAGTTTCCAGAGTCAGGAAACTAAGTGAAAAGATCACTGGCATTCTAAACCATCCCATTTGAGGACACCCATCATAGCAACATCAGAATGCTTGAGGTATATGAGAAGCATGGGGAGCCCACTAAATCTGAACAAGGTCAGAAGAGGACTGAATGCAAGCCTGTATTAAAAAAAAAAAAAATAGAGTAGAGACTGTGATGATAGATTGCATGGGCACCCTTAACTCAAGTCAGTGCATCAGATATATATCTGCACCCTAGCAGACACAGACCCAGAGGAAAGCACTCTGGGGATACTGGAAATGCCTGTGTCCCTGTGACATCCATCCTGGCTATCCTCATTGGCTTTGTGTTGCTGTGATAAAACACTGGCCACAATTAACATGGGGAGAAAAGAGTTTATTTCAGCTTACAGTTTATAATCTGCCTTCAAGGGAAACCAAGACAGGAAATCAAGGCAGGAACCTAGAGACAGGAACTAAAGCCGATGATGGTAGAATGCTGCTTACTGAATTGCTTCCAGGCTTGGAATCAGCTACTGTTAGACAGTCCAGAATCTATCTAAGAATGCTACTGCCAGTGGAATGCTGGGCCCTCCCTTAACAATTAGCGATCAAGAAAATGCTCTACAGACATTCTCTGACGGAGGCATCTCCTCAACTGACGTTCCCTCTCCCCGAGTATGTCAGGAAGACAACCAAGCTGAGCTATATCAATGGCAAAGAAGAAGGGCAAAACTTGTCAGTGCTAGGAACCGCAGTTTGTATCTATCTGTGTGTGTCTTTTCCAGGGCTCCAGTGAGAGGCAGGCATTGAAAACAAGCGAAACTGTTTGAGACACAAACACTGGCAAAAACAACGCCTTGCCCAAGTTCAATCACCTAGCTTACAAGGATTTTTTTTTAATTTAAAATTTTAAAATAAATTTTCATTAGTCATTTTCAAAGTAAAACAAGAAGTAATATATAATGCAACTTGAATATAGCTTTTCATTCAGATTTTCTAAGTTTTTACCTAGTGTCCTTCTGTTCCAGGATATATTGTTTGGTCTCGTGTTTTCTTAGATGCCTAAGGTTGTGACAGTTTCTTTAATTTTTTTCTTGTGATTTTTGCCATTTTGTGGCATCCTGGCATATTTATAGTGTGTGTTTCAATTGGAATTTCTCTGATGGTTTTCTCAAACTAGACTGGAATTTGGGGTTTTGATGAAAGCCAAATAGGCCAGTGATATGGTCACTCATCACATCCTGTCAAAGGTGCATGTCATCCACATGCTGCTGCTGCTGAGCTTACCCAGCTGGTTGAGTGGGTTTTCAGTGCTCTCCACAGCAGTTAGCTTTGTTTCCCCTCCTGTGCCATGCTCTGGAAAGAAGCCACTATGTACAGCACCTTTCCCCACACCAGACTTTTTTTTTAAATCCTTACTATTTTCTTTTAAATACCTCCAGTCCACTTCATGTTCCCATCCATGCCCTTAGTAAGAACCACACCAGGTCCTTTGATGCATCACTTTGAGCTTGTATTACAATCTGCACGACTTCATGGTGGCATCTAATCTGAAGATGCAGGGATGTACATACATCTAAGGGAATACAGGGTCACGACCACAGGTTCATGAAGACACGTTCCCAAAGGTTGCTGATTGCAGATTTTGTTCTTCCAACTCTCCTGAGTCCTGTGTGTCATCATTCCTCACTGTTTCTTCCGATCAACCCTTGGCTACAGCGTCCCAAGAGATCCTGATGCTTCTTACTGTCTGATTCCCTTCTGTCCCCAATATCTGCAGGAGTTATTTAATCAGGTTTCTATAGCAAGTGCAAAACCTCTAGCAACATCATTTATTAAGTGTCTTCTGCTCTTTAAATTATTCCCCAAAACTCAAACAGGTCACTGATTAGAGCCAATTTTCATGCTGAAGACCTAACTGCATGATAGAATGATGTAGTGACCTGTGAGCTTGGCTGAAGGCTGGGGCCGAAGATGTCCCCTTCCCTATTTATACACTGCTTACTTTGGCCTCTACTGAGTCAGAAGTCCATGGTTTTGTTTTTTGTTCTCCTTTCTTAATCACTGATCAATTCTCAATTCAGTTCTATTCACTGTAGTACTTTTAAGTTTCATAAATCAAGAACTACGATACTTTTCATTATTCTTTGCCCACTAAAAACATGGCTTTGTTCCATATATAGCTGTGGATAACCTCTATGTTGAACAAGCACAGCTTCTGATCATATGATATTCTGAATTTCAAAGTTTGATGTGAAAATAGATTGTTTAGAAGAGTTGCATTTTTCTTTATTCCCAAATAGGAGTTATTCTTCGAATTTATTTTTCTAGTTTTAGTAAAATGTAGTCTTTTATTTATTGTTGTTTACTACAGTATTTTCTGGTCATCCCTTCCATTTTTATATAATGTGAACTTAACAATGGATTTTTTGGTTTGTTTGGTTTTTGTATTTCAAGACAAGGTTTCTCTGTGTAGTCCTGGCTATCCTGGAACTCACTCTGTAGACTAGCCTGGCCTTGACTCAGAGATAATCTGTCTATGCCTCCTGGGTGCTGGGATTCAAGGCTTGCATCACCACAGCCAACAATGGAATTATTCAAAAGAACCTTGGTTCTTTGGCTGTGCATAGTTTGTTGAGGTGTCTGCACCGGCTGCCTGTGACACCCAGGTGAGTCAGGTAGCACACTACCCTGCTGGTGGTCCAGCCAATCGCTGCTTCATGTGCCACAGTACCTATTGCCACTGTGAGGCACTGTCCCCTGAGGTAAACAGGACAATGTTTGGATGACAATCCCTTTAGCTCATCCCCAGTTTTCCACAGTGCCGCAAAGACAACAAAATCATGTTAAAACAGGAGCCTCGAGGCTGGGCGGTGGTGGCGCACGCCTTTAATCCCAGCACTCGGGAGGCAGAGCCAGGCGGATCTCTGTGAGTTCGAGGCCAGCCTGGGCTACCAAGTGAGTTCCAGGAGAGGCGCAAAGCTACACAGAGAAACCCTGTCTCGAAAAACCAAAAAAAAAAAAAAAAAAAAAAAAACAGGAGCCTCGATGTGAGATAAAAGCATCTGAACACATTCGATTCTCTCACCAGCTTCTACAACCCAACAAGTTTAAAATTGATGAGACCCAATTAGATTACAAACATTTCCACCCCGGGAAGTCTGAGGCAATGACCATAATGTATCCATTTATGTCTCCATCTGTCTCACACACACTGGAGAGGTGAGGAAAGGCTACCAAGCCATCTCAGCATGCTGCAACACTTTTCCAACACACTTGTACCTCTAAAGAAAACCTCCCTGAGATTAGGCACCTCGGTCTTCCCAACGCCACAGTAGTTTGCAGATAAAAAGTACGACGTTGGGCTGGAGAGATGTCTCAGTGCTTATGAGCACTTGTCACTCTTCCAGAGGACCCGAGCTCAGTTCCCAACCACATCAGGAGGCTCACAACAGCCCGCAGCTCCAGGGGACCTGCTGCCCTCTTCTGTCCTGCACAGGTGTACACACACACACACACACACACACACACACACACACACACAAACACACACACACACATTTTTAAGTACCACAGCTAAGACCTGTTTTTGATTAATGTTTAATAAAACTTCAGTTTCTAATGAATTCATTAAAGATTGTTAAGTACACACATCGAATCACACAAATTCCACAGTGAACTCTTTCCAACTTCTTTTGGATCAAAATGCTCATATTAAACAACTTTACCAAACCAAGAAAAATTTGCAGCCTAGGGAATCCTAGAAGTTTTTATTAGTAAGTGATCAGTGAGATGGGTCAAAGACATAAACACCATTTCATAAAATCTGATTTTTAATTTTAAATCAGTCATTTATTAGATTTTTATTGAACTTTTCTTTACAGAAGAGCAAATGCCTAATAATATATTGACGTTAACTCTTTTAGGCTTTCATAAACATGCTTTTAAATATATCTATATTTTTGAGGTATTCATGTTAACATATTTTTTCTTACTTTAAATTTCTATGTGTATGTTAATAATCTACAGCCCACACATATCCTAAAATTAGATGTTTCTCTTCCTACTCTTAAAAGACATTGCATTTTTGTTTTCTGTTAAGTGCTGATTTAAATGCAACCCTAACTATTCTTGGTTAGACACTTAGGTTTGGGATGATAGAAATAACCATTAGTCAAGTACATTGAACGTGAATGAACTAAGAGATGTCCCAATGGTTAAAAGCATTTGCCTCAAAGCCTGATGATCTGAGTTTGATCCCCAAATCCCACCCCAGCCCCTTAGGATGTGAAGTCAAGAAGCAGAGACAGGAGAATGGCGCTGGAGTTCAAGGGCCAGCTTGCCTAAAGTGGAACAAACAACAACAATAACAACACACACACACACACACACACACACACACACACACACACACACACACCAATACATAAATAAATAAAAATACAAATACATTTTAAATTAAAGTGAATTCCCTTTTAGTTTCTTAAAATACTTTCAACTTAAAGTCCTACTTCTGGAAACATCCTTGGGGAAGTTATGTTTTTAGTAATGTAAAGAGGATGTGTGGTGATATATTGTGTACCCTAATAAACTTGCCTGAGGATCAGAGGACAGAGCCAGCCACTAGATTAGACACAGAGGTCAGGCAGTGGTGGCACACACCTTTAATCCTGTCACTCAGGAGACAGAGATCTGTCTGAATCTCTGTGAATTCAAGGCCACACTGGGCTACATGAGATTGCTCCAGTATAGGAGAGGAACAGAGCCAGCCAGTGGTGGCATACACCTTTAATCCCAGCACTTGAAATCTCGTGCCTTTGCTTGGGAAGCACACAAGCATTTAATATCCCAGGAAGTAGTATGGCAGGGCAAAGAAAGGTATACAAGGTGTGAGGAAACAGGAACTCACTCTCTTTAAGTTGAGGATTTCCTAGAGGTAAGAACTAGTGGCTGGCTGTTCTGCTTCTCTAATCTTTCGGCTTTCACCGATATCTGGCTCTGGATTTTTTATTAAAAGACCATCTAAGATTCAAACAACAGGGATGAGTTAATAATCACGCACACTTACTGATTATTATAAGTTAAACCCTGTGTTAAGTGTTACATGTACTATTTCTTCTAATCCTCATAACTACCTTTTTTTCTAGACAGATTTTGTTCATTATTTTTTATTGTTTGAGAATTTCATACATGCATATAACGTGTTTTGATCCAATCCAGTATCCATTCCCTTCTTTCCAACACACCCCCTCCCCGCCCCAGCTCCATGGCTCATAAAGTTCCACCTCTAGCTAAGAAGCTATTGTCAACTGATGGCTGCTGAGGGAAAGAAGTCAATCAGTCATCTTCAGGGATATAGCCCCCAAAAGGCTACTGATGCTCCAGTAGATGATGCTCCTACATCCATGTGAGTACAAGCTATGATGTGATAAAAAAACTGATGATTAGTTATGTATTCATTTTTAGACCTCCGTGGTCTGTAACAAGTATGAACTAGTCCACACCACCTATGGTGCCCATTTAACATCTGTTTCATTAATTTTTCAATGAAACTAAATACTCAAGATACCATGTACCAGGATGGTAAGAAATCCCATTTTCTTCTTGCAGCTCACCTACTTACATGCTGCAGAATTCCAGAGGTTATGCATTCCTAAAGGAGGTTCACAGCTGACCTCCTGCATCTGCCCAGACCTGCTATTGAGGACTGTTGCTCACCTGCCCCACCGCATCCAGCTGCTGGTGCAGTTAAGGATGAGCCTTCATGGAAGGACCTAGGCCACTTCTTTAGTGCGCCTTCAAGCCACAGGTCCATAAACAGCCTCTTCACCAAATGATTTTTACTTCATGCATA
The DNA here is from genome assembly GCF_007827085.1 of Peromyscus californicus insignis. NCBI lineage: Eukaryota > Metazoa > Chordata > Mammalia > Rodentia > Cricetidae > Peromyscus > Peromyscus californicus. The sequence continues at coordinate 71,059,471 of NW_026294480.1, read as the reverse complement.
CCAGTTTCAGACAGCTTAAATCTATTTATTATACAACTGGAGAACAATGTCCCTCTAGTTAATACCCCATGGAAGCAGATTCATAATTTCAGACAGAGACACTTCTTTCCCACAATTCCCAGTAAACTATGTGGTCTATACCATAGACTCTATAGAATCTGTTTTGGTTTCATTTCTGTTGTTGTGATAAAACACTCATACAAAAGCAAATTAGGAGCAAAACACACATCATGTTCAGACATAACATCAAAGTTCACATAGCAGACATGTGAGTTATTAAGCAATCAGATGACATTAGCTTCAGCTGCTCTGGGCTATGGTTCTATGACAGATCAGACCCCAAGCAAGAAAAGCCCACTTAAGCCCCTTATACCCTAGAATGATGAGAGATCACCACAAATAAATGTAAGCTACTCATCTTGCATTGGGTCATCAAGCAAACAAAATTAAGTCAAATCTCCATTTCAAATCCTACTATTTTAATATGTATTAATTCCTCAAATAAAATACAATATATGTCGTTTTAATTCTTACTATATAATATATAATTATTACTATATAATTTTTTCCACAGTTTCCATAATTCAATATGTTTTATATTGGTTATTTATGGTCCTCTTTTGAACCCCAGAATATTAGAAATTAGAACTCTGAAACTAATTCTTAAAACTAGGATTACATAATCTGTTTATTCTAACACTTGGACTGTGTTTATAAACCTTCAGAACTTAGTTCCAAACTAAGTACTGCAGTAATACTTGAAATTGGATGAGTTGATTCTCAATCTACAATCAAAGTGGGAAGCCTGAGGTTTCTTATGAGATCAAAGGAAGAAGCATCGCTCAGTGGGAACAATACAGGGAAGACAGCTGGGCCCGTGTTTACTCTTCCCTACCTGCTGCCTTCCTTGTCTTTCATGCTCCATCTTCTTCTCTGCTGCAATAATCACTGGTGTGAATAAGCTGTTATTCCCCTTCACACACACAAATGAATTCCACACGCTCCTTTGGAAGCTTTCATATCCTAACTTACCTGTGGAAAATATCCCCCAAGGTAAAGGAGGCCTGCATGGCTGTTTATTGTGTGTCCACAGTGACATCTATCATCTCTTAACTTTGCCTCAGCTGCTCTTATCAGAAACTGAAATACGAGGAGTCTTTTGCTAAGAAAGCAATGTGTCCCTCAGCCTTCCCTACTGTTATTTGCCTTTGCTCAACGGGTCCACGGAGCAGAACACAGTGAAGTTACAGCAACCTCTCCACCCTCCTTTTCTCTCCTGATAATCGCTACTTCCTTCGGTTCTAAAACTTAGGCTAAACTATTAAAATTTTTTCAAATATTTTAACTTTAATTATGAAAAAACGTTTGTGTCTGTGTTGGAGTATGAACTTGAGTGCAGTTGTTTGAAGATGCCAGAAGAGGACACTGGATTTCTGGGAACTGGAGTTACAAAGGAGATGGAGTTCGAGGTGGCTGAGAGGCAGCCACCTCGTCATGTAAGTGCTGGGAACCAATCTCAGGTTCTCTAAAAGAACATGCTCTTAATTACTGAGGCATCTCTCCAAGCCCAACAATTAAAATTTTTGAAAAGCAAAGGCCTTTATCATTTTTTAGGTGTGCTTGGAACCATGAGAATAACGAAGTGACCAAGGTAACTCCATCTTGTCCTGACCCCCTTTTGTGTCACCTTAGACACGTCTCAGCTCTCTACCCCGACAATGGCCACATCTTCCTTGACAATACATTTGAGATTGTCTGTGACCCTAACCATGGTCCCAGTGTATTAGCCAGGATAATTAATGTTGGTGCAGACTAAACATAAACTAACTGATAAATACATAAATCAAAATCAGTTGTCATGTTATGTCTGAAGTAACTACGATGTTCACCAAAACCGATATTGCAAGGTCACTCTGGCCCTCATCTAAGATGTGTGTAACTTCTCACATGGATCATTTCAACAACACATTCCTTTTCTTCTCCACCCAAATCCATAGCTCTATCCATGTTAGGTGGGCTAACGTGAATTGATTTACTTGAATTTCCCATAGAATGGGGGCTCACTCTCCCAATTCGTAGTCACGCTCCCTCAATTCCATGTTTCCTGCTCTCAGATTGTATTTCTAGACTTCCAGGATATAAAAAAAAAGACAGCAATACAAAAAGGGCCCAAAAGGACAGGTGGTGCCTTGCTCTTTCTCGGGTCATACCTCCATGAGTCACTGCTACCGTCGTCCTCAGGTTGTTCTGGGGTTGTCCTCCCACTGAGCAGGTGGCCAGCCTCCTTTTCTGCACTGTTGCCACAGGGAAGGAGGCCATACGTGACAGGCTTTCTCATCTCTGGCCCTGACCTCTCCATTCACTACACTCTATTTTATAACCGTCTTCACAGTTTATAGTTCCAGCTTAAATTCTCTACTTCATTCCAGACTCAGGTCTCTAAAGGATTATTTGCTATCTCCAGTTAGAAAAACATTTTAATCTAAATTTTATTTTCTGGATATTATGACTTATTGATATGGCTCCAAGATTAAAACTTTATAAAACTCCTCATTTTCATTCACCTACTGCTTCCTTTCCCGACGGAAAACAATACTTAATAAACAGACTTCTAGATTGATGTTTTTATGATGTTGTGTGCCTGAGCCTAGGTGTCATCAAACAGCACAAAACAAAGGGGGTACGTCTAATGATGATATAATCACAAAAGAATTATTTCTAGTAGCTTTAGAATATAGTATTTAATACTTTTGATAGAGTGTTACTAACAGCAAATGCAGTGGCAAAGGAAGCTTATACTTCATTCAGCATCCTCAATAATATCAATATCATGTTGAAATCAAATTATTTGTTTTAGAGTGTAGATTTTAGAGCCACATTTTGCTCACTGCATTATGTATTTTTGAAGCTTCAGATATTATAGGATCCAGCAAGTATTATAACTATAATTCTTGCTTGATAACTGTTGTATTATATGTAATTTTACTGTTAAAGCTAAAACCTTCCTTTTTGATTAGACAGAAAAGGGAAAGTGCTGTGGAATGTCATTCTGTGTGCTGTGAATATGTGTTACTCTGATTGGTTAATAAATAAAATGCTGATTGGCCAGTAGCCAAGCAGGAAGTATAGGCCCGATAAGAAAAGGAGAATTCTGGGAGGAGGAAGGGCTGAGTCAGGAGTCACCAGCCAGATACAGAGGAAGCAAGATGATAAGGCAGAACTGAGAAAAGGTACCAAGCCACATGGCTAGAGATAAATAAAAATTATGGGTTAATTTAAATGTAAGAGCTAGTCAGTAATAAGCCTGACCTAATGGCCAAGCAGTGATAATTAATATAAGCCTCTGTGTGCTTACTTGGGGGATGTGAGTGGGAGAGATTTGTCCTTACCGCAGGGCCCAGGCAGGACCATAGAAAAACTTCCAACTACAAGCAAGTAATAATTATAAATGAGAAAAGAAATTATATAAAGCCTCTTCAAATTTGACTATTATCACCTCATGACTGTCTCAAGTACAAAATGTTCCCTGGCTTTTTCCATTGAAATGCCTTAGAAATAACAACAACTCAGTAGTAACAAGCGTCACTGATGCCCAGAGTTTTGTCTCTAACACCATTTCTCAGGAAAATGAACAAAGGTTTACTAGAAGAGAACTGATGTCTGGGAGGGAAATACACAAGAGTCAGCAGTGAAGCTATTGAAGATTAATGGAAGTCACATGAAGAAGGCCCAAGAGGAACGTGAAAGAATTCACGTTTGTTTGTTTAATTTGTGTGTGCATGTGCATGTGAGTGCTCACATACCCTGAGAATGTTGAAAATCTCTGACACAGTCTTGAAAACTAAAAGATGGCACGCAGGTACAGGGCTGTACACATTCTCGTGAAAGACCTGTGAAGGCCCAAACCTCTTACTTTGTTTGGCTTTGTGAGAAAAGAGAGAGCAAGGCTCAGGTAGAGCTGTCAAGTGCCTACATAGTTGAGCATGCTCATAGAACTCTTCAGAAACCCAAGACCTGCTGCTCTGGGGGACTTCAGGAAATCTCTGTCTGATTATTCATTGGCAAAATCCACCAAGACAAGATATAGTGATCACACATAAAAAAGAACATACACTTCAGAAATTTCTTCAAAGAGTCACTAAATAGGCCACCAACAAGTCCACATTCTGATTCTTAAGGCCAAAGATTATATTACTTAAAATGGCCAATTTTCAACCACAGCAAAACCCACTAGACGTAAATAAGAAGTGTAGCTAACACACAAGGACAGAGATGAGTAATCAATATGAACTAACCTTAGGGAACAACCTAAATGTCAGACTGACTATACCAAAACTACATCAGTTCTAAATCCTTTCCAAAGACTTCGGAAGCCGTGTCTATATAACTAAAGAGTAGGATAATAATTTCTTACTGTACTAGTTTGCTTTCTGTTGATGAGATACAATACTGGCCAAAGCAAACCTTGGGAAGAAAGGGACTATTTCACTAAACAAGTCACAGTCTATCATTGAGAAAATCCAAGGCAGGAACTGAAGCAGAAACTGCAGAAGAATGCTGTTTATAGGCTTGCTCTCTCTGGCTTGTTCAGCTACACTCCTTAAACAGCCCAGGGGTAGCACCACCCACAGTGGGCTGGACTCTTTCCCCACAGACATGCCCATAGGTCAATTCGAGGAGGCATTTCTCCAAGGTCCCCTCTTTCCAGGTGCTTCAAGTTGACAACCAAAATTAGCCATCACACTCGCCAAATGAAGAGTAATAAAAAGTTTAAAATTATTTATGAAAAGAAAGAAAAATCAGAAATTCTGGAGTTGGGAAAAAAACTAGTAACTCCATTAAATAGTTAAAACATTTGGGGAATTCAAAAGCTGATTTACAAACTTAAAAGCAGGAGAGCAAATTAATGAACTTGAAAATTAGTGAAGCTATCTAGTCTTGAGAATAGAAAATAAAAGGAGAAAAATAAATGACTTCAGTCCTGTCATACAACATTAAACACACTACAAACACCTAGCAGAGTTCCAGAAGATAAGGAACAGATATGTTAGGGAATGTTTGAAGCATCACAATTTGATGAAAACCACTGATTGATCTACATGCCTGAACAGCTCAAAATATTTCAGCTAAAACAAGCCCAAAGAGACCCATGTATACCTATAAAACTAGTAATAAGCTGCCAAAATCAATAAAGGGAGGAACTGGAAAGCAGGAAGTAGCCCATAATCACATAAGATCCTGATTTACGTCTGTCTTCTCATGAAAAACCAAGGTTGATGAACTTAAAGTGCTGGAAGAAACAGATCATGAAGAATTTATAAGGAAATCTATAAGGAAAAATCACGTTCAATTGAAGATGAAAGTAAGACATACACAGATGAGCAAAAACTACAAGAATCTGGAAACCCACCCATCCTCTGAAACCACAGCTGCTCCCTGAGACACAGATTCCATTAGCTCCAAATGGACCAAGAGGTGAGTGACTGTTCTTCCAGCTGGTAACCGCAGCCTCTAGGCCTTAGGCCCAGGGGTACAACCTATGGCCCCAGTCCCCCACCCATTGCAGCCCCAGTTGCAGGCCAGCAGGCAAGAATCCTGCACGTAGGCCTGATCACCACCACCCCCATCAGACCCTGTAATCTAAAGGCCCTACTCAGTCCCCCAAACCCACCCACCCCGAGACCACAGGTGCTCCCTGAGACACAGACTCTGCCAGCTCCAACTGGACCAAGAGCAGCTCCCTGAGATACAGACACCATTTGCACTGATTGGAGGAAGAGATGGGTAGACACCGGTGTTAAGAATACATTCAACAACATAAAGAGCAATGTGGCAGCACGAGAACCTAGCAATTCTAATACAGCAAGTCCTGAGCATCCCAACGCAGAAGAAGCAGAAGAAAATGACCTTAAAAATGACTTTATGAAGATGATAGAGGCCTTTAAAGAGGAAATGAAAAATTCGCTTGAAATCAAGGAAAAGACAAACAAAAAATTGGAAGAAATCAATAAATCCTTTAAAGAACATCAAGAAAATCAAGAAAAAGCAACCAAACAGGTGAAGGAAACAGTTCAAGACTTGAAAACTAAAATAGAGACGATAAAGAAGACACAAAACGAGGGGATGCTGTAAATACAAAACCTGAGTAAATGTGTTCATTTACTACAGATGCAAGCATAACCAACAGAATGCAAGAGATGGAAGAGAGAATCTCTGGCATTGAAGATACAATGGAGGAAACAGATTCGTCAGTCAAAGAAAACACTAAAGCCAACAAAATCATAGCACAACACGTCCAGGAAATCTGGGACACCATGAAAAGACCAAACCTAAGAATAGTAGGGATAGAAGAAGGAGAAGAATACTAACTCAAAGGCACAGAACATATATTCAACAAAATCAGAGAAGAAAACTTTCCCAACAGAAAGAAGGAAACACCTATGAAGATACAAGAAGCTTACAGAACACCAAATAGACTGGACCAAAAAATAAAGTCCCCCTCACCACATAATAATCAAACCACTAAACATACAGAATAAAGAAAAAATATTAAGAGATGCAAAGGAAAAAGACCAAGTAACATATAAAGGCAGAATACATCAAAAAAATCATCCCCCATATTCAAGAGGTCTTCACTCCAGAGATTCAGGGATGGTTCAACATACAAAAATCTGTCAATGTGATCCATCATATAAACAAACAAACTGAAAGAAAAAATATGATCATCTCATTACATGCTGAAAAAGCCTTTGATAAAATCCAATACCCCTTCATGATAAAAGCCTTGGAGAGATCAGGAATACAATGGACATACCTAAACATAATAAAGGCAAATTACAGCAAGCCGACAGCCAACATCAAATTAAATGGAGAGAAACTCAAAGCAATTCCACTAAAATCAGGAAGAAGACAAGGCTGTCCACTCTTTCCATATCTGTTCAATATAGTACTCGAAGTTTTAGCTAGAGCAATAAGACAACAAAAGGAGATCAAGGGGATACAAATTGCAAAGGAAGCAGTCAAACTTATGCTATTTGCAGATGATATGATAGTATACATAAATGACCCTAAAAATTCTACCAAGGAACTCCTACAGCTGATAAAAACCTTTAGTAATGTGGCAGGATACAAGATTAACTCAAAAAAAAAAATCAGTAGCCCTCCTATATACAAATGATAAATGGGCCAGAAAGAAATCAGAGAAACGTCACCCTTTACAATAGCCACAAATAATATAAAATACCTTGGGGTAACTCTAACTAAGCAAGTGAAGAACCTGTATGAAAAAAACTTTAAGTCCCTGGAGAAAGAAATTGAAGAAGATGTCAGAAAATGGAAAGATCTCCCATGCTCATGAATAGGTAGAACCAATGTAATAAAAATGGCAATCTTCCAAAAGCAATCTATGGTTTCAATGCAATCCCCATCAAAATCCCAACACAATTCTTCACAAACCTGGAAAGAACAATACTCAACTTCATATGGAAAAAATTAAAAACCCAAGATAGCTAAAACAATCCTTTACAATAAAGCTATTGCATGCAGTCAAACTTGGTGGCATCACAATCCCTGACTTCGAACTCTACTATTGAGCTATAGTAATAAAAAAACAGCTTGGCATTAGCATAAAAACCGACATGTGGACCAATGGAATTGAACTGAAGACCTTGACATTAATCCACACAAGTATGAACACCTGATTTTTGACAAAAAAGCCAAGACTGTATAACGGAAAAAAAGAAAGCATCTTCAACAAATGGTGCTGGCATAACTAGATGTCAATATGTAGAAGATCACAAATAGATCCATATCTCTCACCATGCACAAAACTCAAGTCCAAGTGGATCAAAGACCTCAACATAAATCCAGTTACACTGAACTTGATAGAAGAGAAAGTAGCCTAGAACGCATTCGCACAAGAGACCACTTCCTAAATATAACATCAGTAGCACAGACACTGAGAGCAACAATTAATAAATGGGACCTCCTGCAACTGAGAATCTTCTATAAGGCAAAGAACGTGGTAAATAAGACAAACCAACAGCCTACAGAATGGGAAAAGATCTTCACCAACCCCACATCTGACAGAGGGCTGATCTCCAAAATATATACAGAACTCAAGAAACCAGACATCAAAATACCAAACAATCCAATTTAAAAAACAGGTTACAGAGCTAAACAGAGAATTCTCAACAGAAGAATCTCAAATGGCTGAAAGACATTTAAGGAATTGCTCGACATCCTTAGTCATCAGGGAAATGCAAATCAAAACGACTCTGAAATATCATCTTACATCTGTCAGAATGGCTAAGATCAAAAACACTGATGACAGCTTATGTTGGAGAGGATGCGGAGCAAGGGTAACACTCCTCCACTGGTGGTAGGAGTGCAAACTTGTACAGCCACTTTGGAAATCAGCATGGGTGACTTCTCAGAAAATTGGGAATCAATCTTCCTCATGACCCAGCTATACCACTCTTGGGCATATATACCCAAAGGATGCTCAATCATACAAGGATACTTGCTCAACTACGTTTGTGGTTTTGTTCTTTTCAGTATTGTGGGTTGAATGCAGGGCTCTGCACATACTTAGATTAATAACTGAATTTGATTGCTGCAGGTTATCTCCAGGGCAACTGACAAAATAAATGAAAACAAGATAATAAAGGGAGCAACTGTGTGACTGAGACACTTCTGGGAAAATACCTTTTTCAAATAAAAGGCAGCAGAGGGGGACCAGGTGAGGGTAGGTGACAGGCATTAATCCTATCATATCAATAATGACATTAAACATGAGTACAGAATGCAGTACAGTGTCACAGCTAAGTTTCTTAAATGCTTTTTTTAGGACAAAATCATAATCTCTTCAAGCAATTATGTATAGACATTGCACAGCCAAATGGAAATGAAAGTGGGTAAACCCCAAATTCATACCACATAAACAATTAACACAAAATTGTAATAAGATGTAAGAGATAAAGCTATAAAACTAAGGTGAAAGCCCTTGTAATAAATCTCTGTGGCCTTGGATAAGGGAATGGTGTCATAGAAAAGATAACAAAACACAAGAAATTTTTAAAAAGTACATAAATCAACTCATTAAAGCTTTAGTTCCCTCCTGCGCTCCCAAGGGACAAGGACACAATCAAGAAAGGAAAAGTAGAAGTCTGTACAGTGACAGAAACAGTCACAGTGACACATCTGGTGTGAAATTCTTCTCCAGAGTTCTCCAACAGCTTCTACAAATCAATAAAAATAACCCAATAACCCAATTTGTAAAATAGCAGAGGACTTGATAAAAATAGTTCTCCCAAGAAGCTACGAGCCACATGAAAAAAAAAGTCACTATTGATGTGGGAAATTGATCAAAACTACAAAGAAATTACACTTTACACCTAGTACGATGGCTAAAATTTAAAAATAAAATAAAACCTTTTAGCATGGACTAAAGAAATGAATATTAATACATTGGTGAAAAAAATGCAAATGCAAAGTGGCATGCACACACTTTGAAAACTGCCAACAACTCTTCAAAAAGTAAGACATAGGCCAATCAACAACCAAAGCGCACACCACCCCTAAGTCTATCGCCATAAAAGCTGAAAAGTGCCAAAAAAAAAAAGCGCCGGGCGGTGGTGGCACACGCCTTTAATCCCAGCACTCGGGAGGCAGAGCCAGGCGGATCTCTGTGAGTTCGAGGCCAGCCTGGTCTCCAAAGCGAGTTCCAGGAAAGGCACAAAGCTACACAGAGAAACCCTGTCTCGGAAAAAAAAAAAAAAAAAAAAAAAAACTGAAAAATGGATACCCTCACACACACACACACACACACACAAAACTGTACACAGATATTACACAGCAGCATAATAGTCACAAAGTAGAAACAACAAAACACCCATCAATTGGTAAATAATAAATGAAAGCTATACCCATACAGTAGAGTATTGTTGGGCATTAAGTAAAAAGTGCAGGGACATGGGTGACTCTTTAAAAACATGCTAAGTGTCAGAGACTAGACACAAAAACTTAATCACTGTAAACTAGATCTCAATGTTTAAAAGAGAAATGTGTGCTTCTCTCCTTCCCCTGTGCTTCCTTCAACAATCCAGTGAGCTGTAAATAACATGTTTGGGACAAGACCTGGATGTTTCTTGCTTCCGTGCCTGTGATCTGAGGTACCATCAAGCCCACTCCTTGACCTGTCAGTACTGTCTCTCCTCTGTCACACTTTTTCTAGAACTATCCCAAGTCTAGTTGACCGGTCTTCAGATGACGGGGAGCCCTCTTCATACCACACACATTCATCAGCAGTAGCAATTAGTTGAAGGACGTACAAAAGCTCTAAGGGAAGCGGCACTTAGAGCTTTATAAGCACAGATTGACAATACAGGGAATGGGTAACTATCTCATGGAGTTTCCCAAAATTGTCCTGATGGCCCGCAAGGCTTCTAACTAAAACACCTCCCTTGTCTCCTTTCAGTGGGCCAATATCTGAAGAATAATTATATTGTTTTATCTCCAAATATGTGCATAAATATAAACATGCAAAAGCAGGAAGTGACTGAAAAGATGAGCTGAACCAAACTGTTGTCCCATGACTTGGATTAAAGGCTAACATGGGCCCAATCATCCTCACAAGAGGATCACCATACATGCAGTGTTTCCTACAGAGGGGTGTGAGGAGAAAGGTGAAGCATGGTAACATTACAGAATTACCAGAATTCATGACCAAAGAAGCTAACAAAATCCTATTTTCAATTAGCACAGAGACACAAAACCTTGAAATTTCCCAAAAATTTCCTCAGAGCATGAGTTCACTTGTTAGAACATTTAAGAATCTTTTCCCCTTTTACTCATATCCCTTTACAGAATACAGCTCTTTCCCAAAGAGAGTAAATTTAGTACCAAATAATTGCTTCGTCACTGTCAATTGTGTCATGTTAGCTCAATGGTGGCAGTATACATCCCCTTTATGTGTGGTGCATGCTGCACACAGAAATAAACTAACAATGACACACAAGTGCCCTTTTAGAGTTAGAATTTATATAAGGCTATTTTACATCTTTCAACTATGCCACACATAAAGATGGCTATTTATAATTATAATTATCCCCTCATTAGCTTGACATTTAATTTTCCTTGCCCTATGGCACCCTACAGTTGAAGGCAAGGAAAACTCTGGGTTGATTAGTTATTTAAGACCAGCAACAATAACTATGCTGGAGAGAAGGCTACTTGGAGAGGATTATATAAGACCTAGCACTCAACGGCCACAGACAGAGAACAGCAAATTATAAACCCGACTACTTCATTGCATGTAACCAAATGGGCTAGTTGAAATGCTAATTGCCTTTCAGGAAAACCAAAGACAGACAGGGGACCTTGTGCTTCAGAGAGTGCAATGCGTTTTCACTCCACGTCCGTACCCTTGGCTTGCTGGGAATTATTTGAAATCTATTCATAAAGGTAGCTGTTTCCATAACCTTTAAGATGTGGGAAATTTACTTAGTCCCCCCCACACCCCCCCCACCCCCCCCCACCCCCCCCCACCCCCCGCCAGCCCGGCACTTCAGATAACGCGGATGTGCCAAGATGTGAAGAGACCATTGGCTCAAAGCCACGTTAAGCCCCTAATAAAGAAAACATGAAAGGAGTCTGTGCTCAAGTATGTGACATAAACTGAGAAACTTTACCTAGGGAAAAGTTTTGAATAACAAACTCATGAAATTAATTTTTAAAAAAACTATCTTTAAAACACTTTTTAAATGTAATTACACTCGTAGGTACAAGGAGAGTGCTCTCAGTGCCTCTCTTTTAGAGAACCCAGCCTCCTTTTATAACCTGATAATTTTGTATTATTCCAAATTTCATTTATGGACAGTTACTCCAACAGTCACTATCTCCCTATTATGTGAAGGCTTCACTCTAGGTGTTCAGAGTCACTAACAGTGAGTGAGAAGTGTCCTCTAAGCATCTTGCCCTCCCTTTGAGGTACAGCCAGACTTCCGCCCGACTGCACAAGAAAAGAGCCTGTGACCACCTGCCCAGCAGCTGGGGGTGACTTGGTCTGGTACATTTTAAAGTGGATAGTGTGTCACAGTGGAGTCAGAAAACACAGCCTTTGTGCTGCAAGCTTCCAGGGCCCCGGCTCTACCCTGCTCTGCTGCCCCACCATCAGGCCAACAGAGCTGGGGTGCTGGGACTTCCTTCCTGTGTGGCCTGACAACCCGGCTTACGGGGAGCCCTCCCTATACACAAAGATGTTGCTTGTGCATGCCAATGGAGAAATCAATTTCTTGTATTGTTCTGCACGGTTTGTTAGCAATATGCTTATTTTCATTTCCCAACGTTTATTGATATATCTGAATGGGAACGACAGAACACTAAGACTAAACTGAACTTTAAGCCATAAACGATTTTCAATAAATTATGGTGCTCTCACCCTGATTCAACAGGAGTTAGCAGGAGAATAGCATCTCAGTGGTTTTCTCCAGTGTTTAATGAGGCAGGTTATGGTGACTTGTATTCATTACACTGTTTGAACTTCCCACATGATTTTACGTTGTCTTGACTATTGTATAACCTAACAAAACTATGGCTGGAGCTCAGTACACTGTGGCATCTGTGAGTCAACGACCCACCTCCCAGAAAGCAAAAGCTGTGACTGCACCCTGCCTGTTTCATCCTTCCAGCCTAAGCACAAACCGTTGTTGCAGACAGACAGACAGACAGCAGGGCATTGCTTCAGCAGATGAACAACTTTGCCACACCCTATACTAGAGGACGGAACAACAGGTGCTGCACTTCAAGATTTTCTTTCTAATGGGCACAAACTTGACAGTTTTTTTTTTTGATAAAAGGGCATCAATATAAAAAGGCTATGCATGGAGTGACATCTGTGAATGACAATAAATTAATGAGCAAGTTTACCCATTGAGGCATGTCAGTTTACAGATGAAGGGATTGCCCAGTTGGCCGAAATGAAAATAGAATGTGTGACCTTAACTGGTTCTCAACTTTTCTGAGTTCTACTTTCTTCACATACAAATTAAAAGGAGCCTGTCCAGTTTGGCTCTAAGGCTTTTCCTGGTGCTTCAGGAGTTCCTCTGTTCCTCCCACAGAGATTAAGACAAGAAAGTATTTTAGCAGGTGGAGAAATTCTCCCACGACACAGATGTTTCTGCCTTAGTTACTTCTGGAAGTCAAAATCATAATTTGTGGCTAATTATAAAGTTAATCTGTTTAAAGAGTGTAACAGAATTCCTGGCATATTGCATGCGGGGTAAATGCAGCACACCATCCCCATTCATCATGAGAATGTAAACAAAGCGTTCAGTCACAGCTAACTGCTGTGACTCCCCTTCTCCCACGGCACAGCGTCCCTCATTGTCTTGAGCATGGGCACCTCCAAGGGGAAAGACAGCTGATATTCTTTGGTGTAACATGACCTTCTGCTCTTTCACATTATTTCTAACAATTATTTTTATTTCTATAAGAACATTTATACCCCCAAATACTATCTCATATTATTATTCTATGACATTTAAATACAATAGGAATTCACTAGCATGAAATTAAATTATTTTCTTAAATAGTGTGAATTTTAACTAACACATTATTCCTACATCTGAGGCCATCAAGACTTGATGTTCTCACATGGTTAGACTTTGTCTCACTGTGGACACACAGTATAGTCCAATTTCTTCAGTCTATAGGCAGATTAAACTTTTGTTCCTAATATTCAGCATAATGTAGGTGTGAAGAGTACTCAAGAAAGACCATTGATTAGGTCTTAATAACTGAACATTTGAAGCAGAGATCTTGAAAGCTAGCCTCAGTGACATTGTCTTGGAATTAGGATAACACTCTCCAGTTTATGATAGTGATAGGTCAAATAAGATCTTTATAAAGGACTTCACAGTGCTCACCATATAATGTCTTTCAATAAAGAATTATATATAATATATAATATATATATATATTACATATATCCATCATGGAAATCTAATCATTCAATCATATTTTGCTTGGGTGCATTATATATTGCTTGGTTTGTTTTTTTTTTTAAGATACATTTTTGAGTGATGTAATGTTTAGCTGGACTAAATCTTTGCAATCACCTATTCCAATAACTTTATTTTATAAGTGAAGAAACCAAGATCTAGAAGAACATTTTCATGGTTTTTATGTCCAAAGTGATTGTAAGTTGTGGTAGCACCAGAATGTAATACCTAATCACATGCATTTATTTTAACAATTCAGAATGTATTTGTAAACTTGTGAGAGTTTACTCTGTAACCTAGGAAACCGCCCAGCACTCAACTCTGGTACCCACGTCCTGGTAAACATCTACTCCTGCTTTTCTTCTTTACTGTCTTCGCCTCTTTGTTTCTTTGATGTAGTTCTTTTATTAAACGGCACACAAAGGAAGAACGTTCACTTCAGGAATAGAAGGTGGTTGTAACTCTCACAGGAATTTTTCAAGCAGCGCTAAACCAGTTAAGCGCTTTTCCTGTCAGGAATTAAAATCTTAATACCAGTTTCTAAGAATGTGCAGCTTACTTAGAAACACATTGTGTACATTTTTAAACAAGACTATAGATTTTGTAAAAAGGTGGCTTACACAAGTTATATACAAGTTAATGTTGCACTTTAAAGTTATTCTCCAATAAAAACAAAGTAGTCAGGAAATTTAAAATATACAAGATATATGTGTATATACATATACACATGTATAATTTTTACACTCTAGGCTAATTTCAGACTCCTTGACAATAATATATTTTTCTGAAATTTCCTGATGCAGTGAGTATCTGGGAACATCAGCAAGACTCCTTAAATTTACCTCGGTCTTCCATGAAGAAGTTTTATCGACCGCGTGCAGCTCTTGACCAATTATTTTTCTGGGCCAACTTTGAAACTAGACTTTAGGTTTCAATTGGGCAGAAAGAGAAAAAACGGAAACTTCACTCTGCTCATTCCAGGCTCCCCTTCTCTGAGATAGCAGCTTTGGGGGCAGCTATGCAAAGCCGCAGCCTTGTGTGGACGGCAGGCACCGGGCAGCTGTCCCGTTACCCGCTGCCCGCCACCAGCCTGTCCGAGCCACCACGGCCCGCCCGCCCTCCAGCTCGCCCGCCCTCCAGCTCGCCCGCCCGCCCTCCAGCTCGCTCGCCGGCTCGCCCGCCCGCCCTCCCGCTCGCCCGCCGGCGCTCGCTCCCACCTCCAGCAACAGGTGCAGCAGCGGCTGCTCGGGAACCGCCTATAGGATGCTGTCGCGCTCTCCGACCCACTGGATTTCCCGGGGCACCAACCCCAAGTCATATCCTACCTGGCTCTGGGGTCCCCGCCAGTGCCGGGCCTCCCTTCCCACAGCCAGCGCCGCCCCTCTGCAGTGTCCCCGTCCTCCGCCGCTAATCCTTTCCCGCACCGTCCTGCAGGCTTGGGGCTTCACACCCACCCCGTCTCCCCCACACACACCCCTCTCCCCGGTTCCTCTGCTCCAATAGGACTTCTCCCCGGGGCTGGGCTCACCTGATCGGCCGAGCGGGGGTGGCCGCGCACGGCAGCGCGCCCTCCTCTGCGCAGCGGGCAGCCAGGTCGCACTCTGGCGCCGCGAACCCCCCGCCTTGGCCATGGCTAATGGACTCTTCCAGCCGTGGGCGCCGAGGCTGACCTGCCTGAGCGCAGGAGCGCCTGTCCCAGCACCGTGCTCGCCCCGCGGATCCCAGGGCGCTGGACTTTGTAGTTGCCCCTAGGGTGCAAGGACCAGTGGCTGAGCGAGTCTTCTTTCCAAGAGAATCGTGTTTGCCCAGTCTTGCGCCCTTCCCAAAAGGATGTTTCTTTTACCATCGATTGAAGCCTCTCTCAGACGTTCACTCTGAGCATTCACTAGTGAATTGTAGCAATGAAAGCTGTATCTCTGCAAAGGCTTACGAAGGGAGGGCTCAGGTCCACATCTGCGTCATCTCATGAAAACTGTATTCACACCTACCTCACCGCTTCAAGGATTAAGGGAATCCGGTGATGTCTGAAGTGCATCTCTACAGCACACGGGGCACGTAGTTTTTGTTTTGTTTTTTGTTTTAAGTCGTCATTCCCCCCCCAACCCCCAGACTTAGACATGAAGGCCTCAGAGTATTGATCAGCCATGGGCGTTATTAGAACAAATGCAGCGTCTTTCTAAAACCACTAAAACTTAGATCCCTAGTCCAAACCTCTGCCTCTACTTTTCTTTTTTTTTTTTTTTTTTCTTTTTTTTTTTTTCTTTTTTGGTTTTTCGAGACAGGGTTTTTCTGTGCAGCTTTGCACCTTTCCTGGAATTCACTTTGGAGACCAGGCTGGCCTCGAACTCACAGAGATCCGCCTGCCTCTGCCTCCCAAATGCTGGGATTAAAGGCGTGCGCCACCACTGCCCCAATGAGAGAAGCAAATTTAAGAACAGATTGAGTGCCCGGCGGTAGTGGCGCACGCCTTTAATCCCAGCACTCAGGAGGCAGAGGTAGGTGGATCTCTGTGAGGCCAGCCTGATCTACAAAGTGAGTTCCAGGAAAGGCGCAAAGCTATACAGAGAAACCCTGTCTCAAAAAAACCAAAAAAAAAAAAAAAAAAAAGAAAAAGAAAAAAGAAAAGAAAAAAGAAAAAGAACAGATTGAGTGGCTAAGTGAAATATAAAGAGAGTCAGGTCGAGGATCCTAGGTGCCTTGTCAATTAATCTAAATAGAATAAACTTTAAGTAACAAACTGTGATCCGGGGCTACTAAGGTATTATGGACTGTTGCTGAGCGTCTCATCTCAAGATTGCAAAACTCATCAAAGGCAACATTAGGCAAAACAGTCCTTGTACACAAACTGTGGGAGCTGGAAATGGCCCCCAGCATGGCCCTACAAAAAGTAAGAGCAACCTGGAATATCAAAGCTCCTGAAGGACCTTGCATAGGCGTCACTACAAAGACTAGAACTGCTTCTAGAAGTGGCAAATGAAGCAGACACAGATAGGCATGCTTACTCAGTTCTGCAGCATAATAGCAAGAGTTAAAATAATGGCTGTTATCCAGATAATCATAATGCAAAACAAAATAGTAAAATTAGAAAACTGTTTTGGCTTGGTTTGTTTTGCTGATTACTGAAAATGTTTCAAACTCGGTCCTTGTAGGTCAAATAGTCTTAGTCCTTATTTCACTAAGCCTTATCATTAAGCACAACATGCATATTTTCTCTGGGAATGACATTTTCCTAACAGCAAAATGAAAATTTATTCTCTTAATTCCTTTACTTCAGGAAGTAAGTGATTCACTAACGATAATCATTGAGTGTTTAGGATACAGAAGAAATTGGAAGGCACTGTGGGAAAAAACAGCAATCACAGATATGGTACTGAATTAATTAAGCTTTGCATCCTTGAAATGCAAAGGTGAAAATTCAGTCAACTCAAAATCAGAATATGATAAAAAAAAAAAAAATGCAAAGCCAAAAGCTTCCCAGGCCAGGAAGTTTCCACCATGTCCGAGAGGTTTCCACCAGGGCAACAAGACACTGGAGCCAGTCAACTTAGAAAGAGAAAGGCTTTGTTTGGGCTCGTTTTCTGAGGTTCCCACCAATGATCTGTTGGCCCCATGGTTTTAGATCTAAGTTAAGGTAGCACACAGCAAAAAAAAAAAAAAAAAAAAAGAGGGGCTGGAGATGGCTCAGCCGTTAAGAACACCGACTGCTCTCCCAGAGGACCCGGGTTCAATTCCCAGCACCCACATGGCAGCTAACAACTGTCTGTCACTCTAAGATTTGACACCCTCACACAGACAAAAACATACAGGCGAAAACAGCAATGCACATAAAATAAAAATGAATAAAGAAAATTTAAAAAAAAAAAGAAAAAGAAAAAGAAAAGTCTACAGTAGAACCAGAGAACAAAACAGAAGAACAGTGCAGCTGGCTTACCCGTAAGGTACATTCCCAATGACTCAAGGAGACCCTGCAGACCCTCTCAAAGATTCTCCCACCTCTTGAAGATGCCTCTGGGGACCAAGTCATTGCCACATGGGCCTTAGGGGACATCCAAAATCCGAACTACAGCAGATGTTCTAAATGAGAAGAAGTATATTGGTTTTCCTAGAAGCTCATTATCTGCCTAGACAGAGCAAACCACAACACAAGGGAGAGCTGTGATGTTTAGCATTCTGGCCACTGGACTTCAGTCCACACTCCTGACATCGACCCACCGGCCCTGCGTGCGTGCACGTGCGTGCGTGCGTGCGTGCGTCTGTGTCTCTGTACCCCAGCCCACCGCCTCTTTCTCTGCCTGTTTCACAGTATTCCCAACACACAGCAGGATCACTCCTACCTCAGAGCCTTTGCACAAGGTTCGCCCTCTGCTTGGCACTGTTCCTGGAGATCTTCTCATGGGTGGTTCCCACCATTTAAACATGTTTCTGAGCCTCAACCACTATTTACAACTTACAGAGACTTTGTTCTTTGTGTCCTGCATTGATAAGGAAAGAGGGAAGGAAGGAGGGAGGGAAAGCGGACCAGTGGGGATTTGGAAGGAGCCCTGAGGAAGAATGTCGGAAGTTCTGAAGACAAAAAGCCTGAATTCCCAATTCTGCTTGACAGCAGTTCTGATGGAGAATAGGCCTTTTCCCCATATTAGTGTTCATCAAATCAATTTAGTAACTCTGATCTTTAAAGCAGTTAAATCCATTAAAAAATATTGATGATGCAACGTTCTTTCCCTACTGCAATTTAGTTAATCCTGCATAATAGATAACCCCTATAACTCTGCTCAGTCAATCTTTTTAGGCTCCAGAAAAGGATAACCCCGTGTGGGGCTTGGGGGGCTGTTCACAGGATAAGTGCATGAAGAACTTTGAGCACAGCAGCTCGAACAAGCTCGAGAAGGGTTTGGTTTGGTTTTTGTCTTCTTTTACCCCCCCAAAGCAGAATTAGGCTATTGCTTCAAGCACGTCCAACTGTGCTAAAAGCTCCTTACACAGGAAAAGGACGATCCAGAGCCTGCCACAGCTGAGACTCTTCCTTTCGTGCTTCCTTGCAGGCTTAGAACCATCCTTCTCCCTGGAACCTGAAAATGAAGTAGCTGGCCCCTCCAAATGTGTCCTCTCACATGCAGGGGAGTGAAGGTCTCATTAAGTTTTACTGTTTACTGTGTTTGAACTCTGAAATGGGAGAGAAACAGAGCTTAAATCGAGTTCCCTAAGGTCAACTTTTGGCTGACCTGAGCAGATCTTGTCCGCTGGACCTGGGATCTGAGGGCCTGAGAGAATGGAATGGACTAGAGTCTAACACTGTAGACAAGCTTCCTCTTGTATAATAGTAAAAGGACCAGCCTTAATATTACACTTCCCAGGGGCTCAGACGAGAAAACTACAAACGGCAAGAATTATTTTCGGGAAATGAATCTTAAGTACAACAAGCTCTTTGTCCATCTACTTTATTCCTCTGAGATAAAATCCTGTCTACACAGCCACAGTTCTGTACTCAAGCCTAGCTCCTTTCTTGCCTGACTTCTCTCTACCTTTATCTGCTGCCCCCTCTAGGTTCTGTCTTATTCTCTCGTTAGTTCTTCCTCGTCTAGGTCCTTCTCATCTCGTTCTTACCCAGCTAGTACTTCCCGGCTTTTCCTCATCTTCCATCTCATCCACACATTCTCTCCGGTCAAAATCCTCCTTATCCCTCTCAGTTCTCCATCCTCAAGTTCTCCACTCCTCTCTTCCTCTCCATCTCCTTATACCTCTAGATCCTCTCAAGTCTCTGAGGTGTTCAGTTATAAACCCAAGCAATAGTGATCCTCTGCCAGAGCAAGGTCATCAGGCTTGAATTTTTACTGGGCTTACTGGGTCATAAAGGTAGGTGAAAATTTTCCTCAGGCAGTGGCCCTCGGGCTTTCTTTTACAACCCAAAATGGGAGTGGTAAAAGAGGAGGTCAACTGAGTGCTAATGACCGGTTAGTATATCAAAAAGGGGATCTATGTGCTCAGTCTACATTCCTAGAAGTGGTTAGGTAAGGAGTTAGGGGTCTATTAGTAAGGTTGTATAAGAAAGGAGGGTCTCACCCTAAGTTGCACAAGAAATAAAGCTATCTGCCTGACCTGGAGACAGGTGTTGTTTCGTTTGGCCTTGGATGCTTGATAGGCATTTTAGATAAATACACTGTTAGGAGTTCTAGGAAGCATGCATAGCATTACAAGAAAATCACTGTAGGAAACAGCTAATATACATGCAAAAGCTAAAATATCACCAAGACTTCTTAAGCCATGGCTTGACCTTTGGAAGAGTCCTTGACTTTTCTAAGGAGTAGCTTTTGTGATAGTAGCTGAGTTCCATTATGTTTTCCTGCGGCTTGCAGCAGCTTACTTCAGTTTCAGTGTTCTTTTATACACAAATGAAACAGAGAAAGTGTGATCCAAGGATGGTTGTTTGAGTTCAGGAAAACATGATCAGAAAAACATGTAAATAAATGCTAGTAAGCACATCACATACTAAATATTAACAGAGCAGTCCTTTCCCGGAGCTTTCTCAGGACAGACCAGTTTAAACACAATTGCCTGGCTTATACTATAGATTGTATCTGGGGAAGCAGGAAAGCCAGGCAGAAGGGCATATCCAGATTCAGGGCACACTGACCAGATTGTGTCCTATAGCTGTGTTCTGACATCCAACAAAAATAAATATATCTTATAAATACATGTACCTGTTTGTCACAGGAGACACAAATCACATCCAAAAACAGTCCCGGGAACAAAATGCACCTGAGGTAAAGGCCCTCTGCCTTTTTTCCTGGAGCTTCTCCCACAGTTCCCCAAGGCATTGTTCACCATAGGTCATTCTTTTGACTGTGTTCTGACACACTACCAGCCAGGACACAGGAACACACATCAAACATTTGTTATATCAATTATATGACTGAGGAAAAGATGATCAAAAGCCTGCAATTTCAGATATCGAGTCAGGATCTGTGATGCAAATGAAACTGTACTACTCCAGAGGGTCATACAATCCAGATTCTTGAACCCTCAGACAATAACCAGCAGCCTCAGAAAGGGGGTTGTTTCACATAGAGCCATGGCGTGGCACCACCACTCACTTCAACGCTGCTCTGAGATGGTTTTCAGTTCACTCTTGCCCTGCTGGAAGGACAGACAAGCAGGGAGTCTCTGAACAGCAGGCCCTGCGCCTCTCCTTCCTATGCCGCAAAACTCCTATTTGCTACAGTGCACATTTTATTGAATACTCACTTAATCAAAAGCATTCATGGATACTCAGAGATGGTCATGAGAAAATAGCAGTCTCTGACCTTATGTCGTCCACACTGAGTAGGGGAAAGGACATAGATCCAAAGCACAAGAAGGCAGGTGCAGTCAGAGAAACAGAAACAAAAATGGTTCAGAGTTACAGAGAGGAGATGACATGTTGGTCTTGCCTCAAATGTCATTCTTACACCTGCCCTATTTTGGTGCCATGGACACTGATATCCTTTCAACCAGTGGTTCTCAACCTTCCCAATGCTGTGACCCTTTAATACAGTTCTTCATGTTGTGGTGACCCCCATCCATAAAATTATTTTCATTGCTACTTAATAACTGTAATTTTGCTACTGTTATGAATTGTAAATATCTGTGCTTTCCAATGGTCTTAGGTTACCCCTGTAAAAGCGTCATTCAACCCCCAAAGGGGACGAGACCCATAGGTTGAGAACTACTGCTTTAGATATACCAGCCAGAGATTCCTAATAACCCTTCTGTAGGGCCCAGGTCAACACTGTTGTGACTGAATGTGGTGATTTGGACAGGAGTGGCCCCCATGGATTCACACGTTTGAACACTTGGTCCATAGCGAGTGGCACTATTAGGAGGTGTGGCCTCTTGGAGTTGGTGTGGCTTTGTTGGATGAAGTGTGTCACTAGGGGGTAGGCTTTGAGGTCTCAGAAGCTCAAGCCAGTTCTCTTCACACTGCCTGCCAATCCAGATGTAGAACTCTCAGCTCCTGTCTGCTGCACCTTGTCTGCCTGCATGCCACCGTGCTTCCAGACGTGACAATAATGAACTAAACCTCTGGAACTGTAAGCCAGCCCCCACTAAATGGCTTCCTTTATAAGAGCTGCCATGGTCATGGTCTCTTCACAGCAACAGAAATCCTAACTGAGACACTGAGTCACCAGGAATCAAGTCAAAACAGCATCAGAAAGCCTTTTCTGTAAGGTCCAAACAGTGAATGCTTCTGTCTCTTGGGTCATGTCTTCTCTGTAACCGTGACGACTATTCAGATCTCCAGCTCACACTGTAATAGGAATGTACCCAAACCAATGAAAGCAGATGAGTGTGACCGATGGAGCCAGAAACGGCTGAATGACAGTGTGCTAATCACTGCTCTGTGCAGAGCAGAGTTAATTTTAGTTAGCAATACCCTTTTTGATGTAGAAATCCTAAATTAATCAACAAACATTTTACATGTGCCAATGATGTCTGAATTCTTTGGTGACGTAGAAAGGAAGACAGCTATGCTCCCAAATCTGAAGAAGCTTTCTTATCAGAGCATGCTTTCTGATCCCACAAGGTCCCTGAGTGTTTCACATTTCTGTACGCTAGTCCTGATCTGAAACCATAAAACCTACACTTGCTTTTGAAAAGGTCAAGCTATCAGTCACACAGAGATAGCTAGACTGTACTATTAGAAATAACCACCAGCTGTCGGGATCCAGAGGATTCACATTTGGAAAGGCACACAAAGGAGAATGGCTATA
This sequence comes from Peromyscus californicus insignis, assembly GCF_007827085.1. Classification (NCBI taxonomy): domain Eukaryota; kingdom Metazoa; phylum Chordata; class Mammalia; order Rodentia; family Cricetidae; genus Peromyscus; species Peromyscus californicus. The sequence goes on along the minus strand of NW_026294480.1, from coordinate 71,036,724 downwards.
TTAAAGCTGGGGTTAATACATGCACACATACACTGTGCACCTCAAATTGTTCTCTCCTGCTGTAAGGAGGAATAAATTCTAACAATGAGTTGAGATTGGTGTTTTGAACTGTATTAAAGGAATGGAATATTGCCCCAAAGAGATTTATACCTGTGATGGCTAATCTTTTTTCATTAATTGAGATTTTTCATTTACTTTACATCCCTATCTCAGTTTCTCCTCCCTCCTTTCTTCCTGCCCCCCCCCCGCCCACCGCCCCCAGCCCTGCCTCCCCTCTACCTGCTCCCCCGCATCCACTCCTCCTCCATCTGTTTTCAAAAAGGGGCAGGCCTCCCATGGGCTTGAACAAAGCATGCCACATCAAGTTGAGACAGGACCAAGCTCCTCCCCCTGCATCAAGGCTGGGCTAGGCAACCCAGCATGGCGAATATGTTGCCAAAAGCCAGGTCCAGTGCCCAGGACAGCCTCTGATCCCACTGCTAGGAGCCCCACAAACAGACCAAGCTACACAACTGTTACACATGTGCAGAGGGCCTAAGTCAGTGCCATGCAGGCTCCCTAGCTTCCATCCAGAGTCCATGAGCTCCCAGGAGCTCAGGTCAGCTGTCTCTGTGGGTTCCCCCACTACAACCTTGAGCCCCTTGGCTCGTACAATCCCTCCTCCCTCTCTTCAACTGGACTCCAAGAGCTCCTCAGCCCAGTGCTTGGCTGTGGATCTCTGTATCTGCTTCCATCAGTTACTAGATGAAGGCTCTATGATGACAATTAGAATAGTCATCAATCTGATTACAGGAGATGGCCAGTTCAGACACCCTCTCCGCTTTTGCTAGGAGTCTTAGCTGGGGTCATTCTTGTGGATTCCAGGGGGTTTTCCTGGTACCAGGTTTTTCCCTAGGAACATGAGGGATGGGGTTGGGTGGGTTGAGGGTGGGATGGAGGGAGAGAGTAATGAAAGAAATGTCTTGATGGAGGGGACACATTTCAAGGTTAGGGTGATAGTTAATCTTGCTTGTCAGCTTTACTACATTTGGAATCAACTAAAACCCAAGCTTCTGGGCATGCCCGTGAGGTGAGGGATTTTCTTGATTGGATCATTTGAGATGGGAAGACCCACGCTGATCTGGGAAACAGTGCAAGTGACAGCCCATATAAAGGATGTGGAAGAAGGAGGCTTTTGTTTTTGTCTGCTTGCCCTCACTCTTGGCAAGTCCACCTATCCTGATGCTGAGGTGTTCCTTCACTGGTACTAAAACTAACTTCTTTGGGATTCCAATGTAGACTGAAGATCAGCAGCTCTCCAGGAAACCTCCAGGACTCTAGCTCCAGATTGAGACTGGTGAGAACCAGCCTGAACACCTACCAGATTCTCTGTCTTCTTGTCATGAAACAGCCATTGTGGGACTACCTAACCCACAGCCTGTAAGACATTCTAATACATTATATTTATGTGTGTGTGCATATAATTCATCCTATCAGTTCTCACTTTTAGAGAACAATAATAGAGCTTGCCAGTATAAATTTAATGTAGGATGCATACATGCATATAAAAAAGACTACAGACAATAATACCAATGAATGTTCAAACCTCTCTGAATTCAAACCACTCAAGCAAAGGATTTGTCTCAGCGTTTCTAAAAATACTATTACAGATCCAGTCCCCAAAATGCAAAGGGAACAATCACACGTATTCTTAGAACATCTCCAAGTGCAATAAAATATTAAGAGATCTGAGCATTATAGAAAATAGGCCAGTTTAAATTTTGTTTATCAATTTATTTGATCACAGAAACTATTTCCAGCCTTTTTCTATTACACAAAATACACTTTCAGAAATGCTGTTTTTAAGCCGGGCGGTGGTGGCGCACGCCTTTAATCCCAGCACTCGGGAGGCAGAGCCAGGCGGATCTCTGTGAGTTCGAGGCCAGCCTGGGCTACCAAGTGAGTCCCAGGAAAGGCGCAAAACTACACAGAGAAACCCTGTCTCGAAAAACCAAAAAAAAAAAAAAAAGAAAAGAAATGCTGTTTTTAAAGGTATTAAATGCTGTTGTAGACATATCAATAGGGCTGGACACCACACGGACATTTGTTCACTGCATTTTGATCTCTGTTGGAACATTTCTTTAGTAATGGTTGAGAACTGCACTTACCTGTGGATATAAGGATAAATACTTAGAATGTAGTTGGAAATCATGCTGAAGCAACAGACACGTATACATGCAGCTCCCTAATAAATGACCTCAAGTCTACCCCCTACACCTGTAGTAGTGTCTGATTGCAAATTTCCTTTTATTTTACTACTTGCCATGTGTAATATTTTATTATCCTATTGACCAAAGGAGAAGTTGAACATAGTTTTATGTCCTATGAAATTTAGTTCAAATCTTTACTTTCCCAAGGGCTCTTAGGTGGAGGAGAGAGGAATTAAGAAATGATAGATAGAAAGAGAGACCTAGCCGACGAGAAGAAAGACAGAAACACAGGATAGCTTCTGGAGGGTCTGGGTCAATACCCAATAGCCTTGTCCTTTATTCAAAAGAGTTTTTTATAACATGCCAAGGGGAGAGGCAAAAGATCTCCCCCTTGTAAAATCAAAGCACACCATACAGCCAAGTGTAGATCCTTCCAAACACCTGGTAAACATGCCCGTGGCCAAATCATCTCCTTATCAAGCCCTGCTGGGTAAAGCAAGCTCCAATCCTCTGACCCTGAGTAATTTGTCACTAGGAAGCCTCTGTGGGCTCCCACAGAGGAGGGGGGAGGGGAAGGGATGGGGAATGAGAACATGAGGGAACAGGATGGTCGAGTTGGGGGAGGAACAGAGAGGAAGAGCAATGAAAGAGATATCTTGATAGAAGGAGACATTATGGGGTTAGGGAGAAACCTGGTGCTAGGGAAATTCCCAGGAATCCACAAGGATGACCTCAGCTAAGACTCCTAGCAATAGTGGAGAAGGTGCCTGAACTGGCCTACCCTGGTAATCAGATTGGTAACTACCCTAAATTTCATCAGAGAGCCTTCATCCAGTAACTGATGGAAGCAGATGCAGAGATCCACAGCCAAGCTCTGAGCTAAGCTCCCGGGGTTCAGTTGAAGAGAGGGAGGAGGGATTGTATGAGCAAAGGGAGGTCAAGATCATGATGGGGACACCCATAGGGACAGCTGACCTGAGCTAGTGGGAGCTCATGGACTGACAGCCAGCCGGGGACCGTGCATGGGACTGAACTAGGCCCTCTGAATAAGAGTGGCAGTTGTATGGCTTGGTCTGTTTGAGGGGCCCCTGACAGTGGGACCAGGACTTATCCCTGGTGCATGAACTGGCTTTTTGGAGCCCATTCCCTAGGGTGGGATACCTTGCTCAGCCTTAATGCAGTGGGGAGGGGCTTGGTCCTGCCTCAACTTGATATGCTAAGCTTTGTTGACTCCCCATAGGAGGCCTTACCAGCTCTCTGAGGAGTGGATGAGGAGTGGGAGTGGAGGAAGGGGTAAGGGGGACTATGGTTGGTATGTAAAATGAAAAGAAATTTTTTTAATTTAAAAATTTAAATTTAATTTAAAAATTAAGAAGTAGGAAAAAATAAAATAAAAATGAATTTCCCTCTGGATCAGACAGAAATGAATGTCTATGGAAAGTTTAATCCCTCAAGAACAGTTGGTGAAATCGTTCCTCCAGCTTACCTCTGCTTTAGGCTTGCTGGGTGGCAGGCACTTCCCATGGCTTGTCACTTTGCTTCAACGGCAGGGATAGGAAATCATCAAGGCTCACTAACCACACTGCATATCAAAACGTCACCATGGCAGCGTTTGTCTGCCCACTTGTCACAGCCCCTCTGCAGTGACTCAGCCATCGTTCTCTTGAATCAATATTGAAGCTCTGGAGGTCTGTTTCTTGAGGTTGGGGGAAATGAGACAAAGAAATCCTTCACCCCTGACTTCAAGTTCTAGTTGGGCCATGGTTATGATTTCTGTCTGTGCTTTCTCTTCAAGGACAGATAATAAGGCTTCCACTCTACAAAATTACCTTGAAATACTTTGCATTTACGTTCTTGGTGATATAGTGAAAAACTATCACAGTTTCCAAAAACCTTCCTGTGCTGCAATAAACGTATCATGTGCTGAATTTAAATAGTTTATTTCCTTGGCAGTAGCTTATATAGGAATATAGGGATGGGGGGATAAAAATACTTTGGTAAATAATAAAATCTCTAAATCTTTGATGTAGGATTCTTTAAATTCCATTTTTATGTATCCCATCTTGAAACATAATTAACAAGAACCAGAATTAGCATGTAACATAGTAAATATTTACATCGGGCATTACCACTAAACAATACAGTCTCCATTCAACAAATTTAAAATGGACCTTCCTGTTTTAAAATGCTATTTTTTTTAATAATCACATGTTTCTTTGATCATTACAATGGGCCACAAAATGGTCTGGTTTTCAATAAAGCACTTACTGAGTTCTTTTTCGATTATCTTTGATTACGGCCGAATTAAGTCAGAGCTGAGCTCACCCATTCTGTGGGAGCCTGAGACTGAGTTAAAGTATAAATGCAAATGTGCCTGATGAGACCCTAAAGGGCCTTAAGTTTGTTTTTAGAGAGAGAGCCAGGCTACAGTGAGGGAGGACAAGCTTCTCTTCTGTCTTTGTCCTTTGGGTCACCTTCCAGAAGCGAACCAGCTTACATCTTCAAGACCCAGGACAGGATTACCAAATCTGCACAGGGCGCTGCAATTAAACTGTCCTCAGCAAGCAAGCTACGCCAGATAACCTAATAACATCATCACTGCTGGGTACAAAAAGCTCTCCCAGGACCCCTGCGCTCTACTGAGGATTTCTCCAATCTGAGGTAATGTTTACTTTACCAGTGACTGAAATCAAAGCCCCTGGAAACAAAGATCCCACTGTCTGTTCCTACATGGGTGGGAAAACCAAGCCCCAAAGGAAGAAAGGAGGAAGGGTGTAGGCATCATGCAGAGTCTTGTACAGTTTGTGTCTTACATGTGGGTACCTGGTTCATGTAACACGGAGCTGAGTTTGGGGTGTTCCAGCTTTCAGTTCATATTGAAACTCATGAAAAGAGTGCTCCCCAGAGTTCTGTTGTGTTGTCTGCAGGTGTTAGAAGTTGGATTCCATCAGGAAACACACACTAGACTTTCCTTTTTTTTTTTTTTTTGAAAAGAGAAGTTCGTTATTTAAGTGACCCTCTTTGTAAAGTTCTGAGAAAGGAAAAAGAGGATTATGACTGTCCCGGGAACAGTGCCATGCAGACAAGCTCAGCCCGGGCTTGCTCGCCGCAGTCTCAGAGCAAGTAGTCTCAAACAAACCAGAGCTCCCTAATACTCTTCGGTATTTTCTTTCCCCTTCCCTCTTGTACTTTTCTTCCAAAAGCGAGAAAGTGAATTGTGAATATTTCCTGCAAGAAGTGCTGAGCTAGCTAACTTCTGATAATTATAAAATCACGGGTGGCCACTAGTTCGGAAGAAACTCTTTCCCAAACAAAACTAATTACGAGCAGACTCTGCGTCCCTTTGTCCACTGCCAAATGAGGTACCCGTGGGCTGGAACGGGAAAGCTGCCGCTTTGACAGACTTGAAAGGTGCTGAAAGTATTCATCTTTGTGTGGTGGTTCTGCCAGCATATAGAATGAAAGAAAAGAGAACGGAATTACGCAGCGTCAAGTTGAATTGTCCAAGTGGAGAGCAGGAGAGGGAAACTGTATATAACCAGATGTATTTGTGGATTTTTGGGTTTTTTGTTTTTTGTTTTTTGTTTTTTTTCAATGAGCTCACAAGGCATCAACGCCCTCTACTGGCAGTGTGAAGTAACTGAGACCATGGGAAAGAAAAAAAGAATTCCTTAGTAAGGAAATACTAAGGTAACAAAGACTTTAAAACAGCATTAAGCCCAGCCTTGAAACTTATATTTTCCAATGATAAGTAATCAGAAAACGTCAAAATTGCTAAATAATAATTCCATATGGTTCAAACTAATGCTTCATTTTCTTACTAATTTAAAATGACGGTTTACTCTGTTCATTTTCATCATCACTCAGTACCGGGCAGTGGTGGCACACGCTTTTAATCCCAGGAGGCAGAGGCAGGTGGGTCTCTGTGAGTTCAAGACCTGCCTGGTCTACAGAGCAAGTTTCAGTACAGCCAGAGCTATACAGAGAAACCCTGTCACAATATATATGCTTGATTTAAATTATTTTATTTATTTTATTTTATTTAAATTATTCAATAAAACACATGAATCAGTTAATGTCTCTGCATTCCACTAATTAAAGGAAACTTTTATAGTTGCACATACTCAAATGCCCAGCTCTTGCCTGAAACTAAACTTAGCAAGCATGATAATCTTTACAGGGAACCTCTGTTTACTTAAAATAATGGTAGAAGAATACTCCTGCACATGGGAAGAAGAAGATCAACTGTACTTCTCAAAATGGTGATTCGGATGCAGTGCCAGGCTCCCTGTTTTTCATGCTTTGGAGCACCATGGCAGGTTTTGTTCCTATAGTGAGAGGTGAGGGTCGGAGGAAGATGATTGAAGGCCACTGGAACAGAACTGAATGAAGCAGGTGCCGGTAAGAACCGGGGCATATCTGATCTATGCCAGATCATCTGCCTCTAATCAGAAACCTCTTGTCTCCTCTGGGGTTCAAGGAAAAAGGCCAGTGCTGTAAATAAAAAGCAAAAACAAACCATTAGAAGCTGGCTAATCATAGAAACAGTGTGGAAGAGGGAGAAGGAAGTTGGAATGGGAAGACAGGCTGAATGGACTCATCTGAAATGGAAAATAATTTTGCCCCTGTTTCCTGTACAACCAAGTTTAAAGATAGTGTTGTGGGTGGGGCAAATGATAGACAAGCATTATTTCTATTCCAGAGCTCAGCAGCCACAAACAGTGTTGATATTCAAACGACTGGCCGACGCACAGAGAGAGAGATAACTGTGGTTGCTTCCTATTACAAGGAGAGAATTTGGGCAGCAATACTGAAGAAGTTCCAGGCTGTCATCTAACACACACGAGTGTGCGCGTACATAGTCATGTAGCACTTAGCTCCGGACAATCTCCCAGGAGTAGAATGATCCCTAGAGCTTCCTAAATTGGAGTCAAGGGTTAGAGGCGTTCTGGAAGTTACAGAGGAAGTTTCTTGCTTGCATTTGGTGTAAGACTAACCTAAGAAAGTGCTGCTCAATACCTAAGTAGTCAGTTTATTACATTAACTTAGTCTGTTCTTTCTTACCAACCGACTGATTGAATCACTGTCGTTTATGATAACATGAGATCTTGGGAGATTCCCATGCTTCACATTCATTTTCTTTTAAAAAAATTATGATGTATTTATGTGTATGAAATGTTTTACCTACATGTATGTGTGTGCTCCACAGGCATAGGGCCCACAGAGGTTGAAAGAGGGCAATGAATCCCTTGGGACAGGAGGTACAGATGTTTGGGAGCCATCATAAGCACTGGGAACTGAACTCACTTCCTTGCAGAAGCAACAAGCACTTTCAACTGCTAAGCTCTGGCTCCAGTCCCTCACATTCATTTTCTTTTGGTTGTTGTTATTGTTTGTTTGTTTTTGGTTTTTTTTGGGTTTTGTTTTGTTTTGTTTTTTTGATACAAGGTCTTTCTATGTAGCCCTGACTATCCCAGAATTCACTATGTGGACCAGGCTGGCCTAGAAAGATCCCCTTGCCTCTGCCTCCTGAGTGCTGGTCTAAAGTGTGGACCACTACGCTCAGCTCCCCCTTTTTTTCTTTCCCCACATTCATGTTATGTATTTATTTATTTATTTATTTATTTATTTATTTATTTATGTTTTTCAAAACAGGGTTTCTCTGTGTAGCCCTTGTTGTCCTGGAACTCACTCTGTAGACCAGGCTGGCCTCGAATTCAGAGATCCACCTGCCGCTGCCTCCCTGGTGCTGGGATTAACGGTGTGTGCCACCACTGCTCGGCTCCCCACAGTCATTTTCAATCATGAACATGCTTTTCTCAAACAGTACAGAGCAAACCTTCACCTCCCAATTAAGCTCCAAGAATTACTTCCTTGCTTACTTGAACTCCTTCCAGATTGTAAGCCTCCAGGAGGGACAGAGATGAAGTTATTCTTCCTCACACTCCACTCCTTCCTCCATCTCTTACATTTTCCCCCTCCCTCTTCTACCACACCTCCTGAGCTCTGGATGGGGTGAAACAGATGTCTCGTCTATGGCTGAGCATTCGACAGTCACTCAACCCTGACCAGGTGAGTCTCCACAGTCATCACTGCACACTTCAGAGAGAAGCTCCTCTGACCAAATATGAAAGCCCACCAGCAATGATGTGCTTCCTCCAGCAAGCCCCTATGTCCATAACCTTCCCAAACATCGCCCCCAGATGGGACCACGAGGTAAAAGAGCTGAGCCTGTGGGAGACATTTCTATTTAAACCACTGTCCTCTGGTTTTCGTTTGTTCAAATTCTATCCTCTTCAGTCCATAGCACACCCTCAGCTTACTTAACTTTTTACTCACTAATACGATTGGGAGAACTATGTCCTAATGATACTTTGTGTGGCAACATTTGTATTCAGCACTGACTTATATTGTCAGAAAGTCTTCTAAACCTGATGACCTTCATAGTGCCTTGGCTTGATAACACTGAAGTGGCTCTTTCCAGAGCAGCCCAGTAACTGTCAAGGTCCTTCCTTAAGATGCAGTTGCTTTCCTAAAACCCAAAGTCATGACTAACAGCTATCCACCAATATGAGTAGTCATAAAAATTACAGAGAAATGTGTTTAAAAATACATAATTACTAATTAAAGTACCCAGTTCATAGAAATAAAAATTTTGTATTTTTATGAAAATGCACTGTTGAGACAAAAATATTTAGTGAAATCAGTGGCATCATTTTACAAATCTCTCAGATATCTGTGTTATAGAAATACCTATATTTATTTTTTATTATAATAAAATACATACCACCCAAAAGTCACCATTTTAAAATGTGGAAATTTGAATCACTTGGTGTTGCGAGGCCTGTCAAACTCTGGAGGGTGAGTACAACTCCACATCAGGTCTCTAGACTTGGGGTAGAAAGAATTTTATCTATGAGTGTAGATAAAATTCTAAATGGTCTTAGTAAATAAGAAACACAGAGCCAAATACAGAGTTCAGAGATCAGAGCAAGAGCCACAACTCCCTTAGCTTACCACTCACTGCCGTCCTTCCCCTGAGAGAGACCTTCTCCTGTGTGACTATCTTTTTATTGCCTTTCTGTTCTATCTTCTCATTGGCTCTAAACCCAACCACATGACTTCCTCGTCACTGCCTGTCTATACAGACCTCCAGGTCTCTATGGTTAGTACTGGGATTAAAGGCTTGTGTCACCATGCTTGGCTGTGTCCTTGACCACACAGAGACTCTGCTTGCCATGTGATCAGATTAATGGCATGTGCCACCATGCCGGACTTCTGCTAAATATAATATCTTAATCTTTCGTCTGCATTAAAATTCATGTAGGAGAATGCCTAGAGGGTAAAATAACCAAAATGCAATCCAGCTTTAGATAAACACGATCCATGTGTCCTTCTAGTACTTTCTTTTCTACCACGGCCAATTCTTTCTCAGCTTAAGGTGATAATTCTCTTGGACTATTTAAGTCCTTGTCACCTTCTAAGGTTTTGAAAAAATTATTCAGTTCATCATTTTTTACCCCAACAATAGTTCATAGATGAGAAATGTCTCCAAATAATCTTTGAAAGTCATAAAGAGTCTGTAATTGATCTCTCCTAATTTGTACCTTTTGGGGTCTAATTTTTTGTAGACTTATTTTATATCCTAAATAATCAATAGAATCTCCTCTTTGTATCTTTTCAGGAGCAATTTGTAATCCCCAACAAGGCAAATTTTTCTTTACTTCTTCAAACATTCTTTCTAAAGTATCTGCATTTCAGTCAGCTAGTAAAATATCATCCATATAATGATAAATTATAGATTTAGGAAATTTTTTACGTATCACTTCCAATGGCTGTTGTACAAAATATTGCCACAGAGTTGGGCTATTCAACATTCCCTGTGAGAGAATCCTCCATTGATATCTCTTTTTTTTTTTTTTTTTTTTTTTTTTTTTTTTTTTTTTTTTTTTGGTTTTTCGAGACAGGGTTTCTCTGTGTAGCTTTGCGCCTTTCCTGGAACTCACTTGGTAGCCCAGGCTGGCCTTGAACTCACAGAGATCCGCCTGGCTCTGCCTCCCGAGTGCTGGGATTAAAGGCGTGCACCACCACCGCCCGGCATACCATTGATATCTCTTAATCAGTTGAGAATTATTGTAAGTAGGCACTGTGATGGCAAATCTTTCTGTCTTTTTCTTGTAAGAGTATTGAAAAGAAACAGTCTTTTAAATGATAACTATAAGAGGCCATCCTTTAGGTAACAGAGTAGGCAAAGGAATTCCAGATTGTAGAGAGCCCATTGGCTGAATTACTTTGTTAATTGTGCTAAAGTCTGTTACCATTCTCCATTTACCAGATTTCTTTTTAATAACAAATACAGGAGAATTCCAAGGGCTGGTTGATTCTTCAATATGCTGAGCATTTAACTGTTCTTCCACCAGCTCTTCTAAAGCCTGGAGTTTCTCTGTTGTTAAAGGCCGTTGCTGAACCCATACAGCCTTGTCTGTTAAGCATTTTAAAGGTAGAGCTGTTGGTGTCTTTGGAAGATCATCAGTTGTTGTGCCCTGTTCTTGTACAATCTGGATGACTGGTGACCACTCATTAGAATAATGCCTTCCAATATTTCTCTCAGAAACATGTGTTAGTTTATGATTTGTTTCTGAGGTTGGAGGGATGTTAATCTGAGTATTCCATTGTTGTAACAGATCTTGTCCCCTTAAATTCATAGCTATGTTAGCCACATATGGCTTTGATTTTCCTCTCTGTTCTTCTGGACCTATACATTCGAGCCATCTTGCACTCTGTTTCACTTGAGATAATGTTCCAATCCCTAACAGTTGAACATTTACCTCCTGAAGAGGCCAAGTTGGATGCCAAAATTCTGGTACAATTATGGTCACGTCAGCACCTGTGTCTACTAAGCCAGATAACAAAACATCATTTATTCTTATTATTAGTTTTGGTCTTTGTTCATTTATAGAAGTTTGCCAAAAAAATTTTCTTTATGGTTTCTCCTGAATTTTCTACTTTCTCTGCCTCAGCTGTTCTATTATCCCGAGCAGCCTGGTTTATTCCAATAGGCATTTGGTTATTTAATTGCTCTGAGTAGGGATTTCTTCTATGATGGCAGGGAAGGTCTGAACTGGATTTGCTGTGGGGGCCTGCCTGAGGCCCCTCTGGGAGTTTCCTGAGGACCAAGGCAAAGGATTACCTTGTCTGTCCTTTGTTGATCTACATTCGGTAGTCCAATGTTTACCCTAACCACACCTTCTGCATACTCCAGAAGGAAGGGGAATTCTGTTGCCATTGTTCCTTGAAGAAACATTGTTTCTAGGAATGCCCTGTTTACAGTTCCTTTTCAAATGACCTTGCTTTCCACATCCAAAACATCTGACATTCCTCCAACCTCTTGAGATTGCTTCTGCTATCCACATATCATCATGGCCATGAGACTCAACATTAATTGTGTCTCTGATCCAATCCTCCAAGGGTGCAGATCTTGCCTTTACTAGTCTGATTATTCTCTTGCATGCTGCATTCACATTCTCAAAAGCCAAAGATTCGATTATTATCTGGCTAGCTTCTGAATTTGGGACCATTCTATTTACTGCTGAAGACAGTCTTAAGAAATCTGTGAAGGATTCTTTTGGGCCCTGTATAACCTTTGTAAATGACTCAATTTTCTTTCCTGCTTTCTCAATTCTGTCCCATGTGTTCATGGCTGCCATGTGACATAGAATTAGGGTTTGGTTATCATATAAACATTGTCTTTGTATTTCAGCATATTAGCCTTCTCCAAGAAGCTGATCCTGGGAAATTTCCACACCTCTAGCCCTCCATTGACTTTCTATGGTCTTAGCCTCATCATGGCACCACATGCACCACTGCAGCTGTGCTCCAGGTTCCAGGACAGTGGCTACAAGTTCTTTCCAGTCTTGAGGGATAATCCTATTACAAGTTAACCATGAGTTTAACACTTGCTTTACAAATGGGGAATGCATGCCATGAGAGACTATTGCTTCCTTCCTTTTGTTTTGGGTTTGGTTTTGTTTTGGGTTTGGTTTTGTTTTGGGTTTGGTTTGGTTTTGGGTTTGGTTTGGTTTTGGGTTTGGGTTTGTTTGGTTTTGGGTTTGCTTGGTTTTGGGGTTGTTTGGTTTTGGGTTTGGTTTAGTTTTGGGTTTGGTTTAGTTTTGGGTTTGGTTTTGGTTTTGGTTTGGTTTGGTTTTGGGTTTGTTTTGGTTTGGGTTTGGGTTTGGTTTGGTTTGCTTTTGGGTTTGGTTTTGTTTGGGGTTTGGTTTTGTTTTGGTTTTGGGTTTGGTTTGGCCTTGGGTTTGGTTTGGTTTGGTTTTGGGTTTGGTTTGGTTTGGTTTTGGGTTTGGTTTGGTTTGGTTTTGGGTTTGGTTTGGTTTGGTTTTGGGTTTGGTTTGGTTTTAGATTTGGTTTGGTTTGGTTTTGGGTTTGGTTTTGGGTTTGGTTTTGTTTTAGGTTTTGTTTTGTTTTGGGTTTTGTAGGGTGTTGGGTGTTGTTGGGTGTTGGGTGTTGTTGGGTGTTGGGTGTTGTTGGGGGTTGGATGTTGTTGGGGGTTGGGGTTGGGGTTGGGGGTTGGGGGTTGGGGTTAAGGTTGGTTTTGTTGGGGTTGGTTTTGTTTGGTTTTGTTTTGTTGTTTTGTTTTCTGGAGCTGAGGGCCGAACCCAGGGCCTTACGTTTGCTAGGAAAGCACTCTACCACTGAGCTAAATCCCTAACCCCTTCCTTAAACCTTCTTAAATCTAACATTTCAGTCTGAGTCCAATTAGTTTGTACATGCACTTGATCAGGTAGCTGCTGTACGGTTCCAGATAAATTAAGTTTGATTGTTTGAAAACAGGCTTTCTTTCTGTAACCTTATAATCCAATCCTGAAATAATTTCATCCTTAAATTCTTCTGTCTGAGTCTGAATTTTTCAATAATTCATTTTAACAGGTTTTTCTAAAGCTTTTATTCTGGCACTTAAATTGACTATCTTTTTAAATTGTAAAGTAAGGATAAGTAAACTAATAATATGCATAATTGGTGTAATGTACAAATCCATCCCATCAACATTAATCTTCTCATGTAATTGTTCCATTTTCAGACTGCCTAATGTTTTGTCAAACAAAGACCAATTTCCTTCTGTTTTACAGATATTACCCATTTTTTTAATATGGAAAAAATTTTCTTTTAAGTAGTTTTTCCTCTTAACATATCTGGTATGTTAATTGACTTACCAAGTCTGCATAGAACTGTAGAAATCTGAGGGAATTTCAAAACAGCTACCTAGCTGGTTACAGAGAGAGAGAGAGAAAGAGAGAGAGAGAGAGAGAGAGAGAGAGAGAGAGAGAGAGAGAGCGTGAGCAAGCAAGCCTACTATCTACCAAGAGAAGAGAAAAAAGCTACATGCTACGTGCTCCCACTTGAGTTGATTTGGGCCTGAACTCCAACTTCCTTAAGCTCTGATCACATGAGTTGGCGATTTGGCCTCAAGCAGCTCCAGCTGCAGCTACGGTCAAGTACAGCTCTGACCACATGCAGCTGACTGCTAGGTCCGGTTGGGCCAGTGTATTTTTATATTCCTGTTTAAGATAATTTGTATATTGATACAAATACAGAACTATATTTGTTGAAATGTACATATATTTCTACTCTTATTTGAAATATTTTGTATATTGATAAAAATGTAAATTTATATCTGTCATACTGTATGTATGTTCTACCTCTGTTTAGGATATTTTGTATATTAATATATATTTAGGATTATTGTCATATTGCATATCACACTATACATTCCTACCTCTGTTATAAATATCTTGTTTATTGTCATAATTTTGAAGTCATCATCCTTTACCGTACATTTGCTTATAGACTGTTTAACTTGTTTACATGAAGCCTTAGTCCTTAGTTTATTTAGGTAGAGAAGACATAGATTTATAGTCACCTATGCTTGTCATCTCTATAGTTATGTTAGTTAGGTTATCCAGATTTACAGATACATAGGTCGGATGGACAGGTAATCTTCAAACACTTCATAGACCTAGAGAATATGGCATTTAAATAACTTAGAATTCTGTTGATGTGAGACACAATTGCTCCTGGCAGCACCAATTTAATACCGAGAGAACGTTGGGCTTCTAAGACATTTTCATTTGGAAATTTGTCTTCTTGGCACAAAATGGCCTATTGGGCAAAGAACTGCCCTTGCCTCAACTACTGACAATACGAGTGCTGTCCTTCTGGACAAGTGGGACACAAGGAAAAGTAACTTCTGAACTCTGCCAAACAGGGTAAGATGGTCTTTCAGAATTCCTGCTTCTGAAAATGATCTATCAGATGCTCTAGGCCTATAGCCAATTTGAATGCACCAACAATGCTGAGAAACATTAGGTGACTGTCCAGGCTGCCAGCTGTCTCTGTCTACTCTTGCAAGACTCCCGAAAGTTGCTTGCATCCATCTTCCATTTCTCATGTATTGTTATATCCCTTCTCAGGTCTTTGATGGGATTGAAGACTAGCAGTTATAGTTACAACTTAGTATATATATATATATATATATATATATATATATATATAATATCTTAGATAAAACATTAAATATTAGGTTTAGGTTCTTTAGGTTAGGACACCTTTTGGAATGATCTTTGTAACATGTCATTTACCTATGCTTCAGACTTCTCTGGATTTTAGTATGTGTCTCTTGTTTGATACTGTTTGTGTTGGTTGTAATTCCATCTTATCTAGGTCATTATCCCTTATTACTCCTGGGCAATAGTTGATAATCATTCCTATTGTATATAGTCTTGTATTAGGTTAGAACCTTCTTATTTAGACAAAAGAGGGAGATGTAGTAGGTAACTGTTTCAGCTTTGACCTGCAAGTACTATCCCCATTGAGGCTTTGGTAACTGTCATGCCTACAAGGCAGGGCTGAGACAGGAGCCCTCAAGACCCGAGATCCGGATGTGCTGGCTCTCTTGGTTCCTGGATCCTGGACGCTGGAGGTACACTGAGCAGAGTTTTCCAGAGAACACCGCTGAACTGCCCTACACCTTTCTCAGACCCTGTAACCTATCCCTTCACTTGTAAGTTACCCCACAAAATAAACCTCCCTTTTAACTCCATGGAGTTGCCTTAACACTACAACCAATATGGGGCCTGTAAGCTCTGGCTGAGCCGGAGCCTTTAACCCCTGGCCTGTAAGAGGCCACCAATGGTTTTTAATGAATTCTTGCCACGTGGGTGCCAAATGTAGATGAAATTCTAAACGGTCTTAGTAAATAAGAAACAGAGAGCCAAATACAGAGTTAAAGCCAAAGAAATCAGAGCAAGAGCCATGACTCCCTTTAGCATACTACTTGCTGCCATCCTTCCCCTGAGAGAGAAAGACCTTCTCCTATGTGATCTGTCTTTTTTTTTGCCTTTCTGTTCTGCCTTCTCATTAGCTCTAAACCCAGCCACATGACTTCCTTGTCACTGTCTATCTATACAGACCTCCAGGTCTCTATGGTTGGTACTAGGATTAAAGGCTCGTGTCACCATGCTTGGCTGTGTCCTTGATCACACAGAAACTCTGCTTGCCATGTGATTGGATTAAGGGCATGTACCACCACGCTGGACTTCTGCTAAATGGCTTGCTTATAGCTGATCCCCAGGCAACTTTATTTACAAATAAAATCACATTTCAGCACAAATAAAGTATCACCATATATGAGCCTGCCAGGCACCAGACAATCGGTCACAATTATGGTGAGTGAGTACAGGATGGCAAAATGGGAGAGAGGCTGATCTGAAGAGGTGAAGGCAGTGAGGGACCGCTGGGGCAGATGCCCTACTTGCCACCCAGGGCCAGATGTCTAGGTCTTGGCGTCTGCCAAGGTCCATGACTTGGTCAGTGACTCCAATGCAGCTGTGGGGGGTCTGTGTTGATGTCTGTGGCTCCCTTCACCATCAAGAGCCCTGTGGACACCTGGAGTACAGGCCACTACCTGCGACCAAGTTGGTGTCCAAGGGATATGTCCTTACGGGGGTCATACCAATCCTGGATTCCTGTGCTGCCACCCAGGACCATGGTGACATCCTGCCCAGACTGCTGCTAGAGCCATATCTGGTTCCACAGCCCTGCTGTGGCTGGGCTCTGAGTTGAAGTCCATGACTCCTGTTGTCATCGAGGGCCATGCAGAGGCTGACAGTCTAGGCGGACACGTGAGATCATGTTGGTCTTAGAGGGTCAAGCTTCTGTGGGGGCCATACAGACCTCTGTGGCCTGTAATGCCACCCAAGGCCATGGGGTGTCATCCAGTTCCAAACTGCGGAAGTAGACTGTAACTACCTCAGCCAAGGTCTGTGTTGGTGTCAGTGGCTCCTGTCACTGTTGAAGGCTGAATGAATACCTGTGGTCTGAGTTGCCACCTGAGGACATGATGGCATTTGGGGGCCATTCTGCTAATTGGGCCATGCCAGTCTGGGTGATCTGCAATGCCAACTAGGGCCACAATGACATCCAAGCCTGGGATGTTGCCAAGGACCATGTCTGGATCTGTGGTCTTACCAAAGCCTGAGTCTGTGCTGATGTCTGTGGTCCATGTTACCACAAAGGTACCAGCTACAGCACTCAGAAGAGTGGGCCTGGCACCTAGCCCGGACAGCGTCGTAGAGCTGACCCCATTGGGGGCACAGCACAAGAACGCGGGTGACAGATCTGGCCCCACCCTACATCTGCCATATGGTGGAGGGGGTGAGGAGGAGATGACCTTCCCTGCCCTTTGCTGCTGTGGCAGTGGGAGAGCTGGCCCCGAGGTCATGAGAGTGGGAGAATTGGCCCTGTCCCCCACCACCAGCAACCCTAGGGACAGCAGGCCCTTCATCTCGCCTGGGTAGCACAATAGCGCTGACCCCATTGGTGGGGGTACAGGTCAGCAGGTCGGGGGCATGAGAGCAGAAGGACTGACTACCCCCTCTCATCTGCCATGTGGCAGCATGGGTGAGGAAAAAATGCCCTACCTCCTCTCACCCACTGCCAGCTGTGGCAGGCTAGTGAGTTGGCCCCAGGTCACAAGAATGGAAGAACTGGCCCTGCCCCTCATCAGCTGCAGCACATGGGAGTGGGCAGGGCATCTCACCTGGGCAGCACACTAAAGCTGACCCTGTTGGCTGGGGTGCAGGTGAGCTGGGCCTGTGGACATGAGAACAGGAGAGCTGCCCCTGCCTCCTCCCTGATATGTAATAGGATGGCAAAGACAAGGGAAATACATCCTTCCCCCAGCCCTTACCACCTGTGACAGGCAGGAGAGCTGACCTGGGGGTGTGAGAATGGAAGAGCTGTCCCTACCCCCTGAGAGCAGGTTCTGCACCTTGTCTGAGCGAAACAGTACAGCTGGCCCTGGTGGTGTGTGTGGGTGAGCTGGACCTGAGGGTGTGAGAGCAGAACTGGCCCAGTTCCTTGCTGCCTGCTACATTGAGTGAGCTAGCTGGGGCAGGGCTGGAGAGCTCACTGGGGTGGGGACTATGAGGGAAAGCTGACAGGCTGACTGACCAACCCAGCTACCACCCAGGCCCAGAACCAGGACTAGGAGGTGGCCCACCCCAACACCCATCTCATCTATGATCTGCTGGAGCATATGAAGGGGCCAGACCTGCAGACCCAAAGCTGCAGGACCTCCATGACACAAGGCAGCAACAGGATATCCAAGAGGAGCCCAGTGTGGAGGGTGCAGCAGAAGCCAGAGGCCTCGAATTGGACCAGTGACTCATTGCAATGAACACTTAGCAAGTGAAGATGTATGAGCCACACTACAGCTTCCATGCCAGGATTTTCGTTTGTTCGCTTGTTTGTTGTTGTTGTTGGTCTGGTTTGGGGGAGTTTGAGTGTGTTTTTTGCTTTTCTTGGGGGGGGGGGATTACTTTTAAATTTTGTTTTGGTGGGGGGAGGTTGCAAAGGCAGAGGGCAGAAGCAAGGGGACTGCGGGTGGAGATTGTTGGAAATCTCTGCTCCAGCCCCACTCCTCCAGTTCCAGACCCTGCCCCTCAGAAAGACCCCCCAAGGATCAGCTCCTCCCCCAAGATGCTCAAGACCACGCCTACAGGGTATTTAAGACACGGTCTCTAGCCCTGCCATGTTATTTCTCTCCTGCTTCCTTTCCCTGAAAGTCACCCAGGACTTGCTTTGCTCAGATTAAACCTGGTCTTATTAATTTGGCCTGATCTGATTTATTGGATTGGTGGATGGAAATCTTTCGTCTGGTGCGTTGGCCGGGGAGGAGCTGAGCTTTTCCCCTGTCAGCCCCTAGCCCCGTGGGAAAACCACTCCTCTCCTTACACCGGATTGGATCAGCTTTTGCCAAGTATGTACGTTGCCCATTCCAAGTCACTGCCTTTAGGGGTCGAGGACACCTCCTGATTTGGGAGTACCCTTCCAAGATGCAGCCACACCAGGGGCAACCCTGACCCCTTCCCACTCAATCCGATCCTCTCTGGATCCCTGGGACACCAGGACATTCAGGCTTTGGATCTTCCTCTAACCACACGATCCAAAAGCCTGTCGCAGTGGAAGCACTGCTTTAGAGCTCGGGTTCAGCTGGTGGTCTAAGTCAGATCACCCTCCGGGTGTCTTTTACAAAATTTATCCAAATTCACCCAGGACTTTTTTGGGCTCTGGGCTGTCCCTTCCTCTCCGCCACTCCCTGCTTCTGCCTGCTCTCCCACCATACAATGTGTCTTCTCCACATGGCTCTTGCCCCTCCCTCCCTGCCTCTGGCCTCCACTGCCGCTGCCCCCACCACGGGGGGTCCCTCTTTCCTATCCGGCTCTCCCCCCATGCTAAAATTCTACCTGCCTGCTCCGCCCTTCACAAATCCATTCTCCTTCAATAAACTCTGCTACCCCTTCTTCTTTCCTAAAATCTTTTTCCTCCGCTTGCTGTTCCAGCTCACTCAACCAGGCAGCCTGCTGGTACTCTGTTTGTCACTCCCCGACACACTCCGCAGCACCTTCTCCTGTGAGCTCTGGTACATGTGGCACGGTCATTGGGAGCCTGGCACCATGGCTGACAATGCCTGGCATCTATCATGGTTTCCCATGGAGAGTTTCGTTTTTCTTTGTTAAAAACTTCCTGTCTACTTTGTATGGATGGATGGGACTGTATGTAGTCTTGTGTATAAATGCATGTGGCCCCTGAAGGTTTGTTTCTGACTGGTTTCGAAAGCCTGGGTTTACATGTTCTGTGTGAGCTAGTAGCAGCTCAGCTGTTGCTATTACAACTAGCTGCCCGGGCTCAGAACTTGCCTCTGGGCTTGCTGGCCATTCATATTTTAGGCTGTTCTACCTTATTAAAATAAACAGCTAAATATTGGAGATGGTTTAAAAAAAATCTATGACAAGCCACTCGGTAGTGGCGCATGCCTTTAATCCCAGCACTCGGGAGGCAGAGCCAGGCAGATCTCTGTGAGTTCAAGGTCAGCCTGGGCTACAGAGTGAGTTGTAGGACAGAGAAACCCTGTCTCTGAAAAGAAAAAAATCTATGGCAAAATGTTAACTTAAAACTTGTAATTCCAAATTGGAATTGTTCTGGGAAATAACACATGGTCTGCCACCATCTTAATTAAGTACAACACATGGGCAGCCACCATTTTGACTAAGGATGGAGAAGAGGGAATCATATGATTTCAGCACCATCTTAAATAAACGTGACCACATGGAGTAACCCCAACAAGGAGATGTTAGGTCTCCAATATATATTTTATATGATAATTTCTGTCCTGTCCTAAAAACAAGGTTTATATAAGATAGGATTTAAAACACTGCTGGTTTACTGAGGTATTGGGGCTATGCTCCATGAGTTCATGTGCAGGGATATATCTTGCTGGCAGCCAGATTTTTGTATTCCCTTTATTATTAATTTTAAAAACACCAAATTGTTTACAATGTTAAAACTTGATTTTACTTCCCAAAGATTATGATTACTGAGATATTCCTTTTAATTGTCTTGCTTTTACTAACATTGGTAAGCTGTAGCTAATTGGGTAAACTATATATCCAGATTTAGCCCATACATATATGTTCTCAGAGTTAAGCCTAAACAATCTCTGTCTAGTTCAGATATACCTAACAAATAATGATCCCTGATCCACTTCAGGGATCTGAGAATATGGCATTTTAATAAAAAAGTTTCTCATGATAGAGACATGACAGCTCCTGGCAGCATCCTGTACCTCTTCCAAGGAACATGAAAGAACTTCTGTTTTAAATGTAGCAAAGCCAGCCACGGAGGGTCAAGCCCCTGTCCAGACTGTGAACAAGCAGGACACTGGGGAATTGTTTTCCCCACTTTGCCAAGACAAGGTAGGTCACTCTCCCCAAATTCCTATCCTGCTGGGAAGTTTGTCAGACCTTCTGTGCTTGGAGCTGAAGACTGGTACTGAAGACTCTGTCCCCAAGGACCACGGTCAAACGTGGGATAGTTGCCTAGGTAGCTGGAAAGCTGTCTTACTTCCACTTTCTCTGGTGATATTTATCCTTCTCAGATCTGATGGCATTTGATGACTAGGGTGTAGCTAGAGTTTTCCTGCCTGGCCCACAGTCAGGACAAATCTCTCTCACCTGCCAGTCCCACAGCCGCTCAAACCCAACCAAGTAAACACAGAGACTTATATTGCTTACAAACTGTATGACCATGGCAGGCTTCTTGCTAACTGTTCTTACAGCTTAAATTAATCCATTTCCATTAATCTATACCTTGCCACATGGCTCGTGGCTTACCGGCATCTTCACATGCTGTTTGTCATCATGGCGGTTGGCAGTGTCTCTCTCCTCAGCCTTCTACTTCCCAGCTTTATTCTCCTCCTTGTCCCGCCTATACTTCCTGCCTGGCCAATGGCCAATCAGTGTTTTATTTATTGACTAATCAGCAACACATTTGCCATACAGAACATCCCACAGCACTAGGGTACTGATAGCCTTACCTGTTTAACAGCTCTTTCCCCAAACCCCAAGGCTACACCCACCTTGATAGTCCATTACTTCATTAGTTAAGTTTCCTGTTGAAAATACGGACAGGTTTGCTTTGTTCACTGGCTTCACAGTAAAAGATAAACAGGCCTTAGATGTAACTTCAGAGGGTCAGAGTTTTATCATTGAAAAATGGAGTTTTTGATAAACTGATAGAGCACTGACTACAAACAGCTTTCAGAAGTTCTTATATTTCTGTGGATTTTACTGGTCCCAGGTTTTAGGACTGCCTAGAAGCTTTTTGCTATGACACCACATTGTAAATCTGTTCCAGCTGTCTTACAGACACCTGCATGTTCCTGGAAAAGAGATCTGCTATTGTACATATCATCCCCTGACTTGACATGCCATCCCCCAAGCTCCTGGGACATCAGTGCTGGTGCCACCTCCCAGACTCAAGTGGGCACCTATCCAGGATAAGTGGGCACATCTTTGTTCCATTCTTTCTGGCAGTCTTCACTCTTCCCATGGCTAGCCCTGTTCATAGGGCCAATGTGAATAATCTATGTTTTCTCCTAGCAACTGGCTTTTCTCCCCTTCCTCCAGGAACAGATACTTGAGGTCTCTGGGATGGCAGTTAACTGGATGCTTCTTCACTCATACCTCCCATTGAGCATGAGCCCACCAACTCCTGACTCCCCCTCCTTATACCATCCCCTTCCAGCAGGAAATAGCCCGACTTGAGCCAGCACCCATACACACCCGAAAAGTCTGGGATGCCAGAACTCTCTCTTCTAGCTGCACTCTTCCCATTCCAGACTCACTCCTCAGAAAGCCCACCATGGGTTGGCTCCTCCCCTGGAGCTGCTCAAATACCATGCCTGCAGGGTATTTAAGGCCCCCTCCTTGGGAGCAGCCTCATGGTTTCTTCTCTTCCCTTGAGATCACCCAGGGATGCTTGGCTCATTAAATTTGGACTATTAATGTGGTTTGATCTGGCTTATTACATCGGTGGAGTTACTCACTACTGGAGGATATTTCATAATACTTATCAGGGATAAATAGAATCAGGATGCATGATATGAAGCCCGCCAAGAATCAATAAAATATTAATGACATGAACTACATTCATAACACTGTCCAACCATCTCTGCTCTCTAGTTTACAATATTGCCAGCACCCCAATATGACAATCACTTTCTGGTCCTCCTATCTAGCCCTCAACAACAGGTCACCTGCTTTTTCTCTCAAAAGCTGATTACCAATATTCAGAGGACATCCTGGGAAAAGCAGGAAAAGAACTTGAGCGTCAGAGGAAGGAGTGGAGTGTGGTGAAAGCCGTCTTCTGGGAATAACGTGGCTGATACGTCCTTGAACTCTCAGTAGCTGTGAATACATGCACAAGTCTGCACAAGGCTAGGCTTATCGACATTCCCTTGCTCGATGGGATGTCAGTCAGGGGAAGGTGCTCATGAGGCCTCACCCCTCCCTGAGCATCTACAGGCAGCTAGCTGACGGCTACTGAGAGACAGACGTTTCCTTCAGTGGGGTAGCCACAGGCCATGCTTCTCCTGTAAGGAATTCATCCATCATACACACACACACACACACACACACACACACACACACACACACACACACACACACACACGAGACAGAAGGGTGTGAAGAGGAAGGGAAACAGCAGGAGTGACAGAGGGACACAAAGGGTATTAGAGAATACATATAATCAAAACATATTATATGAATATATGGGAATGCCAGTGAAATTCACTTTTTACATGTAATTAATAGATGCAAATTTTAAAAAATTATTGCTGAATTGTTTGTTACTGATAGATTCAGGGTTGGACAAATCATTGCTTTCAGGTGTATACTCACCAATAACCCCAGTCCAAAGGTCTCAAGATGGCTCCAATAAAAAAAAAATAGGTCATAAGACAAAACCAAAAGTCATAATTCTTGGCAAGTAACCAGTAGGGATGATGGGTATGGGACAATTCATAGGGATGGGAAGGAGATATGAAGGGTTGGGGGGGGGGAGAGTAATCAGAATACAGTCCATATATGAAATTGTCAAATAGAAAAAGTGATCCATTTTAAAAATTAACAAAAAATGCCACTGAGATTTTTAATAAGGATCATATTGAATCTATACCTTTCAAAAGCAATGCCTGCTAGTGATCTTAAGTCTTGGTCAACCTACTGTGTCTTTCCAGTTATTTAGAAATTGTCTAATTTCCTTCAGCATTACTGCATAGAGTTTCACTGTACAAGTCTTGAACTGACCATGTTTCTAAGCATTTGATTATTTTGATGCTATTGCCAATAGAGTTGCTTTCTCAATGCATCTTACAAATCCTTCAATTAGTGTAAGGAAATTTCAGTGATTTCTCTGTGTTAATCAGCCACTTATATGTTTTATTGATAATTATGTTATTAGATTTGCTTTGTATTATTCTGTCCTCTTATTTTGACTCAAACACATAAAATGAATCTGACTTCATGTGAATTTATAATTGGAATAAGGAAAGAAATGTTACAGGTTTTCCATGTAATTTTGTATCTTCTTCTTTGATACTATGTTCAAACTCAATAAATGGTAACTTCGTAAAGGCCAATTACAATGTAGCACCTGAAACCACGTCAGTAAGGTTGTTTTGCTTAGTCACATCCATCTTAGTTTCCTTTCTATTACTGTGACAAATCACCATGACCAAGGCAACTTATTGAAGAAAGAATTTAATTTGGCCCATGTTTCCAGAGGGTTAGAGTCCATGATGTCAGAGTAAATGAATGATGGTAGGAACAGCTAAGATCTCCAATCTGGATCTTAAGGGATGGGCAGAGAGCACACTATGGATGACAACCTGTGAAACCTCAAAGCCCACCCCCAGTGACTCACTTCCTCCAACAAGGTCACACCTCCTAATCCTTCCCAAACAGTTCAACCAACAGGGACTAAGTATCCAAACATCTGTGTCTATTGGGGCCATTCTTATTCAAACCACTACAATACTGAAATACCTTAAACTTTCACCTGGATTGGATTTTTTATCTGTGGATGATTTTGTAGTATCAATGAATTATTTATTTGGAAATTATTGGGTCACTGAAGTTGTACAGATTCCCACATGTTGACAGATTTCCTATATTTTTCAAATATCGCTGTCCTGTTACCAATGTCAATCTCCTCACAAAATTATTTTAGTTTTGAGAGCCTACCAACTTCACAGACAATAAAAATTTTCTAAAATACAAGTTTGGCTTAAGAATTTGAATTCTATTAATGTTAGTAAGTATTGTCATATTTCTCCTGAAGTAAATGACTTATTATGTAAATGTTTAAAAAAAAATTCACCCCATCTCTGAGTTTGAGGCCAGCCTGATCTACAGAGCAAGTTCCAGGACAGTCAGGGATTTACAAAGAAACCCTGTTTCAACAAACAAACAAACAAAATCCCCCCCAGAAATACAGATAATATCCTCAGTTTCTTTTTATAAATTTTATTTTATTTTTTGATATTATAATATAATTACATTACTCCCATCCCTTCCCTTCCCTACCGCCAAACACCGCTCCTGTTCTCCCTGAAATTTCATGGCCTCTTTTCTCATTAATTGTTGTTGCATGTATATATATACATACATACATACATACATACCACCTAAATATTACCTGTTCAGTCCATATAATATTACGTGTATGCATATTTTTAGGGCTTTTGGGCACAACCAATTGGTGTGCTCCCTCAGTGTTTCTTTGTTACACTTTACTATGGAATTATCCTCTTGTACACTGTAAAGATTTGTCACTTGAATTGCTTTAATAAAATGCGATTGAAGTATAGTTGGGGCGACCAAGCTAAGGATGATGGGAAGGAGAAGGGCAGAGTTAGGGGTCATAGCCAGAAACAGAGGGAGCAGGAGATGAACATGCATGCTAATAAATGTACCACCATGTGGCAAAGCATAAATA
Organism: Peromyscus californicus insignis; assembly: GCF_007827085.1. Taxonomy (NCBI): domain Eukaryota; kingdom Metazoa; phylum Chordata; class Mammalia; order Rodentia; family Cricetidae; genus Peromyscus; species Peromyscus californicus. The sequence continues at coordinate 71,011,624 of NW_026294480.1, read as the reverse complement.
GAAATATGGGTTAATTTAAATGTATAAGTTAGCTAGTAACAGCCTGAGCTATTGACTGAGCTTTTATAATTAATAGAAGCTTCTGTGTGGTAATTTGGGAAGCAACTGTTAGGTATTTGGAGTTGCTGATGGGACAGAAACTTCCATCTACAATACTTTCTATTAAAAATAATGATTTCTGATGAAAAAGGGTTGCTCAGTTTTGATATGAACTGGTACCAGAGCTTCTCTTCCTGTTGACCACTATACTTTGATACAAAACTGAAGGGCTTTGTGGATATTTCCAGTTTCATCAGGAAGAATGAAAAGCCACATACTCTAAGGTTGAGATTTAATAGATACTTTGAAAAGATTTATCTTATTTTTAAAATTTATATACTGTGTGTTATGTATATGTGTACGTGTGCAGGTGCCCTTGGAAGACAGAAAAGGGTACTAGATTCCTAGGAGCTGAAGTTACAAGAGGTTGTGAGCCTCAGGACCAAACTGGTCCTCTGCAAGAGTGAAGGTGTTTTTAACTGCTGAGTCACCTTTCAAACCCTCAGTAGATTTTTTTTTAACTGCTTAATCAAGGAACATTAGAAGTGAACATCAATGTTTTTAAAAGCTTTTTTCATTTATATTTTTGTTTTTTAGTCTAGTGGCACTAGAGATTAATCCCAGGACCTCAAGCATGCTAGGCCAGCACTCTACCACTGAGGTATATTCAGAGATCCCTTATTTATTTTTTATTGACGAAAAAGAAGGAGTGGAGAGGGCAGTGAACACTAATGTACTTTGGTTAATCCACCTTGATTTACCCTAAGGATTAGCTATGAAAGTGAGTAATACTAAGGTGGGGTAGCCTACCAAGTCTTGTAAAGAACTGTGAAAGCACTTGAGAGTGCCAATGTTTCATTAAGGAATGAATAGACTTGCTCTTGTAGTAGTTCAGACCAAGAGCGAGTCCAAATTTGAATTCTCCTGTTCTCTCCCTGTGCAGCGGTCTGTAGTTTGTGGTTGTCTGCGTAGTTTGTGTAGTCTGTTGTCTATCATAGTGTCTGATCTGCCCCTCTTGCCTGTCTGTGTTGCCTGTCTGAAGAAAGGGCTTTGCTCTGTAGTTATTGGACATCACATGAAGCATGGTATAGGAAAGGAATGAGGGATATGTTTCCAAAGATCTTTAACAGAAATTTTACAAGGGAGGAAATGACTTGACTGACGGCTCCCAAAACCTCACACAGACGTCATCAACATAAATCCATAAGTTGCTTCCAGCATTTATGAGATACTCGTTTTTTTAAAGTTGCTCTTAACCTGTTGGCTACTTCTAGCATATGGTTACCACAACACACGTACATTATTCTGGGTCAAAGGCATGGAGGAGTACATAGTTTAATTTTAAACTTATGCGTTTATCTTGGGTTGCAAAAGCTAATTGCATGGGAAATCCAAGGCATAGAAAGGTTGGTTACATAGTTCTCTTAAAGGTAGGTTAAACATAAACAGGCTGAGTACACAGCAGGACAGCAGGTTATATACATAGTTATAAATGATCTCAGGTCATATTATTAACTTTACTGGCAAAAAAATAAAAAGTTTAGTCACTTCAAAGGCAAGTTATTTTCAGAAAAAGAGACTACCACAATGGAGGATCAGTGCAGGAATGTTGGGGATTGGTAGGAATATGCAGATTACACTTGGACAACAGTTGTTAAGGCTATTACAGTACTTTGCACAGATTGCTTTAATTCATGAATACTAGAAGAGGACGATGTTGCCATTCTTTGTTTGATTGGTTTTGGTTTTTCGAAAACACGGTTTCTGTGTCACCCTTGTTAGCATTCAGGCATTACGCTGGCCTGTCCCCCAGGGTCCTCAGCTACAACCACTGAGATCATCCCATGTGCCCAGGCGCTCATCAGCTCGGCAGTATTCAGGCAGCTATGCTGGCCGGCTCAGGGTCCTATGGCTGCTACTGTAGTCTCCGTGCACGCATGGCTATGCCCCGCTTTAAGAGACATGCTCTGTCTGCCTCCTGTTCCCTTTTCCGCCATCTCTCCTTCAGAGGAGGCCTCCACGACCTTCCAATAAACCCTCCACTTGAGCTCTGTCGCATGGTGTAAATCTCTCTCTCGCCTACTGTTCTTAAATTATAGCAGCCCTGGCTGTCCTGGAACTTGCTCTGTAGACCAGGCTGGCCTTGAACTCAAAGAAATTCACCTGTCTCTGCTTCCCAAGTGCTGGGATTAAAGGTGTGCGCCACCACCACCGGTTGATGGTTCCTTGCCGACATTTTCTCTGAGCAATGAATCTGGGTGCTCTCATTACTCACATAGAACATGCACAAGTCTGACATTCTTTTTTTAAATGACACCATAACTTTAATTTTAATTAAGGCAGATATTGAGAGGAAGTTGAATGTGGTTCATGGAATATATAATGAAATAGCTGGGGGGAAAATATACCAAAAATTCTTTTTTGAATTCTCACCATTCTCTTGCAAAAACAAAACAAGAAAATAAACCGCTAGTTTATCTATTTTACTGGAACAGATTGTGCATTGATTTTTATTGATTTATTGTTTGCCTGTCAAACAATATTTTTACACAAAGAATCATTCTTTATCATGATAATACATTCTCTCATTCCAACAAACCAAGAATAATACCAGAGGGCTCTTTTCTAGCAAACTGGTGTAGTAAAAGTTTTATCTTTCAGAGACATGATTTAAAGACAGGATTTATTAATCTGTGTAAACCAAATGCTCATTTGTATTATGCCAAACCAAATCTGCCTATGGTCTGAAGGACAGAGTAATAACAAGAACATGAATCAAATTTCAATTAACACAAATCTACTCTCCTTTTAAATAAGATTTACAAATAAAAACACTCTAAAAGAAAGTACGTCCTTTCCAAAACAAGAATAACAAATGAATGTCTGTGTTTCTTCCCTACAGCACTCCCAAACACACTATTCTGACTGGGAAGGAGGGAAGTTTCCCTGCTCCTGTTACACCCGACTGAGTAAATCTAAGTGTGAAACGCTCTTTGAAGTCAGTAGGCATGCTTTGCTTCAAATAATTCTGAGGGGATTTAGAAGCCAGATAGGATTAAAGTTTGGGAAGCCAGTAGAATTTCAGCTCAAGTTTAAATGTAAGCAATAGAAAACATGGTGGGAAGGGAGAGGAAAAGCTGGTCTAAAGCCAACACTTGCTCCAGTGGTAATCTGTCTTGTTTTAGAATTACTAGCAAAAAGAAAACCCAAGTACAGAATCACTATCAACGTTTGGAAGAAAGAATTTCCAAAGATATAATAAGTACTGAGATTAAATACCCTCGTGAAACAGGAGGCTTTGAAAAAAGTATTAAGCCAAGTGTTTTTCATCCAAATCAATGTGATATTTGGTGTTCCTCTGTTACTGTGATAGTCTACTTGATGATTTCTGTTTCTACCTTAGTCCTACCGGCTCCTCTCAGCATAACCTTTCCATTGTCCCTCACCTTGATCAGAGCAAAAGCCTGCCTTCAAATCGCACTGAACCTAGCTCCTTGGCTTTTCTCATGGGCAAACCACTCCAGAGCTGGCATTCTTGTTCCTCCAACAGCTCTCAGGATGGTGATGTCCTTCTCCTCCTCTCTTTCTTTTTTCTGGCACTGGGCATAGAATTTTTAGGGTCTCACACATATTAGCCAAGCTATTCACTGCTGAAGTGTATATCCAGCCATACCCAGCTCATTTTTAATATTTTTGGGGAGAATCTTCTTTAAATTGCTCAGCTTGTCCTTGATCCATCCTAAGCCCCACCCCCATCCCAGGATAGCCTTGAACTTGAATCCCTCTGCCTCAATTCCACATGTAGCTGAGATTTTAGGCCTGTATATGGTGATATTTTAATTATGCCCAAACGTGATTTTATTTGTAGGTTAATAAATAAAGTTTGCCTGGAGATCAGAGGTCATAGTGAGCCAGGGACAGCAGTCAGGCGGTGGTAGCCCACACCCTTAATCCAATCACATGGCAGGCAAGAGTCTCTGTGTGGTCAATGACACAGCCAAGCGTGGTGACACGAACCTTTAATCCCAGGACCAACCATAGAGACCAGGAGGTCTGTATAGACAGGCAGTGATGAGGAAGTCATGTGGCTGGGCTTAGAGCCAATGAGGAAGCAGAACAGGAAAGCAATAAAAACACAAGTCAGACATTAGAAGGTCTCTCGCTGGGGGAAGCTACTGCTGGTGGGAAGCAAAAGCTAGGTGGCTCTGGCTCTGATCTCTTTGGCTTTAACTCTGTATTCGGCTCTGTGTTTCTTATTTACTAAGACTGTTTAGAATTTTGTCTACACCTGTACTGCCAGCCCCATAATTCTTAATATGGGCATGGAAACTTTCAACTTTGCTTTGGAATTTTTGCCTTGAATTTTCAGTTATTGTTAGTAAGGACTGTCAGCAGTGGTGTCAAGCTGGACAGGTTTAGACTAGAATAAGCTGTTGTTTCCTGGTTTGTTTTGTTTTATTATTATTTTTGTTATTGTTATTATTATTAATTTGGTTTTTCGAGACAGGGTCTCTCTTTGTAGCCCTGGCTGTCTTGGAACCCACTTTGTAGACCAGACTACCTCCAACTCAGAGATCCTCCTGTCTCTGCCTCCTGAGTGTTGGGATTAAAGGATTAAAGGCAGCTAGCTAGATGTGCACCTCTGCATTCTCTTTTCACTAGCTCTGCACCTCTGAGCAGATGAGCTAGGGTCAACAGGATTTTGAAGGCATGTACCACCACACCTGGCTATTTAACTGAATTCTCTCTGACCATTTTGGCTAAATTTTGGGAAGGGTAGGCACACACACATGAGTAGGCTGCAGGATATAGGAGCATTCATATATGATGATTTGCCTATGTGACCACAGTTCCTATAAAGACCATTAGAAACAAGGTTTTACTAGGTAGCCTACTTAATTACAAGCATATAACTATTCCTGTCTATCTGTACTGTCTACCTAACTAAAGAATTTAAGAATAGTATTTGGGAGACTAGCTTTTATCTAATAAAATCTGGATAGCTGGAGACATTGGAGATGGTTATTTTGGGTCATATTTAACCTCCCTTAAATAACTTATAAGCATTTATAAGCATCTCTACATTCCCACGATACATTTGACTCTTCTTTCATGCACATGTAGCAAAACTGTGATTATACTAATCACGGTGTTTTAAACTACAGGGTGAGCAGTGAGTAAGGAGTCTATTACATCAGCACAACAGATCTAAAGCAAGCAGTGGCTTATTTTCTACCTTCAGGGTGTCTGAAGAAGAGAAGCAGTAATGTTTGCTGTACATAAACTGTTTGAAGATTAGACATGAGGGTTTTTGAAAATTCACTCCATAATCCAATTTGAAATTCATTTCAGCATTTCTTTAATGTACAACAGTGCTTTCCAGTTTTGCTTCTGAAAAGCTATAGAAAGTAGCAGAGAGAGGCAACACAGAGCTGAAAGAAACCAGCCCTAGGGGATCCGGAAGAAATGTAAAAAGAAGGAAAGCCTAAGCCTCCACAAGGCTTTGATTTCTAAAGGAACTGATTTGGTTCACTTGGATACAAAGTTCCAAACAACTTAAGAATGGTTCAGACATGCACAGTCGGCTCTGGGGGAGCATGACCAGTTATTAAAAAATAAAACGTGTCTGCTCTTAATATTTTATTGATAATAAAGTGGGAGAGGTACATTTAAATTGTATCCCAAAAGACAATGCGTTGTATCTCCTATGTGACAACTTACCTTTTAAACATTAAAATGTAGATCTTTCTACATGCTTGTAGTCATATATGCTCCACAAGCTGAAGTCATCAGAGAGGAGGGGACCTCAATCAGGAAAATGCCTCCATAAGGACAGGTTGTAGGCAGGCCTGTAACACACTGTCCTAGTGATTGGTGTGTGTGTGGGGGGGGGGGGGGCAGTCCACTGTGGGGTTTGAGTTCCTGTCCTGACTTCCTTCTGTGATGAACAGTGATAGCGAAGTGTAAGACAAATAAACCCTTTCCTCCCCAACTTGCTTTTTGGTCATGGTGTTTGGTCGAAACAATAGAAGCCCTAACTGACGGGTGTCCTATTCTGTCATTTTGCCTATTCCTTTCAGACAGGCTTTTCCTGAACTTGGAGCTAGACTGGAGGCTAGCAAGCCCCAGTGGTCCTCCTGCCTCTACTCCCCACCCCCACCCCTGGCACTGGCATTACAGGCATATGCACAACCATGCCTGGATTTTTTTTTCCCCAGACAAGGTTTCGCTGTGTAACTGGAACGCGAAAATATACACCAGCCTCGCCTTGAACTCACTAGGATCCACCTGCCTCTGCTTGCCTCCCAAGTGCTGGGATTAAAGGCATTCACCACCATCGGCTTTTTTTATGTTTTCATTTGTTTGTTTGTTTTTCGAGACAGGGTTTCTCTGTGTAGTTTTGGTGCCTGTCCTGAATCTCACTCTGTAGACCAGGATGACCTCGAACTCACAGAGATCTGCCTGGCTCTGCCTCCCGAGTGCTGGGTTTAAAGGCGTGTGCCACCGCTGCCCACCCTGTTTGTTTTTTTGAGACAGGGTTTCTCTATGTAACCTTGGCTGTCCTAGAACTTGCTCTGTAGACCAGGCTGGCCTTGAACTCACAGAGATCCGCCTGCCTCTACCTCCAGAAGGCTGGGATTAAAGGCATGCTTGGATTTTTATTTGGGTGTTGGGCTCCAAAGGCATGTCCTCATGCCCAGTGTTTTGTCTTTGTAAAAAAGGAGCTGGATCTGCAATGACTGAAATACATTTCTTGTACACACTCCTTAACCTAGTGTTTGTAGACAAATTAATGAAAAAAATCTGTAAATAAAGATGAACTTAAATCTTTTGAACAAATATTACAGTGCTTCAATGAACCTAAGTTATCCAGTTAGCAATGATGAATGAACCTAAGTTATCCAGTTAGCAATGATGAACACTTTTTTTTCCTCGTAGCCATTACTGTATGTAGTAAACATTCCTGAACTTATCTGTCAAATTTTATTCAATTGTATCTGTAAATGAATTAAGGTAAATACTTAATAAAGTTGCAGCCCAGCCAATTCCATTTTTAATTTTAATGCATAATAATAAATGGCCCTCTTCATTGGTTGTATCAATTTATACTCTATGCCACACAAGATTTACTCTGGCTCAACATTAATGTTAGTTACAAAAATACAAATTCCTAGAAACAAATGTACTTTCAACTACAGCATTTTAATGGAAAACATATCAGATGAGATCTGAAAAAACAAAGAATCCTTTTGGTCTTGTGGATTGCTGAGAACATCCTTTTTCCAAAGACAAATACTTGTTCCTACTGGCCAGCTTTTTGGAACTCAGCCAAAATTCATGGCTAACTGCTTCTTTTGTAGAGTCTAATAATAAAATGTATACATCGTGGCCTTTTTGTAAACAAATAAATTATTCAATTTTTTGTTAGATGTAAGTAATTGTTTAAAAACTTTGCAAACATTTGTAGACTGTCTCTTCGAAGTGAACAGGTCCTGAAGAAATGCTTGGAATTCATTCCATCGCACAGACTCTCCAAGGATTCCGTGGCCTATTGACATTAAAGTAAGAAAAGTAACCTACGTGCAGAAAGAAGGTTTCATTCCATTAACATTCATGAGGGCGGAACAGCTGAAGCCCTACACATCATGGACGAATATACCCTTTGTCTCCTGATGAGAAAATGTCTCCGTGATAAATGGTTACAGACAAGCGGTGTCACAAGGGCAACAGCGCACAGAACAGCTCCTGCAAACTTTTTGTGTGTTTTTTTTTTCTTTTCGGTTTTCTTTGCTTAGAGGTCTTTGTAGCATTGTTCAGCACAGTGCACAGTGCCCATCCCTTCAAATAAAAGGCGCTTATTGCAATGTAAGTAAAATCCCCAACCCTTGCAGAGACACTACCCAGAAAACCGACCAACCAACCAAACTAACAAACAAAAAACCCTTTGAAAAGGGTTTGGAACGCCGTCCCAAAGGCTTCATAAGGAATAGCTATTCAGACTGTAAAGAGAAGTGCGGTACATCCGGCGTTCAAGCAACGTGGACTTAAATGGGTAAGTACTCAGACGAAGTGCAGTGTCTGTAGTCAACACAAAATACCAGACACACCATTAAAATGCCGTACAGTCATTTGCATAGATACAAACATTTCATCTACCCCTTCAGTAAATTTGTGGTAAAAATTAAGTCGGAAGACATGGGGTTCTTATGTCACGGACATCAGATAGGGCAACAGTGACTACCAGTGACGCCCTGTTAATTTTCAAATCGGGATAGGTTAGTTACAAGTTGTTGACAACTTTGTCCCATTCAGTGAGTAGCTCCAGGGCAGACCCTTCCCTGGCTTGGGTCTAGATGGCTCAGGCAGCTCAGCTACGGACCCAAGACTGCTCCCAGCCCAGCGCTCCAGCGCCTGTCTTGCTGCCCTGTGGGCTCACAGTTGGATTTTCTAAAACAGGAACGTTAACCCTGTGCTTGTGCTTTCTTCTGCCCCATCGGGAAGAAAATTCCAGATACCGAGCGAGAAGAAATGCACAGTGGCTCGCCGTGGGCCCCTCATCCTGCCCTCTCCGTCTGTCTTTCTCTGCTCGGGTGGCGGGCTGGGCTCGCCGGATCCGCAGAGTGCGGGCAATCCAACCCGGCCAGGAGCCCCCCGGGGGGGCGGGGCAGGAGGCGGGGCCGAGCTCAGGCCCCGCCCCAGCGGCGTCGGCGCGCCTGCGCGCTAGCGTGGGCCTGCGGTTGGCCGCCCGGGTCCCGGGCTCCCCGCCCCCGCCCGCGCCCTCGCACCTCCGCCTACTCTACGCGATGACGCACCGCAGGTTTGCGGACGTGGCGGCGGCTGTCGGTCCGGAAGGCGGCGACGGCGGGGACGGCGGCGACGGCGGCAGGAGCGCGCCCGGGACAGCCGAGAACCCGGGGTCGGTCATGAGCTTCCCCGGGGCCGCGGCCGTGGTGGCGGACGGGACCGTGGCGCCGCGCCCCTGCTAGAGGACAGGTGACGGCGGCTGGGGGCGGGGCGGGGCGACGTCGGCCGGGGTCACCGCGGGGCGCTCGCCCGGCTCGGGAAGGACGCTCGCCTCTCGGTTCCGGGCAGCCCTTTCCCCGCCTTAGCGTCCCAGGCCGATGCTGCGACTTATAAATCAAGAGATGTAATAATCCGTGCAGGGGACGCCCGGAGGGAAAGGAAAAATAAAAATAAAGGCGTGCAGTGGACAGGGAGGAAGTTTTGTAGTCGTCGCTTTGGTTTAGAATTGGCCCTGGTGCATAGGACCGGGGTGATTCTGTCCCGAGTGCTGAACTGGGTTGTCCCCTAGGAGTCGTCTGTCGCGCCCTGCCTAAGGTCAAGACCCAACACCCAGTAGCAGTTACCATGTCGTACCTAGGGGTTTGCGAGGTCGCTTTCGGTTATAGGCTGAGCGGATGAAAACATGCTCCCTGTATCCGTTGATGATCACTTTCAGGCCGTTTGTCAGCATTGCAACTTGTTCTAGTTCTACGAAGCCAGATTCCATAGAGAATTTAGAGAGGTGAAGAGAACCGAGCCCGATGACTCGGATACTCTGTACTTTCTAATCTTTAGTTGTTTGATCATGTTATTATCTGCCTGGGGCAAAGTGTAGATTGGCCCTTGGATTACAGACCAGCACAGCCGATTCTTGGTTAGTCAGATATGAGTGTCCAGGTTGCTTATTCAGCTTCCCTTTCATTTTAGAGGAAGAGAGTTAGTACGTGAAGATGCGAGCTTTCGATTCCTAGCTGGGAACCTATCGTGAGGAAAAAGATTGATGTCAGTAAATTTTGTCTCAAATGGCTTTTAGGCATTACTCAGTAAATTTCACATAGCTGTACTAAGAATGTCAGGGACAGCGTGCCTAGGGCCACAGAATTACCTATGTATACATCGCTCTATGTGGAATCTTTTCTGATCATGGTTGGTTTTTGAGAACACGAAACAGGTTTTTCCCCAGGTAATACACGTTTGTAGATAGCTTGCTTCTGATTGATTCCACAAGACTGACAGACACTATTCCCTAGATTAAAGATGTGGGATTGTTGTTGTTGTTACTTTTTAAAGAAAAGACCTGGAGAAGTGTAAACAAAACTTGTCCTTGGAGAAACAGGCCTTACTGAGATGTGAAGTGTGGGCTTTCTTTAGTTTGGGGCTGTCAAATTAGGGGTGTTAGTTTTGGGCAATAAATAATGTAGCTCCGGTGGGAGCAATTGAATCAAGTGAGTAATGTATAGAGCTATTAGTTAATAAGTATCTAAATAGAGACCTTTGAATTTTTAAAGCAGTACAGTGTTGCTGTAAAGCAAGCCCAGAAACTGGATTTTAAGGGCTAGATTTAATTAATTGAAACCTTTTGAAACTCAGGTATGTTTTCACAGAGACTGTAACCTTTCGTCATCTATGAATGTGGAGTCAGTTGTCTTTGTTGTTTCTTCCCGCCCCCACCTCCACTTCGTTTCTCATCCATAGACTCCAAAACAGGAATACAACCTTCTAGACTTCATTTTGCATTCTAGGATTCCATGACGTAACATTTTAATGGTTTCTTCCTCTCCTGGGCACTCCTTTTCTATGCTTGCTGCAGGATTTGATCTTCACCGAGATAACACGATTGTGTAGTTAGCATTAGATTTTGCTGTTTTAGAGGAATTCATTGTAATTGACGTGGTTTGATTTCAGTTACTGTGATAACGACCATGAACAAAAGCAACTTGGGGAGGGGTTCCTTTGGCTTACACCTGCCCACCACAGTCCATCATCGGGAAGAACGCTGTCTACTGGCTTGATTTCCACAGCTTCCTCAGCCTGCTTTCTTAAACATCCTAGGACCACCTGTCCAAGGATGGCACCACCCACAGTAGACTGGGCCCTCCCACATCTGTCATTAGCCCAGAAAATGCCCCGCAGATTTACCTCCAGGCCAGTCTTATGAGGCATTTTCTCAACTGACGTTTCCTTTTCTCAGATGACTCTAGTTTCTGTCTAATTGACAAAACTAACAGGCAAAACAGTCACACCCATCCCTGTGCCTAGCTCCTCTTGTCTTCCATGTCTTAAGGGAATGGTACTATATTCAGGAATGGATGCTTCAAGTCTGAGATACATTGAAGTTTGAAAGGTTTTTTTTGTTTGTTTTTTGTTTTGTTTTTGTCTGTGAAAGCCTGTCTTATTATGTCTATCCTCGATCACATGGATGATTAAATTGAGGCCAAACTACTGTATGTGAAATTCGTTTTTAGGATCTTGTGCTTATTCCTTTTTAATGAGAGTTGGACCAAATTGATGAAAGCATGCTGATAGTGACTTTGGAAGTAAAGGAGATATATTCATTGGTGAATACTTCTTACTTAGCCCAGTTCTCAGTTGACTGTTTTTTTTTTTAAAGTGTAAGTGAATATAAATGCCTAGAATCCATTCAGTTTTTATGGGGTATAAATTGAATTTAATGAGAACTTTAAGTTAAAATAAAAGCTTTCAAAGAAACATCCCTGTTCAGGAGGAAACTTATGACCTATAACCGTGAGTATAGACTGTACTGTAATAAATATAAATTCCGAATTTAACGTGGTCCAGAGCTTAAACTGTATGTAATACATATAAATTCTGAATTTAATGTGATCCAGTGAGTTAGAAGTGCAGAGATATTTAATCCCATGTAAAATCAAATGCAGAACAAGAAAAGTTTGAATTCATAGGAGTATTGTGTGTGTCTATAAAACACATGTTTTGATTCCTTCAGAGCTACAAGTTTTAAACAGTTGAAAATTCTTAAGAAATTAAACAGAACTTTCTAATTTTCTTCATAGTAATAGAATAAGAACTTAATGGTTTGACATAAAAAGTACAGTAATTTTTCTAGTTTTCAATATGGTTACCGTATCTGTTTGTGATATGTGGTTAATTGACTCACTGCTTATTTTGTTTTTTTAATTTGACACGAAATCTCATTGGGTAGATAGGCCAGATTCATGGAGATATCTACCTGTCCTTGCTCTCCCATTGCTGGGATGCAAGGTGTGTGTCACCACACTCAGACATCACAGCTTCTTAAAACAGGGTCTCAACCACATCTGGGGTCACACATCTGAATGTGGGGTTTCGAAAAATCTGACAAGAGTAAAGGGGTTCTGAGAGCAGAATAACCAAAAATCATTGAGAATCAGCCAATCAGGTATCTGAGGTATTCCTGGCAGTGCTCAGCCCTGAGCTCAGTCACTGCAGCAGGTTCTGCACATGCGCACTTTGTATGCCATCAGATCACATGATACTGACCAACAGCTCTCAGGAAAAAGTTCCCCACTCTATGGAAACAGAATGCTTCCATTATAAAACAAGAATGTTTCACATTTTGTACTTCATGTCTCAGCATATAGGTATCAAATTAATACATTTTTGGATAGTATTTTATTACGATGTTTGGTTGAAAAAATTGCTTTCAGAGGACTGGCAAAGTGACTTAGTGTATAGAGGTCCTTGCTGCCACCCCTGGTGAACTGAGATCGATCCCAGAACCCACATGGTGGAAGGAGAGAACCAAGTACCCGGAGTTGTCCTCTGACATCTACTCATGGCAGCACACACTCCATAAATTAATTAATTAATAAGAAAAGGTTTTCTGTTAGAGTTGTTGATGGGTTTTATGAAAAAGTGTTAAATGAATTTGGCTTGAGATTTTGAACAATTTCTGAAATGGCTCACATTTGAGTGAAATAGCATTCTAAGCATTGGCAACTCTAAATCATTTCATTGATCAACTCTGAAAAATGTTGAAAATTATCTGTGTCGTACAGTACCAAAAATTCAGCCAAGACTGATTGTTTCATGTGATTTTGTTATATCATGGATTTGGAGGTCAGAGGACAGTTGGTGGACATTGGTTCTTTCCTTCTCCCGTGGGTCTCGTGCGTCAGAGGTGACTTTAGGTGGTCAGACTTGGCAGCAGGCACCACTGACCACTGAGCCACCTCAGGGGCACAAGGCCGATTGAATTTGGGTAGAGAAAGGAACAAGCACAAGAACATCTCAGTATTCAGATCTACTTTTGTCTTTAGCAAATGGCAAGATTACATGTGTACCAAATAATGGTTTTTAAATGAAATTCCTCTTGATTATTGTCTGTAAATGTTTGTATTGTACACCTGTGGTATATACCTATAAACCTGGGATTGTGTAGAAGTGTCTCGGTGAACAAGAGTCCTGAGTGGAGCGTGTAAGCCTTGTGTTAGCTGACCCTTTCCATGCTGTCTCCTCTGTCAGCTTGTTGGATACACTGCCACAGTTACAGAACTTGAACCTCAGTTTACCACGTAACTAAAAACAATGATTATTTGAAAGATTAGTATTTAGACTGTAAGATGCATGCAAATAATGAAATGGGTCCGTGACATTCCAAGGTCTTGTCTTCTCTTCCTCCAGATTATAACATCATGGCGGGGAGGAACCAGAATCGAACTGTCTCCCTCCCAGGAACTCAGGCCAGTGGCCAGCTCCATACCTTTGGAAATTGTACAGACAGTGACCTGTTGGAAGAAGATGCTGAAGTGTATGAGCTTCGGTCCAGAGGAAGGGAGAAGGTTCGAAGAAGTACATCGAGAGACAGACTTGATGACATCATTCTGCTAACAAAAGACATACAGGAAGGAGACACTCTGAATGCAGTAGCCCTTCAGTACTGTTGTACGGTAAGAGTTAATTTAATTTAGTTTTGTATAATGGAGTCCAGAATAGATGATTTGTTCATGAGCCCAACCAGAATTGAAGTCGTTCTTGTCTTCTCAACTTCCTTCCTTTTCTTTTTCCTTGCTTTTTTTTCTTTGCACAGAGATCTTTCATGCCTGTGGACATGACCTTTTTAATTGGCAGAGACTGTAAATTATTCTGCATCTTGCATTTTTCGTATTTTGGATATCCTTTAGAACCTTATAGACTTACTTCATTAGCAGCTAGAATTTGGTATTGGCTCACCTGGAGCTGGAGTTACAGGTGGTTGTGAGCTGCCCAGAGGGGTGCTGGAAACCAAACCCAGGCCCTGTGCAAGAACAGCACATGCATTTAACCCCTCAGTGCCTACAGCCCTGGTTTAGTTTTAACAGATAACATGAGAGCTCTTTTTTTGTTTGTTCGTTTTTTTCAAGACAAGGTTTCTTTGTGTAGCTTTGGAGCTTGTCCTGGAACCAGGTTGGCCTTGAACTCACAGAGATCCACCTGCCTCTGTGCTGGGATTAAAGGCTTGCGCCACCACTATCCGGCAAGAGCTCTTTTTAATAAAGTGAGATTCTATATCATTCTTTGCTATCCTTGTTTAATGTTTCCATCTAGAATTTTTCATAATATAAAATATTTTTATACTTGAAATCTCTTTACTGGTGACTTGTTATACTATTCTACAGTAAGAAAGCACATTTTTTTCCAGACTGAGAACCGAACACCCAGGGCCTTGCACTTGCTAGTCAATTGCTCTACCACTGAGCTAAATCTCCAACCCTGAAAGCACATTTTTATATATTTGCTATGTCAATGTATATATGTATGTAGTATGTATGTATGTTTAAATAGGATTAAAAAAACCCAAATTCTTTGGCCATGAGGTCCTATGTTATATTTTTTTTCAGGACAGAGTAATCCAGCTATTCATAGTATGTCCAAGTAAATTATAGCTTTAGATTTAAAGATTAATGAGGGTTTTTATTGGCATATTTTTGATGAGGTAGAGAGATGGGCACTTGGTTTTTCCTGCGGAGTTGCTAAGGACCAACACAGGGAAGCTGATAGCTGATGACTTACACAGCAGAGAAGTCACTGGCCATGTGGGGAGAGTGGGTTGCTCCTGGTGCTTCCTTGTGACGAACGCTCATGGTGCTCGCTTGTGACGAACGTACGCTCAGCCTGCAGAGAAACATTAGCTTACAAATGAACTTACCGTTGCTTATACCGTCAGTCGTTATTGCTATATTGAAAATATGCTTGTTACAAAACAGTGATGAGGGGAATGAAAAATCTGGGGCTGAAATCCTAAATGTGTCCAAGTTAGCATAACCCAGAAAACATTATTCGGTATATTTAGAGAAGTAGCCCAGAGTCTTAGATGCCGATTCAGAGTCCCTAGTAGTTCTTAGTAAAGCAAGAGAAATTAAAATGGAGTGAGGTCACGTGTCGGGGTTTGCCCCGAGTCTTCACCTGCTTTAAGACAGAACGGGCTGAAGTAGACAGGCAGCAAGTCCTCTAGCCTCTCACCTTCTAGTTAGTCTGTAGTTCTCTACCGCAGTCATCCAAAAATACAAGAGAATTTGTCCAAGTACAGATGCCAATCTGATTCTGTTCACTGCTCCCTGGTAAACACTCATCTTGACTGACACTGAAGACTGGAGTCTCCTGCTACGTAATACTCAGTAAAAGCTGACATCCTGTGACACAGTGTAGATCGCTACTCAAGTACTCTTGATGTATTTGAACCCATTGGTATTCACACCAGCCTTCTAAGGCAGGGAGTGTCACTCTACATTTTACAGGTATGGAAATGGAGGAGCTGAAGGCTGCTCACCCTCAAACACACAGCTAGAAAGCGGCAGTTGTCTTCACAGATGTGTTCTCGACCACCCTGTGATCCTGCCTTCCCATCCACTCTTTCTCAGGTCTCTTATGTATCCCTCAAATGGTGGTATTGTGCAGGGCACTCTCCTCTGTTTTCCCTCAGAACATTTTCTAGTGACTCTGTCCAGGTCTCACGTCCTCTCATTTGAGTTTCAGACATCTGTCTTCACCTCTGTTGAACATCATTCACATCTCAGGCACTAAAAGCCACTGTGTCTAAAATCTGTGTGCCCACTGCTAACTAGTGGTAAACAGATGTCTTTATTATATATATCTGGTGCAGCTTTTTCCTACTGAGAGATAACTAGAATCATGGTGCATTGTAGTGTTGATGGCATTTTAGTTTTGCTAACGTATCGTCCTTTTAACTGGTAATTAATGTGCTGAAACTCCAATTTCATTAGTACCAGTCATTGTTTATTCACAAATTGCTTGCCAACATACATTACCCATGGTAAATTTGTATGATGTACAAAGTAGAAGAATAAAATATCTGAGTATTAACTGGAGTTACTACTATCCAGGTAACAATACACAGTTGTGGAGATTTCCTAACACTGGATAAATTTAGTGCTTAGAATTCTCATATACAAGGAAATTTAAAATCTGGGTGGGGTGCCAGTACTAATAGTAAGAAGGAAATTCAACTATTTTCCCTCCAAAGTAAGTGAATGGATGAAGGTTTTGTGTAGTTTTAGAATTCAGTTGAATGTTGCATTTTTTTCTTTTTTTGCAGGTAGCAGATATCAAAAGAGTTAACAATCTCATCAGTGATCAAGATTTTTTTGCCCTTAGGTCTATCAAAATTCCAGTTAAAAAGTTTAGTTCTTTGACTGAAACTCTTCATCCTCTGAAAGGAAGACAAGGTTTGCATCCTCCACCCGTCGCATGTGCTCCAGAGCGGGAAGCTGTGGCCCCTGGTGCCTGTCTGCCTTCCACTGAGTCAGCTGGCAGTTTCCTGGAAGAAGTGGATCGAGACATAGAGCAGATAGTGAAGTGCACAGACACCCAGAGGGAGAACCTGAATGAGGTGGTGTCTGCCTTAACAGCACAGCAGAGCCGCTTTGAACCGGATGGCAGAAGCACTCACAGAAAGGACCCGTACTACGGAGCAGACTGGGGAATTGGTTGGTGGACAGCTGTGGTGATAATGCTGATAGTGGGTATAATAACACCAGTATTTTATTTGCTCTATTATGAAATTTTAGCTAAAGTGGATGTTAGTCACCATTCAACAGTGGGCTCTTCACATTTGCATCCAGGACTCACACCTCCATCTCAGCACAGAGAAATGGAAAATGGAATTGGTCCAACAAAAGGAATACATGTTAGTCAACAAGATGACCACAACCTATATAGGCAAGATCCGCAATCACCTGCTGCTCAACACAGAACGTAGCAGAGAGCTCTGATCAGCGTTGATGTGTGCCTATGGATATGGCGATTCACAGATAGCCAACAGCTGCTTCGAAGTCAGCATCTAGGGACATCGAAGATGCTGTTTTCACCTTGCTAGGAACCCCTAAGCCTTTTACAAATGGATTGTCTGTAACACACATATGTGCTTCTTTATATTGAGACTGGTCAGAATACATCTGCTGTATCAGTTCTTAAAGCAGAAATTAACTTAAATGTATGTGTAAGACATACATTTCTAACTTGCAAAATGCTGTCATTTTTCTTATTCAGGATTAGTTGTGTTTAAATTTATTTTTTTAAAAATTATTTTTTAATTTAAGGTTGTTCTTGTCAAGTTTTTCAAATGCTTAACAGCTAAAGAAAATTTGCTACCATACCACCAAAATACTAGTTTTGATTCTAAAATTATGATACCAAGTACTTAACACTCAATTTTGAAAGTGTTTTTTGTCTTTTGAGACAGGGTTTCTCTGTGTAGTTTTGGTGCCTGGCCTGGATCTCGCTCTGTAGACCGGGCTGGCTCTGTCTCCCGAGTGCTGGGATTAAAGTCTTGCACCACCATCGCCTGGTTTCAATTTTGAAACTTTAAAAACATGTTTTAACACGTGCTATGAAAGCAAATGTAGAAACAGATATAGAAACATAATTTATAATTTCTGTAATAGAGGCTAACAAATAGATTAAATATTTTAAGACCCCCAAATAATGTCTTAGGGTTGGAAACTTACCCTTTGACCACAAGGACACTGAAATGGGTCAAGACCTAGTCCATCAAAAAGGAATGCTTTATGAGGCGCCCTCCAGCCTCACATTCACTTATCATTTAAAATAAAAAAAAAAAAACTTGTATCTGATAATTGGAAGCACTTTGTAGCACTTTGATGAAGTGTTATTCAGAAAAGTATATTTAGCAAATTCCTCTTTACATACTGTGACTAATCACTGCTGTTACAAATAGTAACATGCCTTAATTAACACTTCCTGCCTTATAATGTTACTTTACCGAGAGCTCAGACACACTTTACAATTGAATTTGAAACATTGTCAGATTTCCTTCCATAGGCTGTCATTCCACAGACTGTAACTTTGTCTTCTCTTTTAAACACAAGTAAACATGATGTAGCAGATTTGTACTATCTGCCTCTCATGTCTTGCAGAGAAAAAAATGAGTGAACAGGACTTTGACGTTAGCAGTAAACAGATTGCTGTATTTGGTGGCCCCTTGGCCTCTGCTTTTCAAAAGAAATGTCCTGTTTAGATGATCTAAATGCACCTAATATGCACTATCAAACTGAGAAACACAGGCCAAAGTGTGAATTAGTCAAAAGGGCTTAATAGTGACATTTTCAAAGTCTACTGTGAGACAACCAGTTTGGCTAAGAAGCATTTGTATACTGATTTCAGTGTTTAATTTTAAATATGTGTTTTTAAAATATCAGTACAGGTGGTAGAATTGGGATTGCATGTTTTCTGTATAATAAACTGCACACCTTAAAATATATCACCTCTTTCTGGACATTATTCCTAAATCAATGTTTCAGCTTTTTAAGCATTTTCTATATCAAATTCTAATCCTGATACAAGGAATTATTAATACACATTTATTATATTTGGGGTTTATATACTTTGAGAAGAAAAAGCACTACAAAAAGACACAGAAGTCAGTCATTTTATTAAAGCCCTTACATATATCAGAGAAGTTTAGAAAATTACCTTTAAAGTATTTAATAATAGGAAAGTTGTAGTGAATCAATTCCCTTTGTATATCTTAGTTAAAATAATTGTTTTAACAGCCATGTGCATTTTGAAATGAGCATGATCTGTAAATATGCTCAGTGCTAACACAGCCAGTTTACATAATATTTATTAAGCCTGCTGAAAAAAATCAAATTTTAGGGTAGAAAATGAAGACTTGAGGGCAGTACAGGTGACATAACCTTTGAAGGACTTTGTTTACATCAAACAAAATTAGAGAGTTGGTAATTTTTTTTTCTGGTTTTATTTGGAATTGTAATCAAGGGTTTGATAACTTATGTTTAAAGGAGGAGGTACACCTGCTGGTTAAAATTACTTCTGTCTTGAGCATCCTCTTTGAAGGAAATACAACACACATCCTTAGGAAACAACCACACAATTTCCTTTCCCTATGTATTTTAGAGTTACTAATCAAATATAATTCTATATGTAGGATTATGCTTTCATTTTTAAAAAAATTTAGCATTTCATAGATTTTTGAAACTATATTAAATATGCATTTGCAAATGTATGCAAAGTTTTGGCAACTTCATTGTATTTTAGACAACACAAGCACAACTGTCATTGTTTGATAATATGGATCATGTTCAAGCCCTTACTTGAATTTGCTTTGAGGCTTTAATTTTTGTGTGTGTACTTGTGTGTATGCAGTTATAAGCATAACAGAAGTGGGTCATAGTCATTGATACTAGTTCACTTAAAAATTTGGAATTGCAAGTAAAGAAAAACCTGATATTAGGACACATTCTTGACTTGTTGAAGACTAGTTAGATGTGGTTGAGTTTGTTTTGAACCAATGGATACCTACTTAAATATCATCACTGTCCTCTCAACGAAGCAAAGTTATGGTCTGCTGGCCATGTTATGGATTAGGAAGGAGCATGCATTCTCAAGTGGAGTTGGGTTGTTAAAAGCTTTTTTCTGGACTCAGCTTTTTGGCGGTGAGATCTAACATCTCACTGGAAAGATGAAGGCTGTGGTTAGAAATAGAAGTGGAGATCCAGTCTCAGTGTGTTAGAATTAGGGTTATTTAAACACTGCATTATCATGGGACTCTTTCTGATTTTGAATTACAACATTGTTGCTCAGGAAATCAGTATTTTTTTCTAAGTATGTGCATATTGCACTGTTAGATCATAGAAATATATGATGGTTTATTTAATTCATTTTATGTATGCAAAAGCTATAAATCTTTTGTATAATGTATTTTATATAATTGCAAATGTATTAAACCATTGTTAGCATGTACATCTGTAAAACTGGTTTTTAAACTTTTTGCCTTGTTTTTCATATTTTAAGGATATGCAAAAATATTAATAAAGTTTCTATTTTATTAATTTGAAAATGGAAGTTGTTGAATGTAATTGAATAAAGCAAACATTTAATTTTGTTCTTTCAAGCTACTTGAAATACATTTTTTTCACATTAGTTCTTTAAGAGTTTCAAGTTTTGTATGTGTTTTGTCATATTCACACACACTCCTAACTCTTCCCAGATCCACCTCTTCCCTATGCACTCAACTTTGTGTCCTTTAATACACATACACACACACACATTAAGACCAGTGGTTGACTTACCAATGAGATACATTCTGACAAAAACTAACTTTTCTCTGGGCTGCTATCGTTTACCATTTGCTTCATGGCTAGTGGTAAGATTGTGTGGTCAACTTCCCTTGCCATGCTGGGATTTGATCTGGCTTGAGCCTGCACACGTCTTGTACATGCTGTCCCAATAGCTCACACCTGTAGCTACGCTGCTCTGTCCAGATGTTTCCAAGTCGTCGCCTACTGTCTCTGGCTGTTGGAATCTTTCCACCTTCTCTTACTACAAGCACGAGTCCTAATTGGTCTTAAAAATGAAAGCCTGGAGTCAGCTATGGTGTAAGGGCTGAAAGATCAGAGACAAAAGAGCAAGCCACAGCCACCACCACCTTGCCAAATTCTCAGCCTGAAAGAGTGAGCTCCTGTCTCCTCCCACCTTCCATTCCTCCCTCTGCCCAGCTGAGGAGTTGGCAAGGTGGTGGTGGCTGTGGCTTGCTCTTTTGTCTCTGATCTTTCAGCATATACCCCTGTAGCTGACTCTGGGATTTTATTACTAAGACAAATTAGGATTCATGCTACACTTCCTCAATGATCCTTAGTCTTAGGAGGAGGGTGTGTGCAATACAGTCTCTTAGTATCTGCCCCTTGGCCAGTTAATCATCATTTACTGCAAATAGCTTTCTCAGATGAGTTTTCAGAGTCATTAGGAGTCAGTTTAGAATTCTACCTATTTACAAGCGTAATAGTAGGTTCTCCCTTAGGACCTCTGACATGTCTTCACAGTAGGTTTTTGGCATAAAAGTGATACCAAGTGTGAGTTTCATCTAGTGGAACAGGGCTTAAATCTTAACTAGAAAGTGGTTGGTTATTTCCATGATGTTTGTGCCAATATTTCACTAATGGACATGTCCTGCCACGGCAAATCTTTGGTGGAGTTGGTGGAGTTGACAGCTGGGTGTAAACTCAAATTGCCACACATTTATGCGTTCAGATTTCTCCCTTGTTACAGTCAAAGTCCACTGGACTATTTGTAGAACACAAAACAACAAGTGTTAGATAAATGGCGATGGGGAAATGTGTTCCTGGTAAATTAGACTTGGTAAGTCCAGGCCATGCTTATAGAGCCGAGTCAGTCTCATGAGATGCTCGATATGTAAATTATAATTTTTTTTATAAAACAAAAATGCTTTTCAAGATATAAATCTTCGGGACTCAGGAGATGGCTCAGTTAGGAAAGTGTTTGCTGCACAGGCGTGGGGCCTGAGCTAGTGCAGGGGAGGCCGAGACAAGATCCCTTGGGCTTGCTGGCCAGACAATTTAGTGCGGATTGCTGACCCCGCCAAATGAAGAGTAATAGAGGAAGACTACCTAGCCTTTGGTCTGCAAACACGTGCGAACACTTAGATGAACACCACATATGCAAAGTATACATACATACATACATATGTAGACCAGGCTGGCCTTGAACTCACATAGATCTGCCTGCCTTACATACATACTTATGTAGATCCGCCTGCCTCTGCCTCCTGAGTGCCGGGATTAAAGGCGTGCGCCACCACCGCCCAGCTGTCTTTCAATTTTAAAGCGACTTGACCTGGAAGTTGTGCTTACATTTCCTCTGACACTTGTCACTCGAAGGTGTGGCTGGAAAGATGGCCAGCAATCCTCTGATGCTTTGGCACCTTCCAGCAACACTGTTCAAAACCGTGAGCCCATGCTCCCTGCCAAATGCAAGGCAAGACTTTTCTTTTGTTGTATGTGGTGGGGGTTTGTTCAACAACTATCTCTGCTAAATAAATGATGTTTTTTTAGCAGAGAAAAATCAGAATTAACTAGTTTTCTTTACCAAATAAATGTTCACTGTAAACCATCTTAGTATTAAGGCCAAAATTTTATTTTTTTAAACTTTATATGTGTAAACAGATACAGAAAAATCAGCATTGTAGCAACTAGTTTTATTAAGATAATGTTAAAGATATTTTAACCAACCAGTCCAGTCCTATGAAGTACTTTAACTATTAAGAAGTTATCTCTATAAATTAATTTCAGTCTCAGAGCTTAAGCCAAGAAAACCATTTATGCTAGTCAAGCAACCTGAAATTAGTATGTTTAAAGTTGTAAACTGATCTTTCAAAGGGAGATGGACATCCTCGAAGGAGATGCCAGGTGCCCCTCGGCAGGAACACAGACAGCTGTGACGACGAGCCGGACACTAGGGAGGAGCTACTGTCAATGCATCTCCCTGATTTGAACAGTTATCTGCAGATGTGTCATGAAGGAAGGAAACAACTATCAAACAGAGCATCTGTGAACTACATGTTTGGCTCCGGTACCCAGTGTAAGGGAATAAAGTACCTGTTATTCCCAAATACAGCATTTGCCATCACTACTAAAAACTTCATGCAAGTTTCCCAACACATTGGAGTTTTAAAGACCTTTCATGTTTCCACTTAGAACTGCAAAACATTTTTTATAAGCTCCTGGGAACCGATGTAAGTCACATGTGTTCAGCACAGCACTATGCAGACAAGACATGGGCCATCACATCCATCTGGAAGTATTTGAAGAAGTATTGCCATTGAAGGTAGTCCTTCTCCTGAGAAAGGAATGTTGGAATCTCTCCAGACCATACAAATTAACTAAAGTTTCTAACACAGATACAAGATCGGAAAATCGAATTATAACTTAACAGTCCACAGTACAGTTGTCTACAGGACAAAAATCAGATTTAAGACATGATTGTTTCTGTAAGGTAAAAGATGGCATATTTGTAAATTCTGGTTAGTGTTTAAAGAATTTTTATAGGAAACTTTACAAGTGGAGAAACTAAGGCACACAAACTCAAGCTCAATTTCAAGGTTATCTGGATCCTGAGAGAAAAAGCAGGGCTCCAGTTTCCGGGTCAGAAGGTAGGAAGGGACAAGTCTCCCCAAAGGGGAGAACAGGTTCTTCCCCTTTAAGCAGATAATTTTAAATATATTAGTTTTGAAATGTATAATATGCATTTCCTTAAATCTTTGGCATGTTAAAAATCCTTAGAGGTTGAAGGGTTCTGGATATTTTCTCCTGCAAAATATAAAACTGCAGGGGAGTTGGGCGGTGGTGGCACACGCCTTTAATCCCAGCACTCGGAGGTGGATCTATCTCCGTGAGTTCGAGGCCAGCCTGGTCTACAAAGTGAGTTCAAGGACAGCCAGGACTGTTACACAGAGAAACCCTGTCTCAAAAAAACAAAAAACAAAAAACTACACAAAAAACCCAAAAAACTGCAAGGGAGTCACCCTGTAAGTTAAAACAAGAAGAATCAATTGTAATTTCAAAATGACCTGAGTTCATTTCCCATGATCTATTATTGACTTGCAGTTTCTGAATCTTGTGGAATATAACCGAGGGCGCCGCCCTTCAACATGCTCACAAACATCATTTTATCATGAAGTTTATACAACCAAGACTTATTTCCACTTACATAAAGCAGAGAATTAAACAGTATGTCTCAGTTATTTTTTTCCATAAACCCAACAAACCGAAGATGTCCAACTTCATACAGTGGAATCATTAATTCACACACTGTAAGGCATGGAGTGATCCCAAAGCCAAGCATTTTCCGACCTTCCATCCATGTGAAAGCCTCTGTTTTGGCTGAGATGTAAACTGAAAGTTATTTCGTCTCCATCATTATTTGGACGTGTTTCCTACCACCCAGCCCTCATCCCGAGTCTGCACTTGCTAAGAACTCAGGTGAGTCTATGCAGTCACGACGTGATAAATACAGAACATACCAGGTAAGAGAAATCATTTTCCAGTTTGTTTTTAAAGTGCTCCACGTGCAGTATCAATAGAAATCCACCGTGACTAGTAACAGCTTTACCAAAGGCCAGCAGGTAAGCAAGAGTGATCTTTTTCAAGTATGAACACACTGAGTGATGCTAAAACTCTTCAGGCATGTTCAAGTCCAAATAAAGACCAAAGAACCCTGCAACTCCACTACATACTCAGAGGGGTGGCAGAGGTGCTGGGGTAAGGTCTCGTGTGTGTAAACGCAAAGTGCTTCTGAAGAGCTTGGTAAGACTTTGTCAAATGAAACACTGAACAACAGAAAATATGGATTATCAGAAATAAAGTAGGCTGATCCAAACGCTTGAAGCTGTATGAACAAGAGAGAGAGAAAGTCCATGGCTAGTAGGTTGCTTCATCCATGTTATCATCACTGTCTGCACCAAAATCATCTCCATCTTCGAAGTAGGAGTTAATGTAGTCATTTTCCTAAGAGAAAAAGATATATTTCTTAGTCAATAAAGTGAATTAGCCACATTTAAGAATACAATACAAAAATAACATCCCTTGAATTTATAAATACCAAATTGAAGTGAGAAAAGAAAACAGAGAAGACTTGAATAGGAAGCCTTTGCTTGTGAGTGCTCTCCTTTTAAAAAGCAGTTTTCTCACTTTTCTACTTCTGCGTCTCTTTAAGTACCATTTTCACAGTGCTCAGGTGCAAACCAGCCAAGAGAACAGAGAGGGCCAGGCTTCCATCGCAGCAGGACTGTCCGGGGCAGCAGCATCCCAGCAGGACTGTTGAGGCAGCACTCCTTGGTGGAGCGATTCAGGCTTTTAGGAGCTGAAACACTGATCCTTTATTCCACCAATGGAAAATAGGTTTCTTGGTGGTCAATAGTCTTGACATTACATCAGAACCAGTGCAACGGCAACAACAGAGGGACTTTCAATTCCTATCAAAATACAATCTCCTTCCAACCCCAACCTACGGGAAACCACATTACATTCTTCTACATTCCTCTCAGCTTCTGGCAATGTTTCAGTTCTAGCCAAGTAAGGCCACCGTGCCGGGAAATGAGTCAAAAGATATGTGTGCCTTCTATCAAAACTTCACAAATCCATTTGAACACAGATGAAGACGTCTCAGCCAGTTGCAGTGTGTGGGTTCTATATGGATTGTAATAAAGATTTTTATAAAGAAAATTTAAACATGGTTAGATACTGGATCATATTGAGTGCAATGATCCTGTGATGCTAAAGAGCCCTTAGGTTTGTGTCCACACTGAGATACACAGGGATTAAACAAACAGGACAGTGTCCACACTGAGATACACAGGGATTAAACGAACAGGACAGTGTCCACACTGAGATACACAGGGATTAAACAAACAGGACAGTGCTAAGGGCTTGTTTTACTATGACCCAGGGTAGAATGGGGGATGGAGGACAAGGGTGGACAGGCAGGGATCTCCTGTACATATGGAAAAAAAATCACTGGAAGATTAGCCATGCAGTGAAGGAGGACGGTGACTCATACCTGTAATCCCTGAGAGGACTGAAGGGAAGAGCTGCAGACTTCAAGGCCAGCCTGGGCTACATATATAGTGAGACCCTCTCTCAATCCTGACCCTACCCAAAATCTCCACATCTCTACTATTTACAGTGGAAACAGATGGCACTCTCAAAAGAAAGCTTTCTGAATCCCAGCTTCATCTTATAGGTTTTCTTTTTAAACATCTAAAATGTATATGTATATTTGTGTATTTTATAATACTTTGTCTTCCCTAAATTCTGCAAGTCTATCCCTTTGTAGCGCCATGAAGCTGTCCTAGCTTCTGATACCAAGAATTCCACAAATGTCCAGAAACCAAGCTGAAGCCTGAGGCCTTGGTACCAGGGGAGGGCTCACTGGCAGAGCATGCAAATGAAGCCACCTAGTAAACCAGGCCTTGGCTCCCTGTGTGTAAGGAAATATAATCAAATGAACTCACACACAAAGCAAGGAAGAGAAACCCACCCTGGCATTCCCAATCAAGCAAGTAGCACTTGTCTTTTAGACATGAGTACTTATTCTAAGTATGTTTAGTGACTCAAATGTTCACACTGAGATGTTAGCAATCTTGATGCAGGCATGTTTTGGAGAGCCTGTTGAGACCAACGGCCTGAGTGGTCTCTAGATCTTACAAGTTATCTTACTTTGTTGTGGGACACAGGGGTTCAGGCTGGCCTTAAACTCCTGATCCTCCCGACTCCATCTCCCAAATACTGAAATTAGGAGCACGTGCCTGGTTTGTGCTTTATAGCATCCTGTTCTACACCACAGAATTATTCACTGTATTATAACTATTGCCTTTCTTGTTTGTCTCCTGTGTAGAATAATCTCCATGAGGGGAGAATCATCTCTTATCCTCGTAGTCTCGTGGTCAAGCAGAAATCAAGCATACACTTCAAAGTAAAAATCACTGTATGCTAAGCGACAAAGAAAAAGGAGCCAGTTGATGTGAAGTAACTATGGGCAAGGACACCAGCAACTGGAGAGATTCAATACATTAAATACAGAGTCCTGAAGAACGCGGATACTCAAGAGTAGAAAGAAGAGAATGATGGACAGCACAAAATGGGGCAAGAAGCCGGGCGGTGGTGGCGCACGCCTTTAATTCCAGCACTCGGGAGGCAGAGGTACGTGGATCTCTGTGAGTTCGAGGCCAGCCTTGTCTACAGAGCAAGATCCAGGAAAGGCGCAAAGCTGCACAGAGAAACCCTGTCTCGAAAAACCAAAAAAAAAAAGGGGGGCAAGAAACAGAAGAAAAACGAGACACACTGTATCTAAAAATGAAGCGAAGCAACCAAGTTTACCAACACTTGGGCAGCCGTCACACTGCTTCTGTCCATGGGAACTTGGGAACTTGAGACATGATGGCCCTGCAGGGATTTCCTTCTAGACGTATGTGCCTAAGCCCTTTAGAACCTCAACTGCTACCTTACACGTTTATGTTGGTAGTATGAACGGCGCTATTCTCATCAGTTTTCTTGATTCCTGACCTGCAAAAACTGTCACTCGAGTTACTTTTATCTCCTGGTTTGAATTTGGTATTATTATCCTTATACATCAAGCAGCCGATACCAGTGGTAAGGATGTATTTCTGTGTCTGCAAACTTGGGTTTCTGTTTTGGTGGCAGGGTCTTACCATGCAGCCCCAGCTCCTCAAACCCCTCCCGCCTCATTCTTGAGTTGCTAGGATTACAGGCACGCTTTTGTTTGCTGACTGACATTACAGACCGTAGATAATCTCTGAGGATTGCTGCTGATTGGTCAATAAATAAAACACTGATTGGCCAGTGGCTAGGCAGGAAGTATAGGCGGGACAAGGAGGAGGAGAATAAAGCTGGGAAGTGGAAGGCTGAGTCAGAGACACTGCCAGCCGCCATGATGACAAACAGCATGTGAAGATGCCGGTAAGCCACGAGCCACGTGGCAAGGTATAGATTTATAGAAATGGATTAATTTAAGCTGTAAGAACAGTTAGCAAGAAGACTGCCATGGCCATACAGTTTGTAACCAATATAAGTCTCTGTGTTTACTTGGTCGGGTCTGAGTGGCTGTGGGACTGGCGGGTGAGAGAGATTTGTCCTGACTGTGGGCCAGGCAGGAAAACTCTAGCTACAGAGGATAGTTAGCAGCTCCCCTCAGACTTTTACCTCCTCTTGTTCCTCTTCATCGTACTCCTCTTGCTCTGCGTCATCGTCATCGTCGTCACCATCACCATCTTTGTTTTTCTCTTTGCTCCCTTCCTTCTCTTCATTTTCTTCATCCGATCTCTCACCGTCCCCTCGCTGTTCTAATTCCTGGTGAAGTGAGATCCATTAATTCCCATGGGAATGTAACACACCCAGCAGCCCAAAGAGAAGAGTTATGGATCATTTTAGGTCAATGAACATGCCCACCAGCCTCCCACCTCGGAAACTGAGTGTGCTCAGGGACAGGTCAGCCACCATGCTGTCACGGCCCTGCCATTCTTCACCTTTGTTCCTTTATCACTGGGCCTTGCTAACCTGGGGTTAGAGTTCTAATCCACAATGCTTTCCTGTCATGATTCCTATCCTCCCTCCTCCTAAAATGTGTACATGATTTAGCTTATCCCCTTCCCATCCCTTTGTCTTTCATTACTTCCCATGCCCAAGAATTTCTCTTCAGGATAGATACATCTGGAAGGCTGTGAAAGGGGGGTTAAAACACACGTCACTGAAGACACCAGCCGTTACGAGCAATTCTAGAAATAATTCTAGCAATTCTAGAACTCCAACAGAAATGGAGTTGGGAGGCCTGGACTGCCAGATGGTTCTTGAAAAGTCACCAAGCTGCCACCTCGCAATTCTAACTTTATAAATGCCTCAGTACCGCCGCTTTTTCACCCGACGAAGGTGACCCACTTTTACCACCGTCGCTATCAGGTCACTAAGGTGGACGACCCTCACTTTACATAAGGGACAGAATTTCACAGGGTTCCTGTGAGACGGCCCAATAATCATTTTGCATCATAATTAAGGCTTCACAAGAGCTAATTTCTGATAGGTCTTAACACAGTAATTAGAAGAGTAATTAATAAATTGATGTGTAGGACACCGCATTGCTAAGACTTCGTCGATTATCCACGAACAGAAGACATATTTTACATCCAGAGAAACTACAACTTAGCTCTTCTTTAACTCCCTAAATACTTACTTTAAAATTTCTTTTAATTCCAATTTGAAATGAAGAAAGGCAAAGAAAAGACCACACTGAACAGACCCAATTTAAATGAATTAATTTTGAATGTCTATGTGTGTGTGAATGCACGTGGGCATATTAATGTGCTCATGTGTGTGGACATGCCTGTGGAGACTGGAAACTGACATTGGATATCTTCCTCAGTCGCACCCCATTTAATTGACTGAAACAGGTTCTGGCTAGTTGTGCCAGCCCTCTGCTTGCCTTAGGGCTCCCTTCTCTGTCTCGCAGGCGCTGGGATCACAGGTAGCTGCCGGGCCCACCCGGCTTGCACGTGCATGCCTGGAGCTCCAGTCATGCCTGCGTAGGAAATGCTTTATCTACCGAGCCATCTCTCAAGCTCATAACTCTCCATTTTAAAATAAATTTCAAGCTATCTTGCCGGCAGTTCTCTTCACTCAGGCAGAACAAATTAAAACCAAGACGACCACACTCACAGGATAGTTTACCCTGATAACAAACCTCGTGTTGCCTTGGCAGTTATTACAATGATATCAAGTGTACAAAAATTCCAAGTGAACAAAATTTTCACCAACCTTTTGAAACATCTGAGAAACATACATACACATATGATGCTATACTAATATTAATTAATATATGGTATTGTCTCTTTCCTATTTTAACTAGATCATAAGTAACAAAGCCTACAGCTAAATTCAATCATAATGGAGGTGGAACGGTCTATTTATTTTACTTTGTGAAAAGTATATTCTGTTATCTGAAAAAAAAAAAAGCCACTAATTATTTTACAATTAGAAACAAAATTGTTTTATAAAAACAAAAACAAACCTGTATTTTTGAAAGTACAGCATCATTCAATGTGCTGTAAGGACCAGAGAATCTGTATTTCCATTGCTGCCAAATCAAACAGCTTTAAGCAAAGAGCCTCATCTTTATCTTTATCACATACACCCAAGTCAAACCCATGAAGCATTTCAGCGAACTGAGTTAGAAGAGGTATCTGACTTTTACTATGGTCAAGGACACATACTGAGTCATTACGTCATTTTTTTTCAACAAGCTAACAGCTCCCACTTAGTAGCCTCCGTTTTCTCTTCTGTGAGATTTTATTACTTAGGCTTACTCTACAGGTTTAAGGAGAAAAGGACCGTTATAACATAGACCTCTTGAAAACAGTTAAGATGCAGACCCAGAACAGGTCTTCTAGCTCAGACACCATGTATGCAAGGAGCCTCCCTGGTGTGATGCAGAAATAAGGCGTGTGTCTCACTTTGCTGCCACAGGATTGCGTGTAAGACTCGTGAACCTCATGCTGCTTGCTACCTCCATCCAGAGATGCTGTAATAATAAAATGTGATGCTGCTTTTGTTGGTGACAACCAGAAACAACCATTGCTCTGTTACAACTGTAAACACACTAAGATCTCTCTGTTTAGAATGTTCTGGAAAAGGTGGTAAATGTAAGCAACAAGGAAGCAGTTTGTCCTGAGGAGAAACCACAGCCAAAAAGCACTGCAGCACTTTACGTGCATCTTACAGAACTCCAAACGTTACGGGCAGGCAGAGTTTGTGGTCCATAAATTCCACCTCATTTAACCTGACAGTCATTACTATTCCGTCATTGATCTTCCAGATTTTATATTTTAGACATATTATCATCCAGCTCAACTACTGTACAAAACTAAAACAGTAAAACTAGCAGCTTTCCACCCAGTAGATGTGCCAAAGAGGTCGGCAGGAGCATACGTGAAACCGCTGATTTTCTCCTGTAAGGAGTAAGACAACTACCTGTCTGCTACGTACATGCTCTTCAGGACAGAGCGTTCATAAAGAGCTCATCAAATTGCCTGGCCTGTACAAGTCCTCAGTAAGTGTCGCTGTAATTACCATCATCATCAATGCAAATACAAGGGAGTACACGGTATATGGAGATCAATGCGGTGATCATCAACTGTTTATACGATACATAAAATAATTGGCCCAACAGCTCTTCTTCTAAAAACTACTCTACTCGTGTGAAAGGACATACTTATTATAAAGTCACAGCATTACTTATAATAGCAAAACATTAGAAGAAACAGTATTCTTCAGTAGAGGATTAACGAAGTTATTAAATAACTATGGTTCATTCTAACAGGGTTGCCAAAGAAGGAATGAGGGAGCTCTGTACAGTTGGCTATGGAACCATGTTCATGACATTTTACTAAGTAATAAAATAGAAATGCAGAAGTGTGACACATTATTTTTGTTACTAAAAGGGGGAACTCAGGCTAGGTACTTGGTTCAGCATTTAAGAGCCCTGTCACTCTAGCAGAGGACCCAGGTTTCATAACTCCGGTCCCAGGGGATCTTAACCCTGCTTCTGATGTCCACAGACACCAGGCACTCGTGTGATGCATGTATGTATATGTGTGTGTATATATATATATATATATATATATACATGCAGCCAAAACACTCAGACACACAAAGTATTTCTGAAAGGATATGTAAGAAATGCATACTTTTGGAGTTAACAACAAAGAATAAACAGTATGGGCAAGAATGAGAGAACATATTTTTAAGATACTAACCTAAATTTTGTTTACTTTACTTAATGCTAGAAAAATAAGTTCCACAGAATACCAGCTTTGCCTCAATAGAGTCTACTCTATCTACTGCAAAGCACTGCGGGGAGGGGGCAGAACATGTACATCGACTAAGGGAGAAAGAGGACGTTTCTCAAGAATTCCATTTAATTATGCCAGTGGTTCATGGATCTCTCCCTCCCCCATGCCCCACTCGAATACAAGGGGGAGCTAAGGACACAGGAAAAGGAAGGCCTGGGGTTGTGGGCGGTACTTAAAAAGGAAGAAGAAAAGAAAAGGCAGCCCAGGAGAGGCGGCAAGACAAGGGCCCATGTGTGCTCCACCACAGAGGGGCTCGCTCCTCCACACCTAACTTAAGCGCTGGCCTCTCCTCTGCCAACTCCCCATTATTAAAAAGAAAAGGCTGAAAGGTAAAGGAAGAAGTATGGCCTTTTATGGAGAGCCACTGGTAGCAAAAGTCCATGGAGTATATACAGCAGTGACAACTAGAGTTCAGAAGGTCAACTTATCAGAACTAAGGGTTCTGTTAGAGGAAACCATCACGCAAGGCGTTATGGGATTACTGCCTTTTGAATGAACTGGTTGTCTCTAGTTGTAAACTTCTTGGGCAATAACAGCCATGATTCTCCCCATTTACCCTGCCATCTCCACGTTATGTGTACATGTAATCTCACAATTGCATCTCATTCTTGGGCACGACTTTCCCTATACATTTGGAGTAATTGGATAACTGTCCCCAGCTGTGTTTATTTTTATTAACATAAATCTGGCCAGGGCCATTCTCCAGACAAAAGTATTTCAGCAAAGAAACATTTTTCCAAGGACAAAACTGCATATAGATAAACATTAGCTCATCACACCCACAGATAGAGAAAAAGAACCACTAACAATTAAATCCTAAACTCCTTACCTTCACCCTGGGTTATTTACATAACACTCTAATTTAAGAGATTTACTGCTCACATTCCTGGGATGATGTTTTAGCCATTTGCTAGTTACTGAGTTAAGGTAGTTACTTCCCACTGACCCAAAGAGATTGTCAAGGCCAGGCAGGTGACAGGTGCCAAGCTTCTTCCTTGTGCAAATTAAGTTTTAGTTCCTCCTCAGCCAGGTGCTGTTCCCAGATTCCCTAATTGATCTTAGCCTTTAGTTGACCCTACCAGAGAACTCCCCTTTAGTCACTCCCCTTTTGGGTTGTAATTGGAAGCTGACATTTATTGCTTTATGTGTGGATCCTTATCACCTCTCTCTATGACCCTGAAAACTTCAAGCCTCGCATTGCTTTACCAAAGAATTACTGTGTGGGTCTATATACTGGTTCTCCGAGAGCACTGGGAGGATTGATGGAGAAGAACAAAGATGAGGACGGAGATGGAAAGAACTAGATAGAGATGGGAGAACAGCAGAAGGGACTGAGAACAGGAGGGACTGAAAGGAGCTAACTATGAGAACATAAAAGAAACTGTGTGGATAGACTTGACTTAGAAGAATAAAGTGAATAGACTAAAGAACTCAGTGTGCTTAAGATTCATTTTATATCCCTCAGATTAGAATCCTTAGTCATTGTGCATCTGTTCTGGACTCTGATAGAAGTCTCCTCAAGGCAGGCACTTGGGGGAGTTTGGTAGCCTTTGATATTTTTCCAGTTCATGTTTGTAATTATAACCTTACCTCAATTTTTTTCAACACATCTGCAGAATTAGTGAGTGAAGGACCTCTGTCTGCAGCTTTGGCCGTTTTGGATTTCGGATCCGCTGCAACGAAACAACCAGCTGTTAACCGATATTCCAGAGGAACAGCTGGGTCCCCGAGCTCTCCCCCTACCAGGCACCTATGTTATTTCGTAAATTAAGCTCCTCCCACAAAATCACCGCACCTCACCGAGCTGGAAACAAATATAATCACTTCACACGATACTTTTAACGACTACAACCAGGTATATGTTAACCAAGTACTGAAACATCAGTCTCACAATTAATATCATTAGAGAGAAAATCTGCTATAAGGTGATGTCAGACTGAAGTGCCAGAATAACAAGTAGAGGTCCTGCCAGGGCTTCTCCATCACGCCTCAGGGGAGTCCACGTAACCGAGCCAGCACCTAGCAGCTGTGAAGTGAACAGAGCTTGTGCTCGATGGGCACGAGACCTGTCTTCACAGGGAAGATCAAAATGCTTTACTTGCCACCTCACATACGCGAAAGGAAATGTTTCAACAGCTTTAGGACCTGTAATTGGTTTACTCAAAGCAAAATATTTCATTTTCGGGTTATTCTAAAACAGCAGGGAATAGAGGATTATTTCATATAAGAATCTGCCAGTACCAACAAGTTTTTATAAACTATAAATTTTTTTTTCATGATGAAGAGGAATGATCACAGTTCTTTGGCGAAATCAAACAACTGTCAATGAGATTAATTCAAGAAAATAGAAGGTTCAAAAACGTCAATAGCAACCAAGCTCCAGTAAAATAATGCAAATGCCAGACATTATTCAGGAAAAAGATTCTACAATACTGAGGATAACTTCAGGCTGACTTCTGCATTGACAGAGTTTCAGCAGTAATCGTTTCCACCCTGGACAACAGTCGAGTTGGTCAACGTACCTTTTTTGCGCTTTTTCCTTGGCATTATCTCTCTTGGAAGTCTTCTCCAGTCTGTGTGTACAAAAGAAAGAGTAGAAAAGTCTTAGTGTCCTTGGTGGCTCTGGACCTAATTCAGAACACCATGGCAGCTGCTCATGCAAAGACTGCAGCATCTCTTAGTGTCTGATTGTACAGCCTGGAACCCAACAAACACAGAGAGAATGCGCAGTGTCTCCTGCAAAGAAAGAGAGCTCATCAAACTGCAATAAAAGAGAAATGTTGCAATACAGTGTCATGGAAAGAAGTCTTCTGGAAATTCCTTATGGATGTCAAGATCAGGATGACAACTGTTTCTGTTAAATATTATTTGGCTACTTTGTATTTTGTAAGTTGTCTGTTGCTATATATTATGTAACAATGTTTTTCAAAAGTTAAGGGATGTAATCAAACCCAATATATATAACATAAAATAATTTCAATAATTATTTGAAAAATTTCAATTAAAAATATTAGTAGTTGTGAATATGTAAATTCTCTCCAATAAATGACTTTCAGTTGCACTAACTAAACAATTCCTTGAATTATTTACTTTCTTTTAATTTGTGGAGGGTTCTAGGAATTGAACTTGGGGTCTCATAGGGCCTCATATATGCTAGGCAAGCATTCTAAAATCCTTGCCCCCATTTTTAGTTTTTAATAATACAGATAATATAAAACTGAAACTATGTAAATACAGATTGAAAGGGGCCAGAGGGATGGCTCGGTGGTAAGAGCACTTCCTGTTTTTCCAGAGGACCTGAGTTTAGTCTCCAGCTCCCATGTTAGGGGGCTACAGCCATATGTAACCCCAGCTCCAGGAGATCTGATGCCCTCTTCTGGCCTCCTAAGGCACCTATACACATGTGGTGTAAACACACACACATACACATGTGCACACAACACAAACACATAAATTAAAAAATTTAAAATATTCAAAAAAGATTTAAAGATATTGGCTGGTAATAAAGGAATGCCAGTGTTCTTTGTGCAAACGTTCATCATTTTACCCGCAGTGATAAATTTTGCTTTGAATATATTTTAGTTTCAAAGTACTGAGATCACGAGAAAGCATGTAAAAAGAATGACTTGGGAGAGGGCCGCACCCTCATCCCACAGCATAAGATCAACCAGGAAGAGCAGGCACTCCACCCTGGGAAGGTGATGATGGAGCTGATGACGTCCGCCCATCTTCCGAAGGGCCGTTCCTATGACCATGGCTGTCAGAGACTCAAAAGGAGGACAGCCTGACGGACAGCTCCGCTTTCAAGAGACCTGATGGCTATTCCGTTTCTGTTTACAAAATAAACTGGTTGAATGATGCTTCCTCTAAAGCCGTCCTGTCGATTGTAATACTTCTGAATGCTAACACAAGCTGTTGGGTATGTTTCTATTAAAACAGTATGTGAGCAGCTAAAACTTACTGCCTATGTCTCCTCGAATAACAGAAAAGACTCACGAGCTTGATTAAAATATCCTTCAAGTTGGGCATTTACTTTCTCCTTAGAAAGTCTCAAATCCAGGGTTGGGGATGCACCTCAGTTGATAAGAGTATTCGCATACCACGGAGAAACCCTAAATTCAACATCCAGCACCACATAGGACTGGGTGTGATAAAGCAGGCCAGTGGGGGACACAGAAGGGTCAAAGGTCAGCCTAGGATACACAAGACCCTGTCAACAAAACAGAGCAAAAGCCTAAAATCTAAAAGAATGGCCTGGTGTAGCAGAGCACTACAGTCAGAGCACTCAGGAAGCTGAGGCAGGAGGATCAGGAGTTCTAGGCTGTCATGGACTATATACAGTAAATGGTGTCTCAACAAACAAACAAAAAGAAAACTCTAAAAATCAATCAGGAACATACATGTGTGTGTGTGTGTGTGTGTGTGTGTGTGTGTGTGTATACTACATATATAGCATATATTTTATACGTATAACATACACACTATCTCTCCTCTCTCTCTCTCTCTCTCTCTCTCTCTCTCTCTCTCTCTATATATATATATATATATATATATATATATACACAACTACAAAACACACTTTTAGACTTTTTTTTTGAGACAGGGTTTCTCTGTGTAGTTTTGGTGCCTTTCCTGGAACTCACTTTGTAGACCAGGCTGGCCTGGAACTCACGGAGATCCACCTGCCTCTGCCTCCTGAGTGCTGGGATCAAAGGCGTGAGCTGCCACCGCCCAGCCCAAGACATTCTTGTTACAGTATAAAAATCTTTTCTTAGTTTCTAAATGATTTTCATTACTAATTAATTACAGGAAGGAAAAGAAGACTCTACTTTCCTATAGTTTAAACAAAGAAAACACCTAAGAGCCTAATATATTTTTTGTGGTATGTGACGGAGAAGGTGGTCTTTAAGAAGCACTTTAAGGGGCTGGAGAGATGGCTCAGAGGTTCAGAGCACTTGCTTCCCATCAAAAGTTCAGTTTCAAGCCACAGCAGGGAGCTCACAACCACCCATGAGCTCCAGTGACACCAGCTCCAGGGGATCTCACTCCTGGTCTCCATGGTACCCTCACAAACATGGCCTAGACACACATGAACACATACATAAATAAAACTAAGATGAAGCTTTTTAAAAAGTATTTTAACATGGCCTGTTTTACAG
Organism: Peromyscus californicus insignis; assembly: GCF_007827085.1. Lineage (NCBI taxonomy): Eukaryota > Metazoa > Chordata > Mammalia > Rodentia > Cricetidae > Peromyscus > Peromyscus californicus. The sequence continues at coordinate 70,974,934 of NW_026294480.1, read as the reverse complement.
TACCTGGTATCCATTCTTCTTTGTCTATCTTCATATATCTTTTACTATACCTTTCAATATCATCTAGGGGGGAAAAAGAAAAAAAGCACTCATCAGAAACATAAGAACACAAGCCATTCTTTAAAATAACTTAATCCCTAGATAACGTCTTTTATTCTCATATATTTCCTACATTTGTGTACAACGTATGTAATGGAACCACCGTTGACCAGCTCAGTTGGAGTAACACGGTTTCAAATACGGCAAGCGCAAGGGTGGGCTAACAGAAACATCAGCCTTGAACCTGTCTCAGAATGAGACAGCCCGCCTAGCCTGTGAGGACATCACAAAGGTTCAGAGTCAGGAAGCCACCTCCACACCAAGGTAGAGAGATCTACTCAGGGTTTTCTATGTTCTTGTGCAACTAGCCTCCAGTCTCCGATCTTTTAACTCAGTCTAACTGTGGTATATCAATACCTTAGTGGAACGGAGGGCTGATGGCTCACCTCTAGCAGTTCATATACACATAATCAGTTTGTGAGGTTCCTCAACGGGCAACTTTTCACAACTGGGAAGAAGAACAGAGGTAGGGAAGCTGAGTGTGGTGAGAGGTTACCTGTTTGGGGAATACAGTGTGTCAGCTGTAAGCCTTCTACAAACCACTGAAAGCTCTACAGATGTGGTGATGCGCGCAGGCTACACACAGATAGCACCTGAACGCGCCAGGATCAGCAGAGCCACGGCTGTGTCTTGCTTCTAGTTTGTCAGCTTTGCCAGGCAACCCTGATAAAACCCTTGCCCTTTCCACAAGCAACACAACTTGGAAAACAGAACCAAAGCACAGACATCTGAAAGCACGGCTCACCGTGAAAGGGGCTCAGATAGCAATCGAATGACTCGTCATGACATACTGCTACACCCATAGATCAGTGCCTCACTCCGCCACCATCAGAGAGGCTCTTCTTGAAGTCAATATATTAGCAGAGACCCATAACTGGACAATGTACAAATGGGAGAGACACACACACACACACACACACACACACACACACACACACACACACACACAGTGGAGCACTCAGTCCTGAATGGGATGTCTTTGGCAAACTCCTCCCCTCAGTCTCAAATAAAGATAAGGAAGAGGAGGCAGGACAATTGGAAGAACCAGAGGTGACGGATGACTCCAAGCAAACAGTGTCTTCCAGACAGAACAGGGCTGATGTACATACGGACTCACAGAGACTGAGGCTGCACACACAAGGTCTACACAGGTTCAAGACACATGGGGTTCCAGGCCCAAGAGTGGGAAGTGGACAGAGGATCCTGCCCTAACCAAGAAAATGTTTGCAATTGCTACCCACTGGCCAAGGGAGAAGTCAGTTTTCTCCTGTGGAGTCTCACTAGGTGTATCAACCACACTCCAAGGCAGGCCCATGCCCAGGAGTAGTTCACCAAAACAAAATGGACTCATTGGTACTTTTGTGTGCTTACAGTTTGGTTTTAACATTTCGGTCTTAGTGATCTTTCATCTGTTTGTTATGATTTTTCTTTTTGTGTCTTTGTGGGAGTTTTTTGTTTGTTTGTTTCTTGTCTTTTTTGTTTTGTTTTGGTTTGGTTTCTTGGTTGTGGAGGGGATTTGAGAGGGAGAAAGAGAAAGAACAAACTGGGGAAGGTAGAGAGGTAGGGAGGAGCTGGGAGGAGTTGGGGAAGAAGAAAACAATCAAAATATATCGTATAAAAATTTAATCTAAACAATCCAATTAAAAAATGGGGTACAGATCTAAACAGAAGTCTCAGTAGAAGAATCTCAAATGGTGAGATACATTTAAAGAAATGTTCAACATCCTTAGCCATCAGGGGAAATGCAAATTAACACAACTTTGAGATACCATCTTACACCAGTCAGAATGGCTAAGATCAAAAGCACTGATATTGGAGAGGATGTAGAGTAAGGGGAACACTCCTCAATCACTGGTGGGAGTGCAAACTTGTATAGCCACTTTGGAAATTGGTATGGTAGTTTCTCAGGAAATTGGGAATCAATCTACCTCAAGACCCAGCTGTACCACTCTTGAGTATATACCCAAAGGATGCTCAATCATACCACAAGCACATTACCCAACTATGTTCATAGCAGCTTTATTCATAATAGCCAGAATCTGGAAACAACCTAGATGCCCCTCAACCAAAAAATGGATAAAGAAAATGTGGTACATTTATTTACACAATGGAGTATTACTCAGCAGTTAAAAACAATGACATCAGGAAATCTGAAGGCAAATCATCCTGAGTGAAGTAACCCAGACCCAGAAAGACAAACATGGTATGTACTCATTCATAAACGGATATTAGCTATACAGTAAAGGATAACCATGCTACAATCTACAGCCCCAGAGAAGCTAGGTAGCAATGAGGGCCTAAGCAGGGATGGGGACTCATAGATTTCCCTAGGAAGGGGAAATAGAAGAGATCTCCTGGGTAGAATTGGGGCAAGTGGGGATCTGGTTCAGGAGTAGATGAAGTAGGGGAGTACCGAAAGAGATGTCTTGATATGGGGGGCATTTTGGGGTCTGGCAGAAACTTAGTGCAAGGGAAACTCCCACAAATCTACAATGAGACCCCAGCTAAGACTCCTAGCAGTAATGGATATGTAGCCTGAACTGGCCATCTCCTGTAATCAGATTAGTGACTACTCTAACTGTCATCAGAGAGCCTTTATCCAGTAACTGATGGAAACAGATGCAGAGTCCACAGCCAAGCACTGGGCCGAGCTCCGGGAGTCCAGTTGAAGAGAGGTAGGAAAAAGTTTATGAGCCGGGGGGGGGGGGGGGGGGGGGGGGGGGGGGGGGGGGGGGGTGGGGGGGGGTGGGGGGGGGGGTGTCAAGGTCATTACAAGAGAACCCACAGAAACAACCAACCTGGGCTCATAGGAGCTCACTGACTCTGTGTGACAACTGTGCAGCGTGGTCCCGTCTCATGACTTCAGAATTCAAACACATATTTTAATGAGTTTAAATGTATTGCTTGTGGTTCTTTTCTCATGTTTACATCATCTAAATGATTCCAGATGGATTTCTGATAGATTCTGCAAAATCATCACCTGTATTTTTAGCTCTTATACTTCCATAATTAAAATTCAGTATTTAAAAAAAAAATACTTCATGAGGCCGGGGACGCTTAGGGGTACGACACTTGCCCAGCATATGCAAGACCCAGAGTTTGTTCTTTAGTTTGTAAAACCTGAGACAAGTAAATGAATAAAATAAAATAAAAAACTGGCAGCCAGGCGGTGGTGGTGCATGCCTTTAATCCCAACACTCGGGAGGCAGAGGCAGGTGGATCTCTGAGTTTGAGGCCAGCCTGGGCTACAAAGTGAGTTCCAGGACAGCAAGGACTATTGCACAAAGAATCCTGTCTCAAAAAACCAACAAAATAAAACAAAACAAAACTTTGATGACTCACACTTTTGCTGAATAGGAATGGCTTGTCTCCTGTTTTTCTTTTTTTTTTTTTACATAAAATGACAAGCATGAGTGACCAGTAATTTTTAAAATTCTATATAATCTACTTCTGTTTGCACACTGTCTCTGTCTTTGGTTTGGCTTCAGTATTTCTCCATTTACAAATCATAGAGGATAAATTTCAGTGCATAAATATCAAAAATAAAAAAACATGGTCACATGTATTTTAGCAAACAAGGTATCAAATTACTATAAATTTTCTGATGATATCCTTCTCAAAGATTTACTGCATAAGGAAGGCATACTTTCTTTTTAATTCCTAAGAATTAAATTTGTATATTCATTGATTTTTATATCTGAGATAATCCACCCAAGGTCTTGTTATCTGGGGACTCAGTCACTTTGATCATACACTTTGCCTACCATCAGGGGGTAAGGAGCTTCCACCCCTCTGTGCATTTATTTATTTATTTATTTATTTATTCTGATTCATGACTAATTATTGTAAAACATCTTCCTCTGTAACTTTTCTTCCTTTGGCATTTTACAAGGAGAAAGCAAAATTTTGAATTCTAAATGTTATTCAATGAGTGTTAAAATAAAAAGATGAAAGTTTCTGCAAACATTTCATATTTTCTTAAAAACTGATGTAAGTCAGATATGGTGGTGCATATCTTTAATTCCAGAACTTGGAAGGAAGAGGTAGGTAGAGTTCTGTGGTTTGAGGCCATCTTGGTCAACACAGTAAGTTCCAAGGATATCAGAGATACATAGCGAGACCCTATTTCAAACAAACAAACATAACAAAATGCACAAAAATAATCTCTGATGTAATAGTTTGGTTGACATAAAAGGAAAACTAGCCGGGCAGCGATGGCGCACGCCTTTAATCCCAGCACTTGGGAGGCAGAGCCAGGCGGATCTCTGTGAGTTCCAGGCCAGCCTGGTCTACAAAGTGAGTTCCAGGAAAGGCGCAAAACTACAGAGAGAAACCCTGTCTTGAAAAACCAAAAAAAAAAAAAAAAAGGAAAACTAAGAGATGCATGCTGTGGGATAATCCTGTACACTGTGTAAATTACGCTGTGATTGGCCAATAGCTGACTGGCCAATAGCTGGACAGTATAAGGTTACGCTGGAAAACCAGACTTGGGCACTGGGAAGAAGGGCAGAGTCAGAGGAGACACAGAGAGGAAACAGGGGGTGCAAGATGAAAGAGAGGTAACGCCATGTGGCAGGATGTAGATAACAGAAATGGGTTAACTTAAATTATAAGAGATAAATAGTAATAAACCTGAGCTATTGGCTGAGCATTTATAATTAATATTAAGTCTCCACATCGGCTATTTGGGAACTGGTGGGTGGGAAAGAAAAGTCTGTCTACAGATGCACAGTATGCTGTATGACTCATGCCTTTGTCCAGCATGCCTATGTCACACGTCAGTTATCAACGACAGTACCACAGTGTTGGTACACAGAGTTAGGTACTATCTGTGGTTCAGGCATCCTTTGTGGGTATGTCCTGGAACATATTACCCATGAATAGAGAGAGGAGGCTGCTGTGCTGTGTGTGTTCCTACACATACATATGAATGCATGCACCTTATTTAAAACTATTTGAACCACAGTGCTTTTTAAAACATACATCAGGAAAGAGGAACGGATAGGACGATGTGAAGAGTTTCTACTTCTATCAGTTTGGAAAATCCTATATATAAGAATTTTCATATGAGATTAAGCAAGTAAGCACATATCTTTTTATATTTTATTACATAGTTACTAAGGACAAAGTACTCCCTTGATCCTGATTCAAACCATTTACTCCCACAGACTAATAACCAGTTCCTAATGACTGTGGTGGTTTGAGTGATAGGCCCACGTGTTTGAAGGCTCGGTCTCCAGTTAGTGGAACTCTGCAAAGGATGAGGAGTTGTGGCCTAGCTGGAGGAGGAGGTGTATCACTGGGGGTGGGCTCTGAGGTTTCAAAAGCCCACTCCAGCTCTCCCTCTGCCTGCAACTTTCAGATCAGATGTGAGCTCTCAGCTACTACTCCAGCACCATGTCTGCCTGCCACCATACTGATCATGACCTAACTCTCTGAATCTGTAAGCAAACCCCCAAAATTAAATGTTTTCTCATAAAAGTTGCCTTGCTCCTGGTGTGTCTCCTCACAGCAATAGAATAGTAACTAAAACAATGACCCTACCTAAAACACTCACGTAACTGCTTGAATGAGCTGATACTTTTCAGTTAGACATGCATTTTAATAAACACATTCCATTAGCTCAACAAGTCTCCTATCTAAAGAAAAATCAGATTTTAATAGGATTAAAGTATACCATGTATGGTTGATTTTTAAAATAAAAATAGGTATTTATTAGTTCTTTTTAAAAATATATAAAATTTTATTTTATTTTTAAAACCAGACAAAAATATGCAACAGAATCAAGAAAGTAAAAAAAAAACCTCTATTATTGAGGTAAAATTAATCAAACCATTATATACGCTCAAACAGATAAGTCATCAAGATTAAACCTGTTCAACATGCTTGTTATAAACACATGTAATAACATCATCTATACACTTCCTTTTTTTTTTTTTTTTTTTGGTTTTTCGAGACAGGGTTTCTCTGTGTAGCTTTGCGCCTTTCCTGGGACTCACTTGGTAGCCCAGGCTGGCCTCGAACTCACAGAGATGCGCCTGGCTCTGCCTCCCGAGTGCTGGGATTAAAGGCGTGCACCACCACTGCCCAGCATCCTTTTTGACGCAGCCAATGTATGTCTCTTAGAAAGAAAAAAAAAGAACAGCTTTAATACTAATGGCACGAGCCGATACTATACAAATTTCTCATGTTTTAATGATGCTGTTTTAAGAACTCAAAGATGATATTGATCTCTCTAACAATCAATACATTTTTATTGTACTTAAGAACTGCTCATGAGAGGCTCACTTCCTCTAAAACCACTTCTCCTTCCAGCCGGGGACGGCCAACCCTTCTCAAAGTGTAATTCTTCCTCTGCCTCAACATCAAGAATAAACACATACTTTATATTTTATGTCATCCGAATATAAGGAATAAACTGAAAATCAGGGTTTTTGATGTTTTTTAGCCTAAACTGTCAGCAATCAGGGCATCCAGTAAAAGGTTATGTATAGTGGCAATAATCACAGCATTGCATACCTAAGAAAAAAAAATGGAAAAAGCACTCTATTCATCAGCAGGAAATTAGTGATAATTAGTGTTTTATCCACATAATGGAATAACATAACCATAAGGTTATATCTTCTAAGACTACTAAGAATATTTTAAAAGACTAATATATTATTGCATTATAAAGGGAAGATACAAAGTATGAGTAAGCTTGCAAAGAGAAACTCATGGAAGAAAAAGATACAATAAAATATGAATGTTTGTCCTTTTGACATTTCTGATAAGTAATTTTCTCAAGCTGGTTGCATACCCTGCCTCATCTGTTAGCACCAAGCTGCCTCACGAAGAGCCCAATACACACCTTGTTTCTCTTCAGGGGTCTCAATAAAATAAGGCATTCGCTTCACTGTCTCCCTCAGCTCCTGCTTCAAGGCCAGCATGTAATCCTCATCTTCTCCTGTTTTCAGGGGCACTGGCTTGTAATCGGTGTCCTAGTTACATTAAGAGACAAAGTCTGTTTAAATAAATTGAGAATTTGGGTATTTCTTTTATCCACATTCTAGACAATGATGCTTTTATGGAAAGATTATGCCGCATGAGCACTCAACTTGACAATCAACTCAAAAGCTACTGATCTTCCAGACAGGTAAGGTTGCCCACTCCTGTAATCTCAGCGCTTGGGAGGCTATGGCTCCCAACTCAAAGCTTCCAACTCAGGGCCATCCTGGGGTATAGAGTGAGTTCCAGGACAGCACAGGCTGCAATGTAAAACTGTCTAAAAATTTTAAAGAAAATAAAATGATAAAGATGTTGAACTTCTATAATCTAACTTTTTAGCCCATTTCCTTCTTTACTCTCATTTTAGAGGTGGGAAAAAGATTCCACACATACAATATTTATATGCATGTGCTGTATGAATATATGATCATATGTGTATATTCATTAAGAAGTGGGCTCCCAGCATACATGGCAAAGATGCATATGGTTGGAGAGGGTACAGATACAGTATATTTCCAAAGGTGGGTTCTGAATCTACTTAGGCATTCAAAACTATTTCTTGAGCAACTACTGTGTACTAGGCAACAGAACTTACATCCTGAGGATGTAGGTAGGAGAAGGAAGGTACTACAGAGGGAGAGGGAGGAAGGAGAGATAAATCACACCAAGGATGTGTACAAAAGCCATAGGGAACATTATTTATAAGCTTGTGTATATGTGTGTGTGTGTGTGTGTGTGTGTGTGTGTGTGTGTGTGTGTGTGTTCATATATATAGCTTAAACAGAGTTACAGTATGCAGGATAATAATGCTCCCCACAAGAGCACTAGCCTAAAAAAATTCTAGTGTCATGTGTGGGTTGAGTCACTGGTCAGGGTGTCCAAGACACTCCCAAAACAATACAGGCTATAGTCACTGCCCCTCACTGCCTCCCACAGGGTATAGCCACTGCCCCTCAATGCCTCCCCCAGGCTATTGCCACTGCCCCTCACTGCCTCCCACAGGGTATAGCCACTGCCCCTCAATGCCTCCCACAGGGCATAGCCACTGCCCTTCACTGCCTCCCAGAGCTTTAAGACGCTAAAGACACCACCTGGAAGCCTCCTCCCTGTGGGTTTGCTCCTGTGGAGCTGGAGGGTGCTGTGGGAACTGCCAAAGGAGAAAAGCAGTCAGGAGTCCCACCCAGCTGTACAGTCTATGAGCAACAATGACTGACCCAGTGGCAGAGTATCCCCAATGGTGCAATGGCGGCACTTCTAACTTGGGGGTAGTCAATAACTGTCCACCTGGATGTAAGGCCCACTCAAAAGGAGATTCATCCCTGATACTGCAAACCCAGCCAGCTACTCACGGCTGAAGAGGTTCTAGACCCCAGGGAAAACCTACTACTACCAGCTCCCTAGACAAATACAATTCCTAACTGTATTCTAATTACAATTATCCTTATACCCACAGGTAAATGTAGCTCTCCTCACAGAAGCTCCTTTCTGCAGCCCACAGAGGTGCTTACAAAGACCCACAACTGGCCAAAATGTAGCGTAAGAGACGGTGGGGTGCCCTTTTGGTACATCAAGAACACAACCTCTACACCCAGCCTCAGAGGCCATCACAAAAGCGTGGAATGATGCAAGGGGCAGAAGAGCTGAACACCTGAAGTGAGACAGCGTCTTCTGCACACATAGAAGTCGATCCCTGAAATCACAAGTATGGCTGTCACAACAGATTTGCATAATGACAACAGCAGGTGACGTGCCCAGGTGGGTGGGGAATTCCAAAGCCCCGCCCCCGGCTCTAGATAAAGAGCTACAGTCAACCAATTGCTGCAGAGGGGAAAGGTTTTCTCCAAAAACAAGTTCCCCGCGACGTTGTCTAATGTCTCACATTCAGAGCCAACACATGTACACATGAGCAACACTAAATGGGCCCAGTAGGCTGCGTGTGGGGGTATACATGTTACATACACATTACTGCACATATAAAGTGTACATATGTAATAACAATAATTATAAAAGAGGTCGTGAGTTTGAAAGGGAGTGAGGAGAACATGAGAGGAGTTGGAGGAGTGAAAATGATTTAAGTACAGTATTCCTGCATAAAATTCTCAAAACATCCAAAATATATAATTTTTTTAAAAAAATATAATTTCTTTATGTGAGTGTCTAGAACAAGGATTCATCTGTCCAGGGTTCTCTACGGCCACAAGTCCTTCAACAAAGGACTTCTTCATCTGAAATAGGAACAGTGAATGCAGGGAATTAATTCAGAGGACCTTGTATCCATGATCAGCTTTGAGCAGCAGCATATACCCATCCGGAAATGTAAGCTACTGTTTTCAATTGAAACATCAGCCTTATGTCCATAAGTTTAGAAGCAATCCCTAATGTAGCAGAAATGTTTCTGTTCTGAAAAATTAACAAAATCCGAAGGGACTGAGCAATAAACTTGAATGAGACAGAAGTGGTATAAGGAGCAAAACTATTTTCTATAAATATAAAATATGAAGAAAATCACTGGGTACATCAGGGGACATCATAAAGCTACTTAAAATATTATTTTGGCAATCAGAATACATTAATAACATCAGTAGAAGACACAAGGATTTCAAATAATTCTTAGTTCACACAGTACTTGTTTGTAGAAAGGCATATATAGTTCTGTTCTCTGTATTTTAAGAAATCAGTCTGAAAACTCAGGCAGATTCTGAAAATAACCAGTTGTTTGAGAACAAGGTAGAGGCCACATGGTCTTTTATTCTTAGACATGAGGATATCTTGATAGAACCATGTATTCAAGCCCTAAACCCCGAAACCATGCAGAAATACATTATGAAAACTGAGCTGTCAGGAACTTACAGGGAACAGCGGTGGGGGCTTCAGCACAACATCAGGCAACTTATCCCCGCGGCTGAAGCCAACAGCCTCAATATTAAAGGTATAGGTAGAACGTCCTCTTCCTTTATTACCAGCCATCGGAACCGACTGCAGCAGGAGTGTGGACAATCCCTGGAAGACAGGGTTAAACGGTAAGACTTCCTGAATCACACACCAGAGAAAACAAGCATTTTAAAGCAAAATGTACAGCCTTTATATAGCGTGGTTGATTTAAAATACTTTTTGAACTGGGTTCAGGGATCTAGGCAGAAGAGTAAGCAGAAAGATTAGAAGAGCCCACGGGGATGGATGACTCCAAGGAAAAAGTGTTTTTCAGGCACAACAGGACTGATGAAAATATGAACTCAGAGAGACTGTAGCAGCACACACAGGGCCTGCACAGGTTCAAACTAGACAGAGTCCCAGCACGGAGAGAGGGAAGAAGACACAAGCTTCACTCGTAACAAAGAAACCAAGTAGATGGGGGGGTGGGGCACGCCTAACCAGGAACTCATTGAAACAATACATTTGATACAAGCTTGCAAAGGAAAAATTAGTTTTCTCCAATGGAGTCTCACTAGATACATTACCAACAAATACTCCTGGGCTCCATGTCCAGGAGTAGCTGGACAACACTAAATGAACTCAATGGTAATATTTTTTTTAAAGAATATTTGTTTCATATTGCTTTGTGGAATTTGTTTAACTGGTTTTTGCTTGCATATTTGGTTTCTGTTTTTGTGAAGGGTTTTGTGTGTGTGCTTCTTGTTTTTGTTTTCTTTAAAGAGAGAGAGAGAGCCAGGGCAGTGCGTCTTTAATCCCAGCACTTGGGAGGCAGAGTCAGGCAGATCCCTGTGAGTTCCAGGCCAGCCTGGTCTACAGAGTGAGATCTAAGACAGACAGGACTGCATAGTGAAACCCTGTCTCGAAAAAGAGAGAGAGAGAAAGAAAGGGCGTGGAGTTGGGTGTGTGGAGAGGATCTAGCAGGAGCTGGAGGAGAAGAAAGTGTCATTAGAATATATTGTATGAAAAAAATTTAATTAAAAAGAAATGTGATCAAGACAGTAAACTGTTAACATGCCATCACTATGTAGAGATGAAGATGAAAGGCACTCCTTCACCCAGGTCCTCAGGACAGAGCTGACTCTGTCTTCTTTGAGATGCTGCTTGAAATACTCAGCCAACTGACAGAATTCCCCCCCTCTCTATGGCTTGATAACTGGATCTCAGATAAAGAGGAGGAGGAGGAGGAGGAGGAGGAGGAGGAGGAGGAGGAGGAGGAGGAAGAGAAGGAGTGTGTGTGTGTGTGTGTGTGTGTGTGTGTGTGTGTGTGTGTGTGTGGTGCATTCTCCTAAGAAGGCATGTGTGGAGAAGGAGGTTGACATCACCACTGGACATCTCACTTAACTGCTTCTCTACCTTATTTGAAACAAGATCTCTCACAGAACCTGAGCTTGAGACTGGCTAGTCTATAAATTCCAATGATCTACTTTTCTCCATTCCCCAGCATTGAGGTGAGAGACATGTACCACTACCATGCAAAGGCCAGATTCTTAAACTGTGGGTTATGATCTTGTATGGGATTGTAGAACTGTGGGTGTCCAAAAAACTTGGCAATAATAAAAGGTTTCTGAATGAACAACCAAAAATTTATTAAAAATGCAATATGTAATAAGCCCTCGCCTGCAGGGGTATCACTGCAGCCTTGTTACTGAAGTGTGGCACAAGTCCTAATTAGTCTTAGAATTAAAACCTGGAGCCAGGTATTGGGGTGAATGCTGAAAGATCAGAGGAAACAAGCCACAGCCACTTCTCACCTCACCAACTCCTCAGCCAAAAGGGAAGATCCTGTCTCCATGAATCCTCAGACTGAACGCCGGAGTCCTCAGCCGAAAGGGCTTGCATTCCTGTCTCCTCCCGCCTTATATACCTTTCTCCACCCAGCCATATCATTTCCTGTCTCAACCTTCTTAGTGCTGGGATTAATGGCGAGTGCCTCCCAAATACAAGGAGCAAAGGCATGAGATGAGTGACAGGATTAAAGGTGTGTGCCACCACTGCCTGACCTCTGTGTTTAATCTAGTGGCGGCTCTGTCCTCTGGTCTTCAGGCAAATTCTGTTTGTTCGAGTACAAACAAACTATCACCACACTGAAGGAAAACCACACGCTGGGCATCCTGCAGGCCCTCCCACCACACAATGCAGGCAGTCACTGCCGGGGACACCTCAGCTCAGACTCAGAACTACTGTGTGTCATAAACTGCAGTGAGTCTTTTGCTTTTCTACTTCTATAAAGCCAAATACTTTCAATATTTTACAAAGACTTCTACTTTTTTCCAAGTCATCCTTCAGCATGCATCAAAAAACAGTAGATGGCATTGCTAAGAAGTTTGATTTTAAAAACTGCTATTTGAATGGCTGACTGACTCGAGTTTCATAAAAACTTGTTTAGCCGGGAGGTGGTGGCGAACACCTTTAATCCCAGCACTTGGAAGGCAGATCCAGGTGGATCTCTGTGAGTTCGAGGCCAGCCTGGTCTACAGAAAAAGTTCCAGGAAAGGTGCAAAGCTACACGGAAAAACCCTGTCTCAAAAAACAAAAAAAAAACAAAACAAAACAAAAAAAAAACCCCAAACAAACAAACAAACAAAAACCTTGTTTAATGGGTCTAGGCTTGCGATTAAGACAGAATTTCCAATAATTTCAGAAAAGGCTCTAAGACATTTCTGCCAGTTTGTTTTCCATGTGTAAAACAGTTCTTTAAGCACTGATTATAAAATTAAACTACGGGGAAAACTCTGAAAATCTCTGAAGATGCTTTATATCCTGCAATATCAAATACTCAGCAAAATTTAGTTCTTAATTTATAGTAAGTCATATTTGTTTCATTCTTAATGAATGGCAAAAATATACGTATGCCAAGTGTTTCAAAATGAATTTATGATTACCAGTAACTGTGTAATATGTATACATATGTTTACATACCTATATACCTGGGGTTGTTTGAATTTATGATTTCCAGTAAGTGTATAATATGTATACATATGTTTACACACCTCTACACCCAGGGTTGTGTAAAATTTCTCAGGTAAACAGGGGTCAATGAGTGGGAGAAGTTTAGGGGACCCTGCTCTACAGCATGAGAACTGGGGTGGCTCTTTCTGTGGAATTCCATGTTCAGCAGTGGTGACTATGAAAATGTATATTCCTGCCACTGTCTTACTGCTGATATAACAGTGACTAGCACTTAACCCGGAGTGCCGGGGGAGTGATTTGACCTCTTAACCACAGAAGAATGGAGGAACTTTCACTTCTGCCTGCCTAACGCAATCTCCTTTCTCACGATCACATGGGCAACAGTATCTCACACAGATGCCGACTTCAAACCAGGTCTCTTGTCAGGAGGCAAAGACTATTAATGTCAGTCCTGTTGTTTTTGTGATATTAATGATAAGGGAAGGCCTCCAAAAATAAACAAGGGACTAGCTACTTCTTTGTATAGTCTGATTATAATAGGATAACCTGGTCCAAAAGCCTGGAAATCTAAGCTTCCTTCCTCATGGGGCCAACATAAACACAATTTTCAACCCTAGCAGTCACTTTCTAAGGACTTGGGTAGCTGAGAAATCCAGAGCAATAGTTTCTGAACAGTGCCGTAGACAGCGGCCTCCTTTAGGTAACTGTTGAAACTGAAAACTGCGGGGTCCTACGAAGAAAAAGAAAAGGGAGGGAAAGAGCGAGAAGGAGGAACAAGAGGGAGGTGAGAGGGAGGTAGTCACACCTCTAGGGGGAGGCTGCTGTTGGGAGTTTGTATTCTAAGAAGGACTCTGGGTAGTTCTGACGCATGGGAAAGGTTGTCAGTCACTGAAACCATCACTCAAGATTACTTGGCATGGGGATTAGGTAAGAGTGGTCTGAAAATCTTTCTAGATGACTATCCTACAGAACACACATTGAGACTACGGAGAGGATGCTCTAGCAGTTCAGTCAAAACATGGCTAAGCATGTCCGTAAGGCCCACCTCTGAGGCTTGAAATTTTATTAATTATCCTCAGTGACTTTTGTTTTTAAACAGCGTTAATGAAATGACTGTGAACTGTCACGCATCTACAACACAGGATGCTGTAGATCAACCTGTGAGTTCATTTACAGGGAATAAGCAGTACCATATCACTGCACTTTTCGAGGCTCTGTGGCTGTCAATGTTAATGATCTCATATGTCTAGGGCTCTAGCTACACACAGAAAAATCCAATCAGTGGTGAGATACTGTTTCCTCTCTTCTGTGAATCACTCAATCAGCACAGCCTTTGACTTACTGTAATGGCTGATGCCCAAAACACTTTCAGTAACAATTGTACATTATACACTTTGTAAATTCATCATTATACATCTGTCATCTACATATTTGACATTTTCCTACATGAGCGCCTGAACATTAAGAAATGATTATATAATCCTGTTACTGGCACTGCAAAGCATAACTGTGGTCTTTTTACTTCAACTGACTTTTCCGGTACTACGTACATACACACCAGCAGGGCACACAGATCAATTGACTCCCATGTACCTACCAACCATCCCGCTTCAATAGTTATCAATATATGACTAATTCCTTTTTTTTTTATGCTCTCCTAGTCCTGTGACTCAGGTTATTCAAAACTCTTCATTACATATATTCTCTGAGAACTAAAGGAGAAAAAAAAACAATACAACGAAACCACTGTGGAAATCAATGTGGAGATCTCTCAAAAGAACTATAGTATGCACCAGTTACAGCCTCCTAGGCACACACCCAAAGAACTATCACAGAGATACTTGCACATCCATACTTATGCCATATCTAGTCACAGTAGCAAGAACACAGAATTAGCCCAAATGTCCATCAAGAGCCTGCTGTCCATCCACAATGGATAATGAAAATGCAGTACATATGCACAATGGAAATATATTCAGCCACAAAGAGAAATAAAATTATAAAATTTGAGGGAAATGTATAGCACTGGAAAATACTTCTATTAACTGAGGTAGCCAAGGATTGAAAAGATCAATACTGTCTATACTCTCATGTGCAGATCATGGCTTCTGATTTTCGATATATGTGTATTTATGTGATAGTAAGTAGTCAGGTCAGAAAACTGGACAGGGTCCCACGAGGGAAGAAGGGAGCCTAAGGGAGAGGATGAGATGGAAGAACACACGCGGAATGCTGGGAGGAGGAGAAGAGGGGGTGATGAGTTTGGGGATGGCGAGCAGGAGAGGGGCTTGAACGACCAACCAAAACTAAGTACGTATAAAAATACTATAAGGTAACGTGCTAATTTGTGAGCTAATTAAAAATTTTAAACCCACATAATATCACATGCAAAATTGTTAGTCCTTTATTATCATCTTTTATGTAGTCAGCACCCAAACTTCCTCACCGCCTAAGTGAGTTTACAGTTCTTTTGTTCAAGACAAAAACTTCACATGGCAGTTGGAATGATG
Organism: Peromyscus californicus insignis; assembly: GCF_007827085.1. Lineage (NCBI taxonomy): Eukaryota > Metazoa > Chordata > Mammalia > Rodentia > Cricetidae > Peromyscus > Peromyscus californicus. The sequence goes on along the minus strand of NW_026294480.1, from coordinate 70,959,494 downwards.
TGTCTCTTACATTTCTTCCCAACTGTAAAGCTTCCTCTGTTCTGTTTTCCTTACCATTTATTTATGGGAAAGACTAGGTTGCTGTCCTGTAGAGCGCTCATCATCAGAACATGAAGGTACAAGCAAACACTTATGTTCTGATGCAGCTGGTCTTGAGCAGGGCCTAAGGACTTTCTACCACACGTTCCCAGAGACACCTCTGCAGCTGAGCACAACTCAAAATTAGCAACAGCCTCCCATGTTCTGGCGTGAAAGATCACATACCTAAGTTGTTAAAGCACTCCTCTGACCACTATGTCCAATGAACAGGTAGACTAGAGGCTTTCTCAGACTTTCCCACCAGGATGTTTAAGAAATACACTTTTTCTCATTGTATCACAACAGAGTACATTTAATCTCTCTCTTAGTGGCAGTCAGGATGGTCCCTGAGTTAGTTACTATTGGTCTGTCTTGCTTAGTATAGGAAGCTAATCAGTTTCACCAAATTGTCTAGATCTACTCTTCCATTATAGATTACAAAATGGTGATATACTTTTTCTTTTTTTTTAAACAGGGTTGCAGACTTGAATGATACATATATTTTCATCATTTTTCTATTTTGCTGGTTGGAGTTCTACTTTTGGGAATTAATTCTTCTCATATACAAGTTACCTTAAAAACAAAGTCCACTCATGAAATTCGTCTTAATATTGAAGTTCATTCCATCTATCTACTGTAAAAAAAGAGGTAAAATATCCAAATGGCCTCATTCCAATTGCTGATTCACTGAAACATGCTGAGTCGACAAAAAGCTGGTATTTCAAGTATGACAACTGCTGAGTAAGAGGTTTACACCTTTACTCTATGAAGCAGCCCCCGGGCCAACAGGCATGGCCAAGACCGCTGTCCTACATTCCAGGCTAGGATCTGTTACTAATTAAAGGTTAAGATTCATTCTTAATCTTTAATTAAGATTAAGTTTGCCAAACTTGTCTGATCACAGGAAATTAACTGAGAGACATGTAAATCATATTGAATCCTGGGGAATAATTGGTTCTCAAACCTAATAAGCCAATATCTTTGGAGTTGGGCCCTGGAAACAAGTTTGGAAAATTCACTCTGAGAGAATATCAGCTAACACAGTTGAATAGAATATCCCCCAAGAAATACACTTTGCAGCCTCCAACTTCCTATTTTATCTTGCAGTCACTGGGCATATATATAGCAGTAAATGTGGCCTGCTGCCAGGTGACAGCGGCGGCGGCGGCGGCGGCGGCGGCGGCGGCGGCGGCGGCGGCGGCGGCGGCGGCGGCGGCGGCGGCGGCGGCTCCTCACGCCTTTAATCCCAGCACTTGGGAGGCAGAGCTAGGCGGATCTTTGTGAGTTCAAGGCCAGCCTGGGCTACAGAGCAAGATCCAGGACAGGCACCAAAACTACAGAGAAACTCTGTCTCAAAAAACAAAACAAAAATGTGACCTGAGGAAAATCCAATCCTAGGTCTTGAAACACCTTCATTACTAGGCATCCCACATACTGTTCTTTTCAGTTTGTTGATCCAGACATGGTACAGCTCCCGTACACAGAATACTTGGGCTGTTAATTCATTTCTTCCCCTGTAACCAGGAACTAAGTTCACAAGTGACGCCTAGGCATCATGAGTCACTTAAATCCTTTACTTGGTTTATCCAATACATTGATCCTTTTTTTTTCCAACCTGTCAAAGTTTTTCAGGGGAAAGTGTTGCTCTGATACCAGGGATTGAACTCAGGGCTTTCACGAACTGGCAATCATCCACTAATCTTCAGCCCTAGCCTTCTAATTTTTATTGATTTACATATTTAATTTTTGAGGCACACTGGACTTGAGACCTTTCTACAGCCCAGGCAGGCCTTGAATTCATAATCTTTCTGCTTCAGCATCTAAAGTAGACAAGAGGTCAGGCCCAGCCTCCAAACTTCTTGAAGACATTTTGTTTTCTCTATTTCCCTGTTATCCAAATCTGTTTAGAATGGCCCAATTTAACTCAGTAATTTACTCAACTAGCATTGTGCATTTTGACAGGTACTGAGCAGAGAGCACTAAAACATTAGTCACCCAATTCTTCCTTCAAAACATCCATTCATTTAAACTATTTTAGCATCTGTATTTACTATAAGTGATCTCTCTCTCTCTCCAAGATCTCACTCAGCTCCCTGGCCAAATTAATAATCACAGCAGATTAAATCTTCCTCTTTACTGGTGGCTGTGAGCCACTTGGTGTGGGAACTAGCTACTGAACTCAGGTCCTCTTTACTGGTGGCTGTGAGCCACTTGGTGTGGGAACTAGCAACTGAACTCAGGTCCTCTTTACTGGTGGCTGTGAGTCACTTGGTGTGGGAGCTAGCAACTGAACTCAGAGTAGCACGAGCTCTTCACTGCCAAGCCATCTCTCCAGGCCCCCAAAATCTGAATTTTAAAATACAACATCAACAAAGCAGCGCTGCCCCTTCCATTCAGAAACTGTTCCAAGAGGTCTGAAAACAAGCGTTGTTCAAGAGACGAAAGTCTATCCTCATCAACTCTAAATACAATCTCCTGGAAGAGCCCAAGCCAATCTCTGCAGCTCCTCCTAGGTCTAAACTGTCCTGAGTTATGATTGTGATGTAAATGTGCTGTCCTCCCGTCGTATACTGCCTTACACATTTAACCAGATGACTGAATGTCCAAGTTGCAGGAAGCCAGGAGAGGCAATGGAACCCAGGCCACAGTATCTCTGAATGACTCACTCCACTGGGCTGTGTCCTCCGCTCACTGGCAGAAGACTCCTAGCTGTTCCCTGCTGTTCCCCTTCGTTCCCTTCTGCTTTAGCTCAGGGCTTAGCATCTCCCATCTGACCTTCCGAATAGACCAGACTTCCTACGTTCAGGTTCCTGGTTTCAATTCACTCTCTAGTCATTTTAATAGAAGGCAAATCTTTACAATCCTGATGTGCCATTCTCTTCTTTTAACAGAGCTTAGGACTTAACTTCTGCCTCTCCTCTCACCAAGCAGCTGGTGGTTCTTGTGTCCCCCAGGGAGGGTCTTCCATCATCCATGGAGTCTTCATGGAGTACCCTCTGTGCCAAACCACCCTCTGTGTTGGGAATACAGAGGGGACAAAATAACACCTCTGCTCTGACGGAGTTCACAGTCAAGTATGGGAAACAGGCAAAATGTTTCACAGAAACCGTCAGAGACGGGTGAGCCGTGTGGAATAAGAGCAGGAAACAGGCCAGAAAGACCAGTTGAAGAAGTCCTGCCTCATTCGGTAATATCCGGGCGTAAACCTAACAAAGATGAGAAGCAGAGCCATGCTGAAAAGTAGAAAAAGAGAACCGTTGGGGACTGTAGCCTGGCACAAGCCAATTGATTATTGGCGAATTATTGCTGAGCTCATGGCCAAGTAATGATTCTGTGCCATTTACCTGGGGGCTCCTTCTGGGGGAAAACACAGACAGTACAGGGCACTGTGTTTCTCGGCTGAGACCGGCTCCTTCCAGGCCAGTGCGACTGTTCAACAGCCCCTCCCAGCCACACCCATCGAGCACCCGATTTTTGCATTTATGTTGCCTTATATTACAAGTATTTGTGTGCAGGTAATAGCTTCCTCAGATTCTTGAGTGTGGGGCATTTACCCACCACCCCCACAGTTCCCCAGAGTTTTCTTGAGTGGGAGCAGCAGGAAATATTAGATAGAAGGATTTATTGCGGAGAATCTTGCGGAGATAAACAGAAAATAAAGGATAGCCTCGAGAGAGCCTGGAACCTTTTCCAACGGGCCCTGACTATCTCTGCCCCAGGGTTTTTATAGAGATGCCAAGGGGTGGAGCAAAAGACCTCCTCCCCCAGCACAGCCAAGTGCAGACCATCTCAGACACCTGCACTCAGGCCTGTGGTCCTAATCATCCTTTATGCGGACCTGCTGGGTAAAGCCACGAGGAACCCGAGAACTGGCTCCCACGCTTGAGGATTTTTTTTTTTTTTTTTTTTTTTTTTGCTTTGTTTGTTTTGAGACAGGGTTTTTCTGTGTAGCTTTGGAGCCCGTCCTGGATCTCGCTCTGTAGACCAGGTTGGCCTCGAACTCACAGAGATCCACCTGCCTCTGCCTCCAGAGTGCTGGGATTAAAGGCGTGTGCCACTGCCGCTTGGCTTATATCAGACTTTTTAAAAAATATAGTATTCTGTTTGTCACACATCATTTAGTGCTAAGAATGGTCCCAATTGCACAATTGAATAACTTCTACTTAGATGAGATTAGCAAAATACTCAAAGGGGCAGCAACCTGCTCGCACTCCCACCAGAGACTTTAGGAGTGTAGGAAGAATACACCTCCCCCTCCAGGAAAGTCTATTAGGAGATGCCACAGTAAGCATTTTCTTAATTATCCTTTATAATGCTGTCCCGTGAGTCTCTGTAATTTTTGAAGGTTAGTCAACTTCTCAAGGGAATTTCTGAATCCTAAATAGATGCAGCTAGCTAGGGCTCGGGGAATGCGCATAGGGACTCAATGTTAACAGTAGGGGTGATTTCGGTGGCTGGTAAGGCCACACCCAGTCTTTATCCACTTTTCCTGTCCCCTCAAAGTGCTCCGCCCTTCATTAGTTAAGCTCTGGTAACTTTCTCTGCTCTCTTCAAAGAGCAAAGAACCGTAGAAAACATGACGGAGATTTAGAATTGTTTAAAGAAAAATCCTATTAACAACCCCTTTCCCCACTATCAAGAGTGCCAACAGTTAAAACAGAAGCCGAATAGTATGCCTTAGCAGCAATCTGCCGCCAAACCAGTGCGTGAACGAACAGCAGGATCACCGGATTTGCTAAGTCTTCTGTAGTATCCGCAAGAGCATAAACTCCCTTCTAGCTCACTAAGAAAGAACACCTCCAAGAGGAGGCTGGAAGATCTGGCTACCAAGACTTTAAAGGGTTTGGAAGGCAGCAGCAGGCTTTGGAGAGGTAAGGCTACCTCCCAAGTCACTCCAGTGGTTTGATGAGTTTTGGCTCCGGATGCCTGGCCACCACGTTCTCCACGTGCCCCATCAACTCCCTTCTACCCTCTTCACCTCCAGCCCGATCTGGGACAACTTCGTTACCTGCTCACAAAGTCTCGAGGTTTGGGCACGCTGTGCAGCCGAGGTGGCAGGGGTGCCAGCAAGGGTGCGGACAGCCGCGCCAGCAAGGAGCCGCGGATTCCACCTTCCCAGCAGCCCGCAGAGTCCTGCACGCGGCCGCGGCGCTCGGCCACCGCGCTCTGCGAGCCTAGGAGCCCCGCCCACCCCCGGCGAGGCCACGCCCCCGGCGAGGAGCTTTTTAGCCCTTGGCAGGCACCGTAGTCGGCCTCCAACTGGCTGGGCCTCGCTCTGGGCTCCGGTGGCGAGTGAGCTGCTCCCGCTGCCCGTGTGGGGGCGGTCCTGGGCTTCCCACGCATCACCCCCCGCCTCTGCAGTGGC